>NW_026622952.1:3367500-4567500 GCF_023065955.2 Ursus arctos
CAACAAGTAAGATAAGGTTTGTCAGAAAACAGGATTGCCAATGAAAACTCTCTTTATTCCTGGAATTGAAGCATATTATTTTGCAAACCAGATTTTGAAAAACCTGCACAGTGGGTAAGTGTACATTAGTTTTTAGAGTCCAGGCAATCTGCTCACCAGTTCTGAAGGACTGGCCAAGTGACTTCTCTGAGGAGTAGTTTCCTCATCTATAAAAATGGGGGAAAGCATCTATCTTGTAAGGTTGTTGAGGGGACTTAATGAGGTAAAATGCTTGGCACCTGGTGCAATGATTTGAAGCTATTATTATTTTATCTGAATATTAGTGAACAGCAGTAGCCTTCTAATTTTCTCTGAGAAGTCACTTGTATTATCTTAGATAATGTCTAAAAAAAATCACCAAAATGTGCTGTAGATTACTAAACTTGGAGTCAGACAGAAAGTGGGACTTGCCCCATACCACTACTCACCATCAACCTGACCTTGGATTGGACCCTGCTCAGCCTCAGTTTCCCACTTGAAATTTGGGTATAATATCTGCCCTGTCTACTTTGTAGTTTTATGTCTCTCAGAGAAGTTAACTGATTTGAAAGCACTTTGTAAATTTTCAAGTACTGCACCAAAGAGCTAGTGAAGAAACTTCTCAGAGTCTATCTTCCATGTCAGGAAGAGGACTTGGGGCCGGGTGGTCTGGAATCCGATGCCAGTTTCTCCACCTGCATGTTGTACGATCCTGGGAAAATTTCTAAACCTCTCTGTGTCTCAGTTTTTACACATCTGTGAAATGAGAATAATAATAGCATCTCATGGGATTGTGGTGTGGATAAATGAGTTAATGCAGTCTAGCACTTAGAATGGTGACAGATTTAAGAGCTAAATAATGTTAGTTATTATAGCCTATATTTTAAAATGGAGGAGTTGGGCTACCTTATCTCCAGCATGCCTTCCAATTTAAACATTCTTTGAGGCTTACACACGTCTTACTTTCTAGAACAAGATGTATTTTGAATGCTCCAGTAGTTTTTGCAGTAATGATCTGCTGATAGCACCTTCAGATGTAGATTTTTGGAAATTCCTGAGTACTTGGTATTAAGGTGAAGTCCCCAAATTCTCATCAACTGCCACTTAATACCATCTACCCCAACTTTTCAGGAACCTATGTGTGGCCTCAATTTTGTCCTGGGGTAAGTCTGTGATCTCCAAACTGTGTGCCAAGGCACCTGGATTCATAGCTCTGTGGGATATTGTGAAATCTGGGGGGGGGGGGACAAGACATCCATAGACAACTCATGATTTAGTTACCTCATGATTACCAGCTTGAGACAGTCCATAGTTTTAAAATGATTGCACTAATTCCTTTTGATCATATCTTCGTGAGGCTCTGTTTTTGGAGGCAGCTGCTAAAGGGTAACAGAATGTGACACCCCAAAATATTGTGAAGTAGAAGCTAGCCAAGAGCAGTGGAAGAAACACCACGTGGCAGAGCCCCAAGGCCTCCACAGGGAATGATAGAGACATGAGCTGGAGGTAAGGACATTGATGAAAACAAAACAAACCAAAACAAAAATACCCCCAAAACAAACAAACAAATAAACAAACAAAACTATACATTGTAAGTCTGGAAGCTCAACATCTTGACCTTGTGGCTTCCAAGAGCTTGGGCCTGACAGCTGAGAAGCCACAGGTACAGAACAAGGGCTCTCCTCTTACACCTCTGCCCCAGGGTAACCCCTAGACTCATTATAATGCATTTGCATTGTGGGTACAGCCCCGCCCAATAAAGAAAGGCTGCCCTGAGGGTTCTGGTTCAAACCTTATAAGGCCAAAAATCACCCCTTCCAACCTATGAGAGGAGTTTCCCAAATGATTGGAAGTAGCCTCCATTAGAGACCACCCCACTATACCTCACAGCTCCTCCCAGCCCAGAGAGACCCAAAAATAACCAAACTCCAAACAACCTAGGGGCCAGCTTCCCCTCAAGGAACCTGTCTGCTCTCCTGCCTTGACAGTCTACTTTCACTTTAAATAAACTGCTTTGTGCTTGCCACTTGCCTTCTGGCTGTTTTTATTCGAGCACCATCTCCTTGTAAAGCTTCTTGTGGGGAATCCATTCACATCAACACATTATCCTTCTGCCCCCTAACAATGTGACTGCAGGGGTTAAGGAAATGCCACCCCAAGATATGTTACTTTGGCATATTGATTTCGTAGTTGTAAGAACTTGAAAAACAGCAAATGCACTGAAAGGCTTTCTCTAAACTTCCATTATCTGCCTAAAGACAGAGCCTCCAGAAGGACTCAGTTGTCATAAATCCCCTCCATTTTAAGTTTCATCCCCAGGGAAGATTAACTCTTACCACAAAAGACAGACTAGAAATCAACACCACACTGGGACAAACTTTGTCACAAACTATCATCTCTCCCATCTATTCTAAGGGCCATTAATCATTCTTAAAAAACAAACAAACAAACAAACAAACAAAAAACTTACTTTCCCCTAAAAAGCTTACATCTCCATCCCTTTTCCCTATTATGTATGGTGTCTCTCTCCAGTTGGATGGGCCCCAAATGTAGGGCCACAATAGGGTGGAAGCTGGTGGTGTGAGTGGTGAGAGAATTTACCTGAGGCAAAACAAAGGAAAGAGTTTATTGAATACACTGCAAGGGAGCAGTGGGCAGGACAGGAAGGGAGAGACTGTCTCCACGAGGTGGTGGGTGGAGGCTGTATTTAAAGTGGGAAAGTGAGGAGGTAGAGGTATGCGGACATAAAGAATTTTCCCTTTATTTGGTAACTGTGTCTGGGTGTAAGTAATGCATTGGTCAATTAGGACTTATGGATATTTTGAGGTAGATGGTCTGATAGGCCTGTCTGCATTCAGCCAGGTGGTCCCACTGGGCCCTTTCTACATTCCATCACTCAAGCTTATTGTCTAAAAGCGGCCTCTACATTATGGTGGTATTTAAGCCTGAATTTAAAGCCACCTCGAAGAGTTACTCATTTTCCCTGGGTATGTCCCACGTATACATGAATGATCTATACATGTTATTATACTTCTGCTTGTTTTTCTCTCGTTAATCTATCTCTTAATACAGAGGTCTCAGCTAAGAACTCAGAAGGGTAGAGGCAACATTATTTTTTTCTCTGTGTGCTGTGATAAAAATGAAGTATCATGTGAAAAATTAATGGGGAACGGGAAATGAGGTGGGTGGTGCCCACTGAGCACATATCCAGTGGTAAGTAGTTGTGGTTAAGAATGAAATGTTAAGGGGTACCTGGGTGGTTCAGTTGTGAAGCGTCTGCCTTCGGCTCAGGTCATGATCCCAGCGTTTTGGGATTGAGCCCTGCATCGGACTCCCTGCTCAGCAGGAAGCCTGCTTCTCCCTCTGCCTCTGCCTGCTGCTCCCCCTGCTTGTGCTCTCTCTCTCTGTGTCAGCAAATAAATACAATCTTAAAAAAGAGCTGAGAATCGTTTTTATTTTTATTTATTTTTATTTTTTAAAAGATTTTATTTATTTATTTGATAGAGAGAGGCAGCGAGAGAGGGAACACAAGCAGGGGGAGTGGGAGAGGGAGAAGCAGGCTTCCTGCCACCTCTCTTGGTCAAATAAATAAATAAAATCTTTAAAAAAATAAAAGAATGAATGTTAATCTATAGAGAACTTATCAAGCTCAACACCCAAAGAACAAGTAATCCAATCAAGAAATGGGCAAAAGACATGAACAGACATTTCTGCAGAGAAGACATCCAAGTGGTCACAGACACATGAGAAAGTGCTGAACATCACTCAGCATCTGGGAAATACAAATCAAAACCACAATGAGATACCACCTCACACCAATCAGCATGGCTAAAATTAACAAGTCAGGAAATCAGAGATGTTGGTGAGGATGCAGAGAAAGGGGCACCCTCCTACACTCTTGGTGGGAATGCAAGCTGGTGCAGCCACTCTGGAAAGCAAAAAGTAGAAAAGAGAGCTACCCTATGACCCAGCAATTGCACTACTAGGTATTTATCCCAATGATACAAATGTAGTGATCCGTAGGGGTACCTGTACCCCAATGTTTATAGCAGCAATATTCACAATAGCCAAACTATGGAAAGAGCCCAGATGTCCATTGACAGATGAATGGATAAAGAAGATATGGTGTGTATATGTACAATGGACTATTACTTAGCCATCAAAAAAATGAAATCTTGCCATTTGCAATGATCTGGGTGGAACTAGAGGGTATTATGCTAAGTGAAATAAGACAATCAGAGAAAGACAATTATCATATGATTTCACTGATACGCAGAATTAAAGAAACAAGGCAGAGGATCATAGGGGAAGAGAGGAAAAAATAAAACAAGATGAAAAGAAAGGGAGACAAACCATAAGAGACTTTTAGGAAACAAACAGGGTTGCTGGAGGGGAGCGGGGTGGGGGGAGGGGTAACTGGGTGATGGGCATTGGGGTGAGTGTGTGTTGTGATGAACACTGGCTATTATATAAGACTGATGAATCACAGACCTGTACTCCTGAAACAAATAATACATTTTATGTTAATTAATTAAATTTAAATTTAAAAAATTAAAAAAAAGAAAATAAAAACCATTCTTAAGAAATTTAAAAAAAAGAATGAAATGTTATTTTCCTTTCAATTTATGTGTATTATTTTTTTCAACTGGACATTAAATTAGAACATAAATATGTATGAAGTTGTTTGGAACTTAACTATTTAATAAAGTGAATTGTTAGTCACTTGTTTTGGCCTCCAGTGTTGGAAAAAGAAAAAAAAATTACTGAGACCCTGAGGGCACCATGAACCTAGAGAATTGGGGAACCTCTGGCTAGATCCTTCAGTTTGAGGATTTTCTTTGAAAAAGGCACATATGCATGAAATAGAGCAGTGCCTACAGTTCAACAAGGCTTAGAGGTTAATGAAGGCCTGAGAAATTTGTGTGTGGAGCTGAAGCTTTGCAAACTCAGATTTATCTTGTGTACACATCCTTTGATAGTCCGAAGAAAGGCATAACATATTTGGAGGAGGTGGGGAAATCACACTTTCCATAATAAAGCAGATGCGGCTTCTTTACTTTGAAGTATGTTCCCTTTTGGCTTCTTGAAAGTTTCTCTGCATTAACAATTTGTACTGATTTTAGCTACTGATGAGCAAGGTTGTTTTGGTGCCTTCTGATTAGCACATGAATACCGGGCTGGGGGCCTGAGGGAATGCAAAGCAGACACATTTGCAATTGAATATCCACTTAACATTTGGTCTGGAGTTTGAAGTCTCAATCAATTTCCATGTGCCCTGCATCCTCTACTGGGACTCTTGCCCAGATGTGAGTCCCTTGGGATGTAAATGTTTTGTGAACACGGTTTTGTGCTGCAGCCTTTGAAGGGATTGAGGACAATGAAGAGAGACCTGCCCTGTAAAATGTGTGAAGGTGTGAACACCTTGTCGTCAGGCACTAGAATGACTTTCCTTTGTATTCGCTTCTTTTGTTTTCTTTTCATCAGGGCAATAGGTGCACATCAAGAAATCAGATACTAATAAAAAAGCTTATGATGAAAAACAAGCGACAGGCTCCTCCTCTCCCTTCGAAGCCCGTTCCAATTCCCCCGAGAAAATCTCTGGGCCTATTATTTTGAGCTTACCTTCATGACTATAGACAATATGCTTATAAAATGTACTTTTCAATTTCCTGATTTATTGATTTTAGACAACTGACGTCTGTGTTAGGAAGAAAACTGGGCCTGTGAATTCGCTGACAATAAGCAGGTTAACAGGAGAAGAGTTTATTATGCATGTGAGAACACTTAGTAATGAGTAGGAACTCCCTCAATAGCCAGAGATAAAGGTTTATATACCAACTTAACAAAAAAAGGGAGAGGTTAGGATTTTAATGGGGAAATATGGGAGGTTCCATGGGTCATTTTGATGGTAATAGGTAGCTGATTATTCCCGTCACTTCCCAAGGCTAAGTGCCAGACTTCTCACAAACAGGAAACCCCCCCTGGGTGGAATGGAGGAGAGGGTCAATGGCAGCTGCATTTTGGGGGAACTTTGCTCAAGTTTAGATAACGTTTTTTTCTGTGGCTGCTGATTAGATATTTTTGGTTTAAAGGGATTTTCATTTTGTCTTGGTGGGCTGTTAATCCCTTTATTTTCTCCATTTGAAACTTCCCAAGAAATTTCACAAGCAAGGAGTTGGATTGATTGCTATGGAGAGAAGACTTGGTTCACAGTCTGTTTGCTGAACAACCCTCCAAGGGAAAGAATGTAAATTCTGAATCCAGAGGGTTAAAGATCGGGCTCAGGATGGAGTGTGGATGGTAGTGGCCACTGGATGGATTTTCTGGTTTTTGGCTTGAAAATCTTTGGCGATGGCATCCCATCCGTGGTCTCTTGTGTGCTCAGTCCTTCAAAGTTTTTATCAAGTCCACCAGATTCAGTTTGCAGTACCTTTTTATTTAATTTAATTTTATTTTTTAAATTATTTTTTTAAGATTTTATTTATTTGACAGAGATAGACAGCCAGCGAGAGAGGGAACACAAGCAGGGGGAGTGGGAGAGGAAGCAGCAGACTCCCAGCGGAGGAGCCTGATGTGGGGCTGGATCCCAGAACGCCGGGATCATGCCCTGAGCCAAAGGCAGACGCTTAACGACTGAGCCACCCAGGCGCCCCTGCAGTACCTTTTTAGATCCTTGGGTAAGAGAGCAGCTACAAGCCAATCTAAAGTCCCAGATAGGATATGGGTGTTGCAGGATTGCGGGGTTCTTGTCTCACAGAGTCAAAGGATAAATCTTGCAGCCACAAAAGGGTGAAGTGAAGTGAAAGTTTATTGAGTGAAGGTGAGAGCAGGAAGGAAAGAAAAAGCTCTCTAGGGTGAGAGGGGTCCCGAATGGGTTGCCACTTTTAGTGGCAGTCTTTTATTGTGAACTGACTGGGAAGCTTGTGGCCTTGAAATTCTTGTGCCTTCTTGTTTTGTTCCCTTATCTCTTGTTCAGCTCTGTCTCAGTGTCTCCACCTGCCAGGAATAATTCCAGAGCCCAGTCAGGGGAGTCAGTGGCCTCCTACCTCTCTTCCCTACTCATGGGACAGGACCTGTGGGCAGTAAGAGCTATACCGGGATTGTGATGAGTGACTGATTGTGTACTTTTTAATTAGTGGGGGTTAGGGATGGCACAAGTGTCCAAGGAATCTGGAAGCCAGGCTTTCAGGACATTGAGGGGCAAGCTGCTACCAACATGAGGTTACATTTAAACATAAAGGTCCTAAGGCCTTCATGAGCTCCTTGAGGAAGGTCATGCTCTGAATGTTTCAGGTTATCTATCAGTGGGCTGCAAGCTGTAAGGAAGTTTTAATTTAAACTACATTACTTTTGCCTTTGTTTCCCACATCATGGGCATTCCCGCTGTAGTTTTCAGGGACACCAAGTCAGTAGGGTGGAAGGAAAATGGAAAACGTTAAGTTTGAGGGTTATAAGCAGAATAGTAAAGGAAGCTAGAAGAATAGAAAATTTGGTAAGATGGCATGATCCAGTCCACTTTACAAATAGATAACAAAGCCTCCAAGAAAATAAATGGAATTAGAATATGATAGCCCACAAAGGTGTGTTATAGTTTTCTGTTGAAATGTACACTCTCTCTATGGTTACCTTTTGCTTTGATCAAAGATAATCAAAGTGAGATTATTCTTATTTACAAAATAAGTCTGTTCTCACTGAATTTGGCCTGATTGTTTACCTAAGCGCGGCAAGAATAGTAATTGACCACATAGACCTGTTAAAGTTTGTTTTGCTGGAACTTTTTAAGGACATCTCATATTCATTTTAAAAGCCTCTTGAGACTAGGAAGCCAAACCAAGAACTTGCCATCTGAATTTCCCCACAGTTCTGATAGATGTGGGTGAATATCTCTCTTCTGGAGGTCCCCAATTCCTTATATCCAGAAAATAAAACAACAAAGAACCAGAAGTGTTCCAAACAAAAGCTATTAAAAAAACATCATAGTTACTCTTCATTAGTTTGTTTATTCCCATGTAATTAATTCTTATTCTGCTTGAACTGGGGTTACCATTTCATGAGCTCATCTGCTTCTTCACTAGAATTTTTGGAAATCCTGGCTTAGTCCAGTGGTAGGATCTCAAAGTTAGTGAAACAGTGCCATCATGTACCCCAGGCATGGTCCTTTTCATGGGTTTCTGAGGCAATTCCTTTTTGTTGAAGGTGAGGAACTTTGGTTTGTAGCTGATTGCAAGTGCTCTCAGAGATGAACTGGAGAGACACAATATCTGTGAGTGGTAAAAGACTTGAAATGGCCGTGGTTAAAGATATGATGAGTGTTCATCAGAAAAATCATGCAATTGGCTAGGAAATTTGTTTATTTATTTGACATAAAACATTTAAGATAATAACTGGAATTAAGACTGACATATACCATTTTACCTATTATCAGGTGAGCACCATAAGGACATACCATGGACAACTAGGTCATTGACAAATTTTGAAGAATTTCAGATTATTAGTGAAATCTATATCAATAGCATTTACCTACACAAATATAACCCAGGGAAGGTTAAGCATCTCTTCTTACTTGACAGTGCTTTTCATACAGTTTAACATAACAAATAAACCTAATTTTGTGCTAACATTTCTCTTTTTAGAAGGTGAAAGGACTTGAGGCACCTGGATGGCTCAGTCCGTTAAGCGACCAATTCTTGGTTTTGGCTCAGGTCTTGATCTCTGGGTCATATGATCAAGCCCCAAGTCGGGCTCCCTGCTCTGCAGGGAGGAGTCTGCTTGAGATTCTCTTCCTCTCCCTCTGCCCCTCCACACCCCCCCAACCCCATGTGGGCGCTCATGTACACGCATGCTTTCTCTCTCTCTCAAATAAATAAGTAAATCTTAAAAAAATAAGTTGAAAGAACAAATCCCTCAGAAGGTGAAAGAAAAATCTCCATGTCAGCTCAAAATACAGATTTCATTTAGAATACGATTTTGAGAAATTATCAAAAATTGTCAAATACGTCAACAGATATGAACATTTGAGTAAATACAATCAGAGGTCATTATGAAAAAAGAGTGATCTACGTAACCAAAGTGACAATATAGGAGGTAACATGTTTGAGTAAAAAAAAAAAAAAATACCTCAGCTCCTTAAACAATGAGAAAATGTGTTTCTGTTAAGTAATCAAGTGCATGATAAAGACAAGACAGGAAGTTATTCTAAGACACACAATCTGTTTCCTAGATGCGTTACGCAAGTGGCACAGAAAAGCCTGTTGCAATCTCTTATGAAGAGCAAACTAATCACCGAAGAAACTTAATCATTTTAAGAGAGAGAAAACTAGTTTTCCATCGGTACACTGAGGATATTAAAACTCATTTTAAAACCTTACAAATAAATAAATAAAACCTTACAAATTAATCTTAGCCAATTTGAGCATTCTCTTTTATTCTGTAGAACTTTGACAATTTTCTATATCCATTCAAATTTTTTTTTAAACATTTTTTTATTTATTTATGTGACAGAGAGACAGCCAGCGAGAGAGGGAACACAGCAGGGGGAGTGGGAGAGGAAGAAGCAGGCTCCCAGCAGAGGAGCCCGATGTGGGACTCGATCCCGGAACCCTGGGATCATGCCCTGAGCCGAAGGCAGACGCTTAACGACTGCGCCACCCAGGCACCCCTATCCATTCAAATTTTTGTCCGATATTTTTCTGGTTCTCAGTTTTGGAACACCCTTTAGGACAAAATTATTTTCTTTTCCTGCAACAAAAACACGTCTTCCATTCCTTGCATACGAAGCTGTTTTCCTCCACTCATTACTTCCAGTAGTTTCATATATATCCTTGTAAGTTTTATTATATAGAGAAAAGTAGGAAGTGGACAATTGTGACTTGTCTGTCATATACCAGGATTTTGTAGCAGATTAGCAAAACTTTATGAGTAGATATACCATCTCACAATTCTACAGGTATACGCTTCTTTAAAGTAAGCATTTTTTTTTTTAGTATGGGAAAAGAACATATTTATTAGCAGATAAATTGGTAGTTTCTTTTAAAAAATAAGAAGTAAAGAAGTATATAAACTTCTGTTCAATAAGGAATGTTTTAGTAGTTCCTTACTTAGAAATAATTTAGATTTTTATTTTTATTTTTTTTTTAATTTTAATTTTAATTTTTTGTTTGTTTTAAAGATTTTATTTATTTATTCGACAGAGATAGAGACAGCCAGCGAGAGAGGGAACACAAGCAGGGGGAGTGGGAGAGGAAGAAGCAGGCTCATAGCGGAGGAGCCCGATGTGGGGCTCGATCCCGTAACACCGGGATCACGCCCTGAGCCGAAGGCAGATGCTCAACCGCTGTGCCACCCAGGCGCCCCTAATTTAGATTTTTAATAACTATTACTTATTTTAGCATAGCTCTAAGGTTGCGAGTCACCAACAGGATTTTGTAGGTTATTTTTAGGCAGTTATAATAAAACATAATCATTTTTCAAATACATTTGTCAGCACAATGACTTGATTACATTCAAATCTGTACATTTTATAATCGTAAACATCTAGTTGATATTCTGTCAGCTTATTTGACTAGTAAGCACAGGTAGAATAACAATGTGTGCTTGAATTCTATTTAGTGCTGACAACTCTGAAGACATGCCTGTTTTTATTAAATTAATGATCTCAACCTAGTCTTGTTCACCAAAGATTTATCAAAATCATGTGAACTCGAAAAGCATTTGTGCTAACTTCTATGTTTCTGAGAATTTTAGGTATATTTTATTAACCTAAGTGCTCATTTTTCTCTAAGCCAATTACAATAGAATTCCATTAAGGGATTTTACAACTTAATTTGGCATGTCGTCTGGAGGTAGGAAAATATCACGTGTATACAATTACATAAGCATACAGACAGATACAGACAGAGGTATAAGGCTTTCATTCTAAAATTTTAGCCCTGAGTTAGGCATAAGCATAGTAATGAAAAACTTGTTGGTTTATATAAGAATTAGTTCACATCTTTGCTTCTCTTTATATTTTTATCCAAGCTGTGTTTCTGGCAGATAGAGCAAGTCAAGGTTATCTGCTCAGAATGCAGGCTGAAGCTTTTCAACCAATATTTGTAGAGAAGATTATTAAGGTATTCACTTGTCCTGGTATGTAATCTTGTGAAGACTGTGGATTAAATTTTGGGCAAGGGGCTCAGGAGGCATCACGCAGCTGTCTAGGTGACCCCAAAGCTTACCTTTGTGAATAAAATATTCAGTCTGTTTCCAGTTAGCCTCTTTAATTTTAGGTGGCTGCTTTTGGGGGTCCCTGAGTCCTCTGATGTAGCAGGCAGCCTCGAGCTTAAGTGGCTACAGGGAGTTTAAGGACTGAATGGGAAAAGAAAGGTACTAAGGAAACCAGTTGGAGAGACCTGACGTTTTCTCAAAGAAGCCTTTGAAGTTGTAAATTATTTTTAGTAAGTCATGTCAACAAGAAAGGAACAGAGTTAGTGCTGTCATGGAGTATATAGTCAGCGACAGTTCGAGAAGGGGGAGGGGTTAATTTGTGCTTACAGGAGACCTTGAGAAGACAGCTTCAGGTGGTAGAAGATTATATCTCATAGGGAAAGAGAAAGAGATTATAATTGCAAGTTTCTTTTGAGCAATGGTAGAGAAAGTTGTACCAGTATCAGTTATTTAAAAAATCCAGTTACTGCTTCTCTATTTTAATTTTAATAGATGGGGCGCCTGGGTAGGTCAGTCGGTTAAGCATTCGACTCTTGGTTTTTGGCTCAGGGTTTTGAGATTGATCTCTGGGTCAGGCTCCACGCTGGGTGTGGGGCCTGCTTAAGATTTGCTCTCTCCCTCTCTCTCTGCCCTTCTCTCCCCTTCTCTAATTAAAAACAAAAAAACCCACACACACAAAAATAATTTTATTGGAAAGTTCTAGGGTGTGATTGAGAATTGGCTGACCCTGTCAATTACCTTGAATCATAAACCCACTAATCCATGACTTTGGATTGGTGAAACTGAGGTGGTAATTCTCAGCACTATGAAGGCAATGAATGAGATAGTAAAGGATTTGAATTTAGACAATCCTAGGATAGCTGGTAACAATAAGAATGCTTGGGTCACACACCTGACAGCTCACTGTTTCTAGACATAGACTCACCAATTTGTGCCCCTTTGCAGAGAGAACACCCTTTCTGGCTTCCAAAGCTAAGTTCCCCAAACACAAAATAATAATACTTTTTAAAAAATAATAACACTTTTAGACAGCACAATATAAAACAGTAACGTGAAAGTGACAAATAGAGACAACAGCTATATCTGGGAGGTACTGATCCAAATTTAGGAGTCAAAATGCCCAAAGAACTAGTTCTAAAAAAAACCCTATTTTATTCTATAATTCTAAATTTTAGATAATCCCCAATTTAAAAAAGAGAGAGAGAATGAGAGGTTCTTACTGCCTTTTTTCAACCTGTTGCTGAGCAGGACTCTGGGAGTCTGACTGGTAAGATAGCTTCCTTTTGCTGGCTTGGTCAGAGCCCCAACAGCCCAGCCGAGCTGCAGTCTGGGGGAGCCCTGACCATCTAATCCTGTTACCAAAACTATTGGGAGAAAAATCCTTTACCCACTTACAGCTGGGACCTGCAATTTAACTGGCAATAGACAAATTAACAGGAGAATATTTATTACACATATGGGAGTGAGTTACTCAGTAGTGAACAGCTAGAGATAAGGGTTTATACACCAACTTAACAAAAAAAGGGAAGTGGTTTAGGCTTCAGTGTAAAAGTATGGAAGAGTCTATTGATCCTTTTGACGCTAATGGAAGCTGAAATTGCACTTTCCAGTCTAAGGGTCAGGCCTTCCCAAACAAGATGCTCTTGGAGGAGGGTCGGTGGAAGCTGTTTGCTGGGAGCTCTGCTGAAGTTCAGATAATGTTTCTTTCTGTGGCTGCTGATCACCCAGACGTTTCCAGGTTAAAGTAATTTTTATACCACTTAGGTGGACTTAACTAATGTACACTCCACACTTCTCTCCTGTTTAATATTTGTGTGACGATTTTTGATTCTTTCTCTGGTCAGCTTTACAGGTTTGAATAATGCACTTTAATTATTAATTCTTGTTTCAGCAACCTTAAGCGCCTTCCCCTTTTTGCAATTAAGATACCAGGAATCCTACCATTCCCTACTCTATTTCCACTCCCACTCTCTGTCAGTTTACATGTAAGTTTACCATCTTCAGGTTGTTCACATTTACTTTCTCACTTGTAACCACAAAAGGTAATTCTGAAAGTGCAAAACCAATGAGCAGCTCTAAGTAAGCACTACTGAATTTCTCCCAAGTGATGTGAGTCTCCTTAAAATGATGATGGGATCTCTAGGGAAGACACACATATGTGTTCTTCTATGTAGATCACATCATCACTCAGAGAAGAGTCTTCCCAAAGCAAGATAGAGTTGTTGTTTTATCCCCCCCATACGTTACTGTTGCTCCAAATTGTGCCATAATTTGTTTTGCCTCTTTTTTGGACCATGTTGGCATTTAGGTTTTTGTTTTTATTTTTGTTTTTCTCCTAAGTTTTTGTTTTTGTTTTTCTCCTAAGTTTTTTTTCTAAATTCTCAATAATAATTTCTGTTTTATCAAATCCTCATCCTCCCCCTTTTGTTTCCTGGAGACTTCCCAGAACTTCCTCAGAAAGGATGCACGAGTCTTTACCCATCTCCAATTGCTTTTATTTTCTTTTTACAGTTGATCACTTATTTCTTGGTTGACAGAATTTTAGAATTAAAATTATTTCCATTAGAAATCAGAAGGCATTACTCCATTATCTTGTAGCCACCAGTGATGCTAAAGAGTAATCTGATGCTGGTCTGATTTTTCTCTCTTTGTAGGTAATTTCTTTATCTTCAGTGGAAGTCCTTACTTAGGATGTTCTCTCTGTCCTTGGTGTTCTGTAATTTCATGGGAATAGGTCAAGGTCTATTTCATTTACTGAGTTGGATCCTCCCTCAGGAGCCCTCTTTTACCTCAAGAGTCCCTTCATCTTGAGAAAATTTTGTTTTTTATTTATTTTTTGATTGTTTCTTAGACTCATGCTCTTTCTAGGACATTTATTAGATGGACTTCTTGGATCAATCCTTAGGTCTCCTTATTCAACTTTTAATATTTTTTCCTCTCCATTTTGAGACGTGTTTTGTACTTTGTTTTCTGGAATTTCTATTGAATTTTGCCAGCCCTCATCAGACATACTTTAAATCTCTCAAGTCTCCTATTCTCTGATTTTTTTATGGCATATTTTTATTATTTGGGGATGTAAAATACTTTTTTGATTAGGATGTTTTTAAAGTGTTTCTGTGTTCCCTGAGTTGTTTGTTTCTTCTGTTTTTTTTTTCTCTTAAAATTTTGTTCAGAATGAAGATATTTGATTCTCTTCATATTCCTGATCTCTGGCTTTCTGTTCACATTTAGAGTAAAAGGCCTATGTGGCCAGATGGGCTTCCTCTGGTGCTAAGTAGCCAGGTTTCTGGCTAGGTCTCTCCCTCCAGGAGGGATTCTTACCAGGAACTCCGTAGGAGGCAAAGCAGGGTTTGTTAACTGGCAGCTTTTACTTTCATCCAGAGAGGAGTATACTGTCAGATTGAGGGCTTCCTTGACCTCCCAGCTTGAAAGAAGGCCTTATTCTGGCTCACCAATATTCACACTAGAAACCCAACTTTCCCCTCAAATGTATCTGACTTATTTAGAGAAGACCTGGATAGTGCAATATTAGTGGTAATCAATTTTTTTTTTTTAGAGACCCAACTTGGGATACAATTGTAATAGACAAAGACAAAACAAAAGAAAACAAACAACAAAAAAATCAAAACCAAAAAACCTGCAATAGTGTAGTATAGAATAAATAACTATACCTATTATAAATATAATAAATAAAATATATAATAAATAATTTTACCTATTGTGTTATAATTTAACATAAAAATATGAAAAACAGCTATTTGAAACTATATGTTATTCTGTAATATTTACTTTTCTGTTACATTCATATTATTATTTTAACAAAATAATACTGACTGGTTAATAGTGGCAATTATTAGTAATTAATAGTAAAATAATTAATAGCAAAAGTAATTAAAAATAATTGATAGTGATGGGGTGTTTGGTTGGCTCAGTGGGGGGAGCATGAAACTCTTGATATCAGGGTCATGAGTTCAATCCCCACTTTGGGAGTAGAGATTAATTAAAAAAATAATTCATAATATTTAAACAAACTATGTAAGAAATGTAATAATATTTTTATAATGTTTCTATCCCCGATACAATTTATTTTAACCCTTTTTAAGGAATATTTACTGTATATTTTAATTTTTTAGGCTATATTATTGTATATTCCTAAGATACATATATGTAAGACTTTTGAAAGGGAAATGTAATAGGAATAATTAAATAGTTATTACCTATATTTAATGGAAAGATAACAATGACATGTTTTTTTCTGTCTATGACACACTTGGATATTTTTACTCTTTCTGTTTCCTTTTACAATAACACTTCTTTGAACTGCTTATGGCTTTTAGGACAGCCTTCTTTTATGTAATGGTGAAGTTGAAAACAGTCAAAATGCACTGGCCTGCAGCTCTGCTCTTACCAAGTCCACATTATACCAATTTCTGGTGTCAGGCCAATCTGTGGCATCCAGCTACATATCCTCTCAACAAAAGCATTTGACCATAGGATAGTTAAGATTTTACCTACTGGCCATTGCAGGTTTTTAGACCCATAGGAATTAGTTCCCAGCTCTCCAAATCATTTGTTCACTGTGTATCTATTGGCTGGTTCTGGTAGACCAGCTGTTTGTTGGTCAGGTTCTTTACATCTAGATATTCATCGAGTAGGCTATCTGTATCTAAAATGTCCATCATCGTTAAACACTCTGAAGCACATTGGCACCATCATAAATAAAATCTTTCTCAGGGAAAATGGTTCTAAAACACAGAAGTAATTTGAACTTGGGAAATCAAAGCTAGCTTCCAAATAAGTTACAGTTTTCGTAAACAAATTGAGCAAATTCTATTTAACTTGGCTGCTCATTTTTGGTAACAAGTTTTTGAGTTCTGAAATAGTCCTGTTTCCCAAAAAATGAGTCACTTTTTTGCTATATGACTTTTTATTGTAACGTACATGTAATACCAGACAGCTCAGGTGCAGGACATTCATTCTTTCCTAGGATTCTCATGGCCTCTTCACAGATCATCAAACTGTATTAGAGAAACAGCATATAAATCATGTTTTACTATAATAGTTTTCCCCATTCTCATCTTTAATATATTTCTAAACAGAGGAGGGCCTTCTTCCTGCCTCACATTTAGAAAATATGATCTATGGTAGCCAACATTTTAGCTTATTTTCTATGGCAGGCAACAATGATAGCTATCTTGTAAGCAGAAAGATACTTCTACTTTTATGACATCAAAAATCTCATTATATGCTTCTGCCCATTTTGTTAATTTTTTTAAAGAAATATTTATTTTTTTGAGAGAGAGAGAGTGAGAGACAGCTTGAGTGTGGGGGTTGGGGCACAGGGAGAGGGAGAGAGAGAATCTTAAGCAGACTCTGCACTGAGACTCCTAGATCACGACCTGAGTCCAAACCAAGAGTTGGATGCTTAGCCAACTGTGCCACCCAGGTGCCCCACTTCTTCACATTTTGAATAACATGAAAAGTGATCAAAACTTTCTTTATGAAAGCCTCAATATCACAGGTAAGCAAATCACATCTCTTTTTTAGCAATGGTCCATACATGGTATGGAGGACATTTAACAGGTATGATCTTTTGTTGTTGTTGTTGTTAAGAAGTTTACAGACTGAGGAGTGCCTAGGTGGCTCAGTTGGTTAAGTGTCTGCCTTTGGTTCAGGTCATTATCCCAGGATCTTGGGATGGAGCCCTGCATCAGGCTCCCTGCTCAGCGGGGAGTCTGCTAGTCCCTCTCCCTTTACCCCTCCCCCTGACTTGTGCTTTCTCTTTTTCTCTCCTCTCTCTCTCTAATAAATAAAATCTTAAAAAAACAAAACAAAACATTATTATTAAAAAACAAAAGAAGTTTACAGACTGAACGGAATTTGCCAAAATATAGGTCTATGTGTTTTGCCAAATATACAGATAGATGAGCAAAGTCTAGTTTTATTTGGACAACGTTGTTGATTAAAATAATTTGAGATTCTGTTTTTAAAATCGAAGTACCTAAGAGCTACAGGAAGAATTTTTTAGTTGTTGCAATTCAGTGCTTCATTTGATATACAGTAGGAAGCACGATCATTGGTAAGATCTTACAGAATGAGTATACAAGACCAACACAAAATTGGTCAGAATTTGCTGTGTTCACCTACAGGGCATTTAAGTTGCATTTTCTTAATCAGAATATGTAGTTTTACTACTTTACTCAATTTTATCATAGAGCAATGAAGAGAAGGATGTAGCAGTGTGTGTTTGCCTGTTATACTTGAGATAATCCAGCAGCCGGTCTTTTTCAGTGAACACTGGTGTCTTTTGGGGGAAACAAAAAACCTTGAATGGAGTTAGAAGTACTTGTCTGTCTCATCCCAGATACTTGAGATTCAGTCGCCATGTGGGCTTTCTCATCCACTTCTCCACCATACCTGAATTCTTTTCGGTATGTTGCTCAGTAGGCTGTGTTTTGGTCATTGAGTTCCTTGATCCAGTCGTACGTGACTTCCCATCTGTCATTAAAATAACACAGCCATTTAGCCTTTTTGTTCAGTGATGGCTGGGTCATGAGGGTATGCGTATTGTTATTGTTCTCATTTTGATGCATGAACTCTTAGAAAACACGATCACAATATTCACAGTGTGAAAAATTAAGCTAGCCCTATCTCAACACAAAGCACAATGGTTACTCCAGAGGTAAAGTCAAAATTACAGTGCACTTAAATTGCACACATAAATCATATCACTCAGCGTGACAAAACAACAGAAGATCCATCACTGTGAACAGGAAATCACGCTCGGGAAATGACATTGACGGCATTTGTGGAAGGCAGATAATCTATGCCACATTCATTTAACACTAAAGATAGTGCTGCTTTCAGCCCCTATCTTGGGGGCTGCTATATGGGCTTTGTACTTTTCCCCCAGTATCCCACACTTACAGTAGAAAATCAGCACTTTTCACATTGGGAGGGATTGCCCTGGATGGGGGACTTTCCATGAAAACACCAGGACAATGCTAAGCAAAGTGAGGAAATGCTTACTTTGGAAAAGTCTATGCTCTGTGAGGGGCTGAGAGGAGATGGATGTTCAGCTGTTCCCCACACAGACCTATCGCTAATCCCTGGCTTCAGTTCCATCTCCCAGAATTACCCTTTGAGTTAACTCACCCTCAAGATCTCCAGGAAGACTGGCAGACAGACTGACTCCTAGAACGCGTGATGTAGCCCAGAGGTCCTCAAACATGTTGGTCTCTGGACCCTCTATATTCTCAGAGGTTATTGAGGACCCCAATGAGCTTTTTGTTATCTGGGTTATATCTATGGAATATTTACCATACCAGAAATTAAAACTAAGAGATTGAAAAAAAAATTATTCATTTATTTTAAGATAATAATAACTCATTACATGTCAATAGAAAAAGAATATTTTTTTTCATGAAAAATAACTACATTTTCTAAGTCAAAATAATTTAGCTAGAAGAGTAGCATTGTTTTGCATTTCTGCAACTCTCTTAATGTTTGGGTTAATAAAAGGCACCTGGATTTTCATATCTACTTCAGCATTCAGTCTGCCATGATATGTAATTTTGGTTGAAGTATATGGAGAAAATTTGACTTTGCACAAATATGTAGCTAGAAAAAGGAGGAGTATCTTAATAGCCTTTCTAGATAATTGTGCATATTCTTCTACATCAAAAGTTAGGATCAAAATTAATAAAATTTTACTGTTTCAACATGTAACAATTGTTACAACATTTTTCAATGAAATTGTTTTGTTTGTTTGCAAGTTTCGTGGGAGCGAATAATACAATGACTGCTAGTACAGTTTGGTGTATTCCCTAGATCTATGATAGGACCCTGTAATTTTACCTACCACTACTTCTGCACCATCAGTGAAAAAGGCCAGTAACATCTTAGTGTTAGTATGAAAATGTAACAGTGACCTTATAGACCCTGGGATACAATCTGGTGGGCCTCCAGTGTCCTGCAGCCTGCACTTTGAGAACTGCTCATCTAGGCCTTGTCTTTCTCGGCCCATTTTATTCATTAATTCACTCCCATCCACTGTCCTTCAGAGGTATTTTGAATTCTCTTTATCCTATAGGATTTTACATATTCGGTCTTTTAATGTAGTGGAGTTTTACTACATGTAGTGAAAGCAAGTGTGTCTGACATAATGAAACATAAGCCTTCACATCTCTTTTTAACATTTGCCATGAGAATCATAAAATTTACAGCTAAAAACTTCAACAAAGACGAGAGATATTCTTTTGGAAACATTTTCATATTTTAAATGTGGTATTTTATTTCATCTATTTATTTTAGAGAGAGTGAGAGAGTATGTGTGTATGTGTGTGCTTGCACAAGTAGGGGGCGGGTGTGTAGGGGTAGAGGGAGGGGCAGAGAGAGAATCTTTTTTTTTTTTAAAGATTTTATTTATTTGACAGAGATAGAGACAGCCAGCGAGAGAGGGAACACAAGCAGAGGGAGCGGGAGAGGAAGAAGCAGGCTCATAGCTGAAGAGCCTGATGTGGGGCTCGATCCCATAACGCCAGGATCATGCCCTGAGCCAAAGGCAGGCGCTTAACCGCTGTGCCACCCAGGCGCCCCAAGAGAGAGAATCTTAAGCAGGCTCCACACTCAGCGTGGAGCTTGAGGCAGGGCTCAACTTGGGGGCTTGATCTCATGACCCTGAGATCATAACCTGAACTGAAATCAAGTGTCAGATGCTTAACCAGCTGAGCCACCCAAGTGCCCTTTAAATATAATATTTTAAATGCTCAAGACCAGGAAGTTAACTGTTCTCATTTATGTGGACTTCATCTTGTGCAAGCAGGTTATTGAGATGACATGACCACAAGTTGACCTGAGACCTGGATCTGGGCAATCAGAAGCTTCTGACTCCCTCCCTTGTCCTTGGAAGGTACATTCCACTTACTGTTGTCATCAGCAGAGCTGTTTCAAGAAAATAGCCTTGAGAGAGTAAGGTGTTATTGAGACCCTCTGGACCATGTGACTGAACTCAGTTAAAACCACTATATAAGACTGGTGCATTCTTCAGATGCTGGTGGGCAGGTGCAGAGATCTATTTCCTTGTGGTGCCTAAGAAACTATGTGCTTAAGTTCCCTTGCTAATTAAACCGCCGCCTATGAATCTGGAGTGGTTTGCCTCTTTCTTTGGTCTCTCCTTGCCCTCTGTGTATGGTGGCCAGTTTCAGATTCACCCTGGAAGCTCCTGAGGTTTCAAACCACATCGTCAGCCAGAACTGGATCTCATTTACAGGAGAGGTTATAAGGTTAGGTGGGGCCTGCTTAGAAACTGCTGTGATTGATCAGCACATGAATTCATGGTGAAGAGTTTCTCTTCCTTTGATCCTATGTAATAAGTGGTTGACTCAGCAGGTCCGGGATGTTCAAACCTTACATACTACAAAGAGGTTCTGGCTCTTGACTGCTCCTGCGAGATCATCTCTGAGCCCTTGGAATATCCAGCATGATGAAAGTGTCTCTGTTTCTGTGGGGTCTTAAGCCACACCAGATGGTTTATACTAACAATGTGATTTATGCTGGTGGCCTTGGGCCACACAGTATCAGTTTGACTGCTGGAGTGGCTAGAGACTAAGAGACTATGATTGACTGTGTGGGCACTCCATGCCTATGTGACTGACCCCCCCCAAAAAATCCTGGGCTACAAGACTCAGGTGAGCTTCCCAGGTTGGTAATAATTCATGGTGTTGTCATACATTGTTTGCTGGGAGGATTGTGCACTGTGTCTATAACTCTAGGGAGAGAACAACTAGAAGCTCATGCGTGGTTTCTCTCTTCAGGACGTTGCTTTATGTGCCCTTTACTTTTGCTGATTATATCCTTATGTTATCACAAACTATGACTGTGAATATAATAGCTTTTCTGAGTTCTGTGAGTCCATCACTGAACCTGAGGGTGATGTTGGGGACCCCCCTGACAACAGATACCTTCTGCCCACCCTGCCATACCCCAAGTTATCTTAAAGAGAGAAGTTAGGCACAGATGGTACATACCCTCAAGGTGTTCATGTTTTAGTGAGCAAGGCGGTTAATATTCCCCAAGAACAATACAAGGTATGCAGTAAGGAATACTGTAAGATGGGTCTACAGGGTCACATGGCTTAGCAAAGAAAGAGAATATATCTAGCTGGGGTCTTTTGACACAAGGGTGGAGGGGCTAGAAATATATTAAAACTCACAGAACAAAAAATTCAAGTTGAATTTGTAAATGAGATCAATTGTCAGCCAAATCTTGAATCAGAAAATCCAAAGTCTGTAGTTCTTCTTCCCTGACTTTTTTTCTTTCTTTCTTTTTTTTATTCTTGCTTGAATTCTTTGCCATCTGGCTGTCTTTATCAAAATATCAACAATATCTGTTTTTGGTTTTGCTTTGTTTTGTTTTTACACTGTGACAGAAACTCATTCACACTGCTAAGTTCTGCATCCCAGGTATTTGCTTATAACAGCCTTTTATCT
This sequence comes from Ursus arctos, assembly GCF_023065955.2. Lineage (NCBI taxonomy): Eukaryota > Metazoa > Chordata > Mammalia > Carnivora > Ursidae > Ursus > Ursus arctos. The sequence continues at coordinate 3,389,214 of NW_026622952.1, forward strand.
GTAACAGGTCCAGGAGTGTTCTGCCTCTGGTTAGAGCAACATCTGGCAAAAGCAAGGTAATATTTTTAGAGAGATGGAGATAGACCTCTCCTGGCCATTGTTGCCAAGGCTGCCTGGAAAAGTAAATCTGCTTTGGTTCATCTGGGGGCAGAACTGGCTTAGAAGAGACAGTAGGGTACCAGATATGAGGCTGCCCCCTTTCCTCTCCTCACCTGCCCCTCAGTTCTAACCCACCTCATCTTCTTTCCAAATCCAAGACTGCCATATGCACAAGGTTCTCCCAGAGCCATCTCCTCTCTCCTTCATTTCTTCTCCCTGTGTGTGACCATGACCTCTGGGCAGGCTACCCATGTCCCAAAACCCAGATCTTCTGACATCTGGGCTCTCAAGCAACTAGGGCATCAACCGTGGGGGAAGTGAGCTGGAGCCAGCTGCATGAAGACAGTGTGGTGTGTGTGTGTGTGTGCGTGTGTGTGTGCATGTGCATATGTATGGGTGTGTTAATGGAGGTTTATAGTAAAAATATTTTCTGTATTAAGTAGGCTCAATTAGAATACCTGCAACTTTCCATTTTAACTTAAGAATTCTCAGGATACTTGATTAAATGAGACTTGGGAAATACAGGGGAAAGAGCACTGATGTCAATTATAAATAATGCAGAACAGCAAGAAAACCACACTCTAAAATTTGGTTTTCTCAGTAAGGATATTATTAATAGCAGTCATTTGTGAACACGACTCATTTACCATATAATATGGTAACACTTATGTGTAGTAGTCAACATGTTGCTTTTCAATAAACTTGTGTTTACTTGATCAATAGACTCTACATGCATGCTCACTTTTCATTAGTTTCTCCTTTGGATACAGTGGTTGTCTACTCATGACTTAAAGTAAATGAAAAGGAACATAACCTGGGAAGACTCCACTGATGGACGTGCCATTTTGGTGCTGTTGCGGTTTTTGCATTCTAGATCGTTTGCAAATTCCTCAGGACCTTTCATTCTGAATGCCTGCTATGTGCATGCCTGCTATGTGCTGTTCCCCTCTGCACAGAAGTCAAGGGCAAGCAGGGACAGATCATGGGGAGCTGTTTACAGCTTTTACTGGCGAGAAGGTCTCTCAGATGGTGAGGAAGGGGCCAGTCAGCCGCAGGCTACTCCAGAGCCATTGGCATGAAGTACTGAGGACCCTCCAGCCTTTGTTCCTCCCTTGTTGCCCTTGTTCCTGCAGGGTCCCAGTCTGGCCACACTCAACCCTGGCTCTATCCCCATTTCACCCCACTCTTTGTTTCTGTATTTGAAAAACAGAGGATTTTCTGTGAGCTCACTCATCAGATGTGCCCCTTCTTGATCACTTCAGGGAAGCTCCTGGCCTTAGCCCTACTTCTTTAGGTCCTTAATTCCATGCTGGTCTCTCTGGGAGTGGCCCTGGAGGCTGGTGTTTTGGAGGGGAAATTGTTTACCAGGTGTTTTAGTTGTGGTCTTAACCCTATATTCGCCTTGTGAATTTGCCCTGATTCTGTAACTCTCTCCAAAATGAAATTGGGTCAGATGTCCTACTGAAACTCTCCTTTTACATGGGCAAGAAACAGTGGCTCATCCAGGTGGGAATAAACCTTGTTAAGGCACCAACCCCTGATGAGTGTCTCTTCATGTTGGGCCAAAGAATGCTGACTAAAATGATGACATGGGTCTTCCTGAGTCTGGTTATACATGACCGGAAAACATCTCTTTCTTGAGATTTACAACATGGCTGCTTAGTGGAGTGGCACAAAGATTTTCAGAAATAAGACCACAGTCCAATCAGCAATGGACCTGCTTCCCACCTGTATGAATCTGGACGATGTACATAATATAATTGCCCCTTGATTATTTCACCTGAACAGATGTGCTAGTTTCTTTTTTTTTTTTAATTTTTTTATTATTTATTTATGTGACAGAGAGACAGCCAGCGAGAGAGGGAACACAGCAGGGGAGAGGGAGAGGAAGAAGCAGGCTCCCAGCCGAGGAGCCCGATGTGGGACTCGATCCGGGAACGCCAGGATCACTCCCTGAGCCAAAGGCAGACGCTTAACGACTGCGCTACCCAGGCGCCCCAAGATGTGCTAGTTTCTAAGCCGCAGCAGCTGGGTAGCTTAAGACAACAGAATTTATCCTCTCACAGTTCCAGAGGCCAGAAGTCTGAAATCAAGGTGTCAGCAGTGCTGTGCTCCCTCCCAAGGCTCTCAGGGAGAATCCTTCCTTGCCTTTTCTCTGGTGGTTGCTGACAATCCTTGGGGATCCTTTTCTTGGAGCCATGTCGGTCCAGTCATGTATATCCACATGGTCTTCCCTCTGTGTGTATTAGTCTCTGCAACCAAGTTTCTCCCTTTCTTAATGACACCAGTCATGCTGGATTAGGGCCCATGCTAATGACTCATTTTAACTTGATACCCTCTGTAAAGACCCTGTTTTCAAATAAGGTCACATTCTGAAGTACTGGAGGTTAGGACTTCAATGTATCTTTTTGAGGGGACACAACTCATTTCATAATACACAGGAATCATATTTACCTCATAGGTAATCTTCTAGAACAAATATGAATCCTATAAAGGAGAGATATGATGATGATGATTACAGAAAGGGTGATTTGAAGCAAGTGAATCCACAACTGCCATTCGTTATTTCCACAGATGCTTTCTGAGAGCTGACCACGTGCTTGGCACCAAGGTCTGACCCTTTGTACTGGTTCCCACTTTAGTCCAGGATTCCCCCAGCTCCCAGCAGTGCCTCCTTTTCTGCCATGTAATCTCCTCACTGCCTCAGTGGCCCAGGCACTGTACCAGGCCTCTGACTACAGACCCTCTACCACTAGCACTGACGCTGCCTTGTTTCCCAGCCCCGTTCTTTCTGCTTTTGTCTTTCTAACCTCCCAGGATGGAAGCTCTGGCTTCATTATACCCGCCATGTCTTTGCTCCTGTATCTTATTTCTACCAAGGGAGTGATTTGAATATGAACTGACCAGGCCCTTAGCCAGAAGCAGTCATGGAGTCTTTCCCTAAACTGGGAGAGTGTGAGTTCTCTTCTTTTGCCATCCTTGTTGTGGCCTCGTCTGCGGCTCTTGTCACTTCAAGGCTAAGTCTCCTGCATCCCATGCAGAGCACCTGGTCGTATTTATTCCCTGTGCAGCATCTCAGGTGATTTATGGATTGGAGGGAGGAGGCTATGCTCATGCGCGCGTGCACACACATGCACACCTGCTATACGTTCCCGATTTAGTCAGGAATCTTCCTTTTAAAGGAAGTGAAGTTGTTAACATAGACAGGGCAGAGGCAACATATTTTGGCGTGGCTTTTCCTTGGATTTAAAAGGACATGCAGTTGCTGGTGACACTTCTCTGCAGGTGGGATCCTCCAGAATTGAGAAAGCAGGTGGATTCTTGTTAGAATGATGCTCTTTTATATTCAGGGCTTACCTTTCCTTCCTGGAGGAACTTATATCAACAATTCACACACTTTCTTTTTTAACAAATACTTTAATTTGAGTATAGTGACAATATTACATTAGTTTCAGGTGTACAACATAGGGATTTAACAAGTTTATACATTATGCTGTGCTCACTACGGTAAGTGTAATCACCATCTGTCACCATACAGCGCCACACAGTATCATTAACTATATCCCTTATACTGTGCCTTTCATTCCTGTGACTTATTCATTCCACAAAACTTTCATCCAGGCTGTGTTTCCCAGCCTGGATGTATCTTAGAATCATCTGGGGGTAGGGGGTTAAAAACCCCAAATACCCAGGTTTCTGGAATATGTAGTCAACAGATCTTTGACAAAGGAGCAAATATAATGCAATTGAGGAAGGATAGTCTTTTCAGTAAATAGTGCTAAACAGCTAAATACACACATGCAAAAAAATGAATCTAGACACAGACTTTACACCCTTTACAAAAATCAACTCAAAGTAAGTTATAGACCTAAAAGTAAAATGTAAAACTATAAAAGTCCTAGAAGATAACAGGAGAAAGCCTAGATGACTTTTGGTTTTGTGATGACTTTTAGACACAGCACCAAAAGTACAATCCATGAAAGAAAAAGATTAAGTTGAATGTCATTAAAATTAAAAATTTCTGTTCTGTGCAAGATACTATTCAGAGAATGAAACAACAAGGCATGGACTGGCAGAAAATATTTGCAAAACACTTATCTGATAATGTGCTGGTATCTAAAATATACAAAGAATTTTACAAAGAGTAAGAAAATCAATGACTCAATTAAAAAAGGAGCAATAGATCTGAACACACACCTCACCAAAGAAGATGTAAGTGTGTTTATGGAAAATGAATACATGAAAAGATGCTGAACATCATATGTCATTAGGGAGTTGCAAATTAAAGCAACAATGGGATGCACTACACACTTATGAGAATGACCCAAATCCAAAACACTGACAACACCAAATGCTGGTGAGGATGTGGAGGAACAAGAACTCTGCTGGTGGGAATGCAAAATGGTACAGCCACTTTGGAAGACAGTGTGGGATTTTCTTGCAAAACAAAACATACTCTTACCATATTATCCAGCAATCATACTCCTTGGTATGTACCCAATGCACTAAAAACTTATGTCCACCCAAAACCCACACATGAATGTTTATAACAGCTATGTTCATAGCAGCCAAAACTTGGCAACCAAGATGTCCTTCAGTAGGTGAATGGATAAATACATTGTTGCACACTCATATAGTGGGATATTATTCAACTATATGAAGAAATGAGCCACCAAGCCATGAAAAGACAAGGAGGAATCTTAAATGCATACTGTGAAGTGAAAGAAGCCATTCTGAAAATCCTATGAACTGCATGTTTCCAACCATATGAGATTCTGGAAAAGACAAAATAATGGGAACAGTAAAAAGATGAGAAGTTGCCAGGGGTGAGACTAGAGGGAGAGATGAATAGGTGGAAGGTGGGACGCTTTGGATGATGAAACTGTTCTGTATGATACTGCAATGTTGGATACATGTCATTAAAACATTTGTTAAGACCCACAGAATGTACACCACCAAGACTGAACCCAATGCAAACTATCGACTTTAGTTAATACTACGTGTCAATATTGGCAGATCAATTATAAAACATGTACCACACTAATGCCAGATGTTACTAATAGGGAAACTTTTTAAAAAGCAAGGAGAGTCAAGACGTGATGATAACAGCAAATCAAAATTTAGAACAGTGTATGTTACACTTTTATTTTATATGTAAATATATATGATGTCTTGTCTGTTTGAAAACAATCTCTGGAAGTTGTCTTTTCGAGAAGTGAGGGGCCGAGGACAGACTTTGGATTGAGACTTATTATATTGTCCTTGTGTACACTTTTAATTCTATGCCTTATACATGTAATAGCTATTCAAAATCAAATAACATTTTTTAATAAGATTTTTTTTAAAGCCAAAAGATAAAGAAAACAATCTGTATCCCCAGACTGTACCCCAGATTAGTGAAAACCAAACTCTGGGAGTGATGTCCAGGCATTAATAGTTTCTAAGGCTCCTCTAGTTATTCAGATGAGAACTGCTGCCTTAGAGCAATGTTGGCAGACGTTGGACTCCCCTGGTTCTTGCACCAAACTCCTCAGCAGGGCCAAAGTCTTGTGCCTGTGGGAAGATAAAGCAGCGACAGTGCCCAGGTTTCTCTGACCTCAGCTTCCTCCTTGGATTCCATGAGTCTGGAAACCCTTTTCCCCAGGGGTTCCAAACCAGCAAGCCCTCCCTGATTTAATTGAAGTTTGCCAGATTAGTTCCCAAAGCCATACAAATCCATTTCCTTACAGTTTGCTATATTAATTACAGAGGATTCGGAATCTCTCTGGCTGCACAGGCCCACAGTCAAGCTCTTGAGTCTTTGTCAATTGTATCTTGAATTTCAGCTTTCCTCACTCCCCAGTGGCCGCCATCTGTGATCTGGAAGTTTTGGCAGTGGAAGCAGCCCAGCATGGCTGATAAGGATTACCCAGCCTGCCTTGGATGTGAATCCCAGCTGCTGCTCATCTTTGAGGAGCTGTGTTTTCTCCCTGAGGTGAAGTTGGCAGCACCACAACACTTACTGGGTAGCACCTCTCGGTTCCTCAAGAGTTCGAGGGTAGTAGGAGCAACAGTGGCATTTATCATCAGCTCAGATAACAGATGTGAAAGCTCACCAAAAATGATGTTTTTAATAAAAAAAAATGGCACTCTAGCCCTGGAGTCCAGGCCCTGGGCCAGTGCTGAGGGCCCAAAGACAAGAAAAACTCCATCCCTCTCGGTCTTCAACTTCCTTGCAGGCTATTCACATGTGAAAAGCCAACACAAAAACGTCAACATTTCAAATAGTTGAGGAACTAATCAGTCTTGTTTCAAAGAAAAATTTGGAGAATTGGACAACCACGATGTCTGTTGTTTGCTTCTTTTTGAGTCTGTTCTCTGCCTTTCCTTGTCTACCTTCCCCTCACCCCTCCCTTCTTTCCTTCCCCCTGATTCCAGAGTGCTTCTTTATCAGTCTGCCAGTCCCTGTCTAGAAGGTGATGAAAGGAATTGGTTTGAAATATGTTCTGCATTTTGCGTGCATCCTGTCCAAACTATTGTGTTTGAAAATGCTTGTGCTATTTAATCTAGTTTGCCATTCTTGGAAGTGAGGGTTTACTCAACTCAGGAGGTGCAAATCCATTCAGATAGTACACAGTCATTGCTGGGGCACCAGCCCCTCACACCGTGGCAGTGAACGCAGTTGAAGAAATGCTTGCTGCATCCCCACTGTGTGCTGGGCACTGCCTGTGCTTGGTAACATGGTGAATATGGGACTGAGGCCATTGGGTCTCTGCCCTCAAGGAACTGACGGTCTGTCAGAGGTTGTCTCATCGGCAGCCTCACAACTACCTGCATGAAATGACAGCCCTTCTGAGTCTGGAGCCCTCCCAGCATGCTTGGGGCAACAGGCAGAGAGGCAGATGCTGTGGTCCATGGTTACTCAGCATGCTAGCGGCTCCACCGACAGCAGATGCCAGTGCTCTGACAACATAGCTCCTCTTGGGTAAGAAAAGAGCAGTTGAGAAAGCCATGCTTACTTGAGGCTAGAGGGGCTGGATTCGCGGGTATTAATTGAATATCTGTAATAGGAACATATCTGAAGCCAAATCCCACATTTCAATTTTCAGATGCCCATGTGTTGAGCACAGTCGTTAGAGGAGAGTGTAACAACGATGAGGCCACCCTGCTTGGAGAATCTTAAAAATGTTTTACTGCCCAGAAAGCATTCACATCCATTGTTCAGCTGCTCAGCCCTTAATTTCCCCTATGTGCCCTGTTTAGTAGCAATAGCCAAAGTTAACGTCATCCAGGACAAAGAAACTGTTGTGAGTTTGGGATCAACCAAGTTTGCACTGATGAGTTCTGACTCTAGGTAGTTTGAAAGCCAGGTTCATCCTGCTAATGACAACATCCAAAGTTCTTGACTTGAACTGAAGCATCTCCCTTTGAGGGGAAAAAGGGAGTTGGCCCCTTCAGCAGAGACAAACGGCTAACCTGGGGATGCCCCAGGGGCTGGGGTGGATTACATGACACATGTTGTTTTTGCTAGCAAGACTCTACTAAAGCATTGTATCAGGGGAAATGCTAGAAGAAAGAAGGTGTTTGTACAGATTTTGGGACAATGATGTTTTTCTAAAATTTCAGCAACCAAAAATCACTTTGGATTATACCCAAGGCCGGTGTTATTCCTTACCCTTTCCAGTCACCCCTCACACCGGTTTTGATCCTTCAGCCTCTAATGGAAGCTTGGGAGTTGGAGCAAAGCCTTCTGGGAACCTAGTCTCTATTCTGCAGCATGCCGAGCTCCAAGCATCAGTTTACTGGAAAGTTTAACATTTGGAAGGAAGGTTTTACTGTTTTGTTTTTTTAAATGCTTTCATGGTACAACTGGAAAACATCAGCTATTGTGAAGGGAAGGCATGGCTTTAGGGCAATAATACTTTGGGGATGACACATTTTCCTGCCTTAACACCACCCAAACCCACACTCGCCTCCTCCACATGGGCCTCACACATTCTCTTGTCTCCTGTCTCACCAAAGTCTGCCAGTCAGAGGGGAAAGATAGGCTCCCACACAATGAATTTTAAGCAGTGCCTGGAAAATTGGCTACTTTTCACATTTGTTTTGTTCTAAAGGCCCACAGAATAATGACGAGTTCTAAAATTGTTTCCCATTGTCTGGGTGTTGATGTCTTCTCTCTCTCCTGGCCTTCCTTCCCCAGCTCCTTCCTTTACACTAAAATCAACTTCCTGAAATGGAAAACATTTAAAATGTTGATGGAGAATACATACTGACATTTGCAGACATCTTCCAATTTTTTCTCATTATATTTGACCCATATAAAATAATAGAACATGGATGGAAGTCCGGTGCTAGCTAAGAACAAAGAGGAATATATATCTAGTTAACCTGAGATTGAGTGAATACTGTGCCTATTGGCCCAGCATCCAGTTTGCTTTAGCCTTTGTTGGATTCTTCACTTTTAAATGAAGTAATATTATCAAGAGTTCCATGAAAATGAGGCTGGATGGCTTTGGTAGACTGTCTCTTGGCGGTTCCAACCTTTTCTATGGCCGTGGGGAGCAGCGTGTGACATGTACATGCAGTGTCTTATGTGGAAGATAACCAGCAACAGTTCATCTCTTTTCCTGGCCCTTCCAGGTGAAAGACAGATTGGCTTTCTGTCAAAGACCAAGAAAAAGAAGCTCACTCAGACAGGAGCTGTTAAGAACATGAACTCCTCAGGTCTCAAGTGGTTGTGGGAGAGGTTTTTGCCACTCTTGCACCTGTGGGACCAGTTGGTGCATCGGTCACTTTCACTGACATCTGTGCTGTGGCCTGCATGAGGAAGCCTCCAGGTCACTTGTCAGCTTGCAGGAAAACGTGAGAAATTTTAGGTTAGGTGTATGTGTATTATGTATATGGCCTGCAGCATGGGTAGTGAGTAGTGTAAACACTGTAACTACAATAATTTTGTTATTTATCTTTATGGAACGATCTATTTATTTAATTTATTTGGGGATGATTTTTATTTTGCTCTCAACCCATTTGCAAAAATGAGCTGAAAAGTTAAGTGTGTATTTAATTTTAAATGCAATACTAAATTTCTGTTTAAGAAAGTTGAGAATGAACATGGAATGGAATGTGTACAAAATGTTCTTGGCCTTTGGAGTCCACTGTGGGAGCTCCAAGGGAATCAGTGACTCCTCAAAAACCAGAAATCTCAAATCTGATAAAGAAAGGTCCACGTCTACTTCAAATGTGACTCAATAAGACTCTATGTATGTAGCTTTACAAAGTGTGTTTTCATATTAGTCTGAAGAATATGACTTTCATTTATATCAGTGTATTTATTTATATCATGTATATCTCTTAGATTAATTCCACTCATTTAAGTTATTTTATTAAAAAATTCTTTTTTTAAAAAAATATTTTTATTTATTTACTTGAGAGAGAGAGAAAAGGAGAGAGCCAGTGCATGAGGGGGGGAGGGTGAGAGGATCCCAAGCAGATTTTCCACTGAGTGTGGAGGCCGACCCAGGGCTTGATCTCACAACCCTGAGATCATGACCTGAGCTGAAACCAAGAGTTGGCCTCTTAGCCGACTGAACCACCTAGGTGCTCCTATTGAAAATTCTTTAAACAGCTTTATTGTGATATAATGAGTATACAATAAACTGACATGTTCAATGTATACAACTTGATGAGTTTGGACCTATGCACATACCTGTAAAACCATCTCCACAATCAAGCTAATAGACATATCTATTACCTTCGAAAGTTTCCTTTTTCCCCCCTTTTCTTGTGGTAAGAATACTTCCCATGAGATATACCCTCTTAACAACTATTTACTTTTATAATACAGTACTGCTGACTATAGGCTCTATCTTATACAGCAGAACTCTAGTATCACTCATCTTGAATTCCAAGTTTTTCTGTGCTTGTACAAAACATAAAATGAAGTCTGATGTGCAAACTCCGTTAAGATAAGGACCTTTCACATAGTTAAATGATGCCAGCTTTATAAAATGTAATCAGATATTCCAGTAGAAAAATCAGTCAAGGCCAATAAAAGCTTGATACTTTATCTAATCTATGACATCAAAGTAAAGCTTTTGGAAGCTCATTTTCTCAAAGGCAAAATCTGGACATTGTTGTGAATGCTATTATAAATGTGGTTATAAAGTTTTATGCTAAAGATAAAATTATTGTTTTTTCAGTGATAATATGAACACAGTCTGGTAGGACACAGTTTTGTGGTAAAACTAATGTTCTTATGCAACTAAGAAAAGTATGGAGCAGATAATATACTTGGACTTGGTTGTGGTCCACTAAAAATTTATATTTGTGTCCAAACAATCTCTCCTATTCTAATAATAAAAATAGAAGTCATAGATGTCACCATTTATGAATGTTTTCAGATATACACAGAATAACTGAACTCCAAAATGTTTTGATGAAGTTGACGTCCAGTTCCAAAACTGGTGTTGTCAGCATGTGCTTTCTTTCTTCATTGCTTGACACCAATTGGACCTCAGAAAGGTCTGAACCTTTGTTAATGAAGTTCTATGATGATTTTGACATTTTTTGGAAGTGAGTCCTCTAAATTTTAGTTGAATTGTGTTCAATGTGATTGAAAGTATTTAATGAAAAGTATTCAATAAACAGAACACTAAAAACCATTAGCTTTTGAAACTTCACGAATTGTTATGTTGTAATTATTGAAGGCAAAGTTTGCAAACAGGAAAACATTGAAGTTTATCCCCACAAAAATCAGGAAGGAACTGAACAAATTAAACAATGTGAATGTATATGGTCAACAAAAGCTAATACTGATATTCACTGATTTTACTTTGAAATAGCTCAATTTATGGTAGTTCATATTTTTAATGGAAAATATATATTCACTATCAAAATGGAATGCCATTGACAAGACCTAGAATAATGCAGCACCTAAACATAGTTAAATATTCAAAAGGATCAGTCAATTTGATGTTTTGTATTATTAAAGTTTTATCATAGAAAGCTCTGTATGGAGGTAAAGAAAAGGTGTCTGTGAAGATATTTGATCTGAAATATTTACACATTTTAATATGAGAAAAAGGGAAATTGAGACCATCTTCCATTTAGTAGACTTTGTTCTTAGAGTATTTCTTTAAAAATATTGTGGTTTACAGAAAAAGTCAATTGAATGTGTCAACATTTTCATATTATTAATCATGAAATGCAACTTTGAAGTTGATCATAGACAATTTTGTAAAAGTATTAAAAATAAGATCATTTTGGAAAAAAATCAGAGAAATACCTGTGATGTGGGCTTTGTGACAAATGCATTTTACAAACTAATTTAAGTACATGAATATATACCAAAGAAAATTATTCTGTTGATGTTATTTTTCAAATTCAACATCATTAATTTAAATAAGTGAATTTTTTCCCTTACTGTATGGATTTCAGTTTTTTAAAAATATTTTTAGTTCTGATACTTGTATTTACTTTTGAAATAGAAATATTTGACTTATGAAATTACTTTTATAAATAATTTTATCTTGTTTACAACTGTTTTATAAGTCCTCCAATATAATAAAACCAGCAGGTTATTCAATAAGTACATATTCAAAAATGTATATATTTAAATGTTTTTAGCAACTACTTTTACTCTCCAAGAGTCTCAGTTTGAATCATAAATGGTCAGTCTAACTATGAGGTCTCAGTAGGTCTGACTAATCAGGGCAAACTGGGTTTCGTAGACACAATTCTCATTGCAAACCAAAGTTCAATGGAAACACCAATGGCCCTGTTAAGGGTGAATTCCTTCATGTGCTCATGGCATGCCTTCATTCAATATATATTAATTGAGTGCCCCTCACAGTTTTAGGCACTAGAAACACAGAGGTAAATATAGGGACTGCATTATAAAATGAAATACAAAAAAAGCTTCCCTGTGGAATTGATGTTAAATTTGAATATTCAGAAATTGGAAGAAGAGTGGAATTGTGAGAGCAGAGAATAAAGAAATAAAGAGCAGAGAAGAGGTGAGGTCATCGTGGGAAGTAAGCGTGACTGAGGAGACTTTGGGCCATAGCAAAGATTTATGCTTAGCCTAAAAGCCAAGGAAAGTTGTCCAGAGGTTTTAAACAGAAAAGTGACTTAATTAGATTTGCTTTTAAAGATCACTTTTGGATGAAGAATGAATCGTAGGGGATAGAAGTTGGACACAGGAGGACTGATTAGGAGGCTGTGGCAGTAGTCCAGGTGATAGATGATGGTCCATCTAGACACACTAGCAATGCAGGAGGAGAGAAGTGAATGGAACCATGAGGTTTAGGAGGTACAAGATTTGGCAATGTATTGGATGCAGAGAGGTTACAAGCAGGAATGACAAGCAGATATCAAAGATGAGTCTCACGTTGCTGGCTTGAGCACTAATGGTATCATTGATTGAGACTGTGATGCTGTGGGATCAGCAGACTTTGGGGCAGAGATGACGAACTTGTTTTTGGATGTGTTGTGCTCAGTTGCATATGCCAGCTGGAGTTCAGGAGAGCAGTCTGTGCTAGAGACCGTTTTGTGAGCTGTTAGTGTATAGCTATGGGGCAACGAGGTCACCAAGGATTGGGAATTCCAGAATGAAAAATGGAAAAGTCTGCAGTTATAGGTTTGGGGAGAAGAAAGCAGGTTGTGATAAGAACAGAGAATAAAAGACTAAATGGTTTATATTTGGAAACATGCAGGATGAAAACAGAGGTGTGAGGCCTGGTGATTGGAGACCCGGTAGGCCCTGTGGGGTGTTGGACTCTCAGGCCTCACAAAGCTCAGTTGTTTTTGGAAGGAAGCTCTGGTGTGAGGATTCTCTCCTCTTCCACCATCACCCAGGTCTATGCAGTGGTTTGTAAGCAGTGGCAATTATGTACAGGCTTGTAGTTTGGAGAGGTCTTGCCTGTGGCTGGGGTGAGCGCTGAGGGATGGAAGTGGTAATAGCACCATACCAAGACTCATGGGCGGTCCAGCATGGTGCATCCAACTCTTGAAATCTTTTTAGACTACAAATGGATCTTTCACCAAGTGTTATGTATGTTATACTGTACATGTTATACTATATATAGTATGTTATACTATACAACAATAGAAGGAATAATTGATACATCTCAGTGTTATGTGCTTGCAGTATTGTGTACTAAAAACCACGAGTTCAATATTTTAAAAACAGATTCTGCCATTTAGGGGCAATCAGGATGCATGAAGAAGTGATGGGAGAAGCACTGATACTTCTGGCTCAACTCCCTGGTCTTGATATGTTCAACTCACATTTGCTCTTTTCTACCTCCTTACAAGGAAATAGTTTAGTTACTTGAAAAAGTGGTCAGGGGTTTCTTTACAAGGACTGTCTTTATCCATAGTAAGAGGTCTTTTGTTTTTTCAAGAACTATTTTTATTTCTATATTTCTAGCAACTGAGGATGACAATGATTGTTGGTCCAGCTGGGCTGGGGACACAATTGATAAATTCATCTCCTTATAGAAATGGAGCTCATCTGAATTGAGAGCAGAGACCAGATCAGCCAACGTCCTGAATTTCCAGTTGAGACAATGAAACCTAACAGGAGTAAAGTACTTTCCCAAGGCACGTGGAAAGGGGCAGAGATCAGACTCAAACTTTTGGTACTGAGACCAGTACCATGTCCACTTTTCCAACCTGTGCCCCCCATCACCACTCTTCTCTTCTAGTTCCAGGAATGAAATTGATGTCCAAGAAAGTGGTCACCCTAGATTCATGTTTGCCTGGTTCCCAGCACCCTCCTGCCCCATCCAACAAAGAGGAGGTGGTACTTGGATGGGAGAAGGAAGGGTGGTGTGCTGTGTAGTGCTCTGATTGTGTCTGTCTTGGCTGCTGGGTCTCCCTGGTCTCTTGACTTTCCTGTTTGCTCTTGTGTCAATTTGTTGCTCCCTGATCTCACTCATAGGTTCCTGATTTTCTCTATACCCCTCATATATTTTGTTCCCTTGAGTGCCTCAGACCTTCTCTGTCCTCAGTCACATACAGCTTGATGATACCCAAATTAATACCTGTAGTCAAAGGTTTTTCCCCTGGCTTCTGAAGCCTGTGGGTCATCCAAGTATATTTCCCCAGTGTATGGTTCACAGATCTACTTGTGTATCACTTCCTTTTTTCTAATCTTTTTTTGGTCCTATAATATTTGCAGGAGCATCTAACCTGGCCCACGAGGCCCTCCATAAGCAGGCATCTGCCTCATTTTTGACATGATCACTCTATAGTCTCTGCCTTTCATTGTATACCACAATACCACCAAATACCCACCACCCTTCCCGTCCCCATGCACACGCACCTGTGACAGCTTGTAGTTCTCAACACTTTCTGTACCAACACGTCAACATAAAGAAGACACTACTACCCATAATATATGTGTGTGTGTATGTATGTATGTGTATATATATATATATTATCCTCTTACTATGGATAAAGACAGTCCTTGTAAAGAAACCCCTGACCACTTTTTCAAGTAACTAAGCTATTTCCTTGTAAGGAGGTAGAAAAGAGCAAATGTGAGTTGAACATATCAAGACCAGGGAGTTGAGCCATATATATATAATATATATATATTTTTTTAACACGAAGAGTCTCATAGGAAAAAAGTATGTTCCTAAAGAGTAGGATGTGTCCAAATCTTGGAGGGGAAGGATGTAGAATTTGAGAAAGCCCCCAGAGTAATTTTATTTGTCACCCCCTCCCTCATAAAGGGATTTTCTCCCTCACTGGAAATAGCTGTGTGAGGCAGATAGGATACCTCCACCCTTTCCCATGTGAGACAGAGGCTCCATTGTCCTCACTAGATTTCTGTTCCCTTAGACAAAATGATCTCTTTCTGTCGCCCCTGAGACAGGGTTCATTTTGGAATCTGAAGGTTTTCCTGTTTAATTGATGAGGAACTAATAAAGCAAGCTCTGTTCCTTGGACTGCAGCCCTCTTGATGTCAGAATCCTCATATCACTTTTACGCACATATTAAATTGCAGCCCAGAAGCCAAATCTTCGACTCTTTGTGAACTTAATGGAAAGCTCAGGAGGCAGGCAGTAGCAACAGGTAAATGATGAACAAGAGCCATTGTGTGTCTGGAGTTATTAAATTTTCTTTGGGGCAATCTCAGAAAAATGCTCCTGGGTCTTAGAATAATAGATTTTGAATCAGAATGGACCTTAGAGGTTATCAGAATCTCTTACCCAGGGTAGAAATCCCATCTGCAGTGACCCTGATAAACGGTTATATCCAGCTTTTCTTCATGCACTCCCAGTGACAGGGAGCTCACTGCAGCTTGAGGCCACCATTTATTTTTAGAAAACAGAAAGCTTATGTTAGCAAGTGCTTACTTCATGGTTGTTCAAAAATATAATCTGTTTTTAGAATAAGTTTCTGGATGGAACCCAAAATACATTTTCTCCATATTCATTTCTTGTGGCTCTACATAGACGGAGCTAGGTAATCCTAACTGAAAGACTCATGGAAATGGATGGGCTCTGAATTCTGTGCCCAGGTACCCTGAGTTTGTTTAGAAAGCATTGATCACAAACATTTTGTTCTACTGTCAGGCCACATGTTCTCGTTTTGGTCCCCAGTCACTTTTTAGCATGAGGATATCCAGGATGACAGTTTTTCTGGTCTCAGTAACTATTGATTGGAAAAAGAAAGCATAATGACAAAAAGATAATATAATAATAATTCCCTTAAATGAATTTCTTTTCTAAGCCACAATAGCATTTACATTTATTAAGAATTTATTTTAAGTACAGAACATTATTCATTTATCATGAAGACTCATTCTTACAAAGACTTGTATCTGCCCAGGCACCTGAGTTCTATGTGTGGGAAATTAATTATTGTGTTTTATTTTTTGGTTTGGAAATTGTGTCCCTAGACACTGGGAATATGTCTTTGTTGTGGATGACTGATATTTTCTTGTATATTTTCTTACCTTTAATAGTGTTTCTGAGAATCACCTTTTTGCTGCTGACCACTCTATTTATCCCACCTCCCCATGTACCATGGTGCCAAGCAAACAATCAGATTGAACAAAATAATCATGGTGGCAGCACAGAGTCTTATAGCTTCCTGGAACTCAGAAGGGGGCAGGAGAAGCAATCTGACATGATTGTAAGATCAGAGGCTCAGGACTTGAAAAACTGAGCTTGCTGAGTGCCACCATCCCCTGTGTGACCTTGAGTAATTTACTATGCTGTACGTCTCCAAGCCTTTGTTTTTCTCATCTGTTATATGGGGACAACAATGGTTTCTATCTTATAGGGGTGGTATGGGGATTGGCTGGGTTGATAAATAAGCCAACACAGTGTCCACAAATTCTAAGTGCTGTAGTGCTATTTCTCTTTTCCTTGTCCTCTTCTCCATCTTCTTCATCATCATCATTATCTTCATCATTATTGTCACTATTATCATCCTTACCCATGCTCAAGAAATAACACTTGGGCCATATTCCTGGCTATCCCCTGGCACAGGATAAATTGAGGCAACCAGATTCCTGTGGTTTGAGAAATGTCTCTTGACATGTCAATTACTGCAGAAGTGAGTGGTTTGGACAACAGCTAATAAAAGAGGCCTGAAGCTCAAAATACTAAACCTCGCTTGTAAACCACTGCCCACCATCACAGAGGCCAGGGGTCAGTGTACTTTCTACAAAGGGATAGATGGTAAATACTTTCTGTTTTGCAGGTTATACAGTCTCTGTTGCAACAAACAACACTGTCCTGGAGTGAAAGCAGCCATAGACAATTTGTAAATGGGCGGGCATGGCTGTATTCTTTCTTTATAGACAATGGCATTTGAATTCATTTAATTCTCATGTTATAAAAGAGTCTTTTTCTTAAGCATCAACAATTTTTTTAAAGATTTTATTTATTTATTGACACAGAGAGAGAGAGCACAAGCAGGGGGAGCAGCAGGTAGAGGGAGAGGGAGAAGCAGGCTCCCCGTTGAGCAGGGAACCCGATGCAGGGCTTGATTCCAGGACCCCAGGATCATGATCTGAGCCAAAGGCAGCCGCTTAACAAACTGAGCCACTCAGGTGCCCCACCATCAATGATTTTTAATCATGAAAACTATAAGAATCATTCTTAGCTCATGGAATATGTAAAAATAGGCAGCTAACCATATTTGGCCCATGGGCCAATTGACCAACTAAGCCAATTCAGCACAACCGCTCCCTTCAGCCAAACCTCTGATGATGTCCGTATCTATATAATTCAAGGTACTCTTGCTCTTCTCAAGAAACCTATTAGCGAAGGGAGGGACATTCAGTGGGGTGAGCCCTGGGCTCCACATTCCTTCAGGGAAGGCCCTTGGCCCATCTTCAGGGCCAGGTCAGCAGGGCTGTAGGTCCTCTCAGGCTAAAACTAAAGGAATGTAAGGCCTCAAATGCAAAGAAGAGAATATTTTAAATTTGACTGCTTCTCCACAGCAGATCTGAAATGTCCTCTTTTACCTTCCTCTAGGGATACCATCCATGAATGCTTTCTCCAAATTTTTTCTTCTTATTGAAAGGAGAGGCTTTTGAGGGAATGTTGGGAGGCTGGGGGAGGAGAGGGCAATTGACCAGCTGTCTGCAGCCAGACAGGCAATTTCACAAGGAGATTCCTGGAGACACATGGTGTAGTCTTTTGTACTTGCCTCTTCCACATTCCACCAAGAAAGTTCTCCCTGCTGGAGAACATGAGCAAGTGCACTGGGAACTCAGGCCTCCTAGACGCTGGGGCTGCCAAAGGTACACGAAGAGATCTGAGGATGGTCAGGAGTCGCCTGCTGGATTCTTCTATGGACCCTGGCTTTTCTTTAGGGGAGGAAACTGCCCCGGCCTCATCAGCAAGCCACTTTTGTTCAGTGCAGCCAATTCCAAGCAGATATGGGCTCAAATGAAGTTTTTCTGCTTTTTGTTTTGTTTTGTGTTTTGGTGAAGAAGAATGAGGCAAAATAAAACACACACTCTCTCATCTATGGAATATAAGAACTAGGAAGATCGGTAGGGGAAGAAAGGGATAAAGAAAGGGGGGTAATCAGAAGGGGGAATGAAGCATGAGAGACTATGGACTCTGAGAAACAAACTGAGGGCTACAGAGGGAAGGGGGATAGGGGAATGAGATAGGCTGGTAATGGGTATTAAGGAGGGCATGTATTGCATGGTGCACTGGGTGTTATACGCAACTAATGAATCATCGAACTTTGCATCAGAAATCAGGGATGTACTGTATGGTGACTAACATAATATAATAAAAAAACATTAAAAAAATAAAAAATAAAACACACAGCTTATGGTACCTGAAGAGTAGCTTCAGCCTTGATATTCTGCTAAAATCTGTTATTTGACTTTGGGGCCTTGGAAAGTCAAACAGCCCCATGCTGACTTCAGTGTCATGCCACCTCTGGACTTGTGAAATCAAAGATCCTGGGATTTCATTGGTTAACAGCGCATTTAATGTTAATCATATTCACATGGCATATTATTTGAATGTATTATTAATAAGTGAATATTTGCTTTCATATAAAGGTAAGCCCTCTAGATGTAACTTGGAGTGAAAGATCTCTTTGTGCTTTATATGTTGGAATTCTATTCAATAGTAAAATGCTGTAATAATATTTGTGAAAGCTGTTAGTTTTATATAAAAGTTGTCAAGTACTTTCAAACTCCTAAATAGACTGACCCTATACAAGTTTAAGGGACACGGTGAGAGTAGCCTAACTTTAGGAAGGATGCTTATGTATTTTTTGAGATAGCAAATGCTTGTAAACGTTTAGATAATCATACAAGATGGAATAATAGAGATTATGTCATATGATACTTTGATCTTCATATAATTGATATTTTGACATTCAAAACATTAAAAGATCTTGGAAAACTATTTAATTGTTTAATTTTTTATTAATTAAAAATTATTTAATTTTTGTCACTGAATCCCATTTAGGTTGTGAATTTTATAAGACAAAATACGGTCTGGACTTTTTCATATTTGGTGAAAAATTCAAAACAGATAGTCATTTTTGTAAACACAAAACTTCATAAGGAAAAAAATAAAACCTGCAAAATCATAAACTATGACTCCCAAGATAGACCATCTTTGATCCAAATATAAAAAGTGTAAAAAAAAGTATGTAGGAAAAAAAGAAAGCATAAGAGATATATGAGATACTTCCAAATGTCTTGCTTCTTCCTCCATCAATCTGGATTGAACCTGAAGTTTTATAGAGCAAACTCTTATTGTTACCACACTATTAAATTAAACTCTTCAGATTTACTACTAAAACTTCTAAAGATAAGAAAAACTATTGAACAGTGGTTCAGGCTGATTCTCTATCTCAAAGGTTCATTCTATGAGGATACTATTTTGACTGTAGTCAAGCGTCGAATTTAACACTTGGTCATTTGGCATCTGACCGACACCCTTGGGCCACAGGTCTGGCGTGGACTGCGCTCCCCTCCCTCTCAGGGGCTGCGATCTGAGAACCCCACGTTTCTGACCTGATCCCTGCTGCTCAGCGCAACATTCTGCCAGTAGGAGGCGCTGGCGGGTGATGCGAGAAGTCGGTCACTTTGCTTTCCGCGGTCCCAAGACTGCGGGGGCAGCCGTGCAGCCTCCCGATACAGGGGTACGGGGTTACCGGGGTACAGAGCGCAGAGACTCCTGACTCTGGCAGCAACTTTGCCAGTGACGGTCGTGGCAATGCCAGCGGAGGTGTTGCAGGCTCTAGCAGCGTCAGTCTGTGTAAGAGCATTGGTGAGGACTGGCTTTAGTGCTCATATGGAAAAGAGGGAAAATAAGGTTGTCAAAGTTAGAATGGCAAAAATTGACAAGGCAAGAAACAACAATTGTTGGAGAGGATGTGGAGAAAGGGGATCCCTCTACATTGTTGGTGGGAATGCAAGTTGGTACAGCCACTCTGGAAAACAGTGTGGAGGTCCCTTAAAAAGTTAAAAATTGAGCTACTCTATGATACAGCCATTGCACTACTGGGTATTTACCCCAAAGATACAGACCTAGTGAAGAGAAGGGCCATATGCACCCCAACGTTCATAGCAGCAATGTCCACAATAGCTAAATCGTGGAAGGAGGCAAGATACCCTTCAACAGATGACTGGATTAAGAAGATGTGGTTCATATATACAATGGAATATTACTCAGCTATCAGAAAGAACAATTTCTCAACATTTGCTGCAACATGGACGGCACTGGAGGAGATAATGCTAAGTGAAATAAGTCAAGCAGAGAAAGACAATTATCATATGGTTTCTCTCATCTATGGAACGTAAGAAGTAGGAAGATCGGTAGGAGAAGAAAGGGATAAAGAAAGGGGGGGGTAATCAGAAGGGGGAATGAAGCATGAGAGACTATGGACTCTGAG
Source organism: Ursus arctos (assembly GCF_023065955.2). Lineage (NCBI taxonomy): Eukaryota > Metazoa > Chordata > Mammalia > Carnivora > Ursidae > Ursus > Ursus arctos. The sequence continues at coordinate 3,409,692 of NW_026622952.1, forward strand.
AAACAAACTGAGGGCTTCAGAGGGGAGGTGGGTGGTGGAATGGGATAGACTGGTGATGGGTAGTAAGGAGGGCACATATTGCATGGTGCACTGGGTGTTATACGCAACTAATGAATCATTGAACTTTACATCAAAAAATTAAAAAAATACATAAAAGAAAAAAAAAATAGGATGCAGCTGGACTTCAGTGAACATGTCCACCAGGCAAAGAAGCTGTGTTTTCCTCATCTCAAGGATACAGATGTGTTTTCTTTAGTTAGATACAGAACTTAGATATTTGGAAATCAAAGTGGGATATTTATGACTTTCCTGTGTGTCTTCACCTTCAAATTCCTTGTTCACGGATAGAGGCAGGAAAAAACTGTAGAAGATCAGGGTAAAGTCTAGAAAGGACAGATAATTCTAGTATGATCTCCTGCTAGAGAACTTGTAAACACAAATATGAATGCATCCATTAAGAAGAATTCCTTACATTTTTATAGTCTTTGGTGAAAACTTCAGCATGCATTATTTAATTTATCCTTGCAATAAATCCGTTAAGTAGGTTTCGTTATGACCCTGATTTTATAAATGAAAACATGGATGTTCGGACTGCTATGTGATTTGCCCAAACATATACAAGCTGGGAGAGCTGGGATTTCATCGTGGGACATCTGATTCTGGGTTTTTATTTTCTCTCTAAAGTAGTATTTCTTCTCCACATTTTTTTTAAAGTTCTCATCTCCTATTTTGAGAAACTTAAACATTTCCTTTCCTTCTTTAATGTTTACTTTCTATGCTAAGCGTATTGTGCTATTAAAATTTCATAGATTCATAGATATACATGTTGGAACTGGATGTAGGACACTCCCCTCCCTCTCTCCTCTACATTCTTTCATTTTTTTGGTTCAGAAATGCTGCCTTTTCATTACACTGCTTCTTGATGTCATTTTAGTTGGTCTTTATGATAATAAGCAAAAGGATGCGCATCCTTTTATAACGGAGGTTCCATTTTTGGATACTAATTTTTATTCATTTGTTGGTTAGCTATAATGATCTTCAAGTTAGTATTCAATAAACATATAAAGATATATACTTAATTATCATTTTTTGCATAGCTTAAAGATTTTACACATGAAGAACAAAGCAGTTGTCCAAAAATTCTAGGGACTTGGGGTGCCTGGGCGGCTCAGCTGGTTAAGCACCTGACTCTTGATTCAATTCAGGTCACGATTTCAAGGTCCTGGGATTGAGCCCCAGTTCAGGCTCTGCACTGGACGAGGGATCTGCTTGTGATTCTCTCTTTCCCTCTGCCCCTCCCTTCACCTCAATAATTCTTGGGACGCAGGTTTCCCCAGAAGTATGTTTATGTAGCTGCATTGTCTTCCAACATTTATTTTTATAGAAAAACATGAAGTCAATTTGGTTTTGTTCAATTTATATAGCCTTAAAAAATATGCTTTGTTTTTCCTGGATTGAAGTCTTTTAAGAACTTTTCTTTAATTTTTGCATAAAAATTGCAAATGTCTGTCTGTATAATAAGGTCTCTTTTTACTAATCTTTGTTGTGGGGACTTTTATGTGCACAGTCTTTGTCCTAGTCTGGGTTTTCTAGGAAACAGAGCCTGAGACAAAGTTCACGTATTAAGGCTAAGGAAGGTGCGATGCCAGGAGGGCAAGGTTGAGTGCGAGGCAAGGAGGGAAAGGAAACAGAATTTTGTGAGTTCCTGACCTGGGTAGAGCATCATTAAATAACATAGCTAGTTCCGTGGGCATGATATGTCTTCCAAATGGGGGCTGTGGAAGCACTGCACCTTGGGACCATCACTGGGGGACAGAGAGAGGCATATAACTGTCCTTCCTTATAGTTTCTTGTCTTTCGTGCTCCAAGTTCCTCCATGGGGTGTTAACTTCCCCTCATTTCCAGATTCTGATACTTTGCCACGTCCCATGCCCTGAAGCAAGGTGCTTCAACCATGTAGAAAGGAAGACCCAGAGCCTCTGCCATCTGGTGGGGTCCGTCCTGGCTGCTGTGGCTTCAGTCACAGTGGGTATGATGGAGGCCTTGCCTGTAATGGAGGGACGGTCCTCACCATGAGGGACCCCGGGCAGAGGTGGTGTTAGGAGATAAGGCACCAGAGGTCAAGGCTCTCCATTGAGCAAGTGGCCAAGGGTCCCAGGGGCAGGTGGTGTCAGACAAATCAGGGAAGAATGCAAACTGGGTCCGACACAGTCACAACTGTACATGCTGCTCATGTAGATAGTTCCTTTCTTTGCTCTGTCTTCGCAATTTTACTTTCATTAAATTTTTTTTCTTGGTCTTCTTCACTTAAATTTTAGGGAAGTTTTTCAAATTTGTTAAACAAATAACTATTTCAGTTACTTTCCCAGTGACATTTGTGCTCTTCATTGCCTATGAGTAAATTTGAATTCTGATACTGCATTTTTAGTTTTCTGGAAATCCTGGTCTCATCTAGGTAATGCTGTCATCTTTTTCTCACAGCCCGTTCTTTCCCTATTGCAAATGCTAAGTTAGTTTTCCAAAGGTTTTATTCTAATAGTAATTAATTCTAATAGTAAATAATTTTTAGAGGTAAGATTTTTTTCTTTCCCTTTCTTTAATTTCTCAATTCCAAAAAAAAAAATTTTTCAATTCCATTTTCCTTATTCTCATCTTTTTCCCCTCATAGATCTCATGCTGGCATTTAAAAACATTTTTTTCCTTCACTCTAACAAGAGTTCATCTATACTGATAAGCTTTATGCATTGCCTTTGGCTGCACTGGTCAAAGTGGATTTTGGGTGTCAAAATTCATGGTGTTTGCAGGCTTTTCACCCAGTGCTGCTTATCTGGACTGAAATGGGATTCTGTCTCCCGGCTGCCCAGAGCACATACTTTCTGTCTCTCTCTTTACGTAAGGGTTCATATCTCCCACGATCTTACTCTCAAGACTCTTCTTCCCACTGACATGTTTTCTGGATGCTACGGTCTTCGACTGATATAGAAAGAGAGATAATGGAGATATGAAAAAAGACTGGTGTAGTAAGAGCCAGCTCCCCGGCACTCTTGTGTTTCTGAGCCAGGGGCCAGAGAGTGGGGTGAAACTGAAGAACGCAACCACTTTCAGGAGGATGGGATTACTCTGTTACTGTCAGCAGGGCACAGGTGGGATATTTTTCAGTTCAGCTCCATCTACTTTATAGTTAATAAGAATTCTTCCCAGATGCTGGAAATAGATTAGCCATCAGTTCTAGTTTTTAGTGTTGTTTTTAGTTTTCCTCTTTTCCTGTGTCTTTGCAGGCATTTGGGGAGGACACTTTGAGAAGCTGTGTCAGAGGCTATTGACCCCAGGGCACTTTATGGCGGTGGTCTTTTGGGCCCCCATATGTGTGCCTCTCCTCCTCACTATTGGTAAAACTACCACTCATGGCCCCCTCTCAAATACCCTCCTCTCCTTTCTGTGTCATTACCAATTCTGACCATCCTACAAGTTTCTTTTCGTGCTTGAAGATCTCCTGGCCATTCTAGGACCCAGGCTCCTGGTTATGCTGTGCAGGTGAACAAGTAGTTATGAAGGGTCTTAGTCTTGTGCATGCATCAAATTTCTCCACTAGACCATTGGGTTTATCAGGGAAAGGGTCACATCTAATTGATCCCTCCTCCATCTTCCCCATAGAAGTGTACATATTACACACAGTGTCTTTTGTGATAGTCACTTATGGATGTGGAATTTCAGCACCATATCTAGAAGGCATCTTGACACCCACATTTGCTCCCAAACACTAAACATTTCCGTAACAATGGACTAGTTTTGGGGGAATGGGGGGGCACATAAGTTTGTAGGACAAGTGCACTGCCTGTATATGGGTTGACTCCTATGTACTCTTTGCTGAAACATCTATAGTGTACATCTGGTGGAGTCATGGTTACCAGCACAGACTCTGGTGTTAGTGGCCTCGGGTGGAATCCTGTCTTCGACATTGGCTAACTATGATCTTTCTGTGTCTCAGTTTCCCCGTCTGTAAAAAGGGCAAATATAGTATCCTCTCCATAATGTTTTTGTGAAGATTAAATAATTTAATACCATTTAATTACTAGGCTGGCACATGGTACATACCATGTAAGTTTTCTTTCTTTCTTTCAAAAACAACGCTGGTCTCATATTTGGATGTTTTCTTCCCAAAGCCAAGGGTCTCTGAAAAAGCATTTTATTTATTTATTTATTTTTTAATGATTTTTTATTATATTGTTTTAGTCACCATACAGTACATCCCCGGATTCCGATGTAAAGTTCGATGCTTCATTAGTTGCGTATAACACCCAGTGTACCATGCAATACGTGCCCTCCTTACTACCCATCACCAGTCTATCCCAATCCCCCACCTCCCTCCCCTCTGAGGCCCTCAGTTTGTTTCTCATAGTCTATAGTCTCTCATGTTTCATTCCACCTTCTGATTACCCCCCCTTTTTTTCCCTTTCTATCCCTACCGATCTTCCTACTTCTTATGTTCCATAGATGAGAGAAATCATATGATAATTGTCTTTCTCTGCTTGACTTATTTCACTTAGCATTATCTCCTCCAGTGCCGTCCATGTTGCTGTAAATGTTGAGAATTCGTTCTTTCTGATAGCTGAGTAATATTCCATTGTATATATGGATTACAGCTTCTTAATCCATTCATCCAGCATCTCGGCTCCTTCCACGATTTAGCTATTGTGGACAATGCTGCTATGAACATTGGGGTGCATATGGCCCTTCTCTTCAGTATGTCTGTATCTTTGGGGTAAACACCCAGTAGTGCAATGGCTGGATCATAGGGTAGCTCAATTTTTAACTGAAAAAGCATTTTATAGAAGCCTCTCTCTCCCCACCTCCCCCCACTGACTACCTGGCCATCTTTGCCTGAGATTTATCCCTCCATGGCCTGTCTTGCCTGTCAAGAGGAACCTTGCACATTTCTTTCACAGAGTTCCTTTTATCTCCCTTTAGGTAGTCTGACAAGGGATCAGAAGTAATACATTCATGGTGAGGGTAGTGGAGACCTCCTAGGTGACACCGTGCCAGGTCACATTTTTATTTGTGCTTTTGGCAAGCACTCCCTATTCACCTGCTATCGGCCTGGCTCTCTGCCAGGCCCAGAACACATTCTCTGGGGGCGCCTGGGTAGCGCAGTCGTTGAGCGTCTGCCTTCGGCTCAGGGCGTGATCCCGGCTTTCCGGGATCGAGTCCCACATCGGGCTCTTCCGCTGGGAGCCTGCTTCTTCCTCTCCCACTCCCCCTGCTTGTGTTCCCTCTCTCTCTGGCTGTCTCTCTGTCACATAAATAAATAAAATCTTTAAAAAAAAAAAAAGAACACATTCTCTGACCCAAGAGGCTTCTGACTGTGCCGTGCATGTGCGTTGGGGCAGTGGTCAGAAACAGCCCCCTCCTCCTCCTGGAAACAGCGAGGTAGGTAGGGTGTTACCCTTGGTGTCACTGGAGACCATTTTAGGAGGTGGACAGACATGGCATTAAATTGGGTAACATAACGAGAAAGCTGCTTATTGTTTAATTCTCGGCCAGTCCTTCCAGTTACCTCCAGGAGAAAGCCTTCGTGTGACGCCTTCACCATTGTCTAACACTGGCTAATTTTCCTTCTGAAAAATGGAAGAGGAGGCCTGAGGCTTGGCCCATTAGGCAGATAACAGTATCTAGCTAGAAAGTAATAACTTTATTTCATTTGCTCTATATCTTCAGAGTTATCTTCTACCTGTGGTAATTGACCCATAAATGGTTTTCCATTTATTGAAGAAATACGATGCCTCTTAAATATATGTTTATATATGTTAAATATAAGTACAGTTAATCACATAAATGTTAGTGTATTTAAGTTTAAAAAGGGATCCACTTGAAAAATCAAGGGAAAACACATATGTCTGCATACATGGCCAAACCATTGAAATGGAACTCAACAACCGAAGTCTGAGAAATAGTGTGTGGTGGAAAGGACTTTGGAAATGATGTGAATTATTGTATCTTGGCTCTGTCCTTTTTTAACTCTGTGATTTTAGGCAAGTTATTCAATGGCCTCTTCCAATGGGGGCTAACAATATTTATCCTTTAAAGTGATTCCGAAGTTTAAATGGACTGCTCTATGTTGCAGCACTTAGCGTACTTCTTTAGTTCCCTCTTTCCCCCTAAGTATACCATGAGGACCACTTCCTTCTCTACCACGAGAGCTCTGCTCTCTGCTGCTTTCCCCATCCTCCATGAGAAGAATCTGGAAAAGGTTTATCTTTAGTCAACTTTGACTTAGCAGATGTCTGTAAGAAATTTAATGAAAAGGTATCTATACTATACTGTACAAGGATAAGAGTCAGAACCATAATACCTGGAGGGTCTGGGTCTAGGTATTCCTGTTCCTTCTGCAGGTTCCTCTTAACTTCTGTCCAGTTATTTTATTTTATTTTATTTTATTTTATTTTATTTTATTTTATTTTATTTTATAAGATCTACCTATTTATTTTAGAGTGCGAGAGCATGGGGAAGCATGGAGGCAGAGGGAGAGAGAAACTTTAGCAGACTCCTCGCTGAGCCCGAACCTGACATGGGGCTCAATCTCAAGACCCTGAGATCATGACCTGAGTTGAAGTCAAGAGTCGGTTGCTTAACTGACTGCACCACCCAGGGACCCCAACTCTAGTCCAGTTTAAAACTCTGAGGTCAGCAAGACCTGTTTCTACTGGAGTTTTAGGCTGCCATGGATGCCACGCTAGCCGCGACTTGTGTGAGGCCTTGCTGGAGCTGCAGCTGGGGTACTTTTCCACTCAGGCCCCAGCCCTGTAGGAGGGGTCCTGAGTTAAAGCCCAGACTTGACCTAGTTTAGGGAGTATTGTAAGGAGATGTCTTTGGAGCCAAGGAGAGGTAAAGAGGAAGTGAAACAACTATGCCTCCTGGGGCAGAAAGAAAAAATGACTTCTGTCCTCTGTCCTTAGCTCCCTGATGTAGATGTAACAAGCCGAATGCTCAAGTGGGAGGTGGATCTTTTGGTGGGAAAAAGGTTTTGTGGCTGTCTTAGAGTGGAGAACTTTGGCCTCTGGGTCTCAGTTTCCCTCTCTCTGCCTCTTTCCTTTAGGGTAGGGATACCTACTTCCTGAGACTATCTTTATTTCTGGGAAATTAGAGGGGCCAGAGTAAGATACAGAAGAGAAGGAGACTGGCTGCCAAGTACCTTGTCTGGATTCACTGGCTTCAGGGAAGACAGACAAAAGACATCTTTGTCAGTTTATGTGACATGGTTCTTTGAGTAGTGAGGTCAAGCAGTTGAGGATTCAGGACAGAACTTATGTTGAGGGGTAAGGAGTAGAAATTTTCTTTTTCTTTTATTTCTTCTTCTTCTTCTTCTTTTTTTTTGAGTGTAGTTGACACAATGTTACATTATTTTCAGGTGTGCAACATAGTGATTCAACAACTCTATACATGATGTTACTCTCACCACTAGTGTAGCTCCCATCTGTCACCATACAACACTATTACAATACCACTGATTATATTCCCCACGCTCTACCCTTCATCCCTGTTACTTATTCCTTTAATAGGTAGAAGCATGTATCTCCCTTTCACCCATTTGCCCAAACCCTCCCCCTCCCCTCTGGCAACCATCAGTTTGTTCTCCTTATTTATGGGTGTGATTTTGCTTTTTTAAAATTAATTTGTTTTGTTTTTTAGATTCTACATATGAGTGAAATCATGTGGCATTTGTCTTTCCTTTTCTGACTTATTTCATTTAACATAATACCCTCTAGGTCTATCCATGTTGTTGCAAATGTTAAGATCCCTCTTTGTAATGGTTAATATCCATATATATACATATGCCACATCTTCTTTATCCACTCTTCTATTGATGGGCATTTGGGCTGCTTCCATATCTTGGCTTGTAAATACAGCTGCAATAAACATGGGGTGCATATATCTTTTTAAATTAGTGTTTTTGTTTTCTTTAGTTAAATACCCAGTAGTGGAATTGTTGGATCAGTAATATTCTATTTTTAATCTTTTGAGGACTCCCCATGCTGTTTTCCACAGTGGCTGTACCAATTTACATTCCCAGCAACAGTGCACCAGAGTTCCTTTTTCTCCACATCCTTGCTAACACTTATTTCTTGTCCTTTTGATTCTAGTCATTCTGACAAGTGTGAGGTGACATCTCACTATGGTTTTCATTTGCATTTCCCTGATGATTGGTGATGTTGAGATCTTCTTATGTGTCTGTTGACCATCTGTATGTCTTCTTTAGAAAAATGTCTATTTCACTCTTCTCATTTTTAAATCATATTATTTGGTTCTTTGGTGTTAAGTTATAAAAATTTAATATATTTTAGATATTAACCCTTATCAGATATATCATTTGCAAATATCTTCTCCCTTTTGGTGGGTCTTCTTTTTGTTTTGTTGATGGTTTCCTTTGCTTTTATTTTGCTTTTTTTTCCCTTGCCTTAGGAATTTTATTTTTCCATTCATTCATTTACAATTGAATTATCCTACAATATGTAAAGCATTTGCTCACATATGGTGGTCTTAATTACAGTGAACTCTTTATTACAGAACTCTACTTCAGTAGAGTATTTCACTATCAGACATGTAGTAATTGCAACTCCTGGGAGTTTGGGGACTGAGGCGAATGCTACCTTGGATCTTCTCAATAGGAATCAGGAAAGCAAACCAAGACCTCTCAAGTCTAACACTGACACTCTGCCACCACTGTGAAGCCTTTCTTGATGGCTCTACCATACTAAAAGCTTCACAGCTTACTGTCTCTAGTACATATTTGACCCACTTGGCATTTGTTGTCTTATAGAATCTTATATTTTGTTTAACCTGTCAATTTTATTATTTTTGCCTCTCCAAAGCTTCATAAATTTCTTGAAGAAAGAGAAAGGAAAGCAATATATTTATCAAACAATTCCAGGTATCATGTTAGGTTTATTTTACATTCATCAACTCTGGAATGTATTATTCATTTTTAAAAATCTATCTATCTATCATCTATCTATCTATCTATCTATCTATCTATCTATCTATCTATCTATCATCTATCTATCTATCATCTATCTATCTATGTATCATCTATCTATCATCTATCTATCTATCATCTATCTATCTATCTATCTATCATCTATCTATCTATCTATCATCTATCTATCTATCTATCTATCTATCTATCTATCTATCATCTATCTATTTGTTCTTGAGAGAGAGAGTATGCATTAGCGGGGGGTAGGGGCAGAAGAAGAAAGAGAAAGAGAATCTTAAGCAAGGTCCACTCCCAGCATGGAGCCTGACACCAGGCTTGATCTCACAACCCTGAGATCATGACCTGAGCCAAAATCAAGAGTCAGATGCTTAACTGACTAAGCCACCCAGGTGCCCCAAGATCTATTTATTTTAGTTCCAGTGTAAGTAACATACAGTATGATATTCATTTCAGGTGTACAATATAGTGATTCAATAAATGCACTCTTAATCCCCTTCATCTACTTCACCTATCCCCCCACCCGTCTTCTCTCTGGTTAACTCTCAGTTTGTTATCTATAGTTAAGAGTCTGTTTTTTGGTTTGTCTTTTCTTCCCTTTGTTCATTTCTTTTGTCTCTTAAATTCCACATATGAATGATATCATATGGTATTTGTCTTTTTCTGACTGACTTATTTCACTTAGAGTTATACCTTGCAAATCCATCCATGTTATTGCAAATGGCAAGAATGCATTCTTTTTCATGGCTGAGTAATATTCCAGTGTGTGTGTGTGTGTGTGTGTGTGTGTGTGTGTGTGTGTGTGTTGACTTGTGTAAGTTCTTTATATATTTCGGATACTAACCATTTATTGGATTATGTAATTTGCAAATATCTTCTACCATTCAGTAGGTTGTCTTTTAGCTTTGCTGATTATTTCCTTTGCTGTGTAGAAGCTTTTTATTGTGGTGTAGTCCTAATAGTTTATTTTTGCTTTTGTTTCCCTTGCTTCTGAAGACATATCTAGAAAAATGTTCCTATGGCCCATGTCAGAGAATTACTGCTTGTGGTCTCTTCTAGAATTCTTATGGTTTCAGGTCTTACATTTTGGTCCTTATTCCATTCTGAATTTATTTTTGTGGATAGCATAAGAAAATGGTCCAGTTTCATTTTTTTTTGCACGTAGCTATGCAGTTTTCCCAGCACTGGGAAGAGATTTGTTTGTTGTTTTTTGAAGAGATCGTCTTTTTCCCATTGCATGTACTTGCCTTCTTTATCAAAGTTTAATTGACTGTCAAAGTATGGGTTTATTTCTGGGCTCTCTATTTTGTTCTATTGATCTGTGTGTCTATTTTTTGTTTCAGTACCATACTGTTTTGATTACTACAGCTTTGTAGTATATCTTGAAATCTGGGATTGTGATACCTCTGTTTTGTTTTTCTTTTTCAAGATTGCTTTGGCTATTTGGTCTTTTGTGGTTCCATACAAATTTTAGGATTATTTGTTCTAGTTCCATTCATTTTTCTTCTAGCTGTGGAAATAAGACTCAGAAAAACTGTGACTTACCTAAGGTCACATGGGCATGGGCCATAGTTTGGTACAAACATCTAGCATGGACAGTTGCATACAGCTGTTGTTCATTAAGAAGTCATTGATGGACTGTCCTTAAAAAGAAAACAAAACAAAGCTAGCTACTTTTGGACAGGATGTAGTGGGGAATTTGGGTGATAAGACAGGATATGTGTGCATTTTCTTTCTTTGCCTCTGAATTCAAATCTTTCCTGCTCTCTAAGACACATGATCTTTTGTGACAATGCTGAGACCAGCTGTGTCAACATGACTAAGTTGTTTGTTACAGAAAACTCTCCTGGGAAATATAATACCACAAACCGACAAACAACTATGCTGTTCTCCTGTATTGGAGACAATTGTCTGCTCCTCTGGGTAGACCATCCACTTATTCGGTAAGAGTTTACGTATTAAAATGTGCTCTAGGATTCTTGCTTCACTGTGTCCACCACTCCTAAACTATTTTATCACAGAATCTTCCCAGTGAGTTTGCTGCCTTAAGAGATCTAACTTAACCACTTGAGCTGAGACACCAAAGCCCTACAAATAACCCACTTCTAGCTATCCTTTTCTAAGACACAGATAAGCCTCAGTCAAGGTGTAGCTCTTCCTTGTGAGAGGGGCTTAAAATAAGCTTAATTTTACTTTATTATCAGATTTTCTGGTGATATTTAGGGTTTAAACAGCCCTCAAGCTTTAGCTTCTTTTCATCTTCAATAAGATAACAACATTGGGCTGGCTGGTTAGAATAGTAGGCTCTTAAGGCAAACCCGAAATGAGTATTTGAGAAAAGGCACACACGGTGGCTGGTGGTGAAAACTCAATATGGTTTCGCCTTTGTAAGATCAGCAAGTGCTGCTGGCTTCTATTAGTGTCTAGCCTTTGCTGAGAAGCCAGTTTGTAGAGTAAGTCAAAGGCATGGGTTCTGTTTTCTTGGAACTGAAATGTTATACATCCAAGGTACACCCTTTTAAAACAAGACTTCTTTTGAGAAGTGTCTAAGTGTTTAACTGTTATTTTTAATATAAAATTTGCATCCCTTGTGGTATAAAGAGGCTGTGGGGGAAATCTTCAGTACATCAAAATTACTCCCTCTACCATATAAACATTTTTACTCTCCAGGTTTGTGAAGATGTGGAGATATATTTCATGGGTATGGATGATTATGTGTGGACATTTAAAAATACAAGTTGTTTATTTACCCACATTATTATATTAGATATTTTTAGCTAATATTCTAGCTAATATTTTCTGTGAGACCAGAAAATTCTCATTTAACTGTCTTAAACAAAAGAACATTTCTTATTCCAGATAAGAAAATGTCTAGCGTTCATTCTGAGACTGGAGCATGATGGCTGGGCAGTTATAGTCCTTGTCTCCATATATGATAAAATGAGTATTTTTTCCTTCATCTCATTTTTGGGAGTAAGAAATTCTTTTTCAGAAGAGGTCCAGCATACATCCCATCATGTATTGTTGGCCAGAATTAAACCATGCATCTTCTATTAAGCCAATCACTGCAGGGAGAATGGAGTTACTAGAACTGGCTCAGACTGAGTAGGCTCTACCCCTAGGAATGGGATCTCCTTTCTCTGAATTACACAGGGTTGATACTTAAACAAAATAGGATCCTATTAGCAAAGAAGTAGGAGAAATAGAAACTGGATGGGTAATTAACAGTGCTTACTAAATCTGCTTATTTAGTATAGCAGACTACATGCATATGGAATACAGCATAAAATCTCATTGGTGAACTTCCAAGTTGATAGCAGGGAAGGAGATTAGTTAAAAGTACTAAGCATAAATTAGGTGCTGAGATAATTTTCCACAGGAAATGTATCACAGATAGGTAACTATCTGTTAAGTCAATGGTTTCTGGAGTACAGAGAAGACGGTGTCTTCCCTGGTGGTCCCAAAGACCTATAGGGAGGACACAGCTAGAGGCTCTGTCACTTTGCAAATCAAATTATAAACAACTAAGTGGATAAAATTCAAATGCAGCCATCCTGCGACTGAGTAGCTTTTTTGTAAAAAGCAACCCTCACTATTCATTTGTTTAAGAGCCCAGGAAAGGGTTAGCAAGCCAAGAAGTAGAGGAGAGGCTATAACCTTTTCCAATTGTTGTTTTCTATTCTTGGAGTAAATAAAGATGGGAAGGAGAAGAAACAATAAAAATTTTTTTAAAGATGCCAAGGGCCTTTGTTCTCAGTTTGGTCCCCAAAAGACCTGGTACAAAACTGTCTGTTCCTGGAGGAAACTATTATGAACTAATTTAGGGTTTTGAAATTCAAACCCAGTATATACATCTCCATGATACTTACAGAGCATTCCCAGATGATGTTCAAGTCAATAGCAAAGGTAATTATTTCTTCATTCCTTTGCCCGTTGTGTTCCATTGCCAATAGCGAAAATAATCTACATCTAAGTTGGTCACTAATCTTACTGGAATACATGATGCAATTGTATCTATATGTTTGTCTTTGGCTTGTTCACATTTTCAGGATGTTGTCCACTTTTTAAAACATCTTCATGTTTCATAAAAACTTTTCAAGATTTCCTAAGGTAAGATAATTATCCAGCTCTATATATGCGAGTGCTGAGTTCAGAGGTAACGACTTTTTCTCAGGACATGTAATTAGTTGGGGTTGGGGGGATGGAAGGTGGTGATGGAGTCTACATATTCTAACCCTAATCTTGAGGCACCAGATTGTATATGGACCATTTGCTCATTTGATTCCCACTGTGAGTAGAACTTGTCCTCTCACTTATAATGATGAGGAAAGGATTATTTTTGGATGACTGATGGGGTGGGGGTGGGGGTTGGTGGTAGGAGAAGGCAGAAGATAAGGAGGATATGGAGGTATAAGGTTCCTGTGGGATCTTTGGACCCTGCAAGTGTTCTGAACACAGAAAGTATCTCTTAAGAAGGTTAAGAAAGTGTCTTTTTAGGTTAGGGGATGGCTGAGTTCAACGATTCTATATAGCTTCCCTTTTTACCATTCAACACATTTTTATAAGTGAAGCCAAGTTAAAAAATTTCAGAGAAAGTTTTGAAGTAAGAAAGAGTCTTTAAAGGTCAGTGTGAGGAACTTCCAAGGGCTCTTAGGATAACGGTAGATGCCAAAATTGGAATCTCTGTAAGTGTTCTGCAAAAATTTCAAATAATAGCACCTGTACCCTATGTCTACAACATAACTAAAAGGCAGAGAACATGACAACCTTCAGTGATGTGTGAGGAACAGACATCTGAAACCAAGAGCCTTGGTTCTGGAACCCTCACCACAGGCTGGAGACTGTGCAGAACAGAGGAAAGTACATCTGGGTCCTCGCAGGGAAAGAACCCAGATAAAATCTTAGAAATCTTAGAAAGTGAGAGACCTACATGACTGGGAAAATTTGAAAACAAGTCTGAGACTTGGGTTCAGATGGCTACTGTAGAATCAAAAGTAAATGACATGAAAGCGTAGATGGGCAGAGGTCTTGGGAAAGTACCTATTGTGGCAGGTGACTTAAAAGAGGCTGGTGTTCCTTGGAGGTTTGATGGGAAAGAGAAGGAAGGAAGTGAGAGGTAAAAGTCAAAGCTCCTAGGGAAACAAAAGAGTGCCATAGGATCCAAGGACACACAAAACCCTTCCCCATTAAAAAAAAGACATTTTTAATTAAAAACAAACCATCTTAGTATAGTGAGAGAAAAGTGAGATCTTGAGTTAAGAAACCCATTGAGTCACCTAAATTCTTTACCCCCCCCCCACCTACAGTTGTTATTGCTGACCCAGGAAAATATAAGACATTTTAGAAAAACATAACACAAAAGACAACATTCATATAAAGCTACTATGAGATGAAAATCAAAGATGACAATAAATATTACCCTTTTCCCCATCAAAACCAACCATAAGGTGGAGGAAAAGTATAACTCAACATTCTATCCAGTCTATGTATTCTTAAATAAGGATATTCAGACTTGAAACAAATGCCTTGGATCAAAAAATTAAAGATAAAGTGACTTAATCAATAAAAATTGGGGCATTGAGGGAGGGAATAAAAACAACCGACAGTACAAAACAAAATTAAAATAAGAGATAAATGGAATCAGAGAAAAAGTGATAAATATAGATAAAGAGGCCAAAAAAATCCTCACATATAATTGGAGTGAAAGGAAAAGGAGGAAGATGAGGATGAGGAAGGAAGAGAAAGAATTTAGGCTCAAAAATCCGAAAGAATAGCAGGAACAACCACAAACCAAACAAAACTAGAATACTTAAAAATAATAAAGGCTACTATTTATAATGAAGATATGATACTTATGATATCTATGCAACAAATAACATAGCAACTAACTTCATAAATTTAAAACAAAAAGAGGGAGAAATAGAAGCACATGTCGATATGAGACTTTAACATTCAGTCCAAGACAGGTCTGGTGGATAAAATATTAATGAGGATATAAAAGAACTTGTTAAGGTAGATCTAATGGATTTAGGTCGAATCTTATACTGCATTAGTGAAAACTCTTTAAAATTCGTGTAATGAACAAAACTCATTTATGAGGCCAGTATTATACTGATATCCAGACAAAAACATCACAAACATCTCGATGCAAATACAGAATAAAGGGACAAAACTATGTGATAATCTCATAGGAAAATAATTTGATAAAATCCAACACTTTTCATGATAAAAACGCTGAACAAACTAGGAATAGAGAATTTTCTCAATCTAATAAAGACCAGCTTTGAAAAACATGTAACATCATAAAGATTAAAGTCTGAATGCTTTTCTTTTAAGATCAGGAACAAGACAACAGTGTCTGCTCTCACCACCTCTTTTCAACATCGTAATAGGAGTTCTACCCAGAGCAGTTAGGTAAGAAAAAGAAATAAAATACATCTAAATTGAAAAAGAAGTAAAACTATATTTATTCACAGATGACATCCATTTGTATATAGAAAATTCTAATGTGTATACAAAAATATTTTAGAACTGATGAGTTCGGCAAGGTCGCAGGATACAAGATCAATGTGGTAAGCAGAATAATGGTCCTCCTTTCAAAGATAGCCCACATTCTAATCCTCAGAAGCTGTGACTATGTTTGGTTACATGGCAACAGGGATTTAAGATTCTGATGAAATTAAGGTTGCTAATCATGATTTTAACATAGGAAGATTATCCTGGATTATCAGGGTGGACCCATGGGATCACAAATCCCTCAAATTGGAAGGTGGAGAAGAGAAAGAGATCAGAGTGATGAAATATGAGATGAATGTGATTTGATGTTACTGACTTTGAAACTGGAGAAAAGAGGCCATAAACTAAGAAGTCTAGATGCTGAAAAAGATAAGGAAACAGATTTTCCTCTAGAGCCTCCAGAAAGGAATGCAGCCTTTCTGGCACTTTGATTTCAGTACAGCCTTGGGCCTCCGACCTATAGAATTTTATATTTATAAAATCAACAGTGTTTATATAGGTTAGCAATGAACAATCTAAAATTAAGTTAATTAGGGACACATGCTCAGTTGGTTAATGTCTGCCTTTGGCTCAGGTGATGATCCCAGGGTCCTGGTATCAAGTCCCAGCTGGGCTCCTTGCTCAGCAGAGAGTCTGCTTCTCCCTCTGCCTTCTGCTTCCCCTGCTTGTGCTCTCTCTCTCTCTCTCCCTCTGACAAATAAATAAATTAAAAAAAAAAACTTAGAAAATAAAATAAGATTAAGTTAATTAAACTACCTCATTTACAATTGCATCAAAGAGAATAAAATACTTAGAAATAAATCTATAAAAAAGTGTAAGACATGGACACTAAACACTATAAAACATAACTGAAAGAAATTAAAGAAGGTCTAAATAAATGGAAGGACATCCCATGTTCATGGATTGGAAGACTCATTGTTAAAACAGCAATACTTCCTAAAATAATCTGTGGATTCAACATTATTTCTATCAAAATTCTACCTGGATTTTTTGCAATAATTTACAAGATGATCCTTAAATTCAGAGGGATCTTGAATAGCCAAAACAATTTTGAAAAAGCAAATGTTGAAGGATTCACATTTCCCAATTTTTAACCTTACTACAAGACTATTTACAAGAGTGTGGTACTTGCATAAGTATACAAGTATAGATTAATAGAATATAACTGAGAGTCCAGAAATAATCCCACATATTTATGGTCAATTGATTTTTGACACAGATGCCAAGATAATTCAATGGGGGGAAAGAACAGTACTTTAAAAAAATGAGAGTAGGACAAATGAACATCTACATGCAAAAGAATGAAGTTGGCCCTCTTACTTATATCATACACAAAAATTAGCTCACTGTAAGTCATTGACCTAAATGTGAAATCTAAAATCATAAATCTTTTATAGGAACACATCTGAGTAATGTTCATGATCTTGAATTAGGACTTGTTTCTTAGAAACTAAAAGCACAAGCAACAAAAGAAAAAAAATGGGTTATTAATTAAAAATAAATTAAATTAAATATAATATAAATATAAAAATAAATTAAAAATAAAAGCTTTTCTGTTTCAAAGAACATTTTTCATCTTTAAGAGAGTGAAGACAACTCACAGAATGGGAGAAAATATTTGTATTTCCTAAGTGACTAGTATCCAGAATATATAAAGTAATCTTCTTTCTCAATAATAAAAGACAAATATTCCAATTAAAAATTAGGCAAATGGTTTGCATAGAAATTTCTCTAAATAAGCTATATAAGTGGCCAAGATAGTCAACATCATTATTCATTAAAGAAATACAAATCAAAATCACAATGTGATACCAGTTCACACCTAGTAGAATGACTATTCAAGAGGACAGACAGGGGGCGCCTGGGTGGTGCAGTAGTTAAGCATCTGCCTTCCTCTCAGGGAGTGATCCCAGCGTTCTGGGATTGAGCCCCACATCAGGCTTCTCTGCTGGGAGCCTGCTTCTTCCTCTCCCACTCCCCCTGCTTGTGTTCCCTCTCTTGTTGGCTGTCTCTGTTAAATAAATAAATAAAATCTTAAAAAAAAAAAAAAAAAGAAAGGACAGACAATAAGAAGTGTTGGGGGAGGATGTGGAGAAAGAGGGACCCTCATGTATTGATAGTGAGAATATGAAATTATGTAGCTACTTTGGAAAACAGTTTGGTAGTTCCTCAAAACTCCAAAGAGTTACCATGTGACCTGGCAATTCTACTCATGAGAATTGAAAACATACGTCCACACAAAAACTTGTACACAAATGTTCATGGGAGCATTATTTATAATAGTCAAAAAGTGGAAACAATCCAGGTGTTTATCAACTGACAAGTAATGTCAAATGATAAAAGTGAAACAATTTAGTAACAAGTTTGATGTTCTTTATTCAAGGGAAAACAATCCATGGACTGGGGAAGCACAGTGTTTCACAAGCAGTGGAGCCCTCTTCCGAGGGATCTGGGGCAAGCGTGAGTATTACAAAGCATTAGAAGAGGCAAGGAGGAAGCAAGGCACCCTGGTGAGGAGATGGGGAGTTTCCTTATAAGGCCAGCAGGTTCTGTTTTCTAGGGGAAGATAAACTAGCTAACACTGAGTTGGAGCATTGTGAATGGTGCCTGTTAGGTTCTCCTGACAAGTGCTTCTTGTAAGTGCAACCTGACCGACATTTAGATTTGGGACAGGGGCCAGGCCACTGGCTGTCTCCATTTTGTGGGTGCCAATAGATATATTTTTTTCAGCAGATAAACAAAATGTGTTGTATATTTATACAATGGAACATTATTTGGCAATAGAAGGGAATGAAGTACTGATATATGCTACAACATGGACAAATATTTAAAATATTATGCTACGTAAAAGGAGCAAGACACAAAAAGCCATATAGATGATACAATTTTGTTTATATGAAATGTCCAGATTAGGCAAATCCATATGCTCTGGAATTAGATAGTGGGGATGGTTGTACAACTTTGTGAATATACTAAAACTAGATTGTACACTCCAAAGTGTAAATTGTATCTCAGTAAAGCTGTTACTTAAAAAATTATCATATACAGAGAACAGATTGGGGGTTTCCAGAGGTTGGGGGGTGGGAGGTGAATGAAATGGGTGAAGGGGGTCAAAAGGTACAAAAATGCAATTATTAAATAAATGTCATGGGATGTACTTTACCGCATGGTGACTATGGTTAATAACTATGTTGCATTGTAAATTTGAAAGCCACTGAGAGAGTAGATCTTATTTTTTTAAGATTTTATTTATTTATTTTATTTCAGAGATGGGGGGGCAGGGTGGGGGAGGGAGAGGGAGAGAATCTCATGACCCTGAGATCATGACCTTAGCCAAAATCAAGAGTCAGACACTTAACCAACTGAGCCACCCAGGTGCCTCTGAGAGAGTAGATCTTAAAAGTTCTCATGACAAGAAAAAAAATGTAATTCTGTATGGTGATGGATGTTAACTAGACTTACTGTGTGATCATTTTCACAATATATACAACTATCGAATCATACTGTATCCCTGAAACTAATATAAAGTTATATGTCAGTTATATTTCCATAAAAAAGTTACAGTGAAAATATTATATATCAGAATTTATGGAATGCAGTTAAAGTAGTGATCACAGGCATATTTATCACCTTAGATATTTGTGTCAATACAAAGGAAATGTTAAAATTAAATGAATTAAGTCCCCAGATCAAAAAGCTAGAGAACAAACAGCAAAGTAAACCAAAAATAAGCAGAAAAAAGAAATAATGAAGATAAAAGCAGAAATTAATAGGGTAGAAAATGGAAAAATAGAAACACTGAATAAATTAAAATATTGTATCTTTGTATAACCCACCAGTTAAACTAATCAACAAAGAAAGGATGCATAAAGATATAAAACATAGGAAATTATAAATTACAAGGTTTGTGAGCTGTTTTTTACTCCCAGCACTTCTGACCCACTGGGTGTCCAATTCAATTCAGTGCTGACACTAACTACCTTTGCAGACCTCTCAGGTCAAGGGCTTGGTCACACAAAACTGCTCCCCCCACCCATTTCAAATGCCAGTTGTAAGTCCTGGGTCTCCTGTACTTCTAAGGATTGGGCTATAAATTCAGGGGTGTTCATGACCCCCCTTTTCAGGTTTGATAATTCACTAGAATGACTTATAAAACTCAGGAAATACTTTACTTCTGTTCAGGGGTTTGTTATAGAGGAACAGCCAAATGGAAGAGATACACAGGGTAAGTTATGGGGTGAGGATGGCAGAGAGCCTCCATGCTCTCTCCGCATGCACCACCCTCCCAGCACCTCAGTGGGTTCACCAGCGTGGAAGCTCTCTGAACCCTGACATTTTGGGGGTTTTATGCGGTTTCATTACAAAGGCATGATTGATTAAGTCACTGGTTATTGGAGATTGAACTCTCCAGCTCCTCTCCCATCCCAGAGCTTGGAGGGTGGGGCTGAGAGGACCAACTCTTCAATCATGGCTAGGTCTTTCTGGCAAGCAGCCCCCATCCAGAAGTTATCAAGGGACCCCCTAGCCACCAGCCATCTCATCAGCATGCAAAAGGCATTCATATCACTCAGTAGATTCCAAGTGTTTTAGAAGCTCTTGTGTCAGGGACTGGAGACTAAAAGCAAATATAATAAAACATGCTCCTATCATCTTTACTACTCAGGAACTTCACAGCTGTAGAAGCTCTGTGCCAAAAATGTGGGATGACAACCAAAGATATACTTTTTATTATATCACAGCATCACAAAGGAACTAACATATTTTATATAAATTAATCTTAAAACCTAGATGAAACAGATAATTCCTTAGGAGAATGCAATTTACCAAATTGATTTCAAAAAGGATAACAATTGAACAGACTAATTTTCATTAAAGAAATACGGAAAGTCATCAGAGAACTATGCCATTCAAAAAATAACTCATCAAGCCCAGGTGATTTCAAAGGTGATTTCTATCAAACCTTTAAATACTGATACTATACCAATTTTTTTCAGTTTAAAATGGATTACTTTGAAATTATTTTTGTGAAGCAATGCAATATTAATATTAAATGTAATAAAATATCACAAAAAGAAGAGAATGCAGATTGTTCTCACTTAGGAATATTTTGGCAAAATCCTAAAAGGTAGTAAATAGAATTTAATAACATCTTAAGAAAATAATACACTATGATCAAGTGAGATTCATTTCAAGAATGCCAGAAATGGTTAACTATTAGGAAACCTATTAATATAATTTGCCATATTAATTAATATAGGAAAATGTTTATGTTCTTGGATGGGTATAGGCCTTCAACACAATCCGACATACTGTTAAATGGTAATTGATGGATACTTTTTAAACATGATTTTTATATATAGCATTACACTGCAAAGTGTACCACTACACCTTATGCCTAAAACAGCATCTTCCTGGTAAAAGAGTAGGGGATATTCTATAGGTCAAGAGAAAGGCAAGATGGCCAACATCACCAGTGCTAGATAATGCTATAGTGAAAGTATTCACCAGGGGCGCCTGGGTGGCTCAGTTGGTTAAGCGTCTGCCTTCAGCTCAGGTCATGATCCTAGGGTCCTGGGATGGAGCCCCGTGTAGGGCTCCCTGCTCAGCGAGGAACCTCCTTCTCTCCCTCTGCCTGCTGTTCCTCCTGACTGTGCTCTCTCTCTGTCAAATAAATAAGAACTCTTAAAAAAAAAAAAGTATTGGTCAATTCAGGTGTAAAAAAAAGGCAGACTACATAAAAATATTGGACTGCATAAAATTTTACAGAACTTTTTTAAAGTAAAAAAAAAAGCTATAAGAAATGACAAATTGGAAGAAAATATTTACAGATACATCTCACAGAGACTGGACTACTCACCCTGGGAAATCTTTGAAATTGAGGTGGATGAGACAATCGGAAACCTGATGGGAAAATGAGCACATAAGGAACAGACAGTTCACAGAAAAACATATCTAGGTGACTCCTAATCTTATAAAAGATGTTCAACTTCACTGAAAAAAAAAAGAAAAGAAAAGAAAAGTGGGCCGCCAATTAAAACCACATTGAGGTATAATTTCTGTCCTACTGATTTGGTGAAAAGTCAAAAGGCTTCAGGGCACACCCTGGGTGAAGCGTGGGGGAGCAGGCACTCTCCTTTGCTGCTGGGGGCACACGCCATGGGAGTTCCCCGTGCACAGGAATCCTCAAACAGCAAACAGAAGGGCATATAAGTGCGTTTACCCTTTGACCAGCAATCATACTTCTAGAAATTTCCCCTGAAAATCGGTCTTCACAAATTTAAAATTATATATATAATATATATATAGTTAAAAATTAATATATATAAAAATTTATATATATATACATATATATAAAGTTATTTATTACAGGTATTTGGAAGAGCAAAATACTGGAAACAAATTTAAAGCCTGTGAGTAGGAGAATATTCACGCAACAGAGCCCTGTTACGACCAGACACAACTGAGGAAGATTTCTAAGCACTACATTGAGTCCTTTTTGAAATACATTAACAAAAAAGAGCAAAATGAAAAACAGTTACATTTACTTTGTTAACTTCTGTGTATAAAAGGTGGGGAAATTAAAATACGAATCTGTGTATGTATTGGTTCATTTTTGCAAAGAGGAAATACAAGAAAGGATAAATTAGACCCTAATAAAACAGTGACCAATACTGGTTTCACTGCTCTATTCTTGTATTTCTTTTATAGGTTTGAGGTAAAACAAATGTTGAAAATTAAAAGAACAAAACAACACTCCCCGCCTGCAGCTCCCTCCCTAGCAGCCTAATGGGAGTAAGGGTCCATATGTGGGCGAGAGGAAGTGTCCTCGGGTTTTGCCCTGCTGATTGGGAGGAAAGCAGTAATGGGTGATGGGTGGACAATTTGCATGTGTCAAAGGGCAAAATAAATCACCCGACCCCGGTTCTCATCACTGTCCACTTGGAATGTTCTCGTGTCTCGTGACTCAGTTTCTTCCTCCTCCTTCCCTTCCCTTTCTCTTTCCTGAGCTGTTGGGCTCTGAGGTTTTCAGAGATGGAAGAGTCCAGGCTCAGAGTCCAGGAGGGACTTGGACGGGCAACAGGACAAGTACAGTTCTTCTGTGTGGACTGTGGGAGATGACCACCGGGGCGCTTTGAGATACCAGAGCGGACCTTGTCTCCCTCTTCCAGATGCATCCGCGCAGTCTCTCCTACAAGATTTCTTGTAGGATGAGCGTCATCTACCCCAGAGAGGGCCACCTCCCCAGGTGTGTGGTGCGGGGATGTGCAGAAGGATAGCCCTGACCTCACTGGAACTTCTCTCTCCCCTGCAGGTCAAAATTCCTTGGAGAACAGCTTTCTGCTCAGGTGGTCAGCTGTGCTCCCTCCCTCACTGCCCAGAGACAGGCTCTGGAGGGTCTAACGTGCCTCCCCCCGCTGATCTGAAGGGGCTCTGAGGTGCTGGCAGCGGCAGTCGGAGAGGAGCCGCGGTCCAGTCTGGGGAATGAAAGTGCCCACAACCGGGGGCTGCTGGAGGTGTTTCTCTGTTTATCAGGACCAGGAAGGACACAGCACTAAAGGGAGATCTCAGCCATCCTGTCACTCCCCCTTTACCTTTTGGTTAGAAGAAGGAGAGAGGGAGGGAAACTGGTGAGCTGTAACTTCCCTTCTGAGGATGCTCCGTGGTTCTTACCTGGAACGGGGAATTCAGAGGCGCCAGGGTTTGATTTTTAAACCCAACCCACTTCTTATTTTAAATATCTCCTTTGTGGTGTAAGCTGATTGAAAGTGGGATGGGATTGGCCTCTCACTGATCTTTGTCTAGAGGAGCTCTTAGTTGTTTCCACCTCGGGATTTGACTCAGGACATCCCTTTAGTGAAAATGTGTAAGAAGATGTAGGCTTTTTTTCTTTTTTCTTTTTTTTTTTTTAAACACAGGTGGCTGCAGTTCCGCTCTATTCCACAAGGTGGCAGGTTTTGCCCGGAAAAGGGGCTCTTTGCTGGCCATTGCCCACTCAGAGGCGTGGCTTCACAGAATTATGTTCCTTGACAAACATAATTTATATTGATTGCTTTTGTTAATGCATCTGAGAGAATGTATGTTCAGGATACAGTCTTGGTGATGTTTATTGCCTTTTCTATTTAGAAAAAGAAACTAAAACAAAGCAGTCTTTAACCCTTCCAGTGCATCCTTATTATACTGGATCAGGCAAAAATAACATCAGAATCCTGGAAAAGAGGCAGAGGGGGAGATGGGAGAAACAATTGGGCAGACACAGTGAAGAGCTTTCTATGCCATTGTTCTTTCACTGTAACATTAGTTAATAGCTCAGTATTGCCTCGTTCTAAGTAATTCGGAAAGTGGAGAATGCCTTTCCTGCCATTCCTTTGTGTTGCTACGATCATGCTCGCACATGGGCTCTGCACGGATTTGGTGTCACTACAGCCCTCCCCAGCTCACACAATCACAGGCTTGTACTCTCATCAAGACAGTCTGCCAAAGCCCAACACCGTTGTTCCGTGGCGGCTTTCTTGCCTACTTGTTGATATATGTTCTCAGAAACGACTTCCCAACAAAAATACAGAGGGTTCATATTTGAGAAGAAACACAGAACTAAGGACATGCTGGAATCCTCATTCTGCTCTTTTACTTTCAGCCTAAAAGACAGGAGAAGATGCAAAGAGACAAGAAACAAATCCGAAAGCTCTCATTGGGATGACCATTAAAACAGTATTTTGCCGGGTACCTGTGCCCTGCCAGACACTTGTCTCACACCAGTGTTTTATTTTTTGAGGTCTTTTATTTTTTGAGTCTAAGGCAATTTTCATGATACTGGTTTAAAATCTCATGCAAAGGTTATGAGTTCATAGAAAACCTGAAACAGACCCATGAAGATGACAGAACTCTCTCCTGCCTGCTGCCTGTCCCCCTCCCGCCCATTTTCTTGGTCCCTGGCTGATCACCACTCATTGCTCCTGGGCTGACGCCTAGCAGAGGTGGTTATACTCCTGGGACTTTGAGCTGCATGAATCAGAAGGCCACAGACACCCTTTCAGACCAGGGGCAAAGAGCACCTAAACGACATATAGTCAGTTACTCAAAGAGGGGCGGAATCTTGCCTGGAAGCCCATGGCAGGGGCGGGGGACCAGCAGCTCTGTGTAGATAGAAAGGCACATCAGCCAAGCTGGGGATTGGAGTCCTGGATGACAGGCACTGGTTTCTCACACCTGGCTTCCAAATCAAGGAGCCTGGGCAAATATTGCTTCCTATAGACTTTCCCTAGAAGCAATTTCTATGGAATAATACTAATAGGACACCACCTTTTCAAGATACTCTGCTTAAGGATTCAAAAGTAGTTCCTTGGATTCCAAATGTGCCGCTTTTAAAGGCTCAAGCTAGGGGATTTTAGAGGTGAGGCGGGCCCCCCGTTTCATCATCACACTTGCCTGGCCCCTAAAACTCTGGGCAGTAGGGACTGGAAGTCTGTTCCAGGCAGGCCCAGCTTGCTCCCACACACCCAAGGCCTCAGCTTGCTCCCACACACCCAAGGATTGGTCCCACTTCACTCCATGCCCATGGAGCCTCAATGGGTTTCACGTCTTCAGGCATTCATGGCCTATTTGCCTTACTTTCCTACATGTCTAAGAAACATTTTCCTCTTTCCTCTGATCCTCAAACTTCTCTCACATCCTTTTTCACTGAGCAGATTGAAGCAACTGGAAGGGAACTCCCCAAGAGCCCCAGTACCACATCTCAGTCTGGAGCCGTGGAAAAGCGCTCCATGTCCCTGGGCACACTGCGCTGTCTGGGGACCCCCTCCCTCTCACCAACCAGGATCATGGCTCCAACCATTCTGCCCTCTCTCTCCCTCAGAAAGAACTCATTCTCTCCTCCCCTGGATGGTACCAGTCAGCATACAGACAAGCTGTTGATTCTTTCATTTTAAAGAAGTCAACAAAAACAATATCCATCTTGCTCTTCATATTTTGCCTGGCTTTGCAATGAGGGTCTTTTCCTCCCACTTCTCTTAAACCCTCTCCAGTTGGGACGATTCGGCACCACAACTCTATAGAAACTGCTCTTAGTAAGGTCCCTGGTACCTCGTCTTGGTTAAATCCATTGGTGGGTTCATGGTTCTCTGTTTATCTGACCGTGGGCAGCATTTGACCTGGTTGCCCACCCCCTGTTCTCACAGCACTTTTTCCCTCCTCTTGCCTTCAAGGACAGCTCATTCTTTGGCTGCTCTCTTATTCCACTTGGCTCTCCTTCTCCAACCCCTTTGCTGGGTCCTCCCTGGGGTGGGACCTCTTTCCTTCTCCACTGTGCCCACCTGCTCAGTGATTGTATGATTACAGTGGCCTGCATGCCCATGACTGTCAGCCTCATCTTCAGGCCCCAAGTCTCTCTGCTGAACTCCACATTCACAGATTCAACTGCCTTCCCGACATTTCCATTTGGCAACCAATAGCCACGGCAACTCAACATGTACAAAGCTGAACTTCTGTCTTCTTGCTTCAAACCCGTCCACTAGTGGCCTTCGCCATCTCTCTTTATGGTAACTCAATCCTGACAGTTGCTCAGGTCAAAAATCTGGGTATTGTCATAGACTCCTCCCTTTCTTTAATCTAACCTATTTGGGGCTCCTCCTGACATGACTCTATCTTCAAAATGCATCCAGTATCTAGCCAATTTCTCAGCATTTCTATGGCCACCAGCCTGGCCCAGGTCACCATCCTTATTCATTCTTGCCCCTACAGGGCAACACTGCTTATGTCATGTCACTTCTCTGATCAAAACCTTTTGATAGCGCTCCATTGTCCTATGTACAAGGTAAAAAGCATGTCCCCACCATAGCTACAGGAGCCCGCAGGAAAATCTGGCTCCCTGTTACTTCTTCGGCTTCATCTCCCCCTGTCCTTCCATGCCACTCCCATGACAATTTCACCCCCATCCACAGTGGCCTGCCTACCCTTCCTCAAACCTGCCAGCACTCTTCTGGCTGATGGCCTTTGCTCTTTCTGTCCCCTGTACTTGGAATACCCCTCTTCCCAACATCTTCTTAGTTAGCTCCCTCTTCACCTTCTTCAAATTTTCACCCAGTTATCGTCTTTTCTTTGGGTCTGCCCAGATCACCTCACTAATACTGGGTCCCCTACCTTATTGGCAAACCCCAGCTCCCATTATCCTGCTCTATGTTTTCTATTTTTTTCCATATCACATATCACTATATATTCACATATGTATTTATTTATTATGTTTATTGTTTACTCTTCTCTTTCCACTAGATTGAAGCTCTGCAAGGCAGTGACCTTCCTATATTTTACTCAGTGATGTATTCCAAGTGTCTGGCTTACAGTCACCATTCAATAAATAATTGTTGTTGAATGGATGAATGGATGGATGGATGAATAAATGAATGAACACAAGCTGGACAGTATATTAACAGCTCAGTCCCCACCAGGA
The DNA here is from genome assembly GCF_023065955.2 of Ursus arctos. Lineage (NCBI taxonomy): Eukaryota > Metazoa > Chordata > Mammalia > Carnivora > Ursidae > Ursus > Ursus arctos. The sequence continues at coordinate 3,436,640 of NW_026622952.1, forward strand.
GCTGGACAGTGCCATGCTGTCTCCTGCTGTCTGGGGACTCCACCTTTATCTGTCTTCATTAGCCCTCCAGTGTGTGGGTGTCCTATTGGCGACAAATGTCCATGGGCACTTCTTACTGGGTTTAAGTTTGGGCTGGTCTGGTCCAGGGTGCAGGTGTGCCCTCAGCAACTGAGCAGATCCACTGGTGCCAGGTCTCAGGTCTGGTGGGGAATGAGAGGCTGTGAGCAGGAAACACAGTCCAGAGGGGAGAGCGGCAGGATTCAAGGGGACGTGGATCTAGGGAGAAAAATGAAATCATGATGCGAGGTTTGAGAATAAAGTCTGAGAATGACATTAGTCATTGCTGGAGGTCTGTTCTGTGGGGGTATTGCTGGCTTGAGGCACAGACTGGGCTGTCAGACTTTTCTTTGTGAATGCACAGACTGGCAGATGTGCTCATCACTGTACAGCGTTTCTAGAACAGTGCCTGGCAAAGATGGTCGGTGGTAAGTGATTATTTATGGGACGCTTGAAAGTTTGTTGAAAGGGGTTTTTGAAGGATGAGACAGTTCCTAGTCCCTGGATCTAAACTCTGATCTAATAACCTCCCCCCCTCCTCCAGTACCTGTTAGCAGAAAGGACCCTTTATTCAGTAGATGATTATACCCTGGCAGCTTTGTGCTCTGTTCTCTGGGCTCCTGAGGCAGATCACCTGGGTGTGAATCCATCTGCGTGACCCTGCACACATTGCTGAATCTTTTGTTAGGGTTCAGGTTTTTTCATCTGAAAAATAAGGTAATAATATTTCTTATATCATAACGTTGTTGGGTTTGGCTCACATAGCCACAGTATTTGTTATTGTTGGAAGTCTGAAAACCTCTCTCATTGCATCCCTGGTCACTGGATAGGACCTGCATCCACGAAGTACGTGTCTATGGGATCATAATACTGTAGGCACTTACTTGATGTCAAGTTTCAGGCCGCATCTCAACTTTGGTTGTCATGACTCTTCTATTTCCTTCTAGCCTATCTCTTAGATGTTTAGACCAACCAGGAGCTCAGTCCGTCTCACCTCAGAGACATAGGCCTCTTCTTGGAAAAAGCTGGCTGTGGCACCAGCTTGGGCCTAGGTGGTTCTAATGGACTCCCTGTAGATCATGGTCCCGGGGGCTTTGTGTCACGTGAGAAGGTGATGCCAGGGGCAGGTGACAGCCAGTAGTTGTAGAGGTGGTGACCTTCAGACTTCTGACTTGCAGAGGTCCTCCATTCCAGACTGGTCCTGCCCAGCTCACCAGCTCATTCAGCCTCAGACTTTGGCTCGACTGCACAATTAAAAGCTTCCAGAGGGACTGGAGAGCAGCAGTGTGGTTAAATGGTCATGTGGTAGAATGCAGATGATTCATGTGTAAGAGGCCACTCCACCTAAACATGTAAACAGCAACTGTTACCATCTGTTGAAGCCTCTGGGTATTCGCTTAGTAACTTCAAAAGGATGAGCTCTGACCAGGGTCCAGAAGTGCACCTGGGTTTGGGAATGGCTCATGGCTGCCACCAGAAGCTGGTGATGAGGAGGGGCTGGGGCGGGGGCCGGACTGGAAAGGCCTAATTTTACTCCCTGATCTGCTGTTTACTAATCCTGTGACCTTGGACAAGTCACCCTCCTTTCCTAGCCCTCAAGGTTTTCAGTCTTGTTTTACTGGCAGAATCATTTTTTAAAAAGTTATTTCATGTGGAAGCCAAATTTATGGTTATTACAGATCAAATCAAAAGTAAAACTGCTCTGAATGAAAAGGGAAGGGGTTGGGATGGCCCAGAGCCTTGCTTATTGAGAATGTCCTCTCAAATGGTGCACATGGATGGGTCCTGGGGTGTCTCTGCTTTCCCCCAAAGGCTTTGCATAAAACAGCTTGAAGCCCCCTAGCCCCAGGGATGGGTAAGGCCCCTTCTAGCTCTGACAGGGGGTGTGATTTCATCCGGTAGAATTGCTATTGGGATTGCTAACATAGTAGTTAGGAATGAATGAGCTGGCTGTGGTACAGAGGGTGAGGAAGCAAAGATCTGCTGAGGCAGGAGAGGATGAGGAACCAGACCATGTATTCCCAGGGAAAAGCCATTCCCAGGACAGCAGCTTTATGTACTGTGTATCCGACAGGGCTCTCCGCTGGGGACCTCAACCTCTAGGATCTCTTTCAGCCATCTTGCTGTTCGGGAACCCCTGCCCTGTTTCAACAGATGCACAAGGCATTTGCCAGCTGGTTTTAAAATCTTTTATGTCTTATTGCCTCGTATCCCAGTTGGAGATGTGAAGATGAGTATGACACAGTCTCATCCTTGAGGTACTCAGTGTCTGGTGGGGGAATATCAGAGTGCTGGGAATTATTTGCATGTCTAGGTGCTCTCATGGAGACTGGGGAAAGGTCACTCCAGCCCAGAGGAGGGGGCCACTCCCTGTGTCTGGGGGAGGCCAGCAAGATGGCACAGAGGAGCTGCCCTCCAGGCTGTGGCATATATGTGTAAATATATATTTCAAATATATATTAAGACCGAGAGACCACAAATGGACCTGGACAGCAGTGGGAAGGAGGAAGGGAGCTGGGAGGGGCCCCTTAAGCAGGAGGAATAGTGGGTGCACAGTCATGGGGCCCTGAAGAAGGAGCACTGGACTGCTTTGAGAGCAAGTCTGTCTCCATACAGAAGCTCATACACTTAAATCCAGGTTTACACATTCCTCCTGGGGGGCCCACACTACGGAAGGAAAAGGCCCCTCCATGTGAGCTACAGGTTTAACTTTGGTGAATAGTTGGACATTTGGTGAATAGTTGGACATTTAGTGAGAAATGATGTCAAGTCGTTATTAAAATTATTAGAATTTCTTTCCTAGAAATTTCTTTCTGCTCATTGAATAAATTACCACATGAGACCCAATGCAAATATTTATTTTGGGCGCTCTCTGCATATTTCTGATGATACAACTGGTTGACCTCTCATCAAAACAGAGCTCCAAAGAGACTCTCTTAGTGCCCACTTTGTCCATGCTTCCTGAAGGCAAAGGAAGGGAAAGGGGCCTTGGAAGATTCTCACAGAGATTTGAGAGCAAAAGCAGCTATTTCAGTTCAATGACTTTTCTCTTTTTATCAGAGACAAATTCCGTAAGAGTCAATCAGGGCCTGGGTAGAAGGTGGAGCTCCCTAAGAGAGGGAACCTTCCCCACATTTTTACTTGGCCAACCCTCACCTCCCTGAATGCATCTTATGGGGTGGGGGGTGCGGAGAATCAAGGTGCTGGGTTTTGTTTCTGCAACAAAAACACGGTCAACACACATTGCTCAGACTTGACAATAATCTTCTCATCCTGATTACATTCCCACCCCCTACAAATAACACTTTTCTCTCCTTTGTCCCCCTCTCTGCTCTATTTTTGCTCACATATGTATTCCCTTGATACTTACACCTCAACATTCTGCCCCATCCCAATAAGCTGCTAGAAAAACTGAGGCTTTTATCCATCAATAGGAATAGTCATGCCCGTAAATGTGCATCTCATGAAGGCCTCTTCCCAGAAATTCTTGCTGAGGATGTTCCAAATTGTGCCCCTTACTCACATTTCATACAATTTGTCATATTATAGTCTTTGCAACAGATTCTATATCTGCTGAAATATGTGTAAATACATATTTCAAATATATATGAAAATTTATAAGTACATATATTCAACTTCCTTCTTAACAGTTCTACTCTGTCTCTACTTTCAAGTCTTTGAGGATTGGCTAGCTGTAAATTACACGTCATCAATGATTGTCTGACCAGGGAACAGGGACTCCTGGCGCTCCACTTGCTGAGGGGATGGTGGACAGTGGGCTGTGAGCCACAGGCTCAGGCAGTGAACAGACTAACTTTTGCTCATTCCTAAGTGCTGAGCGCAGTGCCTGGCGCAGAGTGGGTGCTCAGGCGTGATTCAGCCAGTGGGTGGATCAGTGTGATCTCCTCGACAATTTAAGTCCTGTGTTGATCAAACAAGATGAGGAGCTGACAAATGCCCTGTCTTAGGGAGTGGGAGTTCTCAGAATTGTGGCCGAGTGTGTGGTGTTGCTTCTAAAATGGGGCCCTCATGGATGCGGAAGTGTCCTTCTGGTGGGACGTGGGGAATAGTGGGCACGATGATGGTGATGGGGACTTGGAGTGGGATCAGTTCTTCCAAGTAAGCTACTCTTTATCTACAGAGGAAGGAAGATCTTCAGTGGCTTTCTCCTCTGCCGCCATCTTTCTGGGCTCCATATGGAGCTGGGAGAGAGAAAGGTCCTTCTCTCTATTCCAACCACTGGGGGAGATGAGCCTGGTGTTACTGTTGTGCCTGGGACTTGTCCTGGGTAGATTTTCTTCCTGAAGGAAGCTCTGCTTGGAAGTCAGGGAGGGAGATTGGCATGTCAACTCTTCATGCAGAAACAGGGATACCATGTGAGTGCACAGTCAAAGCCAGGCATTGTCAAGCTTTTCCTATAAAGTGCCAGATAGCAAATAGTTCAGACTTGGTTATACAGTCTCTGTTACAGCTGCTCATTTCTGCTATCATAGTACAAAGGCAGCTGGAGACAACACATAAACGCATGGGTACGGCTATGTTCTGATAAAATTTTATTTACACAATAGGCACAGGCCAGATTTGACCCATGGACTGTAGTTTGCTATCCCCTTCTTGAAGTTTATCACTCTAACTTGACAACTGGACTTTGATCTTTGTGCTCCTGACCTTCTTTTCAATTTGCTGAATCCCACAGACCATGACTTCTGTATTTCTAACCCCAGCCTGGTCGCCCAGCCCCAACTGCTGGCTGTGTCTTTTCCTCGGACTGTACTTTTGCTCCTGCTGACCCTGCCATTACTACACATACAGAGACAGAGAGGAAGGACAAGGGAGCCAGTCAAGGGTAAAGCCAGAGGAGACAGTGGAATTCTCAAGAGGAAAAATGTAGGTGTCCATCTCTGGGATGGATGGATGAGGAATATAATCCAGCCAAGCTTCTTTTCTAAGTCTGCTGAGACTACTGTTTAGTGTCTCCCTCACACAAAACCAACTCTAGAGCACTAGGTGAGGCTCCAGGGAGACATTAGAGAACTCTGGTCCGGGCTGGCATATAGTCTGGGAGTTAGGGGGGAAATCTTTTGATTTTTTGGATGTCACCTGGAACTGATGGAGACCCTCAGAGGATATGCATGTCATTCTGTCCCCTCTGGGTCAGGCCTCTCTTCTTGCCTCTAGTTGGACCTCTGAGGTATCACTCTTTCTATACAGGCTGGAACCTGTTGGAATTTGATGGAGTCCTGGAAGTCACTGGATCTAATTTTATTGTGTTTTACTGCTGAGTAAACAGAAGCTCAGGGAGATAGAACGACTCACCCAACATCACATGGCTAGTGAACAGCAGAGCTGAGACCAGGACCCTGGTCTCCTGACGCTGGCACCTGCCCTCAGCACTGCACCTACCTTCCCCAATATGCTCTCTTCTCAGTGCTCCTCTCCTGGTGAAGAACAAGCCAACATAAGTGGAAAAGACCCCCAGGAAATCTCTCAGCACAGCAGCTTACCCCTTCTCCCCGCCTGTTGCTCTAACCCATCCCCCACCCCCACCCCCACCCAGGGAACCACCTTCGTTCAGATTCTGCAGCAGGTAGAGCACCCTCCGAAGGTAGCTCTGGTGTTTCTAGAAGGAGAGTTCATTAGGAAAAGTAATTATTCAAATGCCTCAGGCAGAGCAAATTCTACCTTTCCCTCACTCCTCAACCCCCTGTGAGTTCTCAGGACACAGAGCCTCATCATCTGTATTCTCTCCATAAAATACACACTCCAGTGGTGTGAGCTGATAGGTATTCTTCCTATATTTTTTAAAAAGGCAAACACAAAATAAAAACAAGAGGACCAAGGAGATCTAATTAAGACTCCGTAAAGCAGGGGCTGGTATCTCCATGATCTGGCTGCAGTAAGATTGCTGTTTTCTTTCTATGCTGTCGCTGATATAAATGAGTTCTTAATTCCTCCTTTTGTGAAGAACAGGTTATCAGGCTCCTATTCATTAAGTTACTCCAGGGCCTGCAGCAGAGCTTAATGGTTCTTTAAATTAGCAGCCTCTGCCTTTAGCACTGTCGGTGGGGCAAGAATAGGGAGTCCTGGGAAGGGAAATAAATTTCCCAGGATTTGAGGGCTACGGGACATAGCAACAGATGAGTGACCTTGGAGGTATTTGGAGGGCAGGCCCATCTATCCCCGGATCCACAGGACGAAGTTCAGACTCCTTACTGTGAACCGAAGGGTCTCCCTGCTCTTTCCTCTGCAGCTTGCCTCTCCTAGCCTGATTGATCCCTCCCCTCACCCCTGTCTCCCCAGCCACACACATGGTGGCCTGAGGGACTCCCTCTCTAGGCAGCTCTTGCTATTTCCTATTCTTGGAATGCCCCTCTTTCTCTTCCTGCTTCCATCTGGCTTTTCTCAAGACTCACCTCAAGACCCTTCTCTCTAGGAGGACATTTCTGACCACTGAATTCCTCCCTTATGACTGTCAGAGATTTTGAAAACATCCCTGAGATTTTGCACACCTTCCTAGTCCTCTGGACCCTAAAGCCTCATGGGTGGGTTCTTCTTCAGATCCAGAGCTTGACTTCATGTTTGACTCATGTTGTTGAGGAGGGAAGAAGGGAGTAGGAGGAGGGGAAGGAGGAAGAGGGGCAGAGCAGGCTGTACAGGAGGGTAAAGCCACTTGATATTCAACACTCCTCTGGACCTGGATATTTGGTGAAGAATTGAGATGATACTCTGCTTCCTTTTGACGTCCCCCAACCAACACTGAACACTGGCTTCAAGCACTTTTCATCTACTTTTTGTTCTTCATCAGCCTGTAGATTTCATCCCAATGCACCCTTTCTTACCGCCCCACCCCCATTTGCTGCGTTACCAAACTCAGGGCACACAGATGCTTCTTCAGGACCCCTTGGAAAGTGAAAGAGTTTAAAACTGAATGGGATCCCTTGCAAGAACACCGCCTCATCCACGAGTCATAGGGATCCAGACTCCTAGGTGCTGCAATTCTATGTGTCCCTTCATTTCAGGTACAAACCATTTTCAGTTTAAGTAATGCCACACCTCAGATGCAGAAAACCCTTTTACTATGGGGGTGCCTTGGTGGTATAGTCGCTTAAGTGTCTGACACTTGATTTTGGCTCAGGTCATTATCTCAAGGTCGTGGGATTGAGCCCTGTGTCGGATCCAAGCTGGGCATGTAGCCTGCTTAGGATTCTCTCTCTCTTTCTCCCTCTGCCCTTTCCCCCTCCCCCCCAAAAAACCTCTTTTACTACCATTATTATTTTTGCTATCCCTATTAGATGTGCAAGCTAAGTCAGGTGCCCTAGAAGCAGACCAAGAAAATGCTCCTAGGAAAAAGTAGGAGAGGGAAGACAGATAGACAGAGGGGGAAAAGAAGAAGCCAAGTGAGGGCCTGGCTTCCATTGACCGCATAGTGGACTCTGGAGGAGAAATTAGTCCTCAGAGTTTGTCCTGACTCTTGCAAGTTTGCTGGGCTCTCACACTCCCAAATCAGTTATCGGCTAAGGAAGGAGGGAGGTGGGGACTCCCAGGCACTTTGGTTCTCTGGGCTGAGGGACAAACTGACTTCCAGGTTCAGCCTTTAGACACAAATCCTGGCAGATGCAGGGAAGTGGGCATGCAGAGTCAGCAGGATCCGGCGAGGTCCGGGTGAACCTCACAAGTGCCCACTATAGCGTGTATGTAAAACCTAACATCCCTCGAAACCACAGACCTTATAGCCCATAGGTAACCTAGCCTCGTACAGGAAAATGAGGTCCAGAGAAAGAGAGAAATACTTCAAGTTGCACAGATTTAAGCAGAGCAGGGACTTGAGAGGACCTGAATGGGGGACTTCGGACCTTGGTTGAGGCCTCTTGTCTGACATCCAGCCTTCTGTCATCAATTTGGTATAAGGAAAAGATGTCCACTGGTAACCCATTGGGGTAAAACAATATACTGGTTCTAAATTTATCAACCATTATTTTCAAAGTAATTATACTGATGCAAAAAGATTTCTTCTCTTTAAAAAGCATTTACCGATTTCAATTGAATTGCAAGGCCTCCTAGTGCCTGAAAGGTCAGATATTTTACAAGAAACCAAATCCATGTTACAATTCAGGTTGCTTGCCTCTATCCGGCCATCCCCTTCTTTGCCCTGTCCCAACCTCTTGGATCACTGAAATGGGGTCAAGTGATGTGCCTACTTTCTTATAGGTGATCAGCGGATGAAATGGGAAGAAAACCCAGACCCCACATTAAACCAAGTTGAAGGCCAGTACTGTCCTGATGAGTCAATTTTTTATTCTTTAACTGCAGGTTTTAAGGGGAATTGTAATAAAATTGCTCTATAGGGCTTATGTGCTTGTTATCATTAAGAGCAGTTTGCTCAGCTAATTGTCAAGAATCGGGTACCATGTTTGCAAATTTATCTTACATGGCATCTCCAGCCTGTAAGTACCGCCAAATTTTGAACACCAACAAAAGCGAAATATTCCACTCCACACTGCGCAAAATTGTCCAGCAAAGTTTCTCAAGCAAATTACCCTGCGGCTGCAATCTTCTCCACACGACACATTTACTGTCCCCACTGTGGGCCTTTGAGGGGACGGAAAATGAGTTTGGCAGCAAGAGCTGTCCTCGATTCCCCGCCGAAACAGTATCGTTTCTGCCTTAGTCATAAATAAATAAACTTAAAATGCAAAAGGCAGTTGGAGTGTCATTACCAGCAAGTGTTGACAGTGTTACCTCCTTGCTAATAGCATTTTAAAAATTAGGGGTTTTGCCATTGAAATTCTTCTGAGCACCATTAACAAGTCATATGGAAAGCAATATAGATGTTTGACAAAGAGCAATTAGATTTTACAGCTTGTGTGAGTGAGAAGGATCCCAGGCAGGATGAAAAAGCCCAGAGATCAATCCCTGCTCCCAGCCACCAGCGTAAAACGAACCCAAGTAGTTTGGGGTGGGGAAGAGTGGAGGGGAGTGTGTGTGACAGCATCTAATTGAAAACTGACAAATGAAACCAGCGACTGACAGGACCAAGTAAACATGCAGCTTCTTAGGCAGGTCTTACTACCCTGGGGAGATTTCTTATTCCTAGGATGGAAGGTGCTTTTCTTTTTTTTTTTTTTTAAGATTTTTTAAAAATTTATTTATCTGACAGAGATAGAGACAGCCAGCGAGAGAGGGAACACAAGCAGGGTGAGTGGGAGAGGAAGAAGCAGGCTCCCAGCAGAGGAACCTGATGTGGGGCTCGATCCCATAACGCCGGGATCATGCCCTGAGCCAAAGGCAGCCGCTTAACTGCTGTGCCACCCAGGCGCCCCAGAAGGTGCTTTTCTGGTTTGGGTCCTTGACAGTGACCCAAATGGGGCTAATGTCCATTGGGACTGTGAATAGATTTTAAAGAGGTGCTCCTAATGGATTGTCTGCTTTGAGACTTAGATGTCTTTTAAGTGAAATTGAGTGTGTTACACTGATGTTTGCTGTCAATCCACTCACAGCTTTGAGTCTCCTCGGACACGTGGCCTGAAACCCAGGAAATGCACCTGGAATTTGGCAATCCCTGTCACAGCTAAAGCACAAGCAGGGCCTACCAGTGAAGATCGCTTGTGGTCAGGAAAGAGCAGCCCAGGAGGAAAGCTATTTATCCATGCTTCGTCTTACCTGAAATTAAATTAGAGTTGTGGAATGCTCCCTGTTGCAAAATGTACACGGGGTTTCTCGTTTGCTGAGCATACCTGGGGAGAATGTGGTTTAGGCCAATCTGGAGTCTCTTGTTTCAGGTTAATTTGGGGGGCATTTTCCATGCTTTAACAGTTGTGTCTGTATCAAAAAAACCAAAACAAAAACAAAAAGAAGTTCCTGCAATTAAGATTTAGAATTTACAAGGGACCTTGTGAGAGTAGCCAAGGGAAGTGGTGAAATTGTCTCCTGAATCCCTGCAACTGTTTAGTATCTTGCTCAAGGCTGGTGTAAGAATTAGGTCAGCTCTTGAAACCACCCAGCCTTAAGATATTACAATGCCATGAAGTTCAGATTTTATATCAAGATTTGTAGGAAGTTTTCCTCCCAGTGTTTCAGGGCCTGTTAGCTCATTTGTCAAATGGGAATAACAATAATACCTCTCAGAGGGTTGTTTAAGAGCTCTAAGACTTACATGAGGTCCTGCACGAATGAGATAATGAATATGAAGTTACAGGTAGTTGGTTCAGCAAGATGTACATCTATAAGATTAGTTTAAAACAGCTTTCAATGTCCCCTTGCCTGTGTACAGGGTCAGCCCCCTTCAGCTATATGGACCTTTTCCTTCTCTCTTTTTTGTGTGTGACTTAAGGGAATTCCCCTGTGCATAACATGTGAGCTATAAGTACCCTTTTCATTACAGACAGGAGCCCATTTGTGCTTCTTCCAAGAGAGACTGGTGAGGAGCGGGAGGGGGTGGTACTGTGGAGTCTGGCAGGTGGCCCACTGGGTGTGCAGCAGGTGTGGATTTGTCCCTGAACCTTTTCAGGCTGGCTGTGTTCTGGGTCCCTCTGGACCTGGGAGGGCTCAGTCCTATTTGGGAAATGGAAGTAGCTTATTGGCTTATCAAATGATCGTGAAAGCCTCTACTCTAAAAGCATTTGGGGAATCCTGTTTTTGAAGAACTTTGGGCTAGCCTGGGGGAGGGTCATGTTCATGGGTGCTTAGGCACAGGAGTACCCCTTTTTCTGAAGAGACAGACCCTAAATGAAGAAATAGCTACATCTGGTCATTTCCTTGGGGGTCTGTGTGCAACCCTGAGACCTCTGAACGTGGCCCTGGTTCCTCATGTTGCCCGTTTTATACACGGGAGGGGGCTAGTTTGCTAAGGCTTTGGCATTGGGCCCTGTACTACCTGAGGCAGACATCTGGGTCCCCGAGAACAGCCTTTCCTTATAGGTCAGACTCTTACCAGTTCTCACCTGAGCACTAACTAGGCTGTGATTATGTGAGACCTAAAATCTGTGTCCTTTCCTGACCCCGGACAGAGGAGGATTAGTTTCTGTTGATCTCCCACAGCAGCCCTGCCCCCAGGCATACACTCTACAGGACCAATCAATGAACACTTCACTCACCAGGAATATAGGACACCTATGATGTCAACTAATTGTCTCCTGATTGTAAGCAATAGAAACAGACTCTGACTAGTTTGGGGGCAGAAAGGGGAGCGTGTTTAGACACTTGTAATAGCTGCAGACTGCTAATGTCCACCAGAGCTGTTCTCCCCTTCTTCCAGCCAGAGATGACATTTCCTAGCCTCACCCTGACAGCCCCGGATGCCCGGATGCCCAATTTCTGGCCATTGAGCATGAACAGGAGTTGCACACGTCACTTCTAGGCCTGGCCCCTAAGACCTTGTGGGTTCAGCCCTGCACATCTTTCCCTCCTCCCTTGGGCTGGAGTAGCTTCAGCTGGGGAGGCTTGTGAGGGCACAGGGTGCTGAAGGTATCAGAGCTGTGGCCACTCTGTGACTGCATGGAGCCCAACTGTCCCAGGCGGCTGCTACTATACCAGGAATAAGCTTCTGCTTTGTTTGAGCCTCTGCAATTTGGGGCTCTTTGTTTTAGCGGTTTGACCTTCACCCGAATTAATTCAGGATAGTGAATCAGAGAACTGTTGAACAACCAAGGCTTGAGAAAGCAGGGCGGGGCAGCTCTGGACACCTCAAGCAGCAAGATTCATGCATCTACTCTCTGGCCGCTGCCATGAAGTAGCCTCCTCTTCATTGTCACTACTGGAGGCCTCTACTCATTTAGGCTTCAAATTCCCATGAGATGATCTGACTGGCCCAGCCTGGGGCAGGTCTCTACCCTGAGATCAGTATGCTGTGGCCAGGGAGACAGGGTCATCATGGAAATGCAAACGCTGAGGTTCCCTACCTCTTTGTATCTCCATTTTTTCTGGGAAAGGGGACCACTGGGCACCGTTGTTGTTTTTGCCATGTATACGCCGGAGTCGGATGAGGCAATGAATACATGGAGAGGGCCAGGGATTTGGGTTTTGGTGGGGAGACAGGAAAATGAATAGACACACGATGGAGAGGTATGAGCTAACACTGAGGTTTTTGTGAGCTATTATGAGAGCTCAAGGGAGAGGCAGCTGACATGACTGGGGGAAGGGGCTCAGGAAGATGTAGGACACTGAGAGCAGGGTTACTGCGGTGGAAGGAATCTGACAGACTCAGGCTGACATTCCAGCGCTAGCGCGTGGCCTAGAGCAAGTTATGTAAATTACCACTCTGAACAAGGTTCCTCATTTGTAAAAGGAAGAGGGTGGTGCTACTACCTGTGTGATAGGACAGAGCTCGAGCTAAGCTGAAGGTGAGGAGGGGAAATGGTAGAAAAGAAGGGAGAAGAGGTGATAGTACTGTTCTACCTGGACAGAATTCATGAGCAGATATCCCTAGGTGCCCAACCGGCAGTAATCAGTCTGTTGTTGCCAAAGACTCTTCCTGTTTGATCCGGATGCCATCTGTGACGGTTAGTTTCATGTGTCAAATTGGCTGGTCCATAGTTCCTGGTTATTCAATTACACACTCACCCAGGTGGTGGTGTGATGACATTTTGTAGCTGTGGTTAACATCTATAATTGGTTGACTTTAAGTGGAGGAGATTATTCTCAGTGATGTAGATGGGCCTCCCGCCATCAGCTGGAAGGACTTAAATGCAAACCTGAGATTACCCTGAGAAAGAAGGGGGTCTGCCTCAAGACTGCAGTGTCAATGCCTCCCTGAGTTTGCAGCCTGCTGGCCTGCCCTGTGGATTTCAGACTTGCCAGCCCCAGCAGTAGCGTGAGCCAATTCCTTGAGTGCATCTCCTCTCTCTATATATAGATGAACTACATCTCACTCTAGAAATCTCTGCCTATATGGAGAGATACTAGATATGAAAAATTATATAGAGATAGTAGATATGAGAAAAACTATAAAAATCATAATATGGTATATGTATATCATAATCAATTAGATATCATATGTGATATGCACACAGATATGTATTTCATTTATATGGAGAGAAAGATTTTCAAGGAATTGGCTCTTGCCCTATCTATCTCTCTGTCTGTCTGTCTATCTATCCGTCCATCCATCTCACCTATGGTTCGGTGTCTCTAAAGCCCTCTAATATGCCGGATCTCTACTCTTTTGCCCATCCAAATGCACACTGAGCCTACGGAAGTGTAAGCAGCTCTTCATTGTTATATAGGGCAGTGGTAGAGGGTCAGAGGTGGTGGCCCTGGAGGCTCTTTTTACCATGAGCTGTTGGGTTGGACCTCTGGGTCAGGTGGCATTCAGGGAGGCCCAGGCAGCCATGCTATGACTTCCAGACTCTTGTTCCTCTATTGGTTTTGTTTGTTTGTTTTTACTGTAGGTGCAAAGATTTAGTTACTCATGCTTCTCGTTTCAGGGCATCTTATCATACGTTCTCTCCAGGCCCCTTTCTTGGTGCTATGCTTCGTCCTATGCTATTCCTTGTGATTCTCCTTCCCTGCCTGAGGCCTTTCTAACATACTTGATATATATTTTTTCATTTTAGTTTGTTTTGTTGTAGTATGTAGCATATAGTGTATAAGTATTTTAATGTACATAAACAGAATTGGGTTTTTTTTCTTTCCTTTTTAAATTCAGCAATATGTTTGTAATATCTCTTGCTGTAGGTCTGTTGCTTCTAACCACTGCAGAGTACATCACTCTGTATCCACCGTATTTATTCCATCCTTCCCTCAGAAATGAGCCCTGATCCCGCAATCAGCGCTGGAGCAAGCAGCCCCAGGTGTGTACCTCTGAGAATTTCTCTGCCATCTATACCGAGGAGTGGCGTGTATGGGCCATAGAGTATCTGAACGCTGAACCTACGCACTTCCAGAATGGTCCCCAGAACGGCTGCACCTGTCTACACTGCAACAGCACTGCCCGAAGGCTCCTATATCCCCATATCCTGGAAAACCGCTGGCATTATCTAGCTTTCTGATTTTTGCCAAGCTGGTAGATGTTAAGTGATGGAGCCTTGATGTTTAATTTACATTTCTCTAATTACTAATCAATGTGAGCATATTTTCATGTGTTTGCTGTGCTCGCGGACTTTTCTGCTACAAACTGACTGACTCTTCGTGGTTATTGATTATTTTCTTTTGGGGCCTCTGACTTTTTCTTGTTCATATTTTGATTTGCGAGAGTTCCTTGAAGATTTTTCAGTATTAGTCCTTTGTCAGTTTTAGATGCTGTAAATATTTCTTTCCATTTTGCTATTTGTCAATGAACCTTCATTGTACAAAATTCCTTAGTTTTGATGTTTTCGAATCCATTAAATTTTTCCCTTATGCTTTTTAGATTTTTAAAAGAAGTTCTTCTCTAACCCTACATTATAAACATACGGCAACATTGTCTGTTTGCATTATAGTTAAGATTCTTAATTCTTCTGGAATCCATCTTGAAATGCTGGATTTCAAAAAGCTCTATTTTTCTTAATCTAGTGAGCCAGTTCCCCCAACCCTTGTATCAATAGTTTGTTCCAGGTTATTTTGTGGGGCTATAAAATTCCCATACCTACACAGGGCTCCATCTCAGCTCTTTCTTCTCTTCCTTTGGCCTGTGTTTGTTCATGCATGTTCTGTACTGTGTATTCCTTTGGTTTTATAGTATTTTTAGTAAGGACAGTCTTCCCACCTTACTCTTCATTTTCGAAGCTGACTTAGCTTTTTGTATGTTTTATTCATCTATATATTGCTATTGTTTTGATAAAAACTGGAAAGATACAAAATCTTTTTAAAACATGTGTATGGTATGAAGAATAAAATACAACAGATACCCATGTACTTACTCCCAATTGATGAAATGAAACATTATCCTTTGAGCTCCCAGAGCACTACTGCACAACCTCTTCCATGGCTCTATCCTCCGAGACAACCTTTCCCCAGAATTTTGTGTTGATCACTCCCTTGCTTGTCTTGGTAATGTGCATAACTAAATAGAGATAGTTTAGATTTGAAATTTTGTTTTTACCTTTGATTATTTTTTAATTGTGTATAAATGGACTTATAATGAATGTTTTCTCCTTCCACTTTCTTTATTCCCCCTTCACCTTATATTAGCAAAATTAATATCTGTTGTTACATGTGTTTTAGACCCTTAATTTTCACTAATGTATAGTATTTCATTGTCTGAACATACCATATTTTATTAATGATTTATTCTGATGTTGAATGAGTTGTTTCCAGTTTTCTCCTGCTAGTAGTGCTGCTAGAGACTTTCTTGTATATTCCTCCTGCTGCTCATGAGCAAGTATTTCTTTACAATGGAACTTCCTAAACTGTTGGGCCTCAGGACTCCTTTTATTTCTAAAAATTATTGAGCACCCTAAAAAATATTGGTTATATGAGTTATGTTCAATTATATTTATTGTATTAGGCATTAAAACTGAAAAAATTTGAAGAAAACTCAATTCATTTAAAATAACGGTGATATTGGAACAGTGAAAATACTCTGTATGATACCATAAGGATGGATACATGTCATTTTACATTTGTCCAAACCAATAGAATAAACAATACCAAGAGTCAACCCTATTGTCAACTATGGACTTTGGGTGATTATGATGTGTCAGTATAGGCTCATCCATGGTAGCAAATGTTCTATTCTGGTGGGGGCTGTTGATAATGGGAGATGTGCATGTGTGGGGGCAGGGCATGTATGGGAAATATCAGTACCTTTCCCTCAATTTTGCTGTGAACCAAAAACTGCTCTAAAAAATAAAGTCTTAATACAAAAATAATAAACCCTTTTGTGTTGACATAAATAACATACCTTTGTGAAACATAACTCTATTTTCTAATATAAGAAAAATTAATGAAGAGTGTTGTTTTACATTTAAAAAACTCTTTAAGAGAAGATAGGTAGATCCTTACAACTGCTTCTACAATCTTATTGTTTTTTTTTAAATTAATTAATTTATTTTAGAGAGAGAGAGAGAGCGTGCGAGTGAGGTCAGGGGCAGAGAGAGAGAGACAAGCAGACTCCCCACTGAGCGCAGAGCCCAGAGGGGCTGGATCTCACGACCTTGAGATCATGACCTGAGCCGCAACCAAGTTGGACACTTAACCGACTGAGCCACCCAGGCGCCCCTTCTACAATCTATTATTAATTGTTGTTTTTGTTGAAGTACATGAAGAAAATCTGGCCTCAGTCAAATATGTATTAGGAAAAGGTAGTGATATTTTAATAGCCTTTTCAGATAATTGTGGATATTTTTCTCTGATACTACAGTAGACCCCCTTATCTGTGGTTTCACTTTCCAGTTGCCCATCATCAACCACAGTCTGGAAGCAGATAATCCTCCTGATGCCTCATCAGAAGGTTGATGCCTACGACATTCACCTCACTTTATCTCATCACAAAGGCATTTTATCTGCTTTCATCATCACAAGAAGAAGGCTGAGTACAGCATAGACAGATATTTTGAGAGAGAGATCACATTGATATAACTTTTATTATGGTATATTGTTACAATTGTTTTGTTATTAATTGTTAATCTCTTACTGTGCCTAATTTATAAATTAAACTTTATCATAGGTATGTAGGTATAGGAAAAAACATAGTATATATATATAGGGGTTAGTACTCTCTGTGGTTTTTCACATTCATTGGGGGTCTTTGAATGTATCCCCTGTGGGTAAGGAGGGACTACTGTGTACCAAAACTTGACAACTAGTAATTTCTCTAAAGGTTAGTTGCAATGTGAAACCATATCAATGACCTTTTTATACTCTGTTACATTAAAATTTATTGGTCTACCTTGTGCTTTGAGTGGATCTTTTACTCATGTATGATTTTGTGACGTCACATGTTGGTCATTTAGATATTGGTTTCACTGAGTTATGCAGGTATTAAAAATAGTGACACATTTCATTTTAAGATATCAGAAGATCACATTCATTAATATCACTACTGATCTCATTAGAAAAGTCTTAAAGTATTGGGAAGTTGTCAAGCTCATGGTGGTAATTACAAGGTTTTCAAGATTCTGATTTTCACTTGAAAGGTTGAATTTTACCATCGGCAACAAATAATGTTAGTTTTCCCTAGAGCGAAAGGCTCCCATCATTCATTTTTGAGAAAATGTCTGTTGAATATTCAAGTCTGAATAACCATAGTTTATCTGTCAGTACTTTTTTCAAACAAAAATGATATTCCATGAAAAAATAGTTCAGCTCACAACCCAAACAGTTACACAAGGGCTTTTTCTCAAGACAATTTTCATACTTCAATATGCAACTGAAGTGTTTCAGGTATATTTCTCATTTTATCACATAGAATGTTAAAAAGATGTTTATCAAGGGCTGAGATTTAATAAAACTAATACCTTTTACTGCGTTAAGGACTTTCTTAAGTCATAATGGCATTTTAAAAATTACAAGTATGTGATAGTGATAATATGCAGTGGAAAAAGAAAATATGTCTAAGTATTATCACAAAAATAGTTTTGACCTTGCAGAGCCCCTGAGCAGGTTTCAGGGATCCGTAGGAGGTCTTGGACCATGTGGGGAGAGCTTCTGCTCTACTGTACGTATGTGGGAGTGCAATTGCTAGGTCATACAAGTATTCATATCTTCACATTTACTAGATAAGGTGAGCTTATTTTTTAAGTGATTCTAACAATTTCCACTCCTACTGAGGATGTGAAAGATTCTCATTTCTCTGCATTCTCGCCACACTTGATAACCAGATTTTTATATTTTGGCCAATATGATGGGTAGGCACCCATACCTCACTGTGGTTTTAACTTGCATTGCCCTGGGCGAGCACCTGTTCTTATCTTTACTGGCTATTTGTCTTCTTTCTTCCATCAAGTATTTAAGTTTAAGTGTTTTGTCCAAATTTTTTTCTTGCTTTTCTGTTTGTTGGCACTCTTCATGTAATACGGATTCATCTGTCTTTTTCTATTTCTAGAACTCTTTCCTTTTCATCCCCCCCCTTCTTTTATCCTGAGGTCTGTCTGTCTTCCCTATAGAAAGTATATATTTTTAGGAGTTTTGAGCCCCCCCCCCCCCCAGTATCTTTACACGTCTTGCAAGGACTGTGGCCACTGGTATTGTTAGACAGTCTGCCTTTTTTTCTCCTCTACTAGGACGGCTGCATGGCAATGGACTCTGGTGTCCATGACTGACAGCTTTCTTCAGGAGGGAATGGGGGAGCTCTGTACCTAGGACGTTGCCCACCAGGATTTCGTTTTCTTTAAGGCTTGTGCTGATTGCATAGGCTATATTAGTTGTAATGAATGAGAGACTTGGAGACAGAAAGGGAGAGGAAGGAGAGCTTTGGATGAAGAAGAGAGAGGAGGAAGAGATTTTGAGTGACAGGGGGAAAGGGAGGTGGCCAGAGGACCCTTTGAGCAGTGAGAAGCTGCATCACCAGCTATGGCAGCTCACTAGAAATGGGAGATCATCCTATAGAATTGGGGGATTCCCAGCCTCAACAAGGATTCCGATGCCTGGGGCACAGTGTGCAAGATGCAAGACTTCTGATCTCCAAGTCCCCTGCAACTGTGCCCAATGTGGATGCCAGCACTTACTATGACTGGTGGGGTGGGGGGGCTGGTAGTCCTTGTGCAGATTCTGAGCACCTCATGAAGCTGAGCTCTCTGAAGTGAGGTTATCAGTTCCTCCCAGATGGATGAGGACTGAAAATCAGATAGAAAGAGAATAAAGAAATGGATATTTCTAAAACAAAAACACTCAAAAAGATATCTGTATCCCTATGTTTACTGCAACATTATTTACAATAGCTAAGATATGGAAGCAGTCTAAATGTCCATGCATAGATGAATGGATAAAAAAGATGTGAGATATATATATATACACACATACACAATGCAATATTATTCAGCCATAAAAAAGCATGAAATCTTGCCATTTGCAGCAACAAAGATGGATCTACAGGGTATAATGCTAACTGAAATAAGTCAGAGAAAGACAAACACCATATGATTTTACTCATATGTGGAATTTAAGAGGCAAAACAAACAAACAAAGCAAAATGAGACAAACAAAAAACCCAGACTCTTAGCTATAGAGAACAAACTGGTGGTTGCCAGAGAGGAGGAGGGTAGGGGGATGGGTGAGACAGGTGAAGAAGATAAGAGCACACTCATTATGATGAGCACTGAGTAATGTGAATCAATTATTGAATCATTATATTGTAACATTTGAAAGTAATATAACATTGTATGTTAACTATACTTGAATTGAAAAGAAAATGGATATTTCTTACACTCAAGTTTGGGGACTGATATTTATGACTGCTAAAATCTTAGCTCTGATTTTATTTCTTATGAACAAATAATGCTGAGAACACACTCTCTTCTCTTCTGGCTCTGAGTAATAGCTCCCAACTTTTTACATTGACAAATAGTAATAGGCCCATGGCCAAATTAATCAGTGAATTTGTAGATAGTGTGGGGTTTGGGAATCTGTCTTTTAATAAGGTTCCAGTGATTTTGATTCAGGGAACTGTGTTTTGTTTGCTAAATTTTTCCTGAGTGGTTAGTGAGGGATACAGTTTCACCTGACTCTGTCTCAACAACTGTGGTGCAAGATTGTTACCACTATTAAAGAAAATGCTTGCGAAATGCCCAGCATGAAGTTAAGGGCAATTAGTGATAGGTTCTGTTACAATGATTACTAAAACAGGTGTTATTTGGGTTTAGCTTGAAAGGTTGAGTAGAAGTTGGCTAAAGAATGGGGAAAAGGTGTGTCAGACAGAGAAAGATCAGCACCCTCCCAAGAGAGCATGACACATCCATGTGGCTGGAACGTAGAGTTGTTAGGAGGCTGCTTCGAAGGGAGCTGCTGGAGAGGTGGGCAAGGATCATGTCTTTGTATGCTGAGGGTTTTGAAAATGGAAATGAACGGGGGGAATTCAGAGGGGGAGATGAATCATGAGAGTCTAGGGACTCCGGGAAACAAACAGGATTTCAGAGGGGAGGGGAGTGGGGGAATGGGTTAGCGCGGTGAAGGGTATTAAAGAGGGCACGTACTGCATGGAGCACTGGGTGTTATACGCAAAGATGAATGATGGAACACTACATCAAAAACTAATGATGTACTCTATGGTGACTAACATATCATAATAATAAAAAAATTGGAAATGGCATGCTTGGCCAATGGATTGGAAGGGAGAAGGCCTGGAACTGTGGAGAACTGGGAAGGGCTGTTCTAATAATTCAGCCTCATCCACCTTGCAGTGCTGTGCTGCATGAGATCAACTCTTACTGCCCCTTGCAGTTTGGGATCTGTGCAGTAGTTGCTGTCTTCCTTTTCAAGACGTGTCTGGTGTGTCATGTTTGTAATGATAGTAATCAGTTATAATTGCGCTGACAGTATCTAGTGAGAAGGAAAGCGGCCATGCATTAAAGCCAAAAGATTGGTCAAAACTATCCCTGTAGGCTGTGGAGCCCAAGGCCATATAAAGGGCGTTTGGAACTAGCATGTTACTCTCTGTGCCTCCCTTAGCAGGTTATTTTCTGAGCTAGATAGGGTATTCCCCTTATCTTGTGGCTGGATGGCTGTGTCCCAAATCAAGGATGCATAATTCACCCTGGGGCCACCTGCCTGAGAAAGAGAGACCCAGAGGGCAAAAACCGAAAGAGGAAGTCAGCTTCCTAAATCCGTTGTCCTTCTCTCCAGAAACCGGATGAGATTTTCCTTTGGACCTTGCATCTTGAGCCCCTTTTTGCCACCTGGCTTCCATCCTCTGATTTTTATCTCTTTTATTTACTGCTATCCCCAGCATCTAGAACACTGCCCGACACATCTTAGTCACTCTGAAATGGCTGGCGGCTGGATGAGTAGCCTCTGAGGAAGTGGGGTACTGGCTGCTGCAGGCTTATCTTCCAGCTCACCTCATTCTTGCCCGTTCCCTCCCGCAGGTCAGCCTCACTTGCTGCCGGCTCCTTCCCACAGCTTGGAAAGGAGCTCAAGTCTCTCAGGTAAAAATAGAAACACTCTCCAAGGGCCCTCTAGCTAATATTCTGTCTGCCTTGTCTCATTTTCCATTCACTCCTCAAACTTCTCCCATTGTCCTCTGTGTCCCCCACTCCACTGGAAGGACCCTCCACAAGGTCACGAGTGGTGCCTGCCGAGTTACTGTTTGCTTTTCAGTCCTTACCTTAGCTTTCGTGTAAGGGCCACTTCCCTCTCAAAACTCCCCTCTCCCGGGGAGGAAATATTGTGCTTCACTGATTTTTCTCAGGTCATGGTGCCTTATGCAGCCCCTGGCCTGGCTTCTTCCTCTTCAGGCTTCTTCATCTTTGGGGCCCCTTAGGGTTCCATCCTCAGCCCTTTCTCTTCTGGCTCCCTTGTTCCCCAGGGGACGGACGTGCTGAGGGCCCACCAGTGCTCCCTTCCTAACTCCAGACTGATCACCACTTCCTGGACAGCTGCACAAGCTGCCTCACAGGAGACCCCAAGGGGTGACAGAAACAACCCGGGGTCTCATCGTGGGCGTGGGGGTCTCCTCCCTAAGACACCCTGAGGGCCAACGACTATATCCCTCAGGACCCAGTATTTATTAGAGTTGAATTTAATATGGGGCATTGGGGGCACCTGGGTAGCTCAGTCAGTTAAGCATCTGCCTTCAGCTCAGGTCATGATCCCAGAGTCCTGAGATGGCGTCCAGCATCGGGCTCCCAGCTCAGCGGGGAGCTTGCTTCTCCTCTCCCTCTGCCCCCTCGCTCCTCCTCCCCCTGCTCTTGGTCTCTCTTTCTCTCTCTTTCTCTCTCTCGCCGAATAAATACATACAAATAAAACCTTTAATATGGGACGTTGGTGAAAGGGCACTAGAGCATGGAAGAAGCAGAGTGAAGTGGCCACCACCACTGAGCCAGGGGAGCCAGGAAGAGGTGGTTGAGGGAAGCCAGAGGCTCTGCGGGCCCTCTGCAGAGCTGACATTGAGACCAGGTACAGAGAGCACACCGTGGCTGGGGCTGGACCCTCAGGAGGTGGGAGAAACTACAGGCTGGGACTCAGGGCTCTGAGAAGGACACTGACCATGCTTCCCTTTCTGAAGGGATGCATCAGGCTGGCTGTAGAAGGTGCAAGAGCATCTGCACTACTTCTGCTGCCAGGGTTAGGAACCTCAGGGGCAGGCCGATGGGAAGCAAGTGGAGCAGGCCTCATCCTTCTCCTTCCCTGTTGCCCTCTAGTGGCCCTTGTTGCTAGAAGCTAACGGGAGCCGTCTGGAAATGGAGCAGTGTGGCTGATTGGGACCCGAACTGATCCTTAGCATTTCATCATTCAGCTCCAAACCTGCTCCTCCCCCTGTGCCTCACGTCCCAGGTAATGCTCTACCTGTTCACGCTCCAAGTCAGCCCAGTGGAGTCCTCCTGGATGCTGTCTTTTCTCATAGCCCACGGCCTCCTAACTTACGTTTTGAAGTTGTCCTTTCCTTTTTGTCCCTGGGGCCCTCTGCACTCATGTCAACCCTTGTCATCATCAAACTAAGAAACAACTATAATGGCTTCCTTCCTGGTCTCTTTGACTCCCTTCTTGATCCCTCCATACCATCCAAGCCTTAGCCAAAGTGATCTTTCTAAAAATTAATCTGATAATATGACTCCAGTGTTGCACGCTCATCCATGGCTCTTCTTTGTGACATGAGAACGTGCAGCACCCAGGAATGGCATTCTGAGTTTCTCATCAGCTGGTTTTCTCATCATCTATTGCCCTCCCTGGCCTGCCTTGTACCTTCTATGTCAGCCATGCAAAAGTACAGGTGGTTCCATGGAACTGCTCTCTCCCTCCACAATCCATGTCCCTCTGAAACGCCGACCTGCCATCCCATGTCTTGGCTATCTGCAAACTCCTTCTCATGTTCTTAAAACCAGCTGCCGGTGCTTTTTCTGAGAAGTCTTCCCTGATCTCTGCAGGGTGAGTTAATCATTTATTCCTTAGTGTCCCTACTGTGGCCTGTCTCTGTAATATTATTTACCACATTGAATTGCATATTTGCATTTGTAAATCTGTCTTCCAATATGAATTAAGATTAGATTCAGCAAAAAGTAGCAGGAAATCCCAAATAGTAAGGGCATAAAGAGTGTAGGTGCTCATTTCCAAGTCACAGGTCAGTTGGCAGGCATTCCCAGGCTGGCACGATGGCCAGATGCTTCCACCCAGGTGACCCACCTCCCCTACCGTACAGTTTCCATTCCTGGTCCGAATGGCTGGCTCTTCCAGCTCAGCTCATTGGGTTCACATTCCAGCCAGCAGGGGGGAGACAAAGGAGGGTGAAGGACACAGCTCCTCAAGCTCAGGCCACCTCCCCAGACCACAAACTTCTGAGAAGAGGATTGTACTAGCTTCCCAGGGTTGCCGTAACAAATCGCCTCACACTTAGAACCACAGAATGTACTCCCTTACCGGTTTGGAGTCCAGAATTCTGAAATCAAGGTGGCGGCAGGGCCAGGCTCCCTCTGAAGGCTCTAGGGAAGGATCAGTTTTGTGCTTTTTTCTTAGGTTCTGGTGGTTGCTGATGATCTTTGTCATTCCTTGGTGTATAGACACATCACTCCAATCTCTGCCTCTACCTTCACAGGGGATTTCCTCTGTGTCCGTGTGTCTTTACATGGCCTTCTGATAAGGACACCGGTCACTGGGTTTAGGGCTTCCCCAGATCCAGTACGACCGCTCTCAACTAGCGATATCTGCAAAGACCTTATGTCCAGGTCGGGCCACATTTTTGAGGCTCTGGGTGGACATGAAGTTTGGAGGGACACTGTTCACCTGTTCACTGTTCCTCTTGCCAGTATGAGGCGCAGTATCTGGCACATAGTAGGAGCTGAACAAAACGTTTTCAGAATTGCATGCAATGATTACTGGCTTCCAGTATGTTTGGCTACAGTTCCCTTCAATTAACATTCCCTGAGTTTCCTTTCCACAGGGCTGGTTAATCATTTTGTGACATTTTCTTATGAAAAATTAGAACCAAATCAGTGTGGGATGACTTCCTGGTGATATTCACACTCATTTAAAATTCATCTTTTTTTTTTTCAAAATAAGATATGGACATAGTTTAAAAGTGAAATAATGCTTTAAAGAATTAGAAGAATTTATGGCAACATAGAGCAATTTCCTTCCCATGCCTCAGTCCTGTTTCCCGGATACAACTCCTCTTCACTCTCCTGGCTGTGTCTTGTGGTATTTAACTCCGTGTTCCTAAGGAACCTGGGCATATTATCAATTTGAGGCATCGTAGCACCTGTCAGTGCCTTACCCCTGTCCCTTTGGCCTTACTTCTTCAGTGCAGGTGGCCTGCTTCTACTTGCCAATATCTGCATCTCTTTGCTTGAAGACTTTTCAGAGACCGCTCTGTCTGTGCTCAGGGCAGGCCAGAAGTGCCGAGGAATTACCCCAGAGGTAGCTGCCAAACTGATGGGCCTTGGCGTGTAATTCCCTCAGTCTGGCACACTGCTGGCTAACCCTGAGGCACGCACTGCACCAGACTTTCTCTGCTGGATTGAGTTCTGGTTGCCCCTGGTAGATTTGGGTTGATCATGAACCCTTATTGTTGGCCTCTCTCCACGCCTCTGTGGTATTTTATGTAACTCCCAAGTAAGCCTTTTTTTTTTAAATATATATATACCATTTTTTTAATTGTGGTCAAATAGACATAACATGAAATTTATTATTTTGATGACTTTTAAGTGTATAATTCAGCAAAATTAAGTACATCATATTGTTGTGCAAACATTACCAGTACCCATCTCCAGAATTTTTCACCATCTCAAACTGAAACTCTGCACCCATTAATGAATAACTCCCTGTTTCTCCTCCTCACCCTAGATCTCGGTAACCACTCCAAATAAGCTTTCACATTAACCCTTGTCTCAGGGTCTGCTGCTGGGGAAACTCAAGCTAGGATGAATATTAACTATTGATTTTGAATCATGGTCATTCATTCATTATTTTACTCAACCAATTAAGTATCTACTATGTGGTCAGTGGTATTCAATAAGATTTGTATTATACATGTTAGGAAATGTAATAAAGGAAAATAAAGCAAAGATGATGAGTTCTATAGGTTGGGGGCATTATTTTAGACACTTAGGCCAAAGCAGTGATATTTAAGCAGAGACTTGAATAAAAAAGGGCAGCGGGCCATGTCCTGTTGAGGGGGCAGTGCTCTAGGCAGAAGGAATTGTCAAGGCAAGAAACCAGAGATAGGAATAAAGTTGGCTGAGGATTTAGCTTTCTTACTCCTTCTACCGACATGCATACACACTCCTTCAATCTTCTCAACATACTGATGTAGGAAAGACATTAGGGTTCAAAGCCAACGGTCAAGAAAGAACTCATGAGACATCTTTGGTGCAAAAAAGTGGTTTTATTAAAGCATGGGGACAGGACCACTGGGCAGAAAGAGCTGCACTGGGGTCACGAGGACTGGCCTATTATATACCTCCAAGTTGGGAGGGGGTTAGGGATAGGGTAAGTCTCCAAGGAATTTTGGAAGCAAGGTTTCCAGGACCTTGAGGGGGCTAGTTATTGCTGGGAAAAGGCCCTTTATTACCATCTAATAAAACCTTAGTCATAAGACCCCCTTAGTCATGAACATTAGTCATGAGATGTATATTGGTGGGCCATAGGCTTGGGGATGATCGCCAACATGTATCTTGGAGGGGTTTAGAGATAAAGGAAGTTTCCAAAGGAAATTGTACACGTTAATGTAAACTCACAGGGTCCTGGGAGTTGGGCTAAGATTGCCTGTTGTCCTTAGCAAAGTATCAACCTCAAGGCAGTTGAGTCCCTAGAGGAATGTCACTCTGCCTGTTTCAAGGACTCGTCAACGGGCTGTAGGTAGTAAGGAAATTTAATAATTTTTCTTCTGCCTTTGTTTCCCACATCATAAACTAGTAGTTCATTGTTCCATTATTAGGCTCATACAAATGTTGTTCGCTGCTAAGCCACAGAGGGTATTATTGTTATAGCTTTGCTCTTATGTAAACTTTTGTTTTTCCTAGAGTTAGACATTCTTTTCATTTGCTTTATTTAGTGTTGGTGAGAATTTGATACAGAAGCAGAACTACCAGTGTGTGTGTGTTAGTTCTATGGGTTATCTTCCTCCTGAATCTTCTGCTTTTCTGCTCCCTTCCTTAGGTGTGGGACGTGGCTATCTTGGGGCTTCTTTTCACTGGTTTTTGAATCTATCTCTGGCTTTCTGGATCCAGGCATCCTCTTTCTGGATGTAATCTCTACTTCTCCTTCTTTACTTTTGTGTATGTATGCCTGTGTTAGGATGCTTGTTGAGAAGACATGACTGCTGATTGACCCCTGAGCTGGACCCTGACAATCAGAGTCTCCCTGCCCCCCTTCCCTGTCCTTGGAATATGGGTTCCATTTGGCTTCCCTGCTTCCAGAAGCTACCCCAAGGACACAGCCTTGAGATAGTGATGTGGTGCAGAGACCATCTGGACAGCACACGTGACTGAACCCAGCGAAGGCCTCTACATAAACTCATAAGATTTGGTGAGCTGGTACAGAGATCTACTCGTCATCTTGCCACCCAAGACAAACCTTATAGGTAAGTTCCCTTTGCTTATTAAAAACGGCCACATACCAGCCTGGAGCGGCCTGCTTCTTTCTTTGGTTTGTCCCTGCCCTCTGAGTACAGGGGCTGGTTTCAGATTACACCTGGGATGCTCCCAAGGAGCTTGCAAACCAACAGTGTGTATGTATGCGGGTGTGTATGCATGCATGTGTGTGTATGCGTGTGTATGTATGTATGTGTATGTATGCGGGTGTGTATGCATGCATGTGTGTGTATGCGTGTGTATGTATGTATGTGTATGTATGCGGGTGTGTATGCATGCATGTGTGTGTATGCGTGTGTATGTATGTATGTGTATGTATGCGGGTGTGTATGCGTGCGTGCTTATGTATGTATGTGCATGTATGTGTGTATGTATGTATCGCTGAAATTCATCTTCTAGTAGCTCCTAAGAAATAATGTATGGGAGATAGAACTCTTATGTACTTCCATGTCTGAAAGTGTCTTGTTCTAGCCTCAAACTTGATTAATGGTTAGGTTAAATGTTTAATTCTAGATTGAAAATTGGAAATCATGTTTTCCTTCAGAACTTTGAAGGGCTTCTAGCATTTGGTATTGTTCTTGAGAATCCAATGCCATTCAGATCTCTAGCACATTACATATGTAAACTTCCTGTCTCCCTCCCTTCCCCTCCTCTCCTCTTTTTCTCTCTCTTTCTTTCAATTATCATTTGTGTCCTGAGTGTGAAATTTCATGATTAGGTTTTTTTCGTTGTTGGCATTTTTTCGTTCATTGCATTGGTTATATACGGGCCCTGTTAATCTGCCCAGATTGGAATTTTCCTGCATTGTTTGTTTCATGTCTTTCTTAATATCTTCCTCTCCATTTTTTTATGTTCTTTTTCTATAGAACTTCTATTTAGTTGTGAGTTGACCCTCCTGAATTGCTCATCATATTTTCCTGTCTGCTTATCTATAGCTCATTTGTTTGTTTCTTCTTCTCCTCCCCTTCCTTCTTCTTCCTTTTAAAAGTACTTATATTTTCTTGATTTCATTGAATCTTTAGACTTAAAACACTTTAATGTTCGTAATTTAGTTTTAATTTTATTTTAAAAGGAGCTTTTTATTCTCTAATTGCTCTCATTTTGGTATTACAGCATTCTACTCTCATTTTATGAGCAGATCATCTTTTTATATCTCTCTAAAGATATTGATGATCTTTGGAAATTTTCTTCTGTTTTCCACATTGTCTTTCTTTCCTGATAAAAAATTCATTTCTTTGTTTTGGTCTTCATATTGAGTGCTTTCCTTAAAAATCTATTGAAGCTTTGCTGTCTGTCCACATTTCAGAATAAAGGACTCAAGAGTTAATGTGAAGCTCTCTGACTGTGGCATGGCATTGACTCCCAGGCATCACTAATGGGTGGTGGGGCTGCAAGTGGGCTTTTTCATGGGGAAACCCTCAAATATAACTGTACATTTACTCTGGGTTATTGCTTATTAATACAGAATTCTGTTTCTTGAGAAAATATTGTCCCACCTCCTGCCTTGGGATGTATATCTTGTGACTGGCATTTGGAGACTGGGACTGGAAGGGGACATGAGGAGGGATGGTTTCTTTCTTCTATAGACAGACATCATTCAGTTTCTTTCTTCAGCCTCATAGTTCACCCATGCTTGCCAATGTGTCTCAAGTGCTCTTTACTGAAGTCCATCCTGCAGGGGTATGGAGGGGTGCTATGGGCTGAATGTTTCTGTCTCCCCAATTCCATGTGAAAAGGGATCCCAAATGTGACAGGATTTGGAGGTGGAGGCCTTTGGGAGGTAATTACATGGAGCCCCTATGATGGGCTTAATGCCCTTATACGAAGAGATACGGAGAGCTTTCCTCTTTCCCTCCCCTCAGTCACATGAAAACACAGCAAGATGGTAGCCATTTGCAAGACAGCTCTCACCAGGAATCGAATTGGCCACCTTGATCTTGGGCTCCCTGGACTCCAGAACTGTGAGAGATAAGTGTTTATTGTTGAAGCCGTCCAGGCTATGGTATTTTGTTATGACAGCCCAAGCTGATTTATAAAAGGAGCCATTCCTTGTTTGTACAGGAATGGGGAGGAGATTTGGGAGCCTGATATTTTTGTATCAGAGTTTCAAGATGGGGCTGCCTGGGTGGCTCAGTCGATTAAGTGTCTGCCTTTGCCTCAGGACATGATCCCAGGATCCTGGGGTCGAGCCCTGAATTGGGCTCTCTCCTCAGCAGGGGAGCCTGCTTCTCCCTCTGCCTTTGCCCCCTCTCCCCTGACTCTTGTTCTCTCTCTCTCTCAAATAAATAAATAAATAAATAAAATAAAATAAATAAATAAAAATCCAAAAAAAATTTTCCGGATGGTCTTAGTTTCGGTATCTCTTCTTGCCCCACCTTTCCCCAGAACTCAGCACCTTCATTCTGGGACCCCCAGGGTCCTTTGGGTGGACTGATAAGCTGCTCGGCTTTGTCTACCCTATGTGGTGATGTCCCACCCACTCTCTGACTCCTGGGATTTTGCTGCTTTCTCTCTTCTGCTATAGCTTCTTCTTTCATTGTCTTTGTGGGTCTACTTCTTTACTACAATAGTGCTGCTGTTTCAGGAGGGAGCAGATATAAGTGCTTATGCTCATTCCACATATTTACCTGAAGAGTCTCCCCTTTTGCTGGGCTGATGGTTATTGCTCTTCTCCACACTTCAGACTGCCCTCCTGTAGAATGTGTGCAGGGATGCTAGCAAGAGCAGGAATGAGGTCATATGTAAAAGTACAAGTCCTGGGCTAAACTATGGCGTTGGAATGTGTGCTCTGCCATGCATGAGCTGTGTGTCCTTGGACAAGTCACATCCTCTTTGTGTCTCAGGATCCTCATGTGTGAAATGGTATTGTAATAATATTATAATAATATGAGAGATAAGGAAGATCATGCCTGTAAAATACTTTGCTGTTTTGAGCACAGAGTAAGTGCTTAGTAAATTGGAGCAATTGTTATTGTTAATACAATTAATGCATTAATGTATTTCTCAGAGATAAGAATGTCTCTGCAAGTATTATCATTATTACATCTGAGATTAGACCAATTATTATTTTTTTTCTCATTTTAAAGATTTTTATTTATTTATTTGAGAGGGAGAGAGAGAGAGAACACACAAGCAGGGGGAGGGAGAAGCAGAGTCCCCACTGAGCAGGGAGCCCCATGTGAAGCTTGATCACAGGACCTCGGGATCCTGACCTGAGCTGAAGGCAGACACCCAACCAACTGAGCCACCTAGGTGCCCCGAGATTAGACCAATTATTACAGGAAAAAAATCCCTATTGGTTTCAACAAAGCAAGTTATTTGTTACATTATTTATTTATAATTATTTAATATCATTTTGTTCTTTGTGGTTGATTTACTTCGTTATTGATGAAGCATCTAGTCTGTATCCCTGCAGGGAACACAGAAGCATGAAGGTACAGACTTTGTAGGGAGCTCTCCATTCAGCCAGAAAGAAGAGTTACAGAACAGCTCAAGAGGGAGTCACGAGGTAATGGCAGAAGTGAACCAGAGATGAGCAAGGAGATGTGGGGTTAGCTTAGGGAAAATGTGGCTTCATGGAAGATGTGGAATCAGTCTGAGTTTGAAGGAAGAGGCACTTCCAGTTGCATCAAAGAAAGGAAGAGGTCCTCTGGGTGGAAGAAGCAGCAGGATCTCCCCCAGGGAAGGAGGAGAAACTTTGTGTTTGCACATCACCTTGAGAAGAAGGTGGGGAGAAGCGGTCGGGAGTAAGTGTGGATATGTGAGGTGTAATTGGACTGTGAATGGCTTAGAAGGTGAGGCCGGTAACGTGGCAGATGCTGGATTCCTGCACAGGAGGATGGCTGATGGGCCTTCGAGCAGCAGGTCTCTCCCTGGTGCTTTACTTCGGAGTCCACCCCACCCTAAGGAGAATGAGAACTCAAGGAGAGTAGTTTCCAAACTTGCCTGAAAAGCTGAGTGATGGGATGGATGAAAAATTGATGGGAGACATAAATATTGCAGGAGAGAATGTACCAGATACACTTAAGGATAAAGTTAAGAGAAAAACCTACTGCTGCAGAGGAAATCAGCTCCTGCCTTGGGGAGACAGAGAGGAGGGTTGGGGGAGGGATTCCTGTCTGGAGCTCCTTGGTGCCATTGCCAGGCTTGGGGGCTCCCGAATCCTGGGAGATGCTGCGGTTCTGTGAAGCTCCGAAGAAAGAGGATTGCAAGTGTCCACTGGGTGGGGGTGGGGGTGGGGGTGGGGCAGGCGCCACCTTGCTCAGCCTCCGGGCTGCTGCTCTGGGTTTCTTCCAGCTCCTTCCGGGGAAATGCAGATTTGGCCTCAGAAAAGCTAAGATCTCTCTGAACTCTTAGGTACTTGAAGACACTGGATAGTTTCCCTGTTCCTCAAGCCCCAAAGCTCTTCCTGGTGCAGGGACTTCCTCCTGTCCTCTGGCTGTTGTCTAAAAACCCCTGTCACCCAGTGTGGTCCCCTAGAGGTCAGTGTTCCAGTGCTCTGAGTCACTGTTCTGTTTTCCCCTTCGATCCATGTTCACCTCAGAGAACTGGCGGAAGACCTTTCACCCCTGATGGGTGCGACGAGTCCTTGCATCTAAATGCCAGCTGACTACCTTCCTTCTGAAAGGAGTAAAGGGGAAGAGCTCGAGTCTTGACACCAGCTCGCCAGCACCCTCTCTACATCTCAAGCCATTTCTCATCAGCCTGTCTCTGGCAGTTTCTTCTGGGATTACTGAAGATTTAGCTGGACTGTGTGGAAGGGGGGTGCATAGTGTGAGGGAGTGTTTACAGGCAACTGAGGCAGAGAGTGAGAATGGTCATTCCCAGCGGTGTGTGGATAAATGTTTAACAACCGGCTCTTGGGGGCGGAGGAGGACCCTTGACTGGGGACATCTGCTGATCTCTGTGGTGTCAGTACTCTCACCCCGACCCATTTGATGCCACCAACAGGATGTCCAGCTGCTCGCACAGTTTCCAAAGACTTACCAGAGTCTCACACAAGCTGCTAGACATCTTCCCCAGCACATCACTGGTCCCACTGTCTCTGGAGACTTAGAAAGCCAAGTTGCCATGATGCCTTTTACCATCAGCCACAATAGAACTGGGTATCTTGCCTCCCTGAGCCTCAGGTGGCCAGGAATGTGGGTTTCTCTGGTGCCAGCATAGGTCACTAATGCAGAAGTTAGAAACTGGAGAATCATGTGGAGCTTTGGAGAGTTCCTTTGAACTCAGTGAGTGCCACAGGGCTTGTCTGGTGCACCCCACAGTCAGATGCAGGAAGAGGGAGGGCAAGTGGAAAGCCACTGCAGTCACTCAGAAAAGCCAATGATTGATCTAACTCTCCCTCGCTACCAGGGATAAAGACTGCAGCTCCTCTCACCGGCTGGAAGGTTTCGGATAGTGTTATTGCAAGCCTCAGAAGTCTGTGGTAATGAACGGCTAACACATATCGAGCTTCATTAACAGGCCAGGCACCGTGCTGGCTGCTCTGTAGGCAGCTCTACAACATCCCTAGGAGGTAAGTGTGATCTTTATTCCCACTTTACACACAAGGAAACTGAGGCTTGGATTCAATCATGAGCCCTAGGGGACACAGTTGGGAAGGACTAGAGCTGGGATTTGAAGCTGATTCTGTTTGGATCTAGAACCCATCTTCCTAAACACAATCTCCTAATTCCTAACCACATATTACCAAACACAAAGTCTAGGCCCTTCCTGGAACTCCGGGCAATCGGGTGGTGGACATATCCTTTGCTCTTTCCGGTGTCTGGCTCTCTGCAGCGGGAACCCATAGGACCTTGCGGAACTGGCCTTGGGGGCCAGGTTGCCATGTTCAGCTCACCCTGAGCGGTCTCCAGCTTCAACCCCACTGCAGTCAGGAAGAAGTCTGGAAGCCCAGGTAGTGTGGACCCTGAGGATGGAGGCAAATGTCACCCTCTGTTATGGGAACAAATTAAATCCTGCCAATGGGGAAAGAGCTCAGTCTCTGAGAAAGGAACAGAGGGTCCTGTGGCTGTCACTAAGACCCCAGGTGCTCTCTGGAATGCTGTCAGGAAGACACCAGTGCACAGAGGAACTCATGCAGGGTAAGCGACAATCTCAGGAGCTGTAAGACACTGTCACGGGTCCTGTGGCAATGACAGAGGATGTTAATGACTGAGAAAGAATTAGGGACCTAAGCAGAACAGACTGAAGCATGTCAGGGTGTCTCCCCTAATTCATGGAAGATGCAATTTCAAGCAGGCAGTGCTGACTGCATAGACAGACGACTCCATACCCTGGAAAAACCGACTTCATTGAGTTTTCCTTGCTTGATTGGCTACGCCTTGAGAGCTCCCTCTCCCTGCATTCTATGACTCTGAGGCATAATCGGGTACCTGCTTATCTTTCTAGCCTCCTTCTCTCCACCACATCAAACCTTCTTCCGCGTCTTTGTTCACCCACTGCTGTCCTTGGAATGACCCCACCCCCAACCTTGGGTACAAACCTTCACACCTCCTTCAAGACATAGCTCACCTCCTCCTTTGGTTCTGGTTCCTTCCCTACTCCCTCCACCCCCTGCTGGAAGTATTCCTCCCTCCCCTGCACCCCCTAGCAGCCCTTCTGTATCTTCCTTGTCGCATGTTTTTATCTGTATCATATCTGTGTGCAAGGAAGCTTCTTGAGGGCATGACCCATGTGGAACTTATGGCTGTACCCACCAGAGCATCTGGCTTGGTGCCTTGCTCAAAATAAGGATTCAGAAGATATTTGCTGAGCAGGATTTTTTATCTTATTTTGGGTGTGAACCTACCCCCTAAAAATTAAATTTGGGCAATGACCTGAATTGGTTACCTGCTGGGCATGCCTCTGCCATTGCAAGGATTACCAGCCAGTACCTTATGAATTTGATGGTTATGCATTCATCCCTAAATATGTGCTCATCCTTAGATGAACCAATAAAATTTAATTTATTAATCTGCAAAACTGAGACCCAGACAGACCCTGACCTTTGATGAACCCACTGCATAAAAAACACACGGAAAGCACCACCTAAAGCAGAATAATGCCTCTGGTTAACCTTCTGAATGTCAATCTTCCATAGAACTTCTGCGTTAGAGGCAAGAGCCTCAATTAGATGAGGAAAGTCCGTGATAATGTGTTCAGTGCTACACTTCAAAATGATTAAGCGCAGAGTCTAGCCATGCAGGGGATCCCAGACATCTAAATGTGCCGTTGTGCTGAATTTCAAGTACCTTTTCTTGGTCTGCCTTGTAAAAATTGCCTCTGTCGGTTTTAATTCTGACTCAGCTGAACAGCAGGAAAGGTGAGGGCCAAGCAGCCAAAGTTGCAAAGGGAGTGAAAGTATCTACCACCTTACAGGGGAAATGCAGCAGCTTAGCTGCAAAGAGGAAAATCACCTGTTGTTCCCATGGGGATGCGGGGGTGGGGGTGGGGGAGAGCCCAAAGCGAACTAGCAGAGCTCAAGGAGAGGGTGGGGTATTACGTGCCTCGTCCAGTGGCCAGGGCAGCCCTGGACTGTCTCCACCAACAAGGCTGCCAGGGCCCCCCCGCAGCCTCCAGACCCACACAGCCCCAGGGCCCCAGGACACCCAGTTAGCACCTTGCAAACACATTAGCTGATCCCAGCAGTTCCTGGAGGGGAGGGGCTCGCCCTGACTCTCCTGGTGTGCTTTTTCTGCAGTCCCACCACCCTAATAACCTGCCAGAATCCCTGCCCCTGCTTCCCTACATTGCTCCCACGGTAGTGGGAGATTCACGCTGTCCTCCAGGCTCCAGAACCAGTTTTGTCCGGAGTCAGGGGTGATTGAATTTGTGCTCATCCACAGTGCGAGAAATATGGCCTTGAGGCAAACATGCCCCCAACAGACTTGTGTATCTTTGCTCATTTTATTTATTTTTTTAAATTTGCAATTTATATATTTTTTAAATTTAAATTCATTAATTAACATATCATGTATTATTAGTTTCAGAGGTAGAGGTCAGTGATTCATCAGTCTTATATAATACCCAGCGCTCATTACATCACATGCCCTCCTTAATGTCCATCACCCACTTACCCCATCCGCTCCCCCCTCCAGCAGCCCTCAGTTTATTTTCTATGATTAAGTGTCTCTTGTGGTTTGTCTCCGTCTCTGGTTTCATCTTGTTTTATTTTTTCCTCCCTTCCCCTATGATCCTGTTCTGTTTCTTAAATTCCACATATAAGTGAGATCATACACTAATTGTCTTTCTCTGATTGACTTATTTTGCTTAGCGTAATACCCTCCAGTTCCATCTGCGTTGTCGCAAATGGCAAGATTTCATTGTTTTGTTGGTTGAGTAGTATTCCTCTTTCCTTGTTTTAGACGGGAGTCCACTCTGTGTGACCGGCCTCCACCCCTGTCTCTCCATGACCGTCACCATAGCTCCCCCTCACAAGAGCCAGTGTCATCGAGCCTACCTGCCAGGACTTGCTGAGAGCGTCTCACGGATTGTCTTACTGATCTCACCCTTTGGATGGTCATGTGGGTAGGAACTCTTTTTCCCATGAATAAACTGAGGCCTAGAAGGTTTAAATATTTGGCCCAGGTGGGATTTTTGTCCCACCGCCTTTTCTTCTTGCTGTCTACAGCACCTTACTCATCCCCTTTAGCCCATCTTCTGTCCCTCCCCTAAGCTATATAGCTGTGTCTTCACTGCCTGGCACATGGATGTGCCAGGGGCTCCCAGAGGGCTCCAAAAGTAGGTCTCCAGTCTCCTCACTGAACAGGGCTCTCTCTACACTGATCCTGGAGGCCTTCCTAGTACCATCCCTCAGCAGCTCACTAGCTTCTTCCCCAGACATTCGTCCACCGTAACCCTTGTCAGAATTCCCATCTCCTTCCCGCCATCCCCACGTGGACCGTGCGGCCATCTCAACTCCTCACCTTTCCATGAACACCTCATGCATTCTGGGCCCTGGGGTTTTTTTCCTCAAGAGTTTAATTATTTATTATTTATTTATTTGAGAGAAAGAAAGAGAGAGGCAGAGGGAGAAGCAAACTCCCCACTGAGCCCGATGTGGGGCTCGATCCCAGCACCCTGGGAATCATAACCTGAGCCAAAGGCAGATGCTTAACCAACTGAGCCACTCAGGCCCCCGCCTCTGGATTTTGCACAGGCTTTTTCTCCCTCAGAGAATACTCTGCCCTCCTTCTCAGATAGACCCTTCTTAATCCCTCAGAGCCCATCTTAAATGCTCTCTCCTTGGACAGTTTTCCTTGTGCCTGGTCAGTTCTACTGTGTTCCCACTGGTCAAGTAGCCTAGTCACTTGCGTCCGTGAATGTTGTTCACACTCCACTGTGAGCTCACTGGGAGTGGGGGACCCTGTGTTATCCATGTTTGAATTTCCAGTGCCCTGCGCAGCCCACACTACTAGCAGACATGTCTATTTGAAGTTCATTCAAAGTTTATTCACATTCAGTGTGGTATTTGATCTTGACAGTAAGATTGTGAAGAAGAAGGGAGTTTAAGTGATGGAGAGAAGGGATAGGAACCCAGGAAATAAGAAGACTGGCAGTACTCCACCAGGGAAAGCTAGGAAGATGGCATGATTCCCTCTATTAGTCCATCCCGCTGCCATCACGAAGTACCGCAGACGGAGTGGCTTAAACAACAGAGATTTATTTTCTCACAGCTCTGGAGACTCAAAGTCCTACATTTAAGTGTTGACAGGGTTGCTTTCTTCTGAGGCCTCTCTCCTCGGCTTAGAGATGGCCATCTTCTCCCCGTGTCCTCACATGGCCTCTGTTGTATGTCTGTGCCCAGATTTCTTCTTCTAAGGACACCAGCCATTTTGGATTAGGGGCCAGTCGTATGCCGTCATTAACTTAAAACACCGTTTGAAAGGCTCTATCGCTAAATACAGTCACATTCTCCGGTATTAGGGGTTAGACTTCAACATATGAATTTGGGGGACCCAATTCAGGCTACAACTTCTTTATGGCTGATGGGAAGGGGATGAAGGACCCATGGGTGGTGTTCTGACCAGCACCATACATGCTAGTAGAGGGGGTTGCCCTCACCATCCCTGTCCCTCCGCCTTCCTACAAGGCCTAAGAGCACCCAGTAGGGGATGGAGCCTCAGCCATCACCATCCTTCCAGCCTCCTCACAAGGCCCAAGTCTATCAGCAGGTCCACAGGTATCTCAAACTCCCAGCCATCTTACTTTGGACAGACGACCTTGCTGAGTGTGCCTCTCTGACTGTCCTCCTTTCCTCCAGATGTCTTCATAAAGGCAAACCCTCCAAGGCCCTCTGCCCTGGTCTCCGTGCACACAGTGCCTGCGTCCTGAACGTGCTGCCACTGACTGTGGGTAGTCTTCCCTTTTGTTCTTGGTGAAATCTCTTGTTCTCTAATCATTAGCCTGTGTGGTCTTGTCATTCCAGCAGCACTGCCAGCTCCTTGAAACCTGCACTGTGCCGCACCCTTTTCTTCCTCACAGCCCCTGACTCGGAGCTGGCCCCGTGGTCTGCACTCAGCAAATACTGGTTGAAATGAAATGAAATGCATAGACATGCTTTGGTTCTATACACTCCCTTAACAGAATTAAAAACAAAAGTTCAACTTTGGGAGCAAAGCCCCAGTCTAACATTTTCTCCAGCTTTCCTCTGATTTCCTCCTTCCTCACTCTTCTGAAGGTTGAGGTGTGCAGGGGGTGTGGAGGGTGGTCTCGGGCACATCAGAGGAAGCAGCTAACCCACTGTGCCACGGCTCCCAGCTCTCCATCCCCCTCTGTCGTTGTCCCCTGCCCTCTCTGGGTGCCTGCCTCATATAGGTCCTTTCTCTCTCCTCAGCCCTTCCTCTGCAAACACACGACAATTTCTTGCAGGACAGAGCATTAGGTATGAGGGTCCTCCCTGGCCAGGTGTCTTGCTTCTCTGAAAGGGGTACTCTCTGTCCCAACCAGAGGTGTGGCATTGCCGGCTTCTCCCAATTCCTCCCAGTGCCTCAGGCCAATTTTTATGTCAAAATAGGTCTCTGAAGCCCTAGTCTA
The DNA here is from genome assembly GCF_023065955.2 of Ursus arctos. Taxonomy (NCBI): domain Eukaryota; kingdom Metazoa; phylum Chordata; class Mammalia; order Carnivora; family Ursidae; genus Ursus; species Ursus arctos. The sequence continues at coordinate 3,474,310 of NW_026622952.1, forward strand.
TAGCTGAGTGCCTTGAAAAATACTTTGCCTTATAAAATAAGTTAGGAGAACACTGTTTTCCTCTTGGGAATTCACAATCTAAATATACACATTAAAGGCTCTGAGAAGTCCTGCAGTAAAGAAACATGCTTACCTTTCTTTTGCCTGACTTTCCCTACCTTATGATTATACTCCCCATGACCCCTGGATAGCCCCCCCTCACAAGACAACTCTTAATATGCTGGGAACTCATTTGGGCTTTGGGACTTACAAGTAGGGCAGCAAGTAGAAAGTAGAAGTGGGAAACATCAGGAAAGGTGCTGTGATAGCAGCAGCGGGTAACAGGGCCCAGCATGCTGCCTGTCTGTGGGCTCTCAGAGCAGTCTAAAGTGGGAAGAAGCAAGACTTCTGGGGCCTGCCTCCTTGGCATATGCAATGGTCAGAGGCAGGAGGGAAAATGAAATTTCTTAAGTAGTGGCAACAGCAGAGCCGCTGGCCGCATTGCTGCCTCCCCTCCAGTGCTCCCCTGCATACCTCTCAGCCTGGCTGAGGGAAGACCCTGAACCTTGAGAGCTCAGCCCACAGCTCTGGTCAAGAGTCAGGGAAGTGGAGCCCTGAGCAGCTGTCAGGTGCACAGTGGGAGACAGAGCAGGCTTAGGCTTTGGTATTCTGTTCAGAAAGCCTGTCAGGACTCATATCAATAGACTGATATTCTTCTGATGAAATTTCTTCCCGTGGCTTCAGGGAAGAGCCTGGGATGTGGAGTACAAGGGAAACAGCTCCAGATCTCAGTGGTAGTAGTGACCTCCTCCCGAGCATGTGAAGTGGGTGCTGAGGCTCTTGGGGGGAGCTGGAGGGAATGTCAATGTCCCCAGAGGGAGAGCACTAGGCTGTCTGTGCATTCCTAAAGTGCCTCCCTTTCTCCCCTCTTTCCTCCCAGCCCTATCCTCATAGGCAGCTGGCAGGCGGCAGGGGTGGGATGTGTTGGGGGTAGGGTGGGGGCCTGGGGGGACTGTGTGACCTACCATGCAGGTGGCATAGGTACAGATCTCATTCAGGGAACTCCATCAACTTTCCACCTGCAGCCTGGGTCAGATGGCGGGTCAGGGCACTCTGTTCCAATGGGAGGGGTGAGGTACCTTGGCTGTAATGATGGGACTGCAGTACCAGCTAAGCAAGGATCACACTGCTGAGGCGGAAAAGGCCCTAAGGAACTGAGCTGGGTTGCAGTTACAGAGATAGATTTCCTGCTCTTTTCCATATCTCATCATTAATACAGAAGCCCAACTGTGTGTCTGATGAGCAGGCGGAAGGAGGCGCCATCACGTGACTGTGGGGGACCTGCAGACTTCCTGGAAAACCTTGCTTTTCCTCTGAGGTAGGTGCTCTGGAATCTGTGCAAACTGCAGACATTTCAGCATCTTGATTACAAGAGACAGAAGAGGCAGGGTGTGTGGCACAAATAAATCCCCAAAGAGCCCGTGCCTCCTCTCTAACTGTTGCACCTGCTTGCATGTTTCCTGGCCATGGCCCTGAGAGCTGCTCACTTCCTGAAGGTGGGAGTAGAGCCAGGAGGATGAGGCTTCAGGTTGTTGTATACATGAGGGAGATGGTGATCCCCTGGGGGCCGGACAGCAAGGCAAGACTATAGTGGAAGCCCGTATGACTGAAGCCCGGTGGACTTGGGTTCCCATCCTGCCTCTTACGCTTACTGGTCTTTGTCAGGTTATCAACTTCTAAGAGTCTCGATTTCTTCATCTGTAAAACTGGATTATGATACATGCACTCATTTATTTACCAAATGATATCAATAGGTATAAATACATACTAAGGTGTATTCTGGGTGCTGGAAGAAAAACAGCAAAGGACACACAAAGTCTTTCCTCATAAGATATTTATAGTCTAATGTGGGGAGATAAAAATCTCAACAAACAATTATACACTGTGTCAGATGGTAATAATGTTGAGAAGGAACATAAAGCAGGGTGAGGGAACAGAGAGAGACAGTGTACATGTGTGGGGTTGATGCTTACCTCAAGTATGATCAAGGAAGGCATCTTCGATAAGGTGATATTTGAACGGAAACGGGAAGAAAATGAGGTGCCATACGCTATCCAGACTTGGGAAAGAGCGCAACCAAAGGTGCTGGGGTGGGAGAGTGCCTGGCAAGTTCAAGGAACATGAAGATGTTGTGTGTGGCAGGAGGGATGGGGCTAAGGGAAGAGTGGGGGAGAAGAGAGTAGAGAGATTGTGTGTGTGTGTAGCGGGTGGTGGAATCATGGGCACCTTGCAGAGTTACTCTAAGTGAGATGGAAAAGCCACTGGGTGCCTTGATCAGAGAAATGACACAGCCCAACGTATGTTTTAGAAGAATCACTCTGACAGCTCAGTGGAAAATAGATTTTAAGACTGTAAATGGAGAAACAGGAAGTCCAGTTGGGGGGCTACTGCATCTTCAGGTGAGCGATGACAACAGTTTGGATGGCAAGGGTGCTAGTGGTAAGCAGTACTCAGGATCTGGATATATTCCATAGGTAGAACCGATAGGACTTTCTGGTCAGTGGGGTAGGGTATGTGAATAGTGAGATGCAAAGACTGACCTTAAGATTTTGTCCTAAGCAGTTTGTAAAACAGATTTATCATATATTGAAATGAGCAATATGGTGGGATGCAAACACTTCAGTTTGTGTGGGGGGTGCTGGAGTCCGGAGTCTGGCTTTATGTGAGGTTGCAGGTGTCTGTTCGACAACCAGTGGAGATGATGAGCAGACAGTTGCATATGACAGTCTGGGGCCCAGGGGAGAGGCTGGGCTGGGACACAAGGTTGGGAATCATCAGTGTCTAGACAGTTTAAAAAATTTTGGCACTGCATGAGATCATCAAGAGAGTGAATGAGGATAAAGAAAAGAAGTGGTCTATGGGACACTCTGACGTTTAAAAGTCAAAAAAAATGAAACCACCAAGGGAGACTGGGAAGGTGTGCCTAAGACAGGGTATGGTTCCCAGCACAGAGCAGGTGCTCAGTAAAACATAGCCATCATCCTCCTACCCACAACTATGTTTATGGTTAGAGTCCTGGAAAATGAAGTTTGAAGCACAAACAGCAAGATTCAGGAGTGTGCACTTTATCTACATTTGTCCTCTTTTCCTTCTCTTTCCTCTTTGGTTACTCATTGCCCATGGTCTCAGACTCCCATCTACTTAATAAAAACAAAACAGAATAATAAAAACTTCTGGATATGTTAAAATGCCCAGTGTACAACTCGGTTCTAAGTAATCAAGAAAAGCTGAGTCTGGGTAGTCGGGGTGGGGTGAGTAATCACTGGGCAGAGTCATCATGGGGAGAGTCAGGAATCTGGATGTGGCTTTCTCCTCTTACAAACTCATGGAGTGACTTCAGGCAAGTGAGTTCATGCCTCCTGTCCTTGTGGAGAATGGAGACTTCCATTCAGGTAAGAATACCGATCAGCACATCAGTTTCCTTACTCAGATGGCAACTTGCCATTTGCTTGTCTTGTTTCCAAAGCATATGGATCCTATCCTCAATTATTAAAGTAAGATAATGGTTCTTTTGTTTTCCCTCTGAGAGTCTAACCTCGAATTTTTGGCTCTTTAGTACTCAGGAAAGTCTGAGTGAGAAGTGCCATTTAGGGGTGACTGTCCAAAGTCCCCCAACTTATCCATCCCTGTAGGCACAGTGAGACCTGTGGATCTCATTGGACCACCAGAAGGACAATTACTTGAACCATATTAGTTTATTTCCTTGAATAATTATCTTGTTTGAATTGTACTTTAGGAACCATGCCCTTGGCTTTAATTAAACGTCCTTGAAACACTCATGCAAAGTTCACTGCTGCATTTGCAGAAGAACTATTGTTGCAAACATCATCCTATGCCATTCTGGAAAAGCCTTTCCAAGTGTTTTTGTGGAGCACAAGTCTGCAGGATAGCAATAAAAATTTCATTATGGGGAAAGGTTAGTGAGTTTGGAAAAAAAGTATGTGTCCTTCCTGAAGGTCATCTAAAAGGCTTTACTAACAAAAAAGATGTGGATCCCTGGAAAGGGCATAAGCCATGCAAGATTTCCCATTTAATTGACCATAGAATCCTATTTGGGTGGCATATCTCTCAGGATTAGTGTTCCATGAGCCCAGAAGAGTTTCTGGATGCTTCATGCTCAGATAGTTCAGGACCATGGACTGGGTCGTGGGAAGACACAGAGAGGAGGGCTTGTAAGCAATTGACAGGGGAGCCTGTAGGTGGATGATCAATGACTAGGCATCATCAGTGCCCAGTGGTCTTGGGCAGCTGGGTCCCAGGAGGCTACATGGCATCCAGGCTGTTTCAGTAATTAACTTTGCCATTCGTGGAGACAAGCCATGTGATCCTTGTGTAAAACAATACACAAAGTTAAAATATTAAAAAAATATATTTTAGTGTTAGAGAAGGGTGTAGAGGTGTTTGTTAGATTAAAGTTTCATGGTAGTGCTGGAGAGGGATGCCAATTGTTTCAAGGGCTTTCTACCTGGGAACTGCAGGGAGTCTCCCTTTTTCACTTCCAAACCTGTATACTTCATCAATCCTCAAATTTCAGTCTCTGAAGCTCTAAGAAAACCCTGGGGGAAAGCTCTGTTCCTCCCCTCACTGGGCCGATCGACCAGTGTAGGTGTGCGTGCAGGTTGCATGCTCTCCTATTGATGCAAGGTTAATTATTTAGATGCTAATAATTTCACTTTAAAGTGGGAATTGAAATATGTTTTGCTAAAGCTTCCAAAGAGGGGGAGGAAGGAAAGAAGAAGCTGGTAGATCAATGGTAAATATGATTGCCTGATGGTGTGGGTCCAGCAGGACCCAGAGGCTACATCCTTAGCTGGGAGGTACAGCAAGATGATCAAAATATCACAGGCATCCTTAAGAGAACCACACTGGCCAGCAGGGTGTGTGCGGGGTGTCAGCCTGAGTGGCTTTCAGATGTGCAGATATTTATGTGGTGAGATAGATGGGATGCTTAGTAAGTCCTCTAGCTCTAATATTTGTCAGACTTCCTGTAACTTTACCATTAGAATGAAATTCCTCTGACTCCTAGAGCTCTTTCTGTATCCAAGAGCCCTTGGACATGTGAAATTTCTGGGACAGTTCCTACCTTGCTATCACCCAACAGTGTAGCTCCAGGGTAGGAATGAGGGTAGTGGGGATGGAGAAAGGTGCTTGTGTACCCTGATCCCCGGTCTGTGTACCTCTGAGGTTAAGAAAGTCAGCGTGCCAGTTTAAGAAAAACCTCCAGGACCATGTTACCTCTTGGAGGCGGAGTAAGGATTGTTTTCAGGGTGGACTCCTCTTTTACCACGTGGTGGGTCTGAGAAATGAGGCACCGTGAGTTTAGCTGTTGTGGCATGGCCCGAGCCTCACCCACTGGGGTCTGGAGATGAGAAGAGAGAAAGACGTGCTTTGACCCCGTGCAGAGCTGCTCTCTCCAGACCATGCCCCCAGGAGAAGGTTTGGCTTGTATCTGCGGAGGGGTGTGAGAGTAGGTTCCCAGGCAGGAGACGGAAGACAGGTCAGAGAGGGAAGCTGCATGATTGTCTCCCGAGGGACCCAGCATTAGAGAGCCTAATCCTGGGTGCAGGTCGTCTGCTGCCCTCCGTCTGTCTCCCAGGCAGGAAGCAGCTTCTGTGGGGTTCCATCAACTCCCTGAGAGGTAAGCAGACCGGACCGGAAGCGGCCACCTCCAGCCTCCGAAAGCATAGATGTCTGCCGGGCGGCTCACACTGCACAGGGAGACGTACACACAGCAGGAGTATGCATGGAAGGGGCATGCACACGGGGGGAAGTCACAAGGATAAGTGACAGCGGTGGCGACGGGTCATGGGTAGTGGCTCTGGTGGGGTGAAGAACCCTCTGTGGACTTGCATGGACCAGGGGGTGGGGTGGGGAGGGGAGCAATCCGCGGTGGGAGTGGCAACTAGCCAGGGTTGCCCCACTGTGGTGGCTTTATACCTTTAAGGTGTAAGGTTATAGCAGAGCAGTAAGGCAACCTCCCCATCAACACCCCTTGGAAGCTCATTCTGGGGAGAACAAATATATGTGTGGGGGATGTGAATGGGGTTGGGAGGAAGGCCAAGTTTTTGAACTCGGTGAGGCTGTGTATTTACGGAGTTTGCTCTGTGCTAATGTGAGAGTTCTCAGAAAGGCCCGAGTAACAGCCTGCTGGAGACCCAGTAGCCCCACAGGCCTCCTGAGGCTGACTGGGCTGTGGGGAAGCCATTATCAAGGCCCCAGGGGATGTGGGTGGACAGCCGAGGAGTTGCCTGGGGCTGTCACCGCAGCGGGGAGCGCGGGAGGCAGGCATTGCACCCGTCTTTACACACCCTCCTCTTTTGGGTCATTCTTCGTAAGGACCCTCAGAGCTTCCCACAAGGCAGGTGCTCCATAAATGCTCACAAAACAGAAGGATGACTGAATGCAGCAGACAAGGGCCCTGACTGGGAAGGAAGGGGCCATCTGTACAGTTTTGTTCAGAGCCGTTCCTGAAGAAGCTGACGCTGGCTTTGCATTATGTGAAGGGCGGGCCCAGTGACCCTCCACAACCCAGGAATCCTGAAATATTTAGAAGCTCTAATGTTTGTACCAGGAGAGAACAGAGCTTCTTTTGGATGGGAAGTTCAATTATTCAGGAAGGTGAGAGTCCCTGCGAGGCTGGGAAGGCGGGAACACGCTGGGAGGCCCACCTCCCTGTCGGGCTGACTGGGGGGCTGAGCCCAGGGGTTCTGCCTGGGGGAGTCACGGCCGGTCCTGTCATTTGCCCTGCTCTGTGGGTGATGGGGAGCTCCTCCCCAGCGTGCTGGCGCTCTCGGGTGCTCCCCTGTGACGATACTCATAATTAAATTGTGGCAACAGCCTATTTCTTCTAACAGAAGCTCTGTCTGAGTCAGTCTGGGGTTTGGTTCGAGGCAGTGTCTGTGGCAAACAGCCCTTTCGGCTGCCATCGCGGGCTGGCAGGTGAGTTCTGTCCTGACAGAATCTAAGCTGATTTTTGTCCTGATGGAGCTTGTAATTATCTGCATACGTAAACGAATGTGTACGCAGGTGTATACTGGTCGGAGCTTTCTCTTTCTCGGGGAAGCGTGGTTTTCAGCAGCGTGAGGCTGGGAAGACAGACGTTTCATTATTTCGAAAGTCCTGTGGGGGCAGCTGTCACACAGCGTTACTGCAGTTGCCCACGGCCCGCGCACAACACTGCAATGGAGACAGCTCCATCCAGCACAAGCAATGGTGGGGAATGGTTGAGAATCCTGCTGCGTTTTACAGGTCTCCTGAGGGAAGAACTTCTGAAGAGATGAACGCAAGTAGGTGTTACTGTGGTTGAAACGAGGTTTGGTTCATTCAGTCCTTCAAGAAGTTGTTTATCCCGCTATGTGCCAGGCATCTAAGGAGAGATGTAAACGCCTTCAGAGACTGCAGCTGCATGGAAGGAAGAGCTAGAAAAGCATTGTTTCTTTCATTCATTCATTCATTCTCCCATAGGAACTACAAAAAGTTTAACCCATAGGAGGAGCTGCTTGCTCTGACCTTGACATTCTGGCTGGGAGACAAGGGTATAAACCAACAACTATAATGATTACAGCCCAATGGAGAGAGGCACAGGACAGGTGGTGGACTTGCACAGAGGAGGGATTTTTAATTCCAACCTCTGAGGTCAAGTTCATTGCGGGTTCATGTTTATTCCCACAGGTGCTGCTGTGTTCTTTTCTGGAGCAGTACTCCCTCTTCAGAAGCGTGAGGACTACCAGCCTTCTTTCCTCCCGCTGTGTCTCAGGGTCACCCAGAGGGCATCTCTGCCATCTGCATGGATGGTCTGCTCTTGGGCTGGACTTCCATCCCCACTGCCAGGGGGAGAGCGCAGCTGTGCCTCTGTGGCAATTTGGCCCGATTCAGTCACTGGGGAAGACGGGGATGGTCAAGTTTGTGAGATATTATATATTTCAAAGTTATTTAGTCTTGAGTTACCAATCCTGGTTGCTGGGTGAGTTTCTAAATCCAGGGACCTGATAATTTCTACAGGGCCACTGTGGTTAGGCTGAGGGAATATTCCTTCCAGCTCTCCAGCCAGGCTCTAGGATGACAACGTTTCCTCCGTATTAAGGAACAACCATCTTTCATGGACAGAGGACTCGGTCTCATCAGGAACAGCACCGCACTGTGCACTGGAAGGTTCTAAATGCCAGCAGCTCCACGCAGTGATAGATAAATGGGTGCAAGGCATGAAGGGACATTCACAGTAGAACAGAAACTTATGCCCAAGAAACAAGGAATGATGTTCAGCTTCTTTTCATCAAAGAAATGGAAGTTCTGAATCTGTAATTTTCCTGCTCATATAATTGGTACAAAGTTAAAAAAAAAAACCCACAAGATGTGCTGTTGAGTATATAGGAAAGAGGATGTTTTCATCCATTTCTGCTGGTGGGGATATAAACTGGTGCAAACCTTCTGGAGTGTAATTTGGCAATTTTTGTATCAACAGCCTTAAAACGTTCATAGACTTTGAGCCAGTAATTTTACTTTTAGGATTTTGTCCTAAGGCAACAATCAAATTTATGTATAAGATTTATGTTCAAGAATATTCATCTCAGCCATTAGTGTAATAGAAAAAATATGAGAATCTACCTAAAAGTCCCACAATAGGGGGGTTGGATAAATAATTGATGGCACAACTAAAAAATGGAAAACAGTTCATTCATTAAAAATGATTTTCTCAAAGAATATTTAATGATGGGAGGAAACAGTGAAAAAGCAGGGCACAAAATGCTAGATGGAGTATTTCAATTTTGTTAAAATTTTAATAATGCAAGTACAGAAAGTGATTAAAATAACAGTGGAGGTTTGATGATGAGGCATTTTTCCAGTATATTCTTCTGTAGTTGGTGCTTACAATAGAGCATCACGTATCCTCTTTGAGCCTCGGTTTACTGCTCTGTAGGATGGGACTCCCCATGCCTATGCTGCAGTGTGATTGGTCAGATCAGCCACAATATTTGCAAGTCCCCAGCCTATTGTGATGCTCAATGAACAGTTATAATATCATTGACAGCAGTTGCCAGTCACATACCCCTAATCCAGGCACTGATTCACAGCAACTACTAAGGCTATTTCCCCCTCTGCTTTTATCAAGACAGCAAAAAGATTATTTGAAAAAAATCTAAGGAATTTTTTCTGAAGTTCTTAATATTAACCTTCTTCAGAAGGATTGATGAAGCTCAGCTTTTTTAATCTAGTGCACTAATCTCCATTCTTTCCAGTTCAGAGTTCTCCTTATTCAAAATCCAGGTTCTGTTAACCGTATCTGTTAACTTATCATTTGCCTTGTCTCAGAATATTCTACTGAGATGATGCAAGCTACATATTTACTAATTAGAGAGAATTCTGGTCCCTGAAGCTGAAATATTTCAAAGTTCTGTTTTAAGTGGAATCATCTTCAGTGGAAGAGAAACAGTGGTTTTCCCTGATGCAATGTTGCATGCAAAATGCCTGTTGCTTTCCTCTGTAAGATTTGGTCTTACATCTCTCTTTTTCTCTTTCTGAGGTCTCTCTGTTTGTGTCTGCCCAGAGGCCCCTGTTCTCTTGAGGCTGAAATTTATACTTGGTGGGAAGAAATATCTTTCAGGTGAGGTTGGAGTTGAAAAGGATCCCACTGTGCAAAAATTTTTAAAAAGGGCAAAATACATGTCTTATGAGCCACTACTAATTATCCCCTCTGTCAGCCTAGAGCTTTATTTTTAACTAATCCACATCTACCAACTGTGAAGGCCCAGCTCATGGGATCATTTTGGAGCTCCCAATGGGTGCCCAGGACAGGTATTAAGGCGGAGGTAAGAGGCACTCTGCCTTCTTTACCTACAAGTATTGGGGCATCTTCTTTACAAAATGACACATTCCCAGCTAATTTGACTCATGCGGAGGGGGAAAAACACTTTCCCAGCAAAGTGATTAGAGAAAGGTGGAAGCTAAGGAGGAAGAGGGCTACTAGGGTGGGGAAGCATTTTATTGTTAATCGATGGGTAAGATTGAGCTCCTGATCTGTAAGTCAGGCAGTCATAAACATGCCATGCAACTCGTGTAATGAAACAGCTAACAGATTGCGGCGGCTCACCCAGGGTGATGCCGTTGACCATCTGAAGATGAGAAAGCCCGTTTCGACTGACCACCACACTTACTTCCCCTCGGAAGGGAACCAAGAGGAGCATCAGTATCACAGTTGGGGGTGCACAATCACTCCTTTATTCCTGCTTCAGTCCCAGATTCAGATGGTTGGGAGTGGAGGGGCTGTGGGGGGCTTGGAGTAGGTGTGCGTGTGTTGCCCATGGGAAAGCTTCCTGTTTCAGGAAGCTCTGAACGGGGCACCTGCGGTTCCAAGTCAACACTCTGGACTCTCGTCAGGATACTTTCACTAGGAGCTGAGGTGACTTTCTTACCCTGCTACTAATATCTGAAATGAGGACAATGCCCACCAACTACCCAGGGATGCTATGCAGACTCTGGGAGCTAGTGGAGAACCCTAAAAGTCAGTGGTGCCCACAGGGGGCATTATTACCCCCTGGGATGAGCTTCCGCTCTACTTAATTCATTTGGAGAAAAAAAAAATTCAGCTTCTCTTTGATGCCAGCTGCTCAGGAGACATTCACTTGTAATAGGATTACAGAGGTTTTATTTATAAATGATGTTTCTTTTCTCTTTGTGAAATAATTTATTCTCATTGTAGGGAATTCAGAAAATACTGAAGATATAAAAAGGAAAACAAATTTCGCCCTTAATCCTATCACTTAGAGGTAAACACTTTTAATATTTTCAGCTCTTTTAGCTGACTAGATAATTAGGTAAATGAAAAAAAACACCCACAAACATTATGGTGGGCCATTTCCTTCGTGGGGAAATGGTGTGTCCCATGGGCTATGCCTCTAGCTACCCGCCAGGGAATTGAGGAGGGCAGATTTCTTTAGCTGGGTTGGTTATCTTCCAAAAGATAGTTCTTGCCATCCAGTGTCAAAAGAAGATGATACTATTGGGGTGCCTGGGTGGCTCAGTCAGTGAAGCGTCTGCCTTCAGCTCAGGTCATGATCCCAGGGTCCTGGGACTGAGTCCCTAGTTGGGCTCCCTGCTCAGTGGGGAGCCTGCTTCTCCCTCGGCTCATCCCTCCACTCCTCCCCCTGCTCCTGTGTGCTCTCTCTCTCAGATAAATATATAAATTAAATCTTTAAAAAATTAAAATAAAAAAAGAAGATGATACTATTATCTGCTGATGATTCCAAGCCAGTTGCCATTTCCCTAAACCTGAATGCATGAGACCTAGTACAAATTTAAGCAATTCTTTATTAAAGACTTTAGGCAGTTGGCCCAGTATTATACCCCTGATCAAACTATTTCACTTTTTTGGACCCAGTCATAACTTGTCTAGGCATTTTGTGTGGGTGGGGGCAGGACGTCCTATTTGACACCCCTTTTCTCTCACTTTGTCTATTCATTTCCTTTCTTTCCTAAAATACCTTTTCTCCAGGATGTATCTCCCTTCCCTGTTAAATAATCCAATGCCATTCTCCCAGGTCACTTCTGTGTCTTCACATTTTCAAGCTAAACCATCTGCTAAACAATATGCAAGTGCTCCAGAGGTTGGGATAATTCCAACTCAGGGCACCCTCCCTGAGGAGGTGGGGACACTGTTGTTCCATGGATGGGGTGGAAAATAGGACATGTATATGGAGGTGGCTGGCATTGGGGAGGGAATTCCAATCCAGGATGCATCTGACTTTCTTGACTAATATCAAAAATAAAAATTATCTCACCATCAAGAAAATGATTTCTCTCAATAAGAGAACTATCTTATTTTTCATTTTGATATAACTTTGACACTTTTTGTTTTCCATGTCATGACTAAGACTCATGCAGGCAGGCCAGGTCTGAGGGCCCAGACGGGATCCTACAGGAACAGCTAAGAGGGTCCTTGGCTTCACGCAGGAAGGAAGTCAAACATGAGCCAGCTATAAAAAGAGATACAGACAGAGCATCTGGGAGACTCAGAAAGGAAAAGAGGGAGCCCAGTCTTTGCTTTGGGTCTGGGGGTTTTTGTTGATGATTGTGGTCTGGTCCACATGTCCTCTCAGGCATCCAGGAACTGGTCAGAATGAGGACAAGGTCCAGGTGTGATCATAAGTCATTTATTCCCTGACGTCAGCGGTCTTGGCATCTAGCACCAGTGATCTGGAATACATGTATGATAACTTCATCCAGTCATTCTCACCTGGTCCTTCCTTGGATGTTATCTATTCTGGAGAAGTCATTAACTCCTTGTCCCTTGTGAGGAGGACATATGTTATTTGAATTCTGAGGTGTGTGTAGAGTGGGTTGGGAGTACAGGTCCCGGCAAGAATAGAAGTCAGATAAGAAGCAAAGGAAAAAAAGCAAACAGCTTTTTCTCTCATGGAGTCCCTTCAGTTTCCCTGTCTCAAGACCTTTACATGGCTACATATTCTCACCTTCCCTGCCTGAGATTCATCAGAAAACATTCTTTCTTACTTTACCTGGCAACAGAGAACTCCTTCATTTTCCTCTAATGACAAGAATTCCCTTTGACCCTGGGAAAGAAGTGAGCGAGATTCTGATGTTGGGACGGTGTAGAAAAGTGACCATCTTTCTGCTACAAGTACGATGAGTGAGGGGCAAACGATGTATACTGATGTATGACTGTTACCAATCTTTGCCTTTCTCCTGCTCCTTCTTCCTTCCTTTTCTGCCTGGTAGACCTGTCCTTTAGGTTTGGGGTGCTGTACAGGGGAGGGGGGAAGAAGGAAGGAGGAGGCTATAGGTGAGTGGGCAATTGGGCTGGTGGAGGAGACTTGGTGCAAGAAATTTTGAAAAGTGTGAGAGCAGCTGCTGTGGGGTAGAAAGAAGGGCCAGAAGAGAAAAGGCAAGTTTAAAAAATAATTCTGTGATGTATATATCCCCCTCAAAGACTCTAACAAAAGTACTTGAGCTATTTTACAATTCCTTTTTGGTTGCTGGACTCTACAGTAAAAAAAAAAAAAAGTTCAGTTCACTTAACTTTATATCATGTCTCCATGTCATTAAGCATTATTTTAAAGACATGTGTCTTAATGGCTCTATCATGTACCATAATATATTTAACCAATCCTCTAGTTTGGGATAGTTAATTTCAATTATTTTGTTGCTTATGGATAGGTCTGTAATGAATATTTTTGTCTGTAATTCTGATGATGTCATTTTGTTGGGGTACTTGATGGTAGTTGGCATAACAAACTACCTAAAATCTCAGTGGCAGATTAAAGGTTTATTTCTAGTTCAATTTGCTGCCTAGGGGTTGGAGTGTGGGAGATCTGTTATTTGCAGAGAGCTTTGCAGATACTCAGGCTCCTTCCACACTGTGGCTTTACCCAGCTCAGGTCTTCAGAGCCCCACACTGAGTCCTCTGCTCTGAAAGACAGGGAAGAAGGAAGCTTGGAGACTGTTCATAGTGCACCTGTGAGAAATCAATCCACACTGGATTGTGAAGGGACATGCAAGGAGGCTGCAAAGGGACTCTGGCTCAGGCAAAGGGGAAAGGACGTGGGTATTGGCTAAGAACTAGCTATACTGGTTTACTCTCAGGTCTTTGGAATATAAAGGGTTACATTTCTTTTATTTTTTAAAATATTTTATTTGAGAGAGAGAGAGAGAGAGAGAGAGAGAAGGAGCGGGGGGAGGGGGGCAGAGGGAGAAGCAGACGCCTGCTGAGCAGGGAGTCTGATGTGGGACTCAATCCCAGGACCTGAACTGAAGGTAGATGCTTAGCTGACTGAGCGACCCAGGCGCCCCTAAAGGGTTACATTCCTGTGATCCTTTGCCAATACTAGAGAATTGTGTTTTGCTTACAGAGACATTGAGCTTGGGTCTTTCCACATCTTTCCAAAAGCTCTTCTCAGGCTCTTTTTTCTACCCTACGGCCCCCTTGTCTCCCCAGAAGCTCTGGCAGGATACAAGATACCATCCAGGAGGAGCTCACACCTGCTGTAGAACCATGCCTGTGTTACCCGCGTCCCCAGCTCCTTGCAGATCTCAATGCAGGCTTATTTTCCCAGATACAGAGCAAAATCGTAGCTGGCTCTATGGGTGTTTCAAGGCCCCTGATTCTAAGACTGAAGGATGACTCCATGCCTTTGTGAAGTGCTGCTAAATATCAGGACCCCTGCCTGGGAGGGATGGTGGGAAGGGGGAAGGTGGTCTCAAGGCACTGACATTTCAAACACAGCTGCCTTCCCAAGCCATGGTTACAGGCTTTAGTAACTTCGCAGTCATGCCTGTGATTGAGCATCAAGACCATTAAATGCTAATTGAGTTCGAAAGCTCCCGCCTCCTGCTCTAAAACTTGCTGGCAATAAAGGGCTCCTGGCCGTGTCTGGAGTTATGTACTGGGGACAATGTGGTCAGCTGCCACTGTCCACCCTTGCTGCTGTTCATCTGGACAGGGAGCGATTGCTACGCACAAACAGACTTTTTCTTTTTAAGCAGAATGCCGGTTGCTGTGGCTAAATCAATACTCTGGAGAGAGCTGTTTGCCCTCAAAACTGCTGGTGCTCATAGGACGCTAACGTGTGCCCTGACGTCCATCTGCTTTTTGTGATCTATTTTTTCAGATATGAGGATTTGGCAACCTTGCGATTTGAAGTTTTCCTGGAGGGAAATTCAGGGGATTTCCCCCAAATTAATGCAATTTTTTCTTTCCCAAGCAGCTCCTTTTCTTGGGGGCCCAGGAGAAAGAGCTGTGAAGCTCTCCTTCCATATGCACCTCCCACCATTCTCTGTTTTCATTTTCCCTCTTGCTTTGCTCCCCTCCTCGCCCTGCCCCCCACCCCTATCCATTCCCAGGAGATCTAGGAACCAGGTCCAAAGGTAAGATTTCTGGAGAATGGTTATATTTTACACATGTCTTGCAACTAGAGAGATCCTTGTTACTTAGGTGAAGAATCCGAGCCAGGAGTTGGTGGAGTATTGATGTTGGAATCCCTGTCTCTCCACCCTCACCAGCCATTGTGCTGGCCTTGCCTCTTCTCGGAGGAAGGCCTGTGTCATCTTGTGAAAATACAACACCAGGCACAGGGACCATCTTTGTTGTTGTTGTTGTTGTTGTTGTTAAGATTTTATTTATTTATCAGAAAGAGAGAGAGAGAGAGCACAAGCAGGGGGAGCAGCAGGCAGAGGGAGAAGCAAGCTCCCCACTGAGCAAGGAACTTGATGTAGGACTCGATCCCAGGACCCTGGGATCATGACCTGAGCCAAAGGCAGACGCTTAACCGAGTCCCCCACAGGGAACATCTTGGCTGAGAGAGCAGGAAGAGTAATGCTGCTGATGTGCTCCCAAACTCCTGCCTTACGGGCTCTGTGTCATTTCCTCTTGGGTGTACAGCATGGGGTCCATTCCTTAGTGCCCTTCCAATTCCACCCACCCTCTGCATGGGTGCTTTCGGACGGCCACTGAAAAAAATGAACAAGCTCAATGCCTACCACTTCCTGAGTGCTGACGTCATGACACGGGACCTATAATGACATTAGATGATGTTTGTTGAGCTCCTACTGTTTGCCTGTCAGTGTGTAATGGCTGCAGTTCAGTCATTTAACCCTTTGGACAACACTGTGAATTAGCATCTTACTGAAATGGAAACTGAAGTTCAATGTGGTTAAGTAACAAAAGTCCATGTTTTACCCCCTACACTAATATAAATTATAGAATATATAGGATATATATGTTATAAATGTGCAATATATACTATACCTGTTACATATATTATCTATTTTATGTACTATGTATTTTTTACAATCTTTGCCAAAACCTTGCAAAGTGGATGTTATTATTTTCATTTCATGAAGAAGAAAGCAGAGGCTCTGACAGCCTGAGAAATGGTTGTGATGTTGCTATGTCACAACTAGCAAGTCATTGAACAGAGATTTGAATCCCAGTAATTCTTTTTTTCTTTTCTTTTCTTTTCTTTTCTTTTCTTTTCTTTTCTTTTCTTTTCTTTCTTTCTTTCTTTCTTTCTTTCTTTCTTTCTTTTTCTTTTTTCTTTCTTTCTCTCTCTTTTTCTTTCTTTCTTTTTCTCTTTCTTTCTTTTTCTTTTTTCTTTCTTTCTCTCTCTTTTTCTTTCTTTCTTTTTCTCTTTCTTTCTTTCTTTCTTTCTTTCTTTCTTTCTTTCTTTCTTTCTCTTTTTCTTTTTTCAAAAAGGCTATGCTCCAAAACATATTTTGGTCAAGTGGCTTAAGTAACTCTCCCTCAAGGTTACCACTAAAGCAGAAAATAGGACACCAGTGCTTCATCAGAAATTACCAAAAGGCAGAATCGAGGAAGAATAATGAAAAAAGGCCCAAGGAGATGAGTAATGCCCCCCCCCCCCGGCTAAATAAACCTCTGGAAAACAGACCCACTTTTTAGAAACTCCTGTGAGGGATGGGCCTGGCTCTGGAAGAGAAGCACACCCTGGGCCCGAGGTGCCTTTCCGAAAAGAGAGCAGAGGACTTTTCTGCAAATCATTTAAGTTACCAGGAGGTGAACAATTCTTTCCTGAGCATTGTCTTGTCTTTTAAAAGAACCTATAAGGGGACACTACTTTATCTCCAGTTTAGACATAAATTTTGCCATGTTTTAAGTTTTGGTTAGACATAGAACCAGAAGGAACATTGGCTTTTAGAAAATAGACAATGGTATAAATTATATAAATATAAGCTTTATTAATTAAAAAGAGACAGAGTCGGTTCATATAAACTTGGTTTTGAGAGAAACACGGATGAGGGAGCCATTTTATTTAGATGAAGGAGAAGTTTCAAGCAATGGTTAGCAGCTGGTAATACCTATTTTGTGGGCTAATGTTGAAGCAAGTAAATAATGACCTCAGGGAAAGATCAGAGTGATGTTTTATCGAAATCTGGGGCTAAAGGGACCTTAGAAAGTATCTAGTCCAGTGATCTCACTATAAAAATGCGGGAACTGAGGCTTGGCATGAGGCTCAACCTCCCTGTGGTCACGGAGATACAGTTGTGATGCCCAAACCTCTCTTACATATTATTTCTTGAATAGCTGTGTGCATCAAAAGCAGAAAAGGTGAAGAACATTTGTGTTTCTAGTCTTAGGCCCTATCTCTCTGGTACTTTTTGCCTTTAAACCCTGTTTTGTCCCTATATGGAACTTTTTTTTATTAGTTGTAATCCATATGGTCTTTTTAAGGAAAAGACCAAAGTCAAGGACTTCAAACATTATTTTATGTATTTTTTTAAAACAATATGTGCATGTGGTACAAAATCAGAAAGTTATAAAAGGTAAAGATTTAGCAAATGGTCTCCCTCTTATTCCTGGCTCCGCCCAGGCAGCTCTCCATCCTTGAGGGGCTCACTGCCAACAGGTCCCTCTGTGCCTTTCAGAGTATCCTAGCTGTGGACAAGTACATGTATAAATATGCACTTCTCTTTTTCTTTCTGGTTTACACCAGTGACAGCACACTCTTCAAGGTGTCCTTCATCTTGCTCTTACCATTTAGCCATGATGGTGCTCAGGTCAGGCTGCCCTTAAATATGTCAGAGTCGAATATTGATTATTTCCAGTTAAAGTTACTTGAGAAAGAGGCGGTGCAAGGAGGGCATTCTGACCCTCCTGTCTGCCCCCTGAAACCTGGAAATAAATCCCCCTTGTGAAAGGTACCCTCCCTGCGCCAGGAGGGAGAGATACAATCTTACCGCCAGAGATTGAGAATTCAGGTGTGAAAAGGAAGGCTATGTAAACAAAATTACACTTGGTTTTTTCCACTAATTAGTACCCAAGCCAAGTTACATTGTCTTGTCAGTTCTTCACAAATATATTGTTTCTTTTCTCTTTTTTAAAAAAGATTTTACTTATTTATTTGAGAGAGAGAGAGCCCAAGCAAGGAGGACAAAGGGAGAAACAGATTCCCAGCTGAGTGGGGCGTCCTGACTGGGGCTCGATCCCAGGACCCTGAGATCATGACCTGAGCTGAAATCAAGAGTCAGATGCTCAACCAACCGAGCCATCCAGGTGCCCCACACATGTATTGTTTCTTTGTTTAAAGGGTATATAAACAGCCTGCTGTGGTCACCGTTAGGTGCTATGAGACTGCTATATGTGTGAATGAAATTAATTTTTTCCCTTCTATTAATGTGTCTTGTGTCAGTTTAATGAGACCAGCCAAAAGAATCTAGATGTTTAGGGGGAAATTTTCCCCTCCCCAATAGCAACATACCTTGGGGAATGCTAGCATGTCAGATTCTATCCAGTGTTTCTTTCTCTTTAAATGCCTACATAGTCTTTTATAGTCTGAAAGTACTGGGATTTTTTTTTTTTTTTTACACATTTGAAGGTTGTGTCCTCTCTTTGCTCTTTCAAACAATGCTGCGATAAATATCTTTATACATACATCATTTTGCACATGTGGGAATAAATCTGTAGTATGAATTCCTAGAAGTGAAATTATGGGGATAAAAGGGATGTGTCCTATATTTTGTTGATTCCCCCAGTTTTCTATACCACTAGAAGAGAATGGAGTACCTGTTTCCCTACTCCATTGCCAACACATAGACTCATCAGGCTTATTTTATTTACTTATTTTTTACTTTTACGCTATGTGAAATTGCAAAATATCTGATTGTACTTTGCATTTGCATTCAGAGTCAGGTTGAACAGCCTATGTTTAAGTCTTTGCAGAAATAAATATTGTTTCTTTCTTTTGCTCATTTTCCTACTAATTACTGGCCTTTTATTAATTCATAAGAAATTTCTCTATATTAAGAAAATTAGTTGCTTATCTGTATTATTATTTATAAATATTATCTCCATTTTGTTACTTGCCTCTGATCTTGTTTATTGGATATCCCACCCCTCCCCACCCCTACTAGCCATGCAGAAGCTTTCTTTATTGTGAGCAAATGTGTGGATCTTTCTCTTTGTGTTTGGATTTTATGTCATATTTACTAAGACTTTTTCCACAAAAAACTATAATACAAAATCTCATAGTATACCTTAAATACTTTTTAGTATTCCCATTATTGTCTTTAAATTTTTGATCCATCTGAACTTTATTTTATGGAAAATATATGCTAAAGAATATACCTCTTTTTTTTTAGATGGTAATACAGCTGTCCCAATTTCTATAAAGTAATCCATGTTTAGTGCACTGATTTGAAATGCTACTTTATCACATGAATTCAAATCTACTTCTGGTCTTTCTGTTTGGAACCATTAATTGGTCTGTCTAGTCAAGAAAGAGCACAACATTCTTATTCCTATAGTTTACAATATATTTTAATAGTTGGTGAGGTTCTACTTTTTAAAAACATTGTTCA
Organism: Ursus arctos; assembly: GCF_023065955.2. Taxonomy (NCBI): domain Eukaryota; kingdom Metazoa; phylum Chordata; class Mammalia; order Carnivora; family Ursidae; genus Ursus; species Ursus arctos. Next base: position 3,493,672 of record NW_026622952.1, read on the forward strand.
TTCTTTTTGCTTATTTATTTTGTATTATGAAGAATAAAACCCATTTGCCTGTTTGTCCCTCTCCTTCTAAAAGTACTATGGGTTGCATTATTTTATGATTAATTTAGGGGGAATTGACATCTTAACGATGCTGTGCCTCCAGACCTAGGTTAAATAAAAATGATGATAATATGTACCATTATTTCAGTTTTGACTTTAATGGGAATGCTTGTGTTATTTCTACAGTAAGCCTCACACTAGCCTTTGTGGTGATATCCATACACAGATACATGCAAATACGTACATAAGTGTATTATACTTTTTAATGAAGTGTCTGTATATTTCTATTTCACAAAATTATCAATAATTGATTTCAAATTCATCAAGTACTTTTTTGAAATCTATAGCAATTATTATGTGATCCTTTCTCAAGCATTTGATTCATTCAACATATGACACCTACTGTGTCCCAGGAAATACTGCAATTACAGGGTATCTAGTAACAAACAGAGAAGACAGGTCTCTACCTGCTTATAGTCCAGTGGTATCATCTCAAACCTATTTTGAGATGATAATATGGTAAATTATGTTAATCAACTTTCTAATATTGAATCGTTCTTTGATTTCTACGGTAAGCCTCACATAGTCATGGTGTATTATTCTTTTAATGTACTACTTGATACTGTTTGTCTTGCATCCTATTTAAGATTTATGGTTTGACTCAGAGGTAAAATTAGCCTATATTTTCTGTGTGTGCTCTCTTTTTTCAGATTTTGGTATCAGTATTACCTTTTTTTTAATAGAAAGATTTAGATGACTTCCTTCTGCTTAATATTCTTTGAGTCAGTTTGAATAATGTCAGATTTATCTTTTTCTTAAGTTTCTGGTAGTATCCCTTTGTAAAACAACCTGCTGTCTCTTGGGGGTATAGTTCTTTGACAATTCTCTTTGTTTCTTTTATGGTAACTGGTCTGTTTGGATTTACTATCTCATTTATGTTGCATTTTAGTCTCTTATATTTTCCATTATGTCTGTTTTTTAAATTTATTTGCATAAAGATGAATAAAATATTCTCTTCAGATAACTTCTCCTGTATTTGAGGTTATTTTCTTCTTATTTCATACTTGAATCATTCTACTTTTCTCTTTTGCTTGATTGGGTGAGTTAGCAACTTATTAATTTTATTGTTTGCCTTTGTCAAAGAACCATTTAATTATGTATTTATCCTGCCGTTTTTAGTTTCCTGATTATTAATTTCTGGTTTTATTTTAATTAATCATTATTTCTGTTTCTTTTAGGCACATTTTGTTTTTTATTTCTAACTTGCTTATTGTATGTTTAATTAATTTTTTCAGTTTCTTTTGATTATTAATGTAAGTATTTAGGACACTTTATATATTAATGCATTCTTTTTTTTTTTAAAGATTTTATTTATTTATTTGATAGAGATAGAGACAGCCAGCGAGAGAGGGAACACAAGCAGGGGGAGTGAGGGAGGAAGAAGCAGGCTTCCAGCAGAGGAGCCTGATGTGGGGCTCGATCCTGTAACTCCAGGATCACGCCCTGAGCCGAAGACAGATGCTTAACAACTGAGCCAGCCAGGCGCCCCATTAATGCATTCTTAAGGCATTTTCTTCAAAACACCATATAGCTGTTTTCCATAGCTTCTAATATGTCGTACTTTCATAGCTAAGGACTATTGATGCCAAAATGACATTTGTCCCCATAATGCCAGAGTCAGTATCATGATCTTGAAGACTTTTGATTAGAGAAATAAAGATTAAGACTTACAAACTCATTTGAGGGGCGCCTGGGTGGCTCAGTTCATTAAGCGTCTGCCTTCGGCTCAGGTCATGATCTCAGGGTGCTGGGATCGAGCCCCGCATCAGGCTCCCTGCTCAGTGGGGAAGCTGCTTCTCCCTCTGACCCTTCCCTCTCTCATGCTCTCTCTCTTTTTCTCTCTCAAATAAATAAATAAATAAATAAAATCTTAAAAAAAGACTTATAAACTTATTTAAAATAGTTTTCCACTCAAATATTTGGGAGAATAAAATCAAATCACATTAAAATAAGTAAGATAATTGTTAAAAGTGCCAAGCTGTCTTTATTATTTGATTTTCTTAATACATTGCTCCCAAATACTGTATTTTGAATTAATGTTGTCTAAAAGGATTAACATTTTTTTTACTAGATTATTAGAAAAAAAAAGGGAAATTACTATTATCTTTGGTCTCCCAAAGTCCTTTTAAGTAACCACTTTAAGAGGATCTGAGTATTTTATAATAGTCATATTCATAAGGAAGAAACCATAATTTACTCTGTATCTGTACCCTTCAATCAAGGAGAACTTACCAACGAGGTAGTAAATAGCCCAGCAAGCTTCCTTGTGTACATTAACAAGAAGTAATGCATTGTTTTCATATGACATTAATCAGACTCAAATACATTTATTGAGAACGATTTCATATCCAGCACTATGCTGATGAATTCAGATACATCAGCTCATGTAATAATCCTCCTAACTTTATTTTAAGATAGGCATCAACGTAACTTTTAATGTTAGGGAAACTAAACCTCAGAAAAGGTTGCTTGCTCTGGGTGGTAAAGGACATAGCTGGGAATTAACACCAGATTCTCTGATTCCTTATCCAGCTCTTTCCAAATTAAAAAGAATGCACCAAATATCGGTCAGGTAGTATATCTTTTTTCCAGTCTGCTCTGAAAATGGCAATTATGTCAGACTGACAGATGTTTCATTCTTTCTATAAGCATTCATTGAGCACCTACTTTCTACAAGACCCTCCTTGCACAGAGATCTCCTAGTAGATGAGATGCTCTGCTACCCAGAATGTTTGCTGATGCAAAGGAACAAGTTGTAGGGCTTGGGAGAACCGAAGTCACCAGGAATCAGAGGAGGAGGTCACTCAAGAAGAATGCAGACCTGGGATTCTGAGGATGCTCCGAAGGTTGAAGAAGGTTGGAGGCCATGGAAAGGAGGAATAAAGCAGGCAGGAGGAAAGGTTGCAAATAGAGTAGGGTATCATTTATTATAATACACAAATAGTGGGTGTTTGTTCTATTATTTTTTAAAGGTCCTAATATTGAAAATTAGCCAATTTAATAATGACAATAGCAAGACAAAAAGAAGAAGCTAAAGAAAAGGAAAGGGAAAAGTAGTTCCCGGAAGCCACAGAAAATTACAATTTGGGAAGTGTAAGATATTGATTAGGATGTCATCCACTCTGTCCCTTCCATCTTCAGGCAGAATTAAAATGTTCCAATAAGATGAAAGAACATAGCTATGGACTAAATTGTGTCATTCCAAAACTCATATATTTTTTTAAAAATTTATTTATTTATTTGAGAGAGAGAGATAGAGAAAGCACAAGCAGGGGGAGCAGCAGGCAGAGGGAGAGGGAGAAGAAGGCTCCCTGCTGAGCAAGGAGCCCTATGCAGGACTCGATCCCAGGACCCTGGGATCATGACCTGAGCTGAAGGCAGATACTTAACCAACTGAGCCACCCAGGCACTTCTCAACATTCTTATTTTGAATCCCCAATGCCCAATGTGATTGTAGGAGATAAGACTTTGGGGGAAGTGATTAAAGTTAAATGAGGTTGTAGGGCATGGCTTTGATCTGATAGGATTAGTGTTCTTATAAGAAGAGACACCAGCAGCTCTCTCTCTTCACCCTGTGAGGACACAGTGAGAAGATGGTCATCTGCAAGTCAGGAAGAGAGCCCTCACCATAACTCAACCCCACCAGAACTTGACCTGGGACTCCAGCCTCCAGAACTGTGAGAAAATAAATTTCTGATTTTTAAGCCACTCAGTCTATAGTATTTTGTTATGGCAGCCCAAGCTGACTAATACAAACATATTATATTTTAGAATAGTTCCCTAAAACTCGAACTCCTCACTAACTCATTAGTATCAGTGACCTTGACAGTGATCAGATAAAAAAAAAAAAAGGGTTAGCAGTGAGGTGAGGGGACTGCCAGAGCAACTGAAGAAAGTTTTGTTAATCACATATACCCTACCGTCCGGAGGTAATTTTAGGCAATGTTAGGGAACCCTCGAAACTTGGTGAGGATGTTCAACAAAATAAATTGGGAAAGGTGAGAGAGTTTTGTGTAGAGTTGCTTGTGTGTAGAGGAACTCACAAAGATGTGATATTTAGGGGGAATTCCTAATCTTTAAACGTGAAGTCAAGAAAGGAAATCATTCCCTCCTACAAATATGATTTGTTACCCCAGAAGATGAAGTCATGGTAAATGGGCCAAAGGTTTAAGCCAGTGATACAATTCATTCATCCACTCATCCATTCTTCCACAAATACCTTATGGAGCCCTTGTGTGTTTCAGGCCTTGTTTCCTGGTCAGGTCAGGATGCTGCTCTTGGATTCTCCAACTTCCATGATCATTACATATTGAACAGCAAATATTCTTTTCATTGATCTTGGTTTTTAAAATGTTCTATTGGTCACGACTCTTTGATAAACATTTGTTTATAAACTCTGCCCCCCCAACCCCCACTTCTTAAGATCTTCAGTATCAGAGTGAGGAGTCCAGCAGAATTTTCCCAGCTCAGTTTTGGAGAAGCTTTACATTTACTTCATAACCTCGAGAAATATGTTTCTAACCTGCCAAGATGGAGAATCCCAGCTGGGCCTTTCTTTGCAACTGATTATTAGCTTCATTAAAACTTCCACTTATGAATTGGCAACATTTATGCCTTATTCCCATAGACTGGGTCATTGTACCACGCCTATTACAAGGGCAGAAGGACCATATTTCCTTACAGAAATGCTGCCCTCAGTGGAGCCAGGAGGGAAGAACTATGAAAGGAACACCAGTTCATAGAAGCTGTAGATCACAGAAGCCCAGCAGTGCCTTGAAAGTTGGTGAAAAAAATTGAAGGCCACTCCTGATCATGGCAGTGACATTGCTATAAATATATTGGCATATCTGTTCTTTTCTAGCCCTTCAATGTCTTGAGCTATGGAGACTGTTTTAAGGAGCTGTGTCTATTTCAAAGCTTTCCTCTGGAAGCTTAAGACCTTCTTAACAGTTCTTTAATAGCTAAAAAGCAGAGTTGGATTCTGAAACTCCATCGCTCAGACATTTTGTAAAACCAATGCTAAGAAGATTTAAGCTGAAAAGTTGGTGCATCATTCTTTTCTTCCTCATCTGCCATCCTGCTGGATCCTCCAGCCCCGTCAGACATCCATGCTGCACGCTTAGAAATGGGGCTGGTTGTAGTGAATTTGCTGGTTTTAGAGTCAGTTGCTGAGGTTCCCTGGGAATAACCCCCCAACCCAACTCCTGAGAAAAATCAGTAACATGCTCGATATGGCTTTATGTCTGTCTGCCTTCACAGACAACTTTAGCCTAAAATCTTTAAAAAATCAAACGTTTGCTCTTCTTTTTTTCCCTCTAGGCAATGTAGGCGAAGAGGGGGCATTTTATTTATTTATTTCATTCGGTTAGCTTTACATGTTTTCTTTTCTCTAAATGGCTCAAAAACCAGTATAGGTCAACTCTAAGAGGAAGAATACAATTTTAGGAATATTTATCATGAGGTTTAAGATAGATAATTAAAAAGGAAAGCAAGAATCATAAACAAGGGAAGAGGAGAGAGAAAGAGGCATGAAGGGATGACAAGAAATACACTGGAGTTCAGGATAAAGGGAAACTGGAGGGAAACTGGATCCCAAGACCCTCTCTTCATAGTTAGCCCATCTATCTTGCACCATGGGACCAAAGCCAGGCCCTCGGCCCTGGTCTTGTGCATATCAGCAATAATTGGTCATTCCTTACCCTTCATACAAGTGAAGAGACCTTGTTTAAAATAGGCCTTGATTGTCTTATGATCCTAAAATAAAGTCAAAAGAAAAAAAAAATGTCTGGTTCCCTTAATAAACTAGGTGGTAAAACAGAAGCATTCCTCACAGAGGAGGAGGGAGATTTATTTTGGTTGGGGGTCGTGGCTAAGGGGAAACTGATGGAATCTTACTGTCTCCCTTTTAGGAGCAGTCAGAGCCTTTCAGGACAGAGGATAAAAGGCTCGGAGGTCTACCAGCAAACTGATGAGGGTCTTGGTGGGGAGAAACCAAGGGAACACAGTGTTCTAGAAGTTGTTACAGAGCAAACCAGCACCTGTCTTCTGGAGAGTAGCCCAGAAGGGGAAACTGAAACAGCCAAGCAGACAGGAGTCTTAGGGAAGGAGAGATGTGCCTGGCTCTTGATGTCTGGCTGTGGTCTTGTTAGGAGATGGCAGGGTGGGAGGAGCAGCCAGGGGAAGATCAAGAGGCCTGAAGGAGCACGCTCACAGGGGGTGCTGTGAAGGGACTGGGGCACATGAGGATGAGGGTGGAAGAGGTTAGACAGGTAAGATAGAGCCAGGTGTCACCTAACTTCAGAAGCCAGACACAGGGGAGGCCAGGAAATTTAGGCCTATGTTTCTCAAACCCTAGGCTACTCATATGTGTGAAGCATCTTCCTGGAAACTCAGTGTTGCACAAATACTTGGGGCAAATCATTCTTTTTTTTAAAAAGATTTTATTTATTTATTTGAGAGAAAGCACAAGAGAGCATGAGCAAGGGAGAGGGGCAGAGGGAGAGGCAGAAGCAGACTCCAAGCTGAGGAGGGAGTCTGATGTGGGACTTGATCCCAGGACCCTGGGATCATGACCTGAACCAAAGGCGGCCACTTAACTGACTGAGCCACCCAGGCGCCCCTGGGGCAAATCATTCATTAACCCATGTACTAAAACAAACATGGATATATTTTGGAGTAGACCACAAAATTGGCATGATTTTAATAATAAAATATGCATACTTAAAAAAATTTTTGGCTGGTAGCGATCACCTGCATGACACCGGTATTCCCCGGGTACTCTTTTCCACATTCGGTTCATTGATGGGGCAGTTTGAGAATTTCCTTAGGCAAGAGGAAGTGAAATGGCATTGCCCAAAGCTGTGCCTTGTGCCTGGAGCATATTTTCTGCCCCTCTGAGCATCTTCTGGTCCCACTCCAAGAGCTGGTCTGACATGCTGGACTAGTGGAGCGAAGTGGTTATGCATCACATCCATAGTGGCCCATGCCAAGACATCACTGCTTAATATCAAGTGGCAGGACATTTCTGTAATCTTTTGTAGGTTGGTTTGCCATCATTTTCCCAACAGCCTTAGAAATAATTATTCTTACTCTGATTTACAAAAGAGAAAATGATGTGTGGCAGGTATTGTGAACATGGCCAAGGGGTCCTTTCAAGAAGACTTCTATGTTAGGACATGGGTTCTGTCAGGCAGGGGGTCCAACAGTTGTATTCACGTGTGTGGACCTGTATTCTGGAAGGGGGCTTCATGCCAGTGTGATCAGCCAGCCTCATGGAAAGCATGCTGACCTTCTCAATTCAGTTCTCCAACTTCTGTCAATTGATGCACTGCTGGACAATATTTAATGACAGCTTTTAGCTCCATATTTCTTATGAAGAACTTAACTGAAGCAAAACAGAATGCAGGTGGGCAATTTAATCTTGCAAATGTCTGTCTGTCTCTGTTTTTCTCTTTCCGTCAGGTTATTTACAACTCTGGCTCACTAATAAATACAATCATGACTTGAACCACCAGAATCACCTGCTTTTACTTAGCAGGGTATTTTAAATAATAAAATATTCCTTACTGTCTTCAAAACCTCATGAAGCCCTGTCTATTTTAATACCAACTTTCTGAAGACTCATTAGTAATTAATGAAATCATTAAGAATGGTTCATGGTGACTGACACCTTCCTGGCAACCACAATCCCCTCTCGTACTTAGTGGAAATGTCACTGGCTCCACAGGTTTGATTTGGGGGGTGGAGTGGGCGGGTGGAGGGCGAGGGAATTAGATTACATAAAGTTTCCCAACAGCCATCGGCTGGAAGGGAAAGCTGTGAGTATGTTCCTCCAAGTTTCTCTACTTAGGGAGCTGTGTTGGGAGAAGTTTTCTGAAAAACCTTTCCTTCATCCAATGCTGGCTTTAAGAAATCCTGCTAATATCATGTTTTCACTAAAATGGTATTGTGTGGCTCAACTCAATTAGCAAAGATGTAGTGTTGAAAGTCACCCTCTTTTTTTTTCCCTCATGTTTTCACACATTTCCTTCTTTCTTGGCATTGCCTAGATTTATTCTCCTCTTCTCCCTTTTAGGAACAGAATTTGGCATAAATAAATGATAACTGAGAAAATGGTATAAACAGAAGCGTAAACGCAGGGTTTCTCCAGCCTCCCACGGAAGGTCAGGGTGATTTGTTGTAGCAAGTGGTTATCCACAGGAAAGATGGTAGTTCCAGTGGCTGCTACTTCATTTGTGTTTTAATAAAGAAACCCACATTCTTGCCATAATGACTCAAAGTGGAGCATGAACCCCCCAAAGCCTCACAGACCACTAATGCACTGAAACTGTTATGTCAAAATGGACTGCTCTGCCAGGGCACCGGCCACGGAATGGAAGTCAGTACATTTCATACCCCAATGCATTTAAATTGTATGAAGCTGATATTTAATACAAATACAAGTGCCAGTGGAATCTGCATATTTAATATGCATTCTCGAACTCTCAGAATTAAGCAGTTGATCTATGGGACACAAAGGGATCATCCTTCTCTCAAAGAGAATATTTTATGACCAGGCAGTTTAAAAGGCACTGACATAAACAACTGTTTGCAGCTCTCTCTCTCTCATCTTCAAAAGGCAAATAGTACATGTAAGGACAAGCTGTTTTAGACAAAGCATTTTAGAAAATCACTTGAAATGCTTCCTTTTCCTTTAAGGACAACTGAACTTTTGATAGATGCTCAAGAGAGTTTTTATAATTTAGTTTGTTTCTTGTTTTGTTTTGTTTTTTTTTTTTTGCAGGGGACAGAGGGATAGTGTGAGGGAACAAAGCTGAAACCTGCTTCTCTTGGATGTGGAAATCTTACTGCTTAAATCATAAAGGTGTTATTTATGGTTTTTACACCATGACTGAACATGCCAGATTTTCTGGGGCAGTGTCAATTTTAAATGAATAGCTAAGTTTAATTTCATCACTGCATCTTTGTAAGAATTTCACCTAGACAAGTGAATAAAATTGAAAACAAATATTTTGCCACATCCCCTGTCCTAGTTTTTTATTCTTAATATACAGTCACTCTCCTTTTAGCTATACTGATATTTGGAAAGCCATTATGGAAATGACTTAATTTTTGGAGGTATATGTCTCACAAATAAAATGTGCATCCCACATCTCATTTCCTTCTAATGCTTGAGGGAGAAAGAAGGCATTGATGAAGAGCTGCCTCATTTTCTAGAGAGAACAGAGGCCCTGAGCGCCGAGAGGGACTTCCTAGCTGCAGTAGTCACCATGTCAGTCTGAATTCTTGCCTGCTGGACTCCAAGCTGGGCCCCCTCCCCACCCTGCCCCTGCTGGATGAGGGCTCACAGCACGATGATGATTCCATGAGGCATAGCGCCATGCACACTTTTTGTTTTGAATTGGGTTTTATTAGTCATCCCACTCACTGAGTACTAGGTGCTGTCTGTGGAGTTATAAAGATATACACGATGCTGTCTCTGTCCTTACGGAGCTTGCAATATATTAAGGGAAGCCAGGTATGTACCCACGAAGCAGAAGCTCACTGGACAAGGCAGGGGGATCATGCCATTTGCTTCTGAGGATGCAGATGGTGATAAGGGTTGCTGTGGTTCCCAGCCACGGGGGAGGAACTGGAACTACAGCCTCAACCACTCAAAGATGTGCAGATCCCAGAACTGTGAACAGTTAGTTTCTAACTAATCTGAAACTTGACATTCTAAGAGCTTTCTTTAAAAGATCCCTTTTAAATTCTTTTTATCTTCTTAAAAAAATTCCTCTACCAAATAATGTCCTTTACATAAGGTGAAAAAATATATTAAGGGAAATAAAACCCAAAACTTGTGCTTTATGAATTTTTGTTGAACAAGGAAAAACATTTAGGCTGTCCCCATCCCTTGAGTTCTTTCTCTTCTTTCCCCTTGCCTTGGTTGATGACAAGAGTCTAAACCATTAATTGAAGCCAGGTCAGAATAAGCAAAAGTGAGGTGAGCTCTGGACCTCCCAGAGAGAGCAGTGAGGAATTCCAGACTTTCACTGACATTAAGAACAGCCCTTCTGAGACTCCGAATAGGCTGCAAAGGGAAATTGTCTTCCAGGCTGGGGGTTTAGGTGGACCCTGAGGAAAAGAACTGATGGACAAAGTCCAGTGAAGGCACATAATATGTTCCCTCAAATAATCTAAAATGACCTTCACATGCCCTCCAGGGTGGCCCCGGGAAAAAAAACATCAATATATTCCTTCAGCCCTTACCTTGCTCAGTCTTCCAGAGCCTGACACAGGGAGAAACCCCACTGTTATATTTCTCTCTGCCCCCAGGAACGTTCACCAGTTGGGGGGAAAATGAGGCCAGAAAATTGTTGCTATGGGCTCTGTTTTGTGGAAGTTAAAATGCTGGAGCAAGAATCTGATTGCTTGATAGCTCCATCTCTCCCTCTCTCTTTCTCACCCCCCCACCCCTTCCCGAGAGCTCTCCTTCTCTCCTACCTCCCCCACCACCCCCTTTATCTACTCTTCCCTCCTTCCTCCACTGGACTCTCAGTCCTGCCCCCACCCGGGCCCGAGGAGAGCCTTTCAGGTTGTCAATGAAACATGGAATTATTTCCTTTGATGGCTTAGATAATAGTAGGAGCCAAAGCAATGAGTGAGGTCGGCTGAAACCAATGCAGTCCTGCCCGGGACTAGAGAGCCAATCGCAGGAGCAGAGGGCGGGGCGTCGGCGCCAGCAGATAATTGCTAAGTGCATCGCTAGCACAGTTGGGCCGAGCTGCCGAAAGGTCTGGTCGCAGAGACAGGAACGCGTAATCCTCAGCGTGCTCCATCCCGACGGCATCCTTCCCCGGCTCGGCAGGGCAGGGAGCCTCTGGCCACCAGCCCCTCTGCTCCGCGGAAAAGGTACTCCTGCCTGCGTCCCGGGGGGTGCTGCTCTGGCTCTGCCGTTCTCAGTGGCTGGCAGTTTAGCATATGTAGAGGGATTGCAGAAAGAAAAGTTTAAGGGAGGAAACGTGACAAAGGTGGGAAATCACCGTCTTTTGTTGGGATGAAAACAAGCTGACAATTTGGAAAACTTCTGCGCTGTCTAGAACTGGCGTTGTTTACTACTCTCTCAATTAGCTGCACTCGGGTCTGTGGAAATGAGTCTGGTCTGGGGCGAGGGAGACGGCACAGTTGGGGTGTAAATTCAGGTTTGCTGGGTGAAGGGAATTGGACCCCTGGATTTGCTGCTTCCTGGCAAACCCATCACTGGGAGGCTGATGCTGAGAAATATGATTGGTTGGTTGGGTTTTCTGCCATAGGGTCTGCCCCCTTTCCATTACCTTGACCTGCCTTCCACCAACTATGTGACCTTCAACTTGAGTCCTTCCTCAAACTTTTGTCTCCTTCCACCTTCCTCCCTTTTGCCCACTGTCTCAGTTCATGTTTTTTTTTTTTTTTCTGGTGGGAAAAGAAATTTCCTGGGGTGTGGGCCGCTGTCCTGTTTGACCTGATGGGCATCTGTGACACACAACTTGGTGAGAAACAAGCGAAACAGTTCTTAGAGGAAGAGAAATTACTTAATTGATTAACTTCTGAAAACTGGAAGACTTTCCAGGCTTGGTGTGTCCTGAAATAAAGGGGATGGAGCTACCTGGTATCCCCTATGAAGGTTACACCCTTATCAGAGAAGGACTGTCCAGGGCAGAGCATGCCAATGGCTGTAAGAGGCGGAAGCTGGTGGGAGGGGCAGACTCCTAGGGGCTGCCTCTGTTGAGGTACGCAGGTACATCTGGACCTCAGAGGGTGCTGGGGCCACCAGCTACACTGTTTCTGTTCATTGCTCTCCAAGCAAAAAAGCTCGCCATGGTCAGCAGCTGGTTCAGCCTCGAAACACCCTTGTGCATTCTAAATTGCGGGACCACAAGGGCCTCACTTGCTCTGAGACCCACTTTTCGGTCTGGGGAAAAGTCCTTTCCTGGAGCTTCTGCAAACGGGAGGTGTTAGATAGGCCTCCTAGGAAGCAAGGTCCCCATGGAGAGAAAGGTGATGTGCTTGGTCTTGAACTTCCTGCCCGCTTTGGTGCAGGCAGCTCCTATTTGAATGCCCTACAGCAGTTCACCAGGTATGTCCTCTGATCTGCTGGATGCTCTGAAGCTGTCAGTCCAGGACTGATCTTACAAGTCCCTGGGGCTTTGGGGAGGTCAGGTGAATTACCTCACCCTGATTTCTCTCCTCAACCTGAAGCTGCGGAGCTTGATTCCCAGTCCCTGCAAGAAGTGAATGTCCTGGGAGGGATCCTCCAGCAACCCCTTGTCCCTGTGACACCCTTCCTGCTGAGGTGTGGATGACAGTCACCTTTCTCTGGCTCCACAAATCACTTTCAGCTTTTAATTCTTTTCTTTAACTGCCACAACAGGTCCTCCACCTCCTTTACGCAGCTATTTTGGGTGGGAGTCGTTATTGTTGAAGCTCTACTCACAATGGTTAAAAAAACAGCTGCCTGACTTTTTTTTTTTCTTGGTCAAGATACAGTCAGCTTTCTCTTCTGCACATGTTGTCTGACAGTAAACAAAACAAACTTGCAGCCCTGCAAATTATGGCTTTATGTTTGGAAGCCTGGAGTGGACGCTGAGCTTTTGTCTGCTGTTCGGGCGTATTTGAGCAGACACCTTCTCCCCTGTGGTCTGTCTGGGGCACTTGACCCCCAGAGAGCCCAGGAGAGGCAGCACCCAGCAGGTGGGGGGAGCTTCAGAGGGGGCACTTTGGTTTTCAAGAAGGCAGTCATAAAACTAGAAAATGCTTTCGAGTTTCAGGGGTGCCTCGAACCAAAAACCGGTATCGAAAATGGAGGGTCCTTACAACTGATGTTGACCTGCTAGATTTCTACATGATAGAGGACATTCCAAGTAAGGCTTTTAAACCAGCTCCTGAATGGTGACTCATGCCTGGAGAGGAGAGAGGCAGGATTGGGGGAGGGAGCAGAGGGAGCGCTGGGAAGTGCAAGTGGGACACACTGGAGCGCTTGCCATGTCTTCTCCTCCTCCTCATTCCTCTTCCTTGTAGTTCCCCATTTGGAACAAAGATTGCTAAAATAACAACTCTAGACTAAAAAAAGCATAATAGGAGCTGAAGAATAATTGATGAAATGCAAAACACCATCATTGCAACTTCACCTTGGATGGGGCATGAAATCCAGGATCAAGCCTCACTGCTGTGATCCACTTTGGAGATTTCAATCTCCTGTTAGGCTGATTGGTTCCTTGTGAAGCATGGCGCCTGTTTGTGTGCGAAGGGACTGATTGGTGCTCAGAAAATTAAATTTGTTACTCGTCATTTCATCAAACATGGTAGCTTTCTCCAGACCCTGGGCAAGCACCATCCATAGATCTAGCATTTTCTCCTCTCCCCACCTGGGCAACTAGGCTTTCTCTCGTTTAACTACGGAGCTGAGCAGGGGTTGCCCCTTTCTGCTTTCACAAGCCCTGGGTGACTTACCTGACAAGTAAAAGTCCCTTCCTTCCTTTTCTGTTCTCTTTCCTGTCATCTCTTTTCATCATAAACACATCAGTCAATAATCTCTTTGCCAACCTACTTGATCTCGTCATTTTGTGCCAATTTTCCTGTTAAAGAAAACTGTCCCCTGAAAATAGGATTGAAAACATATGAACATTTTTATCAGAGAAGAGCCTGTTAGTCCTTCTATTTTAAAATTTAATTTTGTGGTTTTGGGGAAATCAAATAAGCACATTTATTGTGTTAGGTGTTTTTGTGAGTGCTGTTGAGATGTCTTCTTTTTTCTCTTGGGTGGATGCGTGAACTCCCCAGTTATTCTGGGGGTGTGTGTCTGGAGTATCCCCCTAAAGGTGAAGAGCTTGGAGCATATGCTTCTCTTTATTCATCACAGGGTGAAGCCTGTTTTGAAATCTAGGCTCTAAATTGTACTCACCACACATGGTTATTTTACCCCTTCATTCTTAGGAAAATTTCATAGCCCAAATTATTAGTAAATAGTTCACATGACTTACTTTTCCTTACACACACACACACACACACACACACACACACGCCCCCTTCCTTCCTCCCTACTCAGGAGCTTTTGCATGCCAAACAATTTTACTTAATCTGATATATGCCTCTCTTTCTCCTTTCCTTTCTGATTCTTCCTTCCTGTCACTTAAGGGCACCCTAGAGGTTGAGATTTAATTTTAGACACCCTGCTCACCTCACTTCTAAAACAGTTAGCCAAGGGAAGTCAAGAATTCTGGGATGCTCATGGAGTTGCCCTGTGGGAGCAGTGAGACAATCCTTCACCATGTTCTGTTCCATGCAGACCTCACCAGAGCACCTGGGGTGGTGCAGCTACCCCTCATGAGACAGGCAGGACAGACCGTTCTGAGCGCAGGCCTGTTAGATGCACAGAGACTCCATCAAGCAGAACCCTCACTGCTCTGCTGTCCTGACACCCACCCACCCTCAGCCCCCATGCATCGGACTGACCTTGGACACATTAGCCAGCAGTGAAATGTGCCTGTCATTCTCCCAGCTCCTTTGTTCTTTGTTCCCTTCTTACCCCTACATCTCTCTCTCCAGAGTTAGAAAGGATCAGATCTCTTTATTCTTACTAGGGTGTAAATAGTTAAGAGTGTTGTCACTGACAGAGGTGTTTGAGTTCTTAATGGAAATCAAAGCTGTTCATGGTGGACTTGCAGACATCTGCCTTGGGAATCGGAAGATGGACTTTGGGTGGGGAGTGTCTGGGCTGTCATGGACCTTGGCTTTTCAGTTCAGGCTGGTCGTGCTCTCACCCCGTCAAGGACATGCTGCAGCCACTCGGGGCATTGCACCGACAATATTTGTCATCTAGCACCCAGAACCTGATTCCTCAGCCTTGACCTTGGGCACTACACTTATTTTGCCTATTCTGACCTCAGTTTCTTCATATATAAAGCCAGGGACTTGGACTATGCTCTCATTGATCCCTTTTCTGCTCTGTCCTTCTCTCTGGATGTAGACACTGGAGTTATAGATCCAGCTGGGAACGTTAGAGCTCCAGAAGGACATGGAGCTTATGGAGCGTACTTCAGTGTGGGCCACGGTGCCCAGGGATGCTTCAGATCTGGAATCCGTGAAGGCAGGTCGGAGGGATGGTGGCTGCTATGCCACAGGAAAAACAGGCTGAGGGGTGATGTAATAACTGATTTTGGTTTAGGAGGGGATGTTACATGGAGGATGGCGACCAGCTGTTCTCCATCTCCAGTAGGATTGAACGAGAGAAAATAGACAGAAATTGCAGCAGATGGACTTAGATTAGGTATGAGGAAGAATTTTCCGTCAGCAAGAGTTGTTAAAAAGGGAAGGTTGTGGAGCCTCCGTGATGATCTTTAGGAAATGGATAAGCAGAAGATTCAGCTGGAGGAGGAGGCAGAGCGCTGTGAGGAGCCTGAAGGAGGGGCTGTCTGGTCCTGGGATCCTGGCCCTTTCCCGAGGAGGGCCCTTTGTGGCCGAGAGCCAAACTCCCTGGGATGGAAGGAAGGGGTGTAGCCAGCCTGCATGGCCCTCCAGGTACTGCCTCGATGGGCAGAGCCTGTCCACTGCTTGAGGCTCTCTCTTCAAGTCTAATCTTTCCTTTCCAGATGTGGCAAACAACGCCCAGGAAGGCAGCAAGCCTTGGTGTCCTCATGCCCTGACCGGATGGCAGGGTCAGGAACTGAATCAAGATCCTCTATCCCTTCAGTCAGTGTATTTGCTTTGTAGGTCATTTTTGCTCTTGCTTCCAAATTGAATAGACCATTTACTTTTTCTGGGCTCCTAATTTTTCTCTAACCAAATGGTGGAGACAGGGATACCTGCCGTTAAGCAGCGTTTTTTGAATGCCCTTTAATAGCATGGCACAGTCAACTCCACCTTCCCTGATTTATACAGCAAACTCTTCAGCCTCAGTCAGTGATTGGGAAGGGCTGCTGCAAGGCCGGGGCTGGGAGAGTGCCTGCCAGAAACCGGCTCAGAAAAGAGGGGACTGGGTACAGTGGGAGGAGGAGCAGGAGGAGTGATACGAAAAATATTATTCAATCTGAATCTTACAGAGCTGAGAGACTTGAGACATCTAGTTCAAGCTCCTCATTGGGGAAGTGAAATGAGAGTTCCACAGCATGGTTAGGATCTGGATGAGACGCTTAGATGACCAGTTACCTTTACAAAACAGAATTGGTAATCTCATTCGGGTTCTCATTTCTTTTCTTTTCTTTTTTTTTAAAGATTTTATTTATTTATTTAACTGAGATAGAGACAGCCAGCGAGAGAGGGAACACAAGCAGGGGGAGTGCGAGAGGAAGAAGCAGGCTCCTAGCGCAGGAGCCTGATGTGGGGCTCGATCCCGTAATGCCGGGATCACGCCCTGAGCTGAAGGCAGACACTTAAGGACTGCGCCACCCGGGCGCCCCTTGGATTCTCATTTCTGAGAGAGGCTTCTACAATGTGGGGCTGAAATTCCACTATTCCTTCCAGCCAGACTTGATTCATTACTGGGCAGATATGTCTCTTGAGCATGCTTGGACCCCCCTGGGAGGAGCTTTAGGGGAGGCCTGGGGAAGGTACATACTGTGGCAAGGGGGTGGGCTGTCCCAAGGCCTAGAGGCGGGCTCCCTGTGGGGTCAGGGCGGGAGCAGGGTGCTGCTGACCCGCTGGCAACCTGTGGATGGAAACAGCCTCACACTCTTGAGAATGAGGCAGAGGCTGTGCCGGCTGTGCCTTGCAGTGGTTTGAGTCATGTAGGAAGCAAGATGGATTGGTGAAATGAACACCACAGAATAAATTCATAATTAGGAAGCGCATGTGTGTAGTCACTGAGTACAAGGAAAGAAACATGGAAGGCTGTGCTGGGCTAGCTAGGAGCTGGTAGGGGGTATCCAGAGCCATGTTTCTGTGCTCACAAAGGCATCCTGAGCACTGTGCCCAGCACTGAGACAGGCGCTGGGGAGTCTGTCAGAAACAAAACACGTGCGGTCCTCATCCTGTGGGAACTTGCTAGGGAAGACCATTAGCCCCTGAGGCAGCCAAGCAGGATTGTGTCTGAGGAGACAAAGGGGAAGAGGGCACAGTGGGTGCCAGGGGCCTGGCTGCCAGGTGGTGAGACAGGCTTGAAGGGTGGAGAGAGCTGGGGAAGCTGAGGGAGAGGAGGAGGAGGGAGGGCACAGGAAAGGACAGAAAGGCCAGGGACTGCAGAGCCTGTCCTGGGAAGGTGAAAGAGCCCACATCCATGGAGAGAACCTCGAGAAAACAGATGGTCAAGATAACCCAGGGTGGCCTCATCTCAGCCCTGCTGCCACTGTTCCTTTCCATTCAGAATGACACTCAGGCTGACTTCACACTTCTGTCCTCAACTTCCATGTCACAGACTGCAGCAGAACACAATAGGTGTGGGGAGCAGGATGCTGGCATATGCTGGGTGTGGGGTTGACACGTGGTTACCCTTACTTGGTATGGTCAGAGGAGGCCTCTTGGAGAGAGCAACACCTGACAGGGACTGGAGAAATAAATAGGATCCCACCAGGTGGATGGGGAGGGGGAGAAGGAGGGCAGCCACTCTGGCAAGACTCAGAAGCGTGAAACAGCACAGTGTGTCAGAACACTATGAGTAATACTTGAGTGTTGCTGCGTCTGAGCACACGAGGTATGTTTTTGGGGGTGCGGGAGAGAGAGAGGGTGGGAGTATGCCCAGGTAGGAAAGGACCAGCTGGTCATAGTGAGGAGCAGAAGGTTTTTAGGCAGGAAAAGGCAGTCACATTTGCATTTAGGACACATGAGTTGTGAATGGAGGATGGGGGTGAGGTTTGGGAGAGACCCAAAGCCGGGCTAAGGGGATGGTCCCGAAGTCATTTTGGTGCCATCCAGGTGAGCAGCGAGGAGGGAAGAAGGAAGACTCTGGCAATAGGAGAAGAGGAGGGGACAGCTTCACAGGGTGACACTTTGACTTCCTAAATTATCCTCAGTCAGGCAAACATGAAGAGGAATTTTTCATCCTCTGGAGGAGAAGCTGACAGGTGACAAGGAAAGTTCACACGGGTAGATGAGAAAGAGAGAAAGAGAGAGAGCAGTGCCCCCCACTGAAGACAGGATGGGAGCAAATGGGTTTCAACAACAGGAAAAGGGTATAAGCTAGACATTAGCATTAATGCCTTCATGGAGGGGTTGTTAAACACAGGGACAAGGTCAGCAAAGACGGCTATGAACTGATTCTCTTCTCCATCGAGTATTAAAAAATCAGTCTGTCCCCTGATGAAAGAATAGGCAAAGGATGTGAACAGGGAGTTCAAACAGAGAAAAGAAACACAAATGTCCAGAAAAAAAGATGTACAAGTGTCCAACCTCTCTAATAATTAAAATATTACATCAGAAATAAGATACCATTATCCACCTACCAGATGAGCAAAAATGAAAACGATACACCCTGTGTTGTTATGAATGCCAGGACATGGACATTTGCAGACCTAGCTGGTGGGAAGATCATTTGCAAACACAGGAGACATGTCTCAAAAATATACCCTCTAAACCAGCAAGCAATTCCTCTTCTAGGAATTTATCCTACGGAAATAATCAGAGCTGTGCAAAATAGTTCTAATCAAGAATATTCCTTTCAGCATTACTCATTATAACAAAACATTGTATGGGGGGATTAATTAAATATAATATGGCTCATCCATAAAATGGAAATCAAGGAAGCTATTAAAGTTACATTGAATAATATGTAAGAATATGGGAAAATGCTAATAATATATATAAGTAAGTAAATACAATTTTGTAAAAAAAAAAAGAAATGCATACAGTCATGAAAAATAGAATGGAATATAATATATCAGAGTGATAATGGTGGTGATCAGGAAATATCTGATTCTTTTGTTAGACTTTTCTGTATTTCCCAAATTTCGTACAGCGAATGTGTTGTTTTACATATCAGAAAAGCATGCTCTTTCAATTAGTTACTCAAACCACAAATGTTGGAGAAGGGACTATACATGTAACAATGTGTCCGGCACAGCACTATCTTGCTCCCTAAAAGTCGAAAGGCAGACGGCCAGGTGTCCTCAGTCCATTCGGTGAGATCAGATAAACACGCAGAGGCAGCGCTCTTGCTCAAAGTCAGCTTCTGATGTTGAGGGTGCAGGATCTCTGTGCTGGGAAGGGTGACCACAGGCAGGGGCAGCCTTGCTGCTTCCTCCTCCCCCTGCCCCTCACACATTGCCAGCCTTGTCCCTTACAGTGGTCAGACCTAGCTTAGCCTTTAGTTGGTATGTTTACATGCCTCACACACATCTGCAGATGTCGTAAGTGGAGAAGTTGGGGCTCAGAGAGGCTCAGGGTCAGGGTCACAAATCTAGTGAGTGGCAGAGCTAGGTGACAAGGAACCTGGGTGTCAGAGCCCGTGCACGCTTCCTGGAGTGGGCTGTTGTATATAGCTTCTCGTGCTATTGAGGCCAGCTGGCAGATTTCCAGCAGGAAGGTGTGGAGCCACCCTCCCCTCCTTCCCAGAAGCCATGCCTATTGCTTAATTCACTTATTAAATAAGACCGAATGAATGCACCGCCAGCTCCTGCCAGCTATCACATTCAGAGGAGTGACTTAGGGTGTGGAGGGTCTCCAGCGGTGCCCTCCTGGTTCTGCTTCCTGACTGACTGCCTCATCTGCGGCTGATTTTACAGACTGCTTTTGCTTCCCGTGGTGCTTTCCTTTGTTGCATAAACTGGGCAGCCTGAGAGTCCCGCTCTCCGTGGAAGTCACAGCTGGCTGGCTCCATGGTGTGTGCCCAGGCTGCATGGGGGCTCTCTGAGGTGCTTTCCCTCCACAGAGCAGGTGGTGGCTCCGAGAGGCACATCCTTGGGGCTTTCACAGGCTTAACTGGGAAGAGTGGAGAGGCCTGCTAAAAGGTAGGGCTGGATGAGGAGTGGTGTGGGCTGTGTGGCTGATTTGCTGCTCTATTTATTTTAGTAATAACGCACATTTGTATGGTGTTTTGTATTCACAAGCCTCAGAGGTGGATGGGGCAGGTGTCTTTCTCCCTTTGTGCACAGGAGGAAATTGATACTTGGAAAGGCAAAGCCACTTGCCTCAGTTTGTATGGGCAATAGGCAGAAGAGCCAGCATGGAACAAACCAGATTTTCCTCCTGCAAACACCACCCCACCTCGTAATTAACAGGGGCTTCTTGCTGGCCACGTGTCCTAGGTGCAGCAGGGGTGGGCCACAGCACCCTGTGTGGCCCTGGCAGGTACTTGATGACTTAGTTGATAGTAGCATACACGAGGGGACTTCTGGAACACAGGTGCATTCAGCTGAGTCCTGCCGTGAGGCTGAGTCCAGTAGGTGCTGAGAAAAGTAGATGCCAACGAGAGTGTGCGTGGTCACGGAAGGCTTGTGGAGGATGAGGCTCCTCAGCGCTGAAGGATGAGGGCAACTGGAACAGAGGAGGGACCTTCTTGGTATGAGCTGCAATCTGGAGGCAAGAGCTAGCATGAGATGTTGGAGGCCACTGAGGGGCCTTGTGGCTCGGTCAGGAGGTGATGGGGAGAGGTGCCTTGCATGTCCCTCGTCCCAGGCTTTGCTTCATTTTTCAGAATCCTTCCTGTGTAATAAGCCCAGGCAGTGCCACTGGGAGGAAGCAAGTAATGAGTTGGGGTTCTCCTATGGATTCCCTCCTTCTCGCTGTCTCTCTTGGTTTTGCTTCCACTGAAAACAAAATTGCCCTGTAGGGTTCCAGAAGACAGGAAGGGGCATTGGGTTGGTTCCTGTTCTGCCAGCCCTCCCCTGCCTGCCTGGAACTTAAGGTTTTCAGAATGTGAGAAGAGGAAAGAAATGTTATGAGCCAAAAGGAAAAGAAAGAAAAAGGGAGCAGACTGGGGAGTCGGAGGGGAACTCAAGAGGGGTGTTTGGAAATGAGGGAGCACATGGAAAAAGCAGAAGCAAAACCTCTTTCTAAATTGTAGATTTTTTAAAAAGATTTTATTTATTTATTTATTTATTTATTTGAGAGAGAGGGAGAGAGAGAGCGAGAGAGAGCGCATAAGCAGGGGAGGTGGCAGAGGCAGAGGGAGAAGCAGGCTCTCTGCTGAGCAAGGAGCCTGATGTGGGGCTCCATCCCAGGACCCCAGGATCATGACCTGAGCAGAAGGCAGACGCTTAACCTACTGAGGTACCCAGGCACCTCTAAATTGCAGATTTTTAAGTGTGACAAGACACAAATAAGAAAGGAAAAAGAGTCTGAGACTACGCTTTCTTTTCAAATTTTTAAACATTTGGTCATCAGCCTCATTTTGCAGAAGAACCTGAGGCAGGTGCGGTTCACAAAGCTGGCTGGCTGTGGATTGCAGGCTGGTGCTGTCAGCTGGGCCACCCCCTCTGGCTCACACCTTCTGGTCCAGGCCTGGTGACCATGGGGGTCTTGGAGGGGGAAGGGGGCTCCCTCTGCCTCCAGAGCCGCCCCTTGCCTATTTCTCCCTCTGACCTCTTCCTGGTTTCCAGGAGGCTCTGCAGAGAGGTGCGGGGAGCAGCTGGCAGGCAGGATCCTTGTCGCTGGGGACCTAGTAACTTGTCCATTCCCTGGGACAGGTCAGTGAGGGATACTGCAGGCTACAGGGCTGGGAGAGCTTGAGGCCCTCCTCTTTGATTTCACCATGATGGAAATGGTGAGTTTCTCTCTCTCATCCTTCAGTTTCCTGAACAAGGATGTGAGCTTCCAAAATGTTACGTGTTCACTTATTCATTGCTCAAAATAGTGAGAATTGATAGTCACAGTTCTAAGGTTTTAGGATACAGTACTGGACAAAACTGACCCAGCCCCCATCCTCCCAGAGATGCTATTCCAGGGAGGGGAGACAGATGGCAAACAAAGAAGTCAATTTGTAGGAGGGCTGATATGTGAAATGGGGAAAAATGAAGCAGAGCAAGGGGATGGGGAGAGTGTGTGGGGAGGGTGTGTCTGGAGGGTCTCAGTGATAAAGTAACACCGGAGCAGAGACCCAGGGCTATGAAGGTGATCTATGCGGATGTCTGGGGGAAGGGCAGGCCAGGCCAGGAGAGGCCCTGAAGCTGGAGTTATCTGGGGGTGCAGATGTAGCCATGAGGCCAAGGTGAGCTTTATCAAACCCCTGAAAAGTTTTGAGCAAAAGAGTAACATAGTGTATGATTTAAAGGGATTTCTCTGGCTGCCTGGCACGTGCCCTGAGAGCACGTGGGAGAGCTGTGTGGAGGCAACAATCCTGGCCGGAGAGGGTGGTGGCTTGAATTAGTGGTAGCAGGGGGGTGGGGGTGGGGAGTTGGAATAGTCAGAATCTGGATATATTTTGAAGGTGGAACCTATTGAATTTCATGATGGGTTGAATGTAGCGTTTGAGAGAAAGTGGGTTCACAGATGAATCCCAAGGCTTTTGGCATGAGATGGAAGTTTGTGGAAGTTTGTGGAAGGAACAAATTGGGGGAATCAGGAGGTGAGAATTTTGTTTGGGGAGATGCATCCAAATGAAATGCCTGCTAGTCAGTTGGGTTATGGGTCTAGAGTTCAGAGAAGTCTACGCTGGAGAAAAATCTTGGGAGTTGTCCATGTATTGATAATATTTAAAATATGGGGCCAGATGAGATAACCTGGAGAGTGAGTGTAGAAAGGAGCTACAAGGACTGGATTCTGGGAACCCCAATACTTACAGATCTAGAAGAGGAATTGGTGAAGTTTTTGTTGAAGAGCCAGATAGTAAATATTTTAAACTTTCCGGTCCATGGTCTTTTCTACCATGAGTCTGCTTTGCCTTTGCCACACAAAAGCAGCCACAGACAACATGTATATGAGTAAGTGTGGCTGTGTTCAATGAAACTTCATTAACAGAATCGGGCAACTGGCCCGCGGGCCGTGTTACTGACCTTTGTTCTAGGATTTGAAGATGAGCCAGCAAAGGAGACAGAAAAGGAGCAGCCTGCGATAAGGCTGCCTCAGCACCTATGTGAAGCATTTTCAAGGAGGGGTGATCAGCCAGATCTCGTCCTGCTGGTGTGTGAAGTCGGTGGGGACTGAGAACAGAGCATAAGCAGGGAGGCCACCGGCGCACTGATGGCATGGGAGGTGAGGGCCTCGTTGGAGCGGTTGGCGGAAAGGTGTTGGAGATGGCTCATGAGAACAACTTCATGGAGGAGTGGAGGTGTGTGTGTGTGCTTAAAATGGGAGAAATATCAGGATGTGTGTGTGCTGGTGGAAACAATCCCGTCAAGAGCACAGAAGTGATGCAGGTGACAACTGCTGGAGCCACGGGGAGGGCGGAGCTGGGACCCAGTGACTGGGACGGGGTGGCCCGGCTGGACGAGTAGACAGGCAGGGGAGGAAGGGCAGTCATGGTCACAAGGCAGTCGGGTGGGTGGGTGGGGGGCGTGGTGGGATGGGTGGGGGTCAGAGTGGGGACTGTCTCCTGTTGCTTCATTTTCTCAGTGACTGGGAAGGAAGATCAAGAGCTGTCACGTGGGGGCACCTCACATATTGCATGGTGCACTGGGTGTTATACGCAAATAATGAATCATGGAACATTGCATCAAAAACTGGGGAGGTACTGTATGGTGACTAATATAACAAAATAAAAATTAAAAAAAAAAAAAGAGCTGTCAGGTGGGGAGGGCATCTCGGTCAAGGGCTGTGGAGACAGATGCCCCCTGAGCACAGGGGGAAGGGGTTGGGAGACAATGGAGAGGGTGTGAGTCTCTAAATCAAAATTAAAATGTTTGTGTCGATGCTATCACTTGAGCTTTCCACTGTAAAAGGGGCTCTGTAAATTCTAAGGAGTTATGACTGAATTAATAAGGCCAAGATGAGGGTGTGGATTGAAAGTTCTCACAAAACAGTTTCAGATTCCCATAGGCCTGGAGCTGCCTACCCAGGTGGCTCTTGTACGGCTGTATTTTTTTTTTAATTGAGCTATAATTGACATATAACATTATATTAGTTTCAGGTGTACAACATAATGATTTGATATATGAATATATTGCTACATGACCACCACAATAAGGCTAATTAAATCCATCACTATGCATAGTTACATTTTTTTTTGGGGGGGGTACGATTGTATTTTGAGGAAATGGAATTGCTGACTGGAGTTACTATCACTCCTCCGAAATCAGAAGTTGTGTGAGGTGGGAGAGACCACTGGCCTGGGGTTGAGGGAATTAGGGGAGGCCTGCTGCAGTTTTTTTCTCTCTCCTTCTAAAGCTTTTTTATTTGAGACTTCTTACTTATTTTTTACATCTTTTTATGAGGCAGGAGAGAGGAGGGAATGAGAGGAGGATTCCTCTCTCTAATTTTTATGTGAAGACATCTCTTTCCTGGGGAGAGAAGGGACCTACCAAAGGTCCTTGATCTGAATGTGGGGTGGACCCCATAAGGTGAGGGCTGAACCCTCTGGTGTCATCCTTTCAGATGCCCTAGGACAAAGGGAGGTGAGGGGGAGAAGCGGCCTCCTGGAGAAGTCCGTACAGTTTGGGAAGAGGGAACTGTTCATAGAAACTAGGAAGAAATAGAACACCTCCTTACTTCTAGTTAGATGCCTGTAGGGAGAGAGCAAGGAAGACAGACGAGGGAACCAGTGGGATTGGCGGAAGGAAACTGACTTGGGAGCTTCAGAAAAGAGAATAATCTAGGATCATAGACCCAGTAGAAAGCAGGGCAGGTGTTTACCTCCGAGACTGTGCTGTGTGTGGCACTGGAGGGGTAACTGCGTCTTGAGGGAAGTGAGGGATGCTCGGGGAACTTCAGAAAGTGTGCCAGGGGAGCCAGTTTACCTTAATACACTGTCCATGCAGCCCAGGAATGGGCACAGCCTAGGACAAAACTGGGCGTGTACAGGACCTGTGATTGTCCCCGGGCCCATCTGTGTTTCAGAGAGGGCACTCTTCTTTGATGACAAAGGGTCTAAAACGCTGTGCTCACTTAGGGAATGAGGTTGCTTGTGGGAGTGATAAAGGCACTACGGAGTTTGTGGTTCAGGGCTGACCAAGGAAGAGGATGCATTTGTCTTTTCTCCAAATCTTATTGCTGGTGGTCTTTCGGAGATGAAGTAAAGAATATGGAAGCGCAGAGGTGTAGGGACCCAAGTTTATCCAAATCCAGGTTACGCCACAGGCCTGGCTCAGACAGTGCGTGTGGCTGCTCCAAACCTTCGTTTCTCCAGCTCTCAAATACCAAACGATACCATCTCAGATTTATTGTATGGAGTAAGCAGAGTGTTAGCTGTAAAGTGTCCAGTGTGGTGCCTATAACAGAACACATATGCAGGAATCTGTGGGAATGCAGGGTGACAGGGGTGCGGGTGGGAGGGGCAGCTTCTCTCTAAGGATGGGCCAGGCTGGGCCAGGGTAGTGGTCTGGGGTGAGTAGGTCATGGATTCCATGTGCTTCTGCTGCAGTAGCCATCTCAGGGTGTCTAGTAAAAAGGTCAGAATACCTGTTTCTGAGTTTCAGAGTTCGAGTGCTTCTTCCCAAATACTGCTGGTCAAGGTACCAGAGAGGAATGGTATAGAATGGCCAAAAAGTGCGGTGCCTTCAAAAAAATAAATCTTGCGAAAGAAACTCCGAAAGCTGCAAGAACCATAATATTGAGAGAGATTTAGAGGGAACCCAAAATCCCTGCAATGCTTAGAACAGCAGGAACATAGATTTCTCACACTAATCAAGTGATTTGTGGGAAAATCCTATCCATCTCCCTAACCTGAGCTGAACCAAGCAAATGGTGGCTGCGAGTCGCAGAGTGAGCTCCGAGGCAGGCACAAGGCTGGTTTATGACCCTGCAGAACTTCGCCGTGGCATGAATTCCAGGGCAAGCAGGTGACTCCCAAGGAGGGGAACCCCCTCAGCCAGCTCCCTATCAGCTGTCAGTGCGAGGTGGTTTGTGGGCTAGGAGGGTGTCTCTGACCTGCCGGTGGCAGAGTTTCTTGCGCTTTCATCCGCTGAGAGGATTTCACGTGTGTGTGTGTGTGTGTGTGTGTGTGTGTGTGTGTGTGTGTGTAGGGGTGGGATAAGCACACATTTCCTCGGGCGTCCTACGAGTGATGTGGTGGACAGGCACCAGCCCGTGAACTCTCTGCATGGAGAGGACACTTCCAGTGGGCCCTTGCCAGGGCTGTGTTTTCAAGCACTTCCATGCTATCTGGCTCCATGCAGTTGATATTATCACTTTTTTGTTGTGAATGGATATTTCCCAGTCTAGGTTTAGTTAAAAATTCCAGGGCATTCTGAGTAATCTCAAGAAGGCTTAGGTGAAGCCAGTTTAAACTTTTTGCAATGTAGAGAGGAGACACTTAACGTGTCACACTTGACGTGTGGGGAGATGGGTGGGTGGCTGGGTTGGGCTGAGGAAGGAGGGGTTGGGGGTGATGTGTGAATCTTGGCGCAAGTGCGTAGTGTCAAAACATCCAAAATGCTGAGGGCTGTTTTTCTACACAGAAAAATAAATTCATTAGAGTTCAGAGAAAGAGGACTACAGTGGCTAAAGACACAGAAAAATGTTTGACTCTATGACTAATCAGCAGAGCAGAATAAGTGATGGGTTTCTGGTGTCAGGCTCTCATCCTGGCTCTGAGAGTGAGCTGCTCGACCTTGTGAAAGTCATTCAGTTGGGCCTCAGTTTCTCCCTCTGTAGCGGGAGGCTGAGAGGGCCTACCTTACCGGGATGCCATGTCGTGGTGAGGTGAGGTCCAGTCACCTCTTACCACTGATAACAATGCCAATAATAACAATAATAAAAGTGCTAATTAGAATGGAAATGAGATGCCATTTTTCCAGCTATAAAATTACTGAAGGTTAAAAATGACATTGCTCAGTGTCATGGTGATATGATAGAATGGTATAAGGTCCTATTATTAGAACTGTAATTGGTGCAACCTTTCTGGTAGGCATGATTTTGGGGAGTTCCGAACTTTCCATTTACTTCTAAGATTCTCTCCTGAAGAAATGGTCGGAGATGTGAGGAAACATGTGTATTAAAGTGTACACTGTGGAGCTATTAACTTTTCTGAAACACTGGAACCAACTTCCTCCCATAGCAGGGAAATACTTAAATAATCATGGTACATCCATACAGTGGAGTAGTAGGCAGTCACATAAAAATGCTTGAAGAATGTTAGTGACGTGAGACCATGCCCATCAGCCATAGGTTAAATATTTTCTAAACTGCTTAATGAAATACATACATACGTGCATAAACATGAGTAGAGTACACCAGGATGCTTACAGAAACTCTCTCCAGAAGGTGAGATTGTGGAGGATTTTTGTTTTCCTTTTTATATTTTCTTCTGCAGCTCCAAATATCTTACAGTGAGGCTTTATTAATTTTTTTAATTAAAGTAATTAAAAACTGATGGAAAGAACAGGAGATCTGGTAACCTGAGTGGACCAGGTGTTTGCCCTGAATGGGAGAAGAGAAATGGGAAGCATTTCTCGGGGAATCAGGTCTGGTGTGGATTCCCCGGAAGCTTGTTGGGAGGCTGTGTATGGATCCTTCTCTCCCCGTTCCCTGACCAATGTGGAAGAAACTGATGTTTTGGAGATAAAAACAAACATTTAGAAATGAAGAGGCAGAAGTGGGTATAAGGTGAAGACAGCAGCAAGCAGAGCAGATAGTTTGCCTTGGTTTGCTCTCAGCCCTGAAATCCATTAGCTTCCTGGGAGCCACAGATGGTGACAACCCACATGTCTAGTCACTACCAAAGCCGTACCCAGACTGGAGCCTGCTGCCCTCTTTCCTAGGAAACCAGGAAGAGTATCTTAAAACTGCAGCCCTGCCTACAGAATGCTCCTAGAACATGGGGGCTGGAGATGCCAGGGATGATGCAGGCCAGTTGACAGGGGCCATGGGTCCAGGGGCAGGTGTGTCTCACAGGACACAGTGGTCCCCAAGCCTGGGCCAGGTTACAGGGGTGTCTCACCTATGGCATCATGCAAGTTGAAGCATGGGGCATCTGAACAGAATGTTTACAAATTTTATAATTCATTAAGTGTACTCACAGAGCTGGCTATTTAATAGAAATAACTCTTTTATTCAACAAATACCTTTCGAGGACACATCATGTGTCAGGTCTGAGGCCTGGTGAATAAAGCAGAGACCTCAACCTATGTGGAATTTACTCTTTTCTGTGTATTGGACAATTTAGTTCTGATATATATCTTTAAAAATCTGGAATTTTTTAATATATTGGTTTTGCTTAAAGTAGGACACACTTGCTTTAGGTCTGCAAAATACTGTAGAAATAGTGATTTTTTTTCCTTTAGTGCAGATGTCCCAAAGTGTTATATAAGTTTAAATATTTTTCTTTAATTCATCCTTGTGACATCTCTGTGAGATGGGGCAGGGAGGGGGTGCTGCCTGCCTTCAAGTGAGGTGAGGGAAGGGACATTTTTGGCTCTAGCTTTGGCCCTGCTGAAAACGTCAGGGCAGCTGAGAACCTGAGTTCAGTGAGGGTGTCTCTCTTGATTGACTGTTGATGGCCACTGGCCACTCAGAGGGCCCTTTGCTGAGGAGATGTGTGTTCTCTGCCCTCTGGAAACCACTCATTCACCTCGAACTTTTTTAAACTTGAAAATACAATGGCTATTGTGTTATTTTTTCATTACACTCTGTGCCAGAATCAGGTTGCCTAAGATCCTTTGCGGTACAGGATTATGTTTAGCAAATGTAAATCGTAACTTTTGTAAAGATGCAGCCTTCAGCTGTAGAATGTGTTGTGACTTAGGTTTTTCCTCTCTGCTTTGGAATGCACCCAGATGTTTTGCTTCTTTTAAAGATCTGACATGACCATGGCCGGCTCTATAAATAGTACCAAACATCAGCTATAATGCTGGCACGACGCTGATTTTTTTTCCTGCCACCCACTGAAAGTCTTGGGAGAAATTCTCTCTCTCTCTCCACACACGCACGCGCCAGCTCACGCACACACACACACACACACACACTTACAGTTATATTTAGACATAAGTAAAAACCCTGAATGTGTTCAAACACATACGTATTTTGTTTCTTTTGTTTTTTAGGAATTAGGTAAAAAGGAGTTAAAGAGCTTTCAACAACAGAAAACAAAAGGACTTTCCCAAGTATCTATGATGTCCAGGCAGAGTACTCAATTAAATTACCCCCTGCCACTAAACCTCACAGTCCAACAAGAGGACAGCTTTATTAGTAACTAATCCTACCAGACTTCCTGGGCATAAAACGTGAAAAGATTCCTTTTATACGTTCCTGGGGATTTTTAATACTTATAGAAAGAATCTCTAATGGTTGTATTAGTTTGCTAGGATTCTGGTAACAAAGTACCACAGACTGAGTGGCCTGAGGAACAGAAATTTCTGGTCTCACAGGTCAAAAGGCTGAAAGTCCTGTGTTAAGGTGCCAGCAAGTGGGTTCTTCCTGAGGGCTCGAGGAAAGGAGCTGTTCCAGGCCTCTCTCCCTGGCATGTAGATGACCACCCTTCTTCCTGTGTCTCTTCGAAATGTCTTTCCTCTACATGTCTGTCACTGTGTCCAAATCTCCCCCTTTCATAAAGGTTCCATCATACTGGGTTAGAGCCTACCCTAATGACCTCATTTTAGCTTGATTACCTCTATTAAGACCCTATCTCCAAAATATTTAAGACCCTATCTCCAAATAAGGTCAGGCTCTGAGGTGTTGTGCGTTAGAACTTCAAATACGAATTTTCTGGGGTAGGGGGTACAATTCAACACACAACAAAAATCTTTTAGGTAATACTTGTACATCTGGGAATAACTTGCCTTAAACCATCTGAGATTGATAATATTTCTCCCCCTCTTCCCTCAGTGAGGAACAACTTTCCACGTTTCCCATTATTTTCAAATTTAACTTTACTAACCTGATCCCCCCTACTGTAGCCAAACCCATTTCCTCTTCTGTGGAGCAAAGAGAGGACAGCTGGTCACCAGCCTTGGTCTAGTGGCTTAGTAGCTATCTTGAAGGACATGACATTCCACCTTCTCTTTCTCCCTCATGTCTTGGCCTCCCTGCAGCCTGACCAATGGTCTCCTATAAAGAATGTCTTGGAGGAGGTCCTGTCCTTCTCCAGTTGGGTACCCCTGAGTACTATGGGCTGACTTGGCACTGCTGAGGGGCGTGGGGAGCAGACAGAGCAGGGAGGAGCTTCATCTGCATTCAGCTCCCAGCCTAGCTGTCTTCTGGGGCCACCAAGCCCCGACTGCTAGTTTGCATACCTTCCTCCACATCTGGTGAAGACACCATATACCACACACACCACCTGTTTCCCCACTGTTCTTCTTAACTTGGAAATCCCATAGGTAGTAACTAGTATTTTCACTGCCAGGGTGGGGCTGTGAGCACCGATATGATATATTGTAGTTAATACTTTTCAGACACATGCTCGTTCATTTTTTTCTCTAATCAGCTGCTCACACCAATATGCTGTATTGTGTTTAATACTTTTCAGACACATGCTCATTAGCTATTTCTTTTTAACCTGTTCCCTTGTCTGAACCAAGTTGACATGCTCCTTGGTCTCCCTGCTCAGTGTTTCATGTTCTTATACCCACACTCATCACACCCAAGGGGATATGTTGGGCAGAGGCAAGACTTAGCCTTGGCTATCTTTGTGCTAAGTACACTCGCCTGGACGAGAGACTTTATATGCACTCCCATAAGTGACACTTGGACAGGGAGCCAAGGAAGAATCTAGAGTTCCTCTAGGGAGAGCTAGAAACCTGAAGGACAGGGATAGAGCCTGGTGTGACAGAGAAGAAAGAATTTAGTTTTGTTCCTGGCTGTCCTGCTACCTTCCTAGATGCTGCAGGGGAATATAGTTGCCCGTTCCGGAGACAAGCACAAATAAGTTCCACGCATGGAAGATCGGCAGGTATATGTCCTCGTTGTGGTGTGTTCATCTGTCCTGCTCCTGAAATTCTGAGTAATGCTGCTGGAAAATCCAGTAGGAAAATGGGAAGAGGGGGAGGCATTTTTCTTCTGTTGAATTATGAATACAGACACCACCACCTTCTTTGGTTTTGCTACTAAGATAAGCCAGGTCAGAAGCTACACCTGCTGCAGCCAGTCAGGTCAGACCAAGAGGTATGATTAGGGAAGGCCTTGGGCCACTGATCAGATACAAGCAGTAAAAAAAGTCTCAGTAGCCAAAAGTCATTCATGTGCAAACATGTAACCATTAAGAAATTGTGTTTGAATTAGGTATGCTTAGCTGTCCTGGGAAGGGTGCAGAGGACCAAATGCCAAATGTAAAGCACATTTTGTAGTTTTCCCTTGGAAGTGAGAGTGAAGGGAAAGCTTAGGAAAGCTGTATCTCATTAGCTCGGGAAGGGGGGAGCATTCTTTTCTGTGGGTGTCAGCCATGGCTGTGGGCCCCCAGTTGTAAGGTTTAGTGGATGGATCATTCCAACCACACAGTAGGAAACTGCTAGGTGAATCCTGGAGTTTTACTCCACTCGGGGGGCCGGGGGGGGGGTGGTCTTCCCCGGTATACCTTATACCCGTGCATTTAAAAGCAAACATATACATGCTTTCCCTGTACCTTCCACCCCATCATCTTGAGGTGAGCCCAGAATGTAACTCTTGCTCTCTCAGAGGTTCTTTTCTTCAAGAGAATGCCAAGTGGTAATGATCTTAGCAGCTGGATGTGATAGGTGCATTGTAACAAATGCCACAGTGGCCCACACCAGTTCTGCTTCTCGAAGAGCACTTAAGGATAGACATGCGATGGGACACCTCCTAAGTGTTCAGGAGTGTGCCGAGCCCACAAGAGGCTAAGGCATTGGCCCTGCCCACAAGCTGCATGATATAGATGAGGAGACAGACATACCTCAAATGAGCGGAGAACAAGGAAGTGTTCAGTGGGTGCTAGACAATGCAGTGAACATGCAGAAGAAGTTGGCCATTGGGTGGTGGTCAGAGAAGGCTGCAAGTATAAGTACAAGGAAAGGTTGAGCTAGGGCTTAGTTAGACTTAGGAAGTATAGGTGTGTGTGGGGGAGAAGTCAGGTTCTCGGGCTGGGAATGTGGCATGAGCAGAGGCCCCTAAATAGGCATGAATGTGGCAGGTGAGATGAAAAGGAGAATGACCTGAGATCTCTTGGCCACTAGCCTGTGAAGGTTGATGATGCTTTGCAGAACAGTCCTAATTCATGTTTCTATAAAGCAGAAGTGGTGAAGGGGAAGGACACCTCTAGCTCGTCACAGAATCCCAGGCAGCTGTCGTCAGTACCCCTTTCCCTGCCTGGTAAGGCTGTGGCTCCTCTTCAACCCAATTCCCCACTGCCTTGCTAAACACTGTGTGCCCTGTGCCTAATTGAACCCCCGACTCTTCTCTAGAGACCCTCGGTTGGCCCACTGCCTGAATTGGCCCCCTCTACCTGAATGCCTCCCCTCAACTCCACAGGTTCAAATCCTACCCCATCCTTCAAGGTTCAGTTCCAATGTCATGTCCTCCATGGAAACTGCCCTTGTCTCTCCTTTCCTGTCCCTGGCTCTCAAGGATGCTGTAGTCACTTTTGTGTACTTCTATTAAATGTTCTTACTACTTACTAGTGAATATTGATTGAGTTCCTACTATGTACCAGGCAGTATTCTCTGTACCTTGGATAAGTCAATGAATAAATCAAAAACTTCTGTTCTCCCTGAGTTTACATTCTAACTGGAGAAAACTGATAACGAATAATACAAATGATACATAAGCAGATTATATACAATTTTAGAAGGTGATAACTGTAAAAAAAAGAAAAGAAAAAGGAAAGCAGAATCCTGGGGTCAGGAGGAGGGGGTTGGGAATGCTGAGCTAGGGGGAATGGCATCAGGTTACAGTTTTAAATAGGGTTATCTATAAATAGATCTCCTGAAGAGGGTTATATGTGTAAAGACTTGGGCAAAGGCCCTGAGGTGGAAGTGTGCCTGATGTGTTCAAGCAACAAAGAGGCCAGTTTTTTTTAAGGTTTTATTTATTTGAGAGAGAGAGAGAGAGAGAGAGAGAGAGAGAGAATATGAGTGGTGGGGAGGGGCAGAGGGAGAGAGAGAGAGAAGCAGACTCCCTCCTGAGCAGGCAGCCCGATGTGGGGCTGGATTCCAGGATCTGGAGATCATGACCTGAGCTGAAGGCAGATGCTTAACTGACTGAGCCACCTAGGTGCCCCAAGGAAGCCAGTATTTTTATATAGACTGAGAAAGGTAAAGAGAAGCAGGGAAGGAGTTCAGAGAAGAGTAGGGGGGACATCATATAGGGCCTTGTAGACCAATTTTAAGGACTCACAGAGCCAAGCAGGATTTTGAGCAGAAGAGTGAAATGATAAGATTTATTGTTTAAAAAATTCATGCTGGATTCTGTGTTCAGAATAGACCAAAGGCAGGAAAATGTGGAAGCAGGAGACCAGTTAAGAGGCCACTGCAGTGGTCCAGGTGGCCTGCACTAGGGTGAGGCAATGAGAAAATGGTCAGATACTTTGCATATTTTGAATTTTATTTTTAATGAGTAGGTTGTGATATAGGGGAGAAGGACAGGAACCAAGAATGACTACAAAGATTTTGGCTGAAACAGTTGGAAGGCTGGAGTTGTCAATGCTGGTGAGGGGACAGGCTGTGTGTGAGAAGGGGCAGTGGGCCAGCGGGAAGTGTTTGAACTGGTCTTCATTGACTGGGAACTATGTTAGGAGTAGGTACACCATATGATGCGCTTTGCTGTCTCCTTAGGGACTCGGGGATTGTACCTGATGTGTGTATCATATTCCGGGGCTGTTAGGATTGCAAAGAATTCCTGCTTTGGGAGGACGTCAGTTAATTTCTCAGTGATGGTTTAGATCAGATCTCTATGTCTGGCTGCGTCCCCAGCTGGGCATTTTTGCTTCTTTGACATTAACCAGAGGTTCAGTGACAGGTCTCCAGCAGAGGTAGTTTGATGAAGATTTGATCTTAGGTGGGTTAATCTCATGAGCCACCAGGACAGTTGATATAGGCACAGAATATTTTGTTGGAACTAATCTTTCGTCACCTAGTCATTATCACACCTAATGAAGATGATTAATCGGTGTTAATTAGTATGCTAACAGAGTGCGAGTACTGTTAAAAACTAAATGTTCCTTTTGGATTCTGGAGAGACTGGAATGGGGGTAGGGAAGATAAGGAGGGTGTATTTGGCTTTACATATAGCCCCATGCTGCAGAGATTTCTGGTCAGAATCCCACTTTGTTGGTAGAGAGATTTGGTTGGAAGCACACACAGGCTAACGCAGGTTACTTTGTTAAAATATTTTTAGTGCGGCTGTACCAGTGATTAAGATTGTTGACATTGAACCTGCTTATGTTTATGTCATTGCAAGAGCAGACTCTTTACCCACAGGTACTTATGGAACATCTACTCAGTGCCAGCCATCATGCCAGTCATGGGGGAAAGTAAGGGTGTGTGACACACTGTCCCTGTCTTTAACTTTCTGTCTGTTAGAGAAGGCAGATGCGCAAACAGGGATAGGTAGAGTGGAGTCTCAGAAGAGGTAGCCGCCGGTTACTCAGCCAGAACCAGAGGGGCTTTCTAGAGAAGATGGCGGTTAAGTTGTGTGGAGATGAGTGTGAAGTGGTTCTGGCAGATGAAATGGAAAGGCCGTTCCAGGCAGATGGGAACGGTGTGACGGGAAATGAAGCTGAAGAGGCAAGCCTAGCCATGAAGAGCCTTCTAGGCCGTAACAAGGAGTTGAACTTTATCCAATTAGTAACAGATAGATATCAAAAGTTTTTAAGCAGAGGAATGATGCAAATTAATGACTGCGTCCCTAGAGTGTCATGAAAGATGGGGTTGGAGAGGTGGGATTCTGGAGTCAGAAAGATGAAAGGCTTTGACGGTAGTCCAGGCCAGAATGATGACCTGGATTAGGGCGTTAATGGTGGAGACCACTTGGAGAGGCATTGGTACCTTGCTGCACCTAGGTTACTTTTGATTCTTAAAACTCCTCTATAATGATAATGACATGTACCAAGAGCTGGGCACTTTCCTCACTTAATCTTTCCAATGACCCTGTAAGGTAGGTACTGTTAAGAACAGATATGTGACGGAAACTGAAGCACAGATAAGGAAAAGATGCCCAAGGTCTCCTATAACCAGGGATTTCACAGTCCATGCCCTTAACCACACCATTGTTACTGCCTCCAGGGTAGGTAAAATCATCCCATTTCATGGATAAAGAGAATAACAAAGAGACAGGAGTTTTGGGGGAACGAGGAGAATGGAAGAGTCTAGGATGGCTATTAGTTTGGGGATTCTCAGGTCTCAGGAAATATGAAAATTCTGCCAATGGGCCCAAGCATTCCATAAGGGGTAGTGTCTGGGGTGGCAGTTAAAGGAAAGAAAAGGCATGCGAGTGTGTCCCTGTGAGGAAAGAACCTTCAATATGAGAGAATGCAGTTCAGTTGTCACACTTGCCGACTCCCTTTTCCTCCTCTGGAGAGGGAGCAGTCGGTGTGTGGTGGGAGTGGAATACCCTCCCGTGGGCCTCGCTTACTTGGTTCATATTAACACCTTGACTCTTCAAGTGTCTCAGGGTGGAACCGAGGTTGTCAAAGTGGAATTGACATCCTCAAAAACAACGCAAGTCAAAAACAGCGGGGTGGGCTCTACAAGGTCGCCTTTCCTAACCCCCAGGGCTGCTCAACCAGTTGAAGAGCTTCTGGGAGAACTTTGGGGGGACCTTGTTTGACCCGTTTGTGTGTGTCTCGATCTTCCAGGTGACAGGGGTCTCTCTGTGGGGGCCTTCCTTTGTCTCTTGTTGCTAGATGACTTGGCTTTCTCATCGAGGTCAGGGAGCTGAGGAGGCAGCCTCTTGAGGAGAAACCATTTTGTCTAAGTGCGGCTGCAGGGACTTCCTCTTCAAGGATCTGTGGACCACTTGGGGGGGTCTGTCACTCCCCAAAGCAAAAGCTAGGGTCTAGCAGTCGATATTGCTCTGCTGCATCAGGGAATCCCGGCACCGAGGCCGCTGGGAAGGCTGCTGTTGATTTGGAAACATCTACCCAGTGACAGGGAAAGGTCAGAGTGGCAGCTTTCAGTGACTCATTTGCATCTTGGATGATGTTCTAAAATAGCTTATTTCTGAGAGCCATTAAATACTGATAAGTGGGCATTTTTGTAGACAGAAAAACAAATAAGGAGCGACATTAACATTATCTTTCCTGTGCACATGTGGCTGTGCACCCAGGGAAGACTGATTTGGAGCTTGGCTTGCCAGTCAGGTGACATTGGGGGTTTCTCCGATGGGCCAAAGGCAACACATCCCTCCAAGCTGCGGCTGCCCCCTTCCTTTTCCCCAAGGATTCTTCATCTAAATCTCTTTGTCACCTTGTGTGGAAGATTTTTTTTTTTAACCTCTCGGGGCTTCAGAAACTGAGGTTTATTGGTACTGACAGCCCCTGATTATTTAAACTCCTGGAGGCCACAATTTCTGCTGTGCTGGTCCACAGAGAGTTCGGCTGGCTGGCCCCTGCTGACCGCCCTGCTGGTTCATGCTCTAAGGCCCACATGGAATAGCAAACCTCTCTTTAAATTCTAAAATAGCTAACAAAAACTAAAAACAAGCCAGTCCCCTGCACTCCTCCCTGCCACTGCCAACCAGCAGCACCTCTCTCCTTAAATGCAAATCTAGTTCTCGGATGACAGTCTGATAACTTTAAGCAGCAGAAATGTTGCATGCAGTTTACTCTGGGTATGACCCACAGGGGTGCAGGATGAGAGGCTGCTGGAGGGAGAACCACGCTGTCACCCCTGCCCTTGCATCCCTACTGACCCCCTGGGACAGGGCCAGAGGCCTTCCTTCCCAGGAGGAAACTTTGAGAGCATAGTGGAGGCATTTACCAGGACGTTCATGGTCCTGTCCAGGCTGGAAAGGCAGGAGGTAGGGGGTGAGGGGTGGGAATCACTGTTACTTAGCAACAGCCACATCCTGTGACAAGACTTGTGTCTGAAGGAAAGAGGTTTTCACTGGCACCTGGAGAGGTTCCCTGTGCCTTTCCCCAAGCTGGGGAAATCTTGGGTTGCTCTGTGGGGCACCCCCTTCAGGGTTCCTCACTGTGGGTGCTTCTCTTGCTCTGAATAGGGGCCTCCTGCTGAAGTGTGAGGTGTGTATGGGCATGTGTGTGTGTGAGCATGTGTATGCACGAGTGTGTGTGTATGAACACGTGTGTATGAGTGTGAGCATGTGCACACGTGAACATGAGTGTGTTTGAGCATGTGTGTAAGCACGCACGTGTGAGCATGGATATGTGAGTGTGTGTACGCATGAGCGTGTGTATGAACATGTGTGTGAGCACATGTGTGTAAGCATGTGCACACAGGAGTGTGTGTGTGTGTGTGTGTGTGTGTGTGTGTGTGTGATCATGGTGGCTGTGGTGGGGAGTGGAGTGCAAGCAGTGGCTCCATCGGTGTGATTCCAGAGGTCTTGGAATCGCCCTCTACGTTCAAGTAGAAGCCTCCCCTTTGGACTGACTGCTGCAGTGACCGCACTTCCCACATTTGCCCACGTTGGCCCTAATTTCAAATATCCTGTTCTACTTGGAAATTATGTCACATAGGTTTCCCTGAAAGCCCAAAATTATGATGAATTTCTTTCACATTAGGCTTTAATCTGAGCTGAAAAACACATATATTTAGGAGTAGTAACTCCTGAGTTCTTATTATCATTCTAGACTCCACAGGAAGCAGTTTATCAAATCCTTTCCTGAGAGCACTTCTTTAATGGAAGAGAAAAGAACATGAGGGAATGGGGCCAGCCAATGGAAGGGTTGGGTAAGCTTCCATTGCAGAGGCTGAGAAGCACAAACTGGAAAATGGGGTGGGCATGGAAGATAGATAGACCCACATCTCAGCACCCAGGCTGGCTGGCACGTCTCAGTCTTCCTTGGGAAGACTGGCTCACTGTTGGTGATGCTGGCATTTACAGCCTCATATCCTGGTGGGCAATCTCTTTTGTGGTTTTTTCCTACCATCCCCTTGCTTCCACTCCTCCCTAACCTTCTCTGCAGTGCCATGGAGGTTTTGAGAATTCCTGTTCATTGCAGCCTAATGCTCTTGATATTTCTGGAGAGGTAGTTCTGGTGGTCTTTTCTCCACTGCCCCCAGCTATTCTTGTTATGTTTGCATTCTCATGAAAGAGGGAGGAGTAGGCTTCTTAAGAAATTCCTTCTCTTTTTCATACCCTCTACCTGCCCCTGATCACTCTTAAGCAAATGGTGTAGCAACTCTTGTAAAATAGAAATTCTCGCCCAGTGTCTCAGTCAGGCAGTCAGACATAAGCTCCTGACAATGGAATAATAACGTGCTTCCTTTGAATCATTCCCATTCCTCTGGGGATGGAGAAGTTTTCAAGTAAACTGTCTCACTCATCAGCCAACCTCCTTGGAAGGTCTTGGAAAGGTCATGGGACTTGCTTTAAAAATAGGGGGGCTGGTGAAGAGAGGGAAGGCTGACACATGCATCTGGATAACTATGAAAAATAAGCAGATGGCACAGCAAACAAAAGCTCCTCCTCAGAGAGTGCGTCTTTTAAGACTGTGGTTCCTCTAATATCCTCTTCCTTAGACTAGAGAGAAAGTCTCCGCTTTATTTGCAAGAGCACAGTCTAGCCTCATTTCTGCCATTCATTTTTAAGGTCCACAGTTGTGAAATTGGCTTTACTTCATCAATTGGCACATTCATTCAATTCCTTACACTTATTTTTGTTTTCAGCATCTATTATGTACGTGATGTTTGATGGACAAATATGTGCCAGAACTACTCTGTAGCTCTAAGAATCCATCTTCCATCTGGGAGGAGAACATATAACATGTAAAGAAAGGCTAATACAGAGGTCTTTAGTAG
The DNA here is from genome assembly GCF_023065955.2 of Ursus arctos. Classification (NCBI taxonomy): domain Eukaryota; kingdom Metazoa; phylum Chordata; class Mammalia; order Carnivora; family Ursidae; genus Ursus; species Ursus arctos. The sequence continues at coordinate 3,532,611 of NW_026622952.1, forward strand.
TACGAGGAAGACACGGATGAAATAAATAACTAACTTCTGGGAAGGATAATCTTCGCTTCCAGAATTAACTAGACTTCTTAATTTTTATCTTGTGTGAAATTGGAAAGATCCTCAAGGATGATGATGAAAAGATTAGGGAATGAGATCAATGAGAAAGAGCTAATGAGTCTGCACTGCCTCAGCCAGAAGAGAGGTGGAGAGGTGTCCTGCTGATGGCTGCCAGGTGCATGGAGGATTTCTTCATTAAGAGCCCATACATTATTCTAAGTTTGCATCAGAATAAGGCTATCAGTGATAGCTCTTTTTTAAAAATGATCTATCATTCTGCAGATTATATGAGGAGTTTTATACCCATTGTTCACTCACATTTTTTATTACTATGGAGAACCATGTGTCAGTTACTATCCTGGACACAGAGGTGACTAAGGCAAAGTCCTTGCCCTAATAGAGTTTGGGGATCATCTCATTTTGTCCCTATAATAACCCTGGGAGGTATATATTTTTATTCATCTTTTACAGAGAATGAAATTGAGATTAAAAGAAGTTAAATCTGTAAGTACTGTGCCAAATTCAGGCATAGTAAATGGCAGGATGGAGGTTTAAGTCTAAGTCTGCCTGACACCATAGCCCAGTGTTACGCTCCACACCCACAGGCAAAGAATAATCCTCTAGATATCAGTACAAAGGCGGTAGGCACAGTCAACTGGTAAATTTTTATGGGAGGCTTATATGTATATCCAACTAATAGCATAAGACAGTAGTTATGCAGAACAAACCAAATGTGGTATAAAGTTGTAGAAGAGGAGTAAATTTCCTTGGTGAAGATGAAGGTTGAACTGGGTCTTCTAGAAGCATGAATGGTACTTGTGTGGCTGAAGGGAGGGTCTTCCAGTGAAAGGCAATAACACAAACATGAGTGAGGAGAGGTGGGGGCAAACATGAGACGTGTAAGGTAGAATGAAGCATGGTGTGTGAACCAGAGGGTTCAGGTGGGGGTGCTGTGGCCAATGGGGTTGGACAGGTGGAACAAAACCCATTTTGCAGGACTGTGAGGTCAGGAAGGAGAGCTTCAGTTGGTGTCGTAGGTAAAATTATGAACTTTTTAATAAGGCAGCTCCCTAAGAGTGACGGTGTTTAAAATCATGAATTTGGTGGTGGTATGCAGAAGAGACTGGGTGAGCAGAGCCTGAAGTCAGGGAGGCTGACTGGTGTACTGCCTTTGGTAGCAACAGAGAGGGATGGATAGATGTTCCTATGAAGCTTGTTAAGATAAGCATCAAACCTTAGGGCTCAGTAGTGGATTGTGATGATCTTTGCTTAAAGATGGGGTGGGGTAGGGGGAAGGTCTATGACCTTGGACTTTGTTTTGCCTTCAAAATTGTAACTCAAACATTTTTTTCCCTTCAGCTTTCGTGTCCTGGCCCCGGTTAAGCCCTGACAATGTCCACATGCCGTCTGTGATTAATGGGCTTTCTTGACCCTGGTCTCAGGGCAGGGAAGTGTTGTGTCCTGAGAAAGCAATGGAGTAAACCCTCAGACAGTGCAGGGCAGGAGGTGTGCCAGATTTAATTCTTTGTTCATGGTTCTGTAACAGAGCTTAGCTGTGCCTGCAGGCAGGTGTCCCAGAGCAGCTGGGAGCACCAGGTACAGAGGAGGATGACTTGTTCCCCTCACAGAGGTTTCCAAGCTGCTCTAACCCATGGTTGCTTTGCCTACTGGTCTCCTGATATCCCATGGCTCTCTTGATTTTGTCCACTGTTAATATTTTGAATATAGGAGTTTTATAAATACAAACTCAATGGAATTGAACATTTTTATATGAATATACTTGTAAATCATTTGTTGATTTTTCATTCAACACATATATTGATAATACATTATTATATATTATACAAATATGTTAATATGATTGACCTTTAGACAATGTGGAGGTTAAGGGCACTGATCCTATGTGGCCAAAAATCCCGACTTTTGACCCCCCCCAACTTAACTATTAATAGCCTGCTGTTGACTGGAAGCATTGCTGAAAACATAAATTAACATAAGCAGTTGATTAATACAAATACATATTTTATATATTACATGTATTGTATACTATATTCTTATAAGAAAGTAAGCTAGAGAAAAGGAAATCTTTTAAGAAAATCATAAGGAAGATAAACACATTTACAGTACTGTACTATATTTATTGATACCATAAGTTTTTATATTTATTGAAAAAAATCTGCAGGTAAGTGGAATTGTGCAACTCAAACTTGCATTGCCTAGCTTATTTGTGCTGGACACTGGGCTAGTCTCTGCAGTATAGCCGAGGACGGCAATCCCTACTCTCGTGATGCTTGCAGTCAGCTAGTGAAGACAAATAAGGAAAATAAACAGGCAAATTCTATAGCATTTTACAAGATAGTAGGTGCAGGGTGGAAAAATAAAACAGCATAGGAAGAATTAGAAATGCTGGTGGAAGGGTAGCAGGAGATGATTGGAATTCTACATAGGATGGTTGGTGATATTTGAACAAAGACACAAAAGAATTGGGTGAGCTACATGGCTATCCAAGAAAAGCCTTCCAAATGGAAGCAACAGCAAGTGCAAAGGCCCTGAGGTAGAGCTTGCCTGGCATGTTTTAGAAGCAGTAAGGAGGTCAGTGTGGCTGGAGCTAAGGAGCCGAGGGCAGAGCAATAGGTGACTCAGACAAACAGGCAAAGAGGGCAGAAGAGTGCAGACCATATCCAGCATGCAAGGTCCTGCAGCCCCTGTAAGGATTTTGGCTTTTGCTCTGGGAGCAATGAGAAGCCACTGAAGAGGTCTGAGCAAAGGGGATCATAGGATCTGACTTATGTTTATCAGGATCACTCTGGTTGCTCCTTTGAGATTAGAATAAGTAGCAGGAGAGGACAGGGAGGGACCCGGGGGGAGAATATCACAATGATGTAGGTGAGAGACAATGGTGTCTTCCAACAGCATGGCTGCAGGGCTGGTGGAGAGCTCGGTGTATTCTGAAGTTAGAGTAGGAGAAAGAAGAGTTAAGGGTGACTTTGTCAGCACATCTGTTCCAATCCAGTGCTTGCAAACCACAGTCGCTCTGTGGGTAACCATTGGGCTTACTGTGCCCTCAGGATGCTGCTTAAGTGCAGACCAGTGGAAAAAAGTATTAAATAGTTTCTCTATTTATGTGCCCTGTGTGTGTGGATGTGTGTGTGTGTGTGTGTGTGTGCAAGTACGTGTGTGAGTGTGTGCATGTGTGTGCTTTCCTGTGGATACTCACATCCATAGCACTGAATCCATTAATGGAAGGCATTGTCTCCAGTCTCATGCTCATGCCAGCTACTCACACACTGGAGAGAAGCAAAAACTTCCCCTTGCCACGGGTAGAGCATTTTGGTTGCACATTTTGCAGGTGTTGCCCTCCTCTTAATTATCCATCTACTTCCTTTCTCAACCCCCTCCTTTTTGGAAGTTATAAAAAAAAAAAGCCACATAAAACAGCCAGATGTGAGCCCAGTCTCATCAGTAATCCATAAAACACCAAACACACCCCACTCATCTCTCATGCTTTATGAAAAGTTAAAATTAAATCAGGGCAGTGTTATTAAGCTAAGTGATTTTTGCTGGATTCGGATGAAATCCTGTGTGTGCCACATCGTTTGTTGGAAATGTGCCTGGGGTGCCTGTGGGCTCCGAATGCACATCCACCAGCTATTAGTGGAAATGGATCTGCTTACAATGGGGCACTTGAGGTTTCCCAGCCCTGGGACATCGGCATGGTGTGTAGAACACTCATGCCCAGCCCTAGATCCTCCGGTGCTCACCAACCCTTACAAGTGGAGATAAGATACAAGCAAAGGGGTGCAGCAATAGACATCCTGCCTTTGCAATGATGGATTTGGATTCCAGAGGGAAAGCTGCAGGAATAACCTTTCTAGGGGCCCTGGATGGTTGGTAATAGCAGTACAACATTCTGAGGATGCCGTGTTCTGCAGAAGCCATGAAACATAATTGTTGATCCGTGCTCTCAGCCAGGAGATACCCGAGAAAACCAGGCTGGCTTAGAGCTTGGCATGTATATCTGGGGTGGCTCCTGGAGCTGATGCTTTAGTATACCCATTCATTTGCTTCACGGCTCTCTTTCTTTTGGAGAAGGTGAAAAGTTAGTTCCTTTGGCATCCTATCATCTAAACATCTGTTGGGAAAGGCAAATTGAAGCTCAGCAAATAGTAGGACAAGGAAGGCCATCTTTTAGGACTCAGACTTTCACCTTCTGCCCAGTGCAGTGAAAACAGCCTAAGACGGAATCACAAAGTGTGGGCTTGAGGCTTTGCTTTACAAACTGAGGCTGCAGACTTCAGGGGACTAATTTTCTAAGTTCTGGCTTCCTTCTGGTCCCAGTAAAATAAGAATAATAAGAATGATGTAATCCTTCTTAGGTTGTTGTTGGGAGAGATAAAGTGTGTATTTAAATCACCCAGCCGGGGGTTAGCGTGGAACAGATGCAGTGTCAGTGCTTATTGCTCATCCTTTGTGGACCTGGAAGGAAAGAGGCCTGGGGTCACGGACAGGTTGCCCTGGGGGGCGGATCATTTCCTGTCTGGAAGGCCTCTCTGCCACAAGGCAGGGTAGCTCTCCACTGCAGACCTGCACAGCTCTCCTCACGCTCCGATGGCAGTGCTGGAGGAATTGTGTGCAAGATTTTGTTTGAAGGGGACATTTTCTGAGGGATATCAGTCTTGGCATGTATTGGTGCATTCGAGTCTGCATTCACGACTTCCTTTTTGTCTTGGACTTTGTAGTGCAAAACATTGTGTGAAGCTCAGAAGTGTGAGAAAGTAGCATTTGCCACCCTTGCTACGAGTCATTTAGAACTTGTGAATTCAGCAAAAGATTGATTCTTTCAGCCTTTGCCTTTTCCTAGAGATATCCACACACACATACACACACGCACACACATGCACAGAGACATTTTAGGGGAATCTTGCATCAAAATTTGCCAATACAATTTAATTTCCCATTTTTTTCCTGACCCTGTTCAGAATTCATTCAGTAAAGTTTTGGGCTGTCTTCTAGGTCGCTCTTTTATTCAAAGAACCGACTTCCTAAATAGAGAAAGAATTTCAATAAGTGTTTCAATAAAAGTGCTCACGATTTTATATTTTTAGGAACTTGGTACTTCATAAATATTGGAATTTCATATCATCCAAATCAGCGTCAGTGCATTTTCAATTTTTGATATGTGGTCACATAGAGTTCAGTATTTGAGAAATGTAATTTGGTAGACTTTTTATAGCCATCTCCTAACGTGCTAGAGGCTGTCTCTATATTTGCTCAAGTTCAACTTCTATCATCACAGTGCATAAAAATACCAGTCCCTGGGGCAAGTCATGACCCCACTGTAGTCAGAGACCAAGAATTTAAAATTAAGACATTGCGCCACCTGAATGACCTGGAGTCACAATGATGTCGCCAGTCATGGCTGCCAACAACTGTGGCAGGTACTCACACCACTCTGGGCAAGCATGGTATTTGACCTCTTTTGCCCTTGCCACTAAGCTGTCTCAATCGTCAGAATCATCCCTTCCCACCCATAGGGGGAGGACTGGAGGTGTCAGCATGGCTACCTATCTGAGGGTCACCGAGGGCCCTCTCTCCTAGAGCCACCTCACCAGTAGAGTGGTTTTTCTCAATTTTCCCCCGAATTCTTTTGAAATGCAAACGCTATCAGGTAAGTAATGTTTTAGTGTTATTTTCATCTGTGGGCATATATCCAGTGTAGTAAAGGGAGAAGAGGAAACTCTCAAAGGGAACGTGTATCACAAGATAGACCATTTGCTGCTGATTTTCAGGACACTGGCAGCTGGACCGGCTTTTCTGTCCAGGATGAAATGGGCCAGATTTCCTGAGCTTGGGACAACACGACTCTACTATATTTCTATCCAAGCAAAAGTCAGATGCTTTCATTTACTGGGGAAGGTCATTTCATCAAGCATACAATTCCATGCCATGTGCAAACATTGCTTGTGTACTTTCTATATGTTGGACATTGTGCAAGGCACAGAGATGAATAAAATATGAATACAAATATATTCCCATTTCTAGGATCTTATGATCTTGTTGCTGAGCAAGTAATAAGGTGTGATAATTATTTTATATAGGTAGATGTTGCAATAAAAGTGTGTATGTAATCTTAAAATGAATACTTGATCAAGAGTCTTCGTGATAGATAGCTTTACTTTGGTTTCTGACATAAATTAATGTTTTTCACAAGGTCTTCCATAATTGATGTCTCATAAAAGTTTACTATTTTGTTTAATTTGGGGGGATTTCATCTATTCCTGTGTTTCAATGACTGCCATTATATGGATTTCTCTCAAATCTCTATCTGCAGTCTAGTTCTTACTCTGAGTTGCTTTACTCTTGTACATTTAGTTACCTCCCGGGCATTTCTCCCCGGAAGCTCCAGAGGAATTGAAACTTAACCAGTTATAAATTGAATCCATCTGCATCCTACCTCCCAGCCTCACTTTGACCTCCTCCTAGGTTGTTCTCTGCCACAGTGAATGGTCCCACCATTCAAGCCAAATGTCACACCATAGGTCTTGACTTTTCCTTTTCCTTCAACCACTTTCAAAGGATCCTCAACACATGCAAATTCTGTTTCTTACTTATTTCTTTTGTACCTCAATTTTCTCAAAATTCTCTTTCGATTCTAGAATAGCCCACCATAATCTTTCACATGACTTTGTATACGCACTCTTTTTTTAATAATAATATTTTTTATTATATTATGTTAGTCACCATACAGTACATCCCTAGTTTTTGATGTCAAGTTCCATGATTCATTACTTGCGTGTAACACCCAGTGCACCATGCAATATGTGCCCTCCTTAATACCCATCACCAGCCTATCCCATTCCCCCACCCCCCTCCCCCTCTGAAGTCCTCAGTTTGTATCCCAGAGTCCATAGTCTGTCATGGTTCATTCCCCCTTCTGTTTACCCCCCTTTCTTCTTCCCTTTCTTCTCCTACTGATCTTCCTACTTCTTATGTTCCATAAATGAGTGAAAGCATATGATAATTGTCTTTCTCTGCTTGGCTTATTTCGCTTAGCATTATCTCCTCCAGTCCCGTCCATGTTGCTGCAAATGTTGAGAAATCATTCTTTTTGATGGCTGAGTAATATTCCATTGTATATATGGACCACATCTTCTTAATCCAGTCATCTGTTGAAGGGCATCTCAGCTCCTTCCAAGATTTAACTATTGTGGACAATGCTGCTATGAACATTGGGGTGCATATGGCCCTTCTCTTCACTACGTCTGTATCTTTGGGGTAAGTACCCAGTAGTGCAATGGCTGGGTCATAGGGCAGCTCAATTTTTAACTTTTTAAGGGACCTCCACACTGTTTTCCAAAGTGGCTGTACCAACTTGCATTCACACCAGCAATGTATACGCACTCTTAACCAGTTTTCCCACTTTCAGTCTTGGTTCTTTCTAAACATTTTTCCACACTATGGTAAGAGTAATGCCAATCTGATCACCTCACTTCTCTGCTTAAAGCTCTTCAAAAGTCCACCTTGTCCTTGTGAGAGAGTCTGAACTCTTTCATAAGGCTAATGTGACACTGTCTGGTTAGTTCCCTGCTTTTTTTTTTTTTTCTTTTTTCAGACTCATGTCTTGCTACTATTCTTGTCTTCCAAAAGATCATTGGATCACTTGAATGGCTTTCTCTTCCCTGAATGCATTATCTGTTTCTAACCCTTGATCCTTTGCACAGCCTGTTCTTTCTACCTTTTCAGTCTTAATTCATCCAACACATACATACAGAGCACTTAGCATGTATCAGGTCCTGTACTGAGGGCTGGTGAACAAAATAGATATGGTATCTCCTCTCATAGCCAGTATTAAAATGAATATACAAATGGTGATAAGTGAAGGAAGGGACAAGGGCTATATGAGAGTGTGGGAAGGGCCTCATTTAGATTGGGAGGAACAGTCAGGAGGACTTCCTTGAGGCAGTGAGGAGGTCTGAGACCTGCTCCTCTTTGGAGTCTTTCCTCCCAGAAGCTTCTGCTGGCCTTCCCAGCTGTGAGTTTAATGGCCTCCATAGGGCTCATGTAGCGCCACACACTTCCCTGTTAGATTTTTTGTTCCATTGTGTTGCAATCACCTGTCCATCTCCAGACTTTAAGCTCCATGAGGGTAGGGTGAGAGCCTGGTTTGCCATAACTCCAAATTCTAGCACACAAATAGATGCTCATGAATATCTGTTGACAATTTTAGGTAAAGTTGGAAGCTCTTCCCAGGAATGTGAGAGACACTGTAGTACGTAGTCTGTGTTCCCTGCCAAAATTCTCCGTAGGCTGAACAGATTCAGGAGCCATTATCTAATGTCTCAGGTGGTCACCCCACATCTCTAGGGCTGTATGTCACCCTCCACTGTGGCTCTTCAGAGCTTCATGTGTGCCCCTGGAAGCAAGCAGGAAGAGACATTGCCATTGTCCAAAATAACAATATCATGATGAAAAGAAATAACGTATCTTTTGAAAGGACCTACGATGATAGTGGATATTGTAATAAGTGAAAATATGTCTGTTCTAATCAATAAATTAATTATGCCTGTACATCTGAGGTGCAAAGTATGACAATGACTCTGGTGAATCCTGGCTCATGTCTGGATTCAGTTTGGTTGCCAATCATCTGATGGATCCCCTGCCTCACCTCAGGCTAGTACTAAAATCATGCCAACGATCATTTTGTTAGAGATCAGAAAATCTCTAAGAAAAAGGTTTTTGTAGCTGGGGTCATTACCAAACACTGTGTATAAACAAATATTATCCATATTTTCAGATGTGGAACTGAGACTGAAACAATCTGTAACTTGCCCCAGGCACAGATCCCAGAGTTGGGTTTAGTCTTTGATCCAATTGGCCACAAAGTCCAGATTCCTTTTGCTGTGCCACATAGAATTGTATCACTTCTTGGTAAATAGATTTAACAACCTCTTCCTCCAGAATAACCTCAACATCCTTTTCTGTATTTTAGGGTTGTTTGAGTAGTAAGACTGAAAAGTAGATGTGGGAGATGTTGAGAGTGCACGTCTGCCATCACTACGTGGAAATGTGTAATTCTGTGATCCTTCCTACTCTTAACCCTCATGATTTAACTCAGCTGTTGCCAGTTATAGAGGAGCTTGGTTAATACTGTAAGGTAACATTTTCACCACTGCATTTGCAGTTGGTATATCTGTCATGTAAACACACAGCATTTGCTTTGACACCGGATGGGACATGTGTAGACTGGTAGCAGAGTTACTGCACCTTACCTTGAGATTCTGCTCTTAATCAGAGTTGTTAAAAGCTCACTAAAGGCAACAGCTGGCCTTTAATATTCCTTGTCCACCAATTAACTCTGAATCCTTAAAATATGTGTGTGTGTGTGTGTGTGTGTGTGTGTGTGTGTGTGTGTGTGTGTGTGTGTCTGTGTCTGTGTGTGTGTGTGTGTATTACTAGACCCTCCAACTGCCACTGCCAGGGAATTTAGGAGATTGAAGATTTGGGTTTCCATGCATGTACTGCTTATGCGGAGAGGAGAGAGTAGAGAGGAAAAGCAAGGAGCATCAGTTTTCTTTCTGTAGGTTTGTATCACTGGTTAAACCTCTTCGTCCTCTCATGAGGGTGGGGCCAACCATCCCTGTTAGGGAGAGCTACCTGGGATTGCTCCCCTATAGCTTCTGAGGCAGAAGGGAAGCAGGGAGGCCTTGAAGGCAGACCTGTGACTTCACTGGGTATTTTGCATAAATCTAATTTTCCTGGAAAACACAATCCTTCTGAAGTTGCTGAGGTCAGGAAGGCAAGGCAGGCACTGGCAGCCCTGGCCCAGCTGGGGAGGAAACAGCATTTACATAGTGTTTATTCTGTGGTCAAGGGCAATTACAAAGGCTTTCTTTGAACCTCAGGAGACCCTGCCTCAATTTAGTTACCAAATGCATCTTAATGATAAGAGGATGCCAGGACACTATACACTTTACCACATAAACACAGTCATAAATACGGCTGTCCTTTGGGGCCACCTTTTGTCTCCTGAGCAGGTAAATGGCAAAGACCCATGGACAGTGAGTGTAGACAGATTTCACATGTTTGATCATGTTGACAAGGAAGACAAAGGCAAGCAGATGAGCATGGTAGACGAGAACAGAAGAGCTGTGAATAGAAGGAATGAGAAGGGTTTGCTAGTACCTGGAAAACTCCAGTGAACTCTTCATGGATGGAGTGGACAATGTGAGCTGAGGGGTAGGGAAAACCTCCTCATACATCTGCTGCTGGCCTTCCATGGAGCCCACACTCTTCCAGTTACTTGTTCTGGATCGACACACGAATCTAAGACCCACAGAAGTGAAGCCATCTTTGCAGGCACACATAACGTTTTGACCTGTAGTCTTATAAAAATGCTTCCATATGATTGCTTATTAAACCTGCCAATCCAAAGAGGAAAAATCACCACCTGGTCTCCATGCAGTGACTGAGGGGCTGTTCTGCTCAAGACCTTGTACTGAGGAGATATCAGGGAGCTTACAATGTAATAGAGGGTAAGAGACAAAAACAAATATTGCAAACTATAAAGAGTATATTTTGAAGAAGCTGAAAATGAGCACTATCTTACCACCTCTTTGATTTCCCTGTTTTATTAGTGGCAAATTTCTTCTTCCTGTCTGTTCAGGAAGTTGAGAGTTCAGAAAAATTCAGAGGAAGAAGAGATAGTGACATCATGATTTGGACTTCATTGAACCCCCTCTCTGTCTAACCTAGCCTGTGTGGACTATGACTCCCTGGGGCTCATACACTGTCCAGAGTGTGAGGGTGTAATGGGAGGTGATCACTGGGTAAGACTCTTTAAAAAGCAGTGGTGAAGTTAACAAGTCAGTAAATAACAAATGTTGGCAAGGATGCGGAGAAAGGGGAACCCTCTTATACTGTTGGTGAGAATGCAAGCTAGTACAGCCACTCTGGAAAACAGTATGGAGATTCCTCAAGAAGTTAAAAGTAGAGCTACCTTATGACCCAGCAACTGTACTACTAGGTATTTATCCCAAAGATACAAATGTAGTGTTCTGAAGGGGCACCTGTACCCCAATGTTTATGACAGCAATGTCCACAATAGCCAAACTGTGGAAAGGGTCCAGATGTCCATCAACAGATGAAGGGATAAAGAAGATGGGAGATTTTATATATATATATATATATATATATATCCACACACACAATGGAATATTACTCAGCCATCAGAAAGGATAAATACCATTCACATCAACATGGGTGGAACTGGAGGGTACTATGTGGAGCAAAATAAGTCAATCAGAGAAAGATAATTATATGGTTTCACTCATATGTGGAATATAAGAAACAGTGCAGAGGATCATAGGGGCGGGGAGGGATAACTGATTGGGAAGAAATCAGAGAAGGAGGCAAACCATGAGAGACTCTAAACTCTAGGAAACAAACTGAGGGCTGCTGGAGGGAAGGTGGGTGGGGGATGGGGTAATTGGGTGATGGACATTAAAGAGAGCACATGATGTGATGAGCACTGAGTGTTTTACACAACTGATGAATTACTGAACTCTACATCTGAAATGAATGATCTACTATATGTTGGTTAATTGAATTTGAATAAAAGAAAAAGCAGTGGTATGGTGCACTGGGTGTTATACGCAACTAATGAATCATCGAACTTTACATCGGAAACCGGGGATGTACTGTATGGTGATTAACATAATATAATAAAAAAAATTAAAATAAAAAAAATTAAAAAAAAGCTGTGGTGAGCATTATGATAGCATCAAATGCTGGAAGGATAGAGCTATTCATGTAAGTGGTTGGGAGACCTGTAGACAAGTCTTACTGTCATCAATATTTGTCACTGGTCAATTCTCTTTGGGAAAATTCTCCAGCCTCCATGAGAATTGACTCTGATTCTACCAAGTATCATTGACTCTGTGGTGGAGGGCTGTGGTTCCCCAACCCTTTCGTGCCTGTGGATTTGCTGGGAGAGAAACAGTTTTTATCTCTGCTGAAGGTGTCTCTGGCCCTCTGCTTGGAATCATCAGAACTTAGCAACTGAGACCCTGAGGGGTTTTGAGTCATTTGGCACCAGGACCATCAAAGCAGCCAGCAGAAAAGCCCATAACCACCTCTGATGGGCTCTAGTGGGCTCCATTAGGATTCAGGACATGCTGGCTTTGCAGGGTAAAAGACCACAGCTTGTCAGAAAAATAATGCAGGCTCAAATAGTTTCTGGTTTGGACAAACCATTTACAAAGAGCCTAAGTTAAGTGGGCAGGTGGCCAATTTTTGAAGTCTAGTGTCATTTGAAATGAACACAAACAGTGGGGGATGGAGGAAAACCGTGAAAGCCACTGTGTTCAAATTAGCTGTGGGAGTTTTAGATATTGGTGGTGTACAGTGTTCATCTGCTATAAACTTCATCTCAAACTTCATGCCCTACCTGTCCTTGATTTTGATATTCCATTCAATAAACTCTATGTGTCATTTAGTTTTGTTTTCCTTCAAAAATTAGGCCATTTGGAGCATCCCACAGTATTTCCTTTTCTTTTTTCTTTCTTTTACCCAAATATAGAAATTGACCACCAGTGGTATCTGGCCAGAGTCTTTTGCTTTTCTCTTCTGTATTGTAACTTCCAAAAACCATTTTTACACATCCTTCTGCTGTCCCTCCCTGCCTGTGTTGGCTCCAGTTCCTCCTGCAGTCTTTGGGCTGAGGCCATGGTCTTTAGAACCCCTGTTAGGTTGATTGCTGGGAGCAAGGTAGGAGGAGAAATCCAGAATCCTGAGCTAACTCTGCAAAGGACTGACCTGGAATCCCTACCTACCTAATCCACCTAGTCTTGTGCTTTGAATTCTCATTGTGATCTCTATTTTATTATCACTGACATTTCTTTATACTGCTTGGGGAATATTGTTGTTTACATAGCTATGTTTTAAACTCCCAGGGAAGGGACTTTGTCTTCATTTCTTTTGTGCTGTCCTAGCCTCAATATCTACAGATTTTGAGAGCTGGTCTACATACAGCTGATGCTCCATAAATGTTTGCATTTTGGGGTATCTTACTGGTAAACCATTTAGAACACTGGTTTACAAAATGTGATTCCAAGGACCACTGGGATTCCTAATCCTTTCAGGATCTCTTTGATGACAATATTAGTTTCATAATAATAGTAAGGGGTTATTTGCCTTCTCTAGTTAGACTGATGAGGTGCAAACAAAAATGGGTAAAATTGCTGATGCCTGCCCAAATTAAGGCGATGGCACCAAACTATACTTGAAGTCAGTGTGACTGTCACATGCTTGCAATAGTAAATACAAACAAAAACAAAAACTTCCAGTTTCTTATTTTTTAATTTATTTTTATTTTTTAAATAATTTTATTTTGCTATATTAGTCACCATAGAGTACATCCCCAGTTTTTGATGCAATGTTCCATGATTCATTATTTGCGTATAACACCCAGTGCTCCATGCAATATCTGCCCTCCTTAATAGTCATCACCGGCCTATCCCAATCCCCCACCCCCTCCCCTCTGAAGCCCTCCGTTTGCTTCCCAGAGTCCACAGTCTCTCATGGTTCAGTCCCCCTTCTGTTTATCCCCCCTTCATTCTTCCCTTCCTTCTCCTACCTATCTTCCTATTTATTATGTTCCATAAATGAGAGAAGCCATATGATAATTGTCTTTCTCTGCTTGACTTATTTCACTTAGCATAATCTCCTCCAGTCCCCTCCATGTTGCTGCAAATGTTGTGTAATCGTTCTTTCTGATGGCTGAGTAATATTCCATTGTAATATATGGACCACATCTTCTTAATCTAGTCATCTGTTGAAGGGCATCTCGGCTCCTTCCACAATTTAGCTATTGTGGACAATGCTGCTATGAACATTGGGGTGCATATGGCCCTTCTCGTCACTACGTCTGTATCTTTGGGGTAGATACCCAGTAGTGCAATGGATGGATCATAGGGTAGCTCAATTTTTAACTTTTTAAGGGACCTCCACACTGTTTTCCAAAGTGGCTGTACCAACTTGCATTCCCACCAACAATGTACGAGGGATCCCCTTTCTCCACATCCTCTCCAACAATTGTTGTTTCTTGCCTTGTCAATTTTTGCCATCCTAACTGGCGTAAGGTGGTATCTTAGTGTGGTTTTGATTTGAATTTCCCTGATGGCTAATGATTTTGAACATTTTTTCATGTGTCTGTTAGCCATTTGTATTGGAAAAGTGTCTGTTCATGTCTTCTGCCCATTTTATGATTTGATTATTTGTTTCACGTGTATTGAGTTTGAGAAGTTCTTTGTAGATCTTGGATACCAGTCTTTTATCTGTAGTGTCATTTGCAAATACCTTCTCCCATTCTGTGGACTGCCTCTTAGTTTTTTTGACTGTTTCCTTGGCTGTGCAGAAGCTTTTTATCTTGATGAAGGCCCACAAGTTCATTTTTTCTTTTGTTTCTCTTGCCTTTGGAGATGTGTCATGAAAAAGGTTGCTGTGGCTGATGTCAAAGAGGTTGCACACTATGTTCTCCTCTAGGATTTTGATGGATTGCTGTCTCACATCGAGGTCCTTCATCCATTTGGAGTTTATCTTTGTGTATGGTATGAGAGAGTGGTCAAGTTTCATTCTTTTGCGTGTAGCTGTCCAATGTTCCCAGCACCATTTATTGAAGAGACTGTCTTTTTTCTAGGGGATGTTTTTATCTGTTTTATCAAAGATTAGTTGCCCAAAGAGCCAAGGGTCTATTTCTGGGTTCTGTATTCTGTTCCATTGGTCTATATGTCTGTTTTTGTGCCAGTACCACACTGTCTTTGTGATCACACTATTAGCTAGGATCTTTTTGAGAATTTTGGCATCCATATTCGTCAGGGAAATCGGTCTGTAATTCTCCTTTTTGATGGGGTCTTTGCCTGGCTTGGGGGTCAAGGTAATACTGGCCTCATAGAATAAGTTTGGTAATTTTCCTTCCGTTTCTATTTTTTGAAACAGCTTCAGGAGAATAGGTATTATTTCTTCTTTGAATGTTTAGTAGAATTCCCTGGGGAATCCGTCAGGCCCTGGACTCTTGTTTTTGGGGAGGTTTTTGATCACTGCTTCAATCTCTTCATAATTAATCGGTCTGTTTAAATAACCAAATTCTTCCTGTTTCGGTCTTGGTCGTTTATAGGTTTCCATGAAGGCATCCATTTCTTCCAGGTTGTTTAATTTATTGGCATAAAATGTTTATAAAAGTGTGTAATGATCCTTCCTATTTCATTGGTGTTGGTTGTGATCTCTCCCCTTTCATTCATAATTTTATTAGTTTGGGTCCTTTCTCTATTCTTTTGAATAAGTCTGGCCAGTGGCTTTTCGATCTTTTTTATTCTTTCAAAGAACCAGCTTCTAGTTCTGTTGATCTGCTCTACTGTGCTCCTGGTTTCTAATTCATTGGTCTCTGCTCTAATCTTTATCACCTGCCTTCTTGTGCATGTGTTAGGCCTGTTCTTCTGTTCCAGCTCCAGCTTCTTGAGGTGAGAATATAAAAACTGCGTTTCAGATTATTCTATTCTTTTGAGTGAGGCTTGGATGGCTATGTATTTTCCCCTTAGGACTGCCTTTGCAGTGTCCCATAGGTTTTGGACTGATGCGTTTTCATTCTCATTGGTTTCCATAAATTGATTAAGCTCTTCTTTAATTCCCTGGTTTACCCAATCATTTTAAAGCAGGATGTTTCTTAGTTTCCAAGTGTTTGAGTTTCTTCCAAATTTTTCCTTGTGATTGAGTTCCAGTTTCAAAGCATTGTGGTCTGAGAATATGCAGGGAATAATCTCAGTGTTTTAGTATCAGTTGAGACCTGTTTTGTGACCCAGTATATGGTCTATTCTGGAGAACGTTCCATGTGCATTCGAAAAGAATGTGTATTCTGTTGTTCTGGGGTGTAGTGTTCTATATATATCTATGAGGTCCATCTGGTCCAGTATGTCATTCAAAGCTCTTGTTTCTTTGTTGATTTTCTCCCTAGGTGATCTGTCTATTGCTGAGAGTGGAGTGTTGAGGTCCCCTACTATTAAGTATTATTATCTATATGTCTCTTTATTCTGGGTAAGAGTTGGCTTGTGTATCTTGCTGCTCCCCTGTTGGGGGTGTAGATAATTATACTTGTCATATCCACTTGTTGGATACATCCTTTAAGAATACTATAGTGTCCTTCTGTATCTCTAACAACTGTCTTTAGTTTAAAATCTAATCTGTCTGATATGAGAATTGTTACCCCAGCTTCCTTTTGAGGTCCATCGGCATGAAAAATGGTTCTCCATCCCTTCACTTTTAGTCTGGATGTATTTTTCATTCAAAATGAGTCTCTTGTAGACAGCAAATGGATAGGTCATGTCTTTTTATCAAATCTGCAACCCTGTGGCATTTTATGGTAGGATTTAGGCCATTCACATTGCGAGTGATTATGGAGAGATATGATTTTAATGATGTCATGTTGCCTGTGACGTCTTTGTTTCTATAGATTGTAGACTTCTGTTCTGTAACACTCTTGGGGCCTTTTTACTTTTATAGAACCCCCCTTAATAGCTCATGTAGGGCTGGTTTGGTGGTTACAAATTCCTTCAGTTTCTGCCGATCCTGGGAGGTCCTTATCTCTCCATCAATTCTGAATGACAGCTTTGCTGGATAAAAGATCCTTGGCTGCATGTTCTTCTCAGATAGAGCTTTGAAAATACCCTGCCAACCCTTGCTAGCCTGCCAGGTCTCTGTAGATAGGTCTGATGTTATTCTGATATTTTTCCCTCTGTACGAAAGGATTTTCTTCCCCCTGGCCACTTTCAATACTGTATCCTTGGATCTGTATTTGCAAATTTCACTATGATGTGACATGGTATAGGTCTGTTCTCATTGACCTTGGGAGGGGTCCTCTCTGCCTCTTGGACACAAATGCTTGTTTCCTTTGCCAGATTAGGGAAGTTCTCAGCTGCAATTTGTTCAAATATCTCTTCTAGACCTCTCTCTTTCTACACCCCCTTGGGGATGCCGCTGATTCTGACATTGGAACGTTTCATTGAGTCAGTAATCTCCCATAATCTACATTCTTGAGATTGGATTTTTTTTGAGCCAAGTTTCTGTTTTAACTTTCTCTTCTACCATCACATCCTCCAATTCACTAATTTATTCTTCTGCCTCATTTACCCTGGCCGTCAGAGCATCTAGTTTAGATTGCATTTGATTCATAGCATTTTTAATTTCTGCCAGATTCCCTCTCATTTCCACCCTTAGAGATTCTATATTTTCGTTAATATTTTTTCAATCCTACACATCATCTTGACCATTGTTATTCTGAACTCCCATTTCTGACAATTTTGTTATATCCATGTCCATCAGTTCTGTGGCAGAGGCCACAGATTCATTATCTTTTCTTTTCTTGGGGGGATTTCTCCTCCCCATCATTCTGATGAGGAGAGGTTGCGGGGATGCCCAGAGCCCAAATTATTGACCAGGATCCAGGCATTGTGCACTTTTTTATAGGGACCTTAGGGATGTGGGCTTCTTGATTTTTCAGCCTGCCTTCTGGCGGAGAGGCCTGCCGTGCTGATACTCAGGCAACCCTGTTTGGATAGAGTCTCCCTGTCCCCTGCAAGGGGGATGGGGATGGGCACAATGTGAGCTGGTATTTCCAGGCTTTTGTTCTCTGGTGGCTTTCCCTGGTGATTTTCTGTGACTCTTCTGAGAGTCAGAGCCGCAGTGGCCGAATCCTAGCCTCTGTCTCAGAACAGAGAGATCGCAGTCCGCTCACCACTGAGCTCTCTTGGCCACTTTAACTCTGTTTCTGTCAGTACTCTAAATACCCTGTAGCATCCCGGGTTGTGCGCCCCACAGCCACTCTCCCAGCCCTCACTCAGTGCTGGCATGTCTCTGTCCTTTTTGCTTCTAACACCGCCAGCCACCCCCAGTTCCCATGCGCACTCCCGAGCTCCCTGTTTCAGTGTGGTTTGTGCGTGCTCTGGAGCACCAGTTTTCAGTCTGGTCGCACACACGCTCCCGAGCTCCTGGTATCAGTCCGGTTCCAGTGAGCGCTCTGGAGCTCCAGTTTTCAGTCTAGTTCGAGTGTGCGCTCCAGAGCTCCCATTTTCAGTTTGGACGCGTGCGCTCCCGAGTTCCCAGTTTTTGTCTGGTACCATTGAGCCCTCCAGAGCTCCGGTTTTCAGTCTGGTCGCACGTGCATTCCCCGGGTCACGGTCTCATTCTGCTCTTTTGCGGGTGCCGGTCCGCGAGTCCGGCCTGCTCCCCAGTGCAAGTGGCTACTGCTTCCCGGCACCCCAGTGCATCTGCTTCCTCCCCCTTCCATTTATCTTCCGATATCTGTGTGCGGATTCATGGCTCCCCGCTTCGTACCTCAGTATTCAGTACTGGAGATGTTCGTTTGTAGAGATCCAGATGTATCTTCCTGTGTCTCAGGTTGATTCCGTGGGTTTTCAGGATGGTCTGCTAGATATCCAGCTCAACTCAGGGGACCAGCTGAGAAAGGGTTCCCCTACTCCTCTGCCATCTTTTTTCCTCTTTGCAGAAAGTGGTCGCTTTTCTGTTCATAGAGTTTCTGCTACTCTTCTTTTTTCTCCAGTTGCATTCATAAGTATTCAAAATGGTTTGGTAGCTCTCTAGCTGAATTCCTGAGACCAGACGAACTTTAGATCTCCTGCTCCTCTGCCATCTTGGAACTGGAACTCAAAAACTTCCAGTTTCACTTAAGAATGTACTAGTTCAAGTTTTAGAAATGATTGTGTTCTGAACACCAACACTTGGGCACACATATTTTGAAATGTCTTGTGTGATAAAGTGGGGATGGACTTCTGTTCCATACTGATATACCTGTGCAATTGTTTGGGTTGTGAACTGAATTAAAATTCTTTTCTTGAACACGATTTTTATTTAAAAAAATGGCTGACAGACAAATTGTAGTGATTCAGATTTAAATATTTGGGAAATATTTTCTTAAAAGTGAATGAAATGAGCCTCCCATTTCAAGGCAAACAACTGAATGTATTTCTTTCCAGTGGTACTATTTAAGCATTCAAGCAAAAATTAGAGTTTTGGAAAATTTATATCTCTCACGATGAACTTGACAGCTTTCTAACCTTAAAGACTTTTCTGATGAGATGGCTGATATTAGTGCATGTTTTTTTTTGACATTATATAATGAAATTTGTCAATGTTTGGAAGATCTATATAACTCAGTGACTGTTTTCCAAATGATCAGTGCATGTTGTTACAAAATCATTGATGGGAGAAAAATAGTCCAAAATGCAAGATAAACCAATGGAGTTTAATATAATGGAGTACAAAAAGTTCACTGATCATGGTTTCATATTTCACATTGCAATTAACACTTAACCCTTGTCAAATTTTGGTGTAGTATCAAAGAAAATTACTCATAATGATCTGATAAGGGTATTAAATCTTCCCTTTCCAACTATATATCTGTGTGAACTGGATTTTCTTCATATACTTTAACTAAAACAGCACATTGCAACAGAATTGAAAACAGATGCAGATGCTAGAATCTAACTCTATTAAGCTAGATATAAAAGAGATTTGCAAAAATGTAAAACAATGCCACTCTTCACACTAATTTTTTTAAAAAATTGTTTCAAAAATTAAACTTTTTATTTTAAAATAATTTTACATTTATAGAAAAGTTCAAAACATAATCCAAAGAGTTTCTGTGTGCCCTTCACTTAGTTTCTCTTAATATTAACATTTTACATTACTATGGTATACTTGCCAAAACTAGTAAATTAATATTGGTACAGTATTAACTATAGACTTTATTTGGATTTCTCCAGTTTTCCTATCAAAGTCCTTTTTAGGTTCTAGGGTCCAATGTAGAATACCACGTTGCATTTAGAATATAATTAATTTTATATAAATATATATGAAAATATAATGGTTTGTTATTATCTTTAAATAAGTTAATATTTTTAAAAATTTCAGTATTAGTTTTTAACACAGTAAATACTGATAGTTGTGACCCACCAAAGCCCTTTTAGATTCCCTAAAATTTTTAAGTGTGTAAAAGGGTCCTGAGAACAAAATGCTTGACATCTGCCAACCTAGAATATATTGTTAAGAGGAGAATTTGCAAACAGCTAGCCTGTAAGGACAGTCATGAGGTTGAGGGTCTATATAATGTCTCTGGAGAGTTTATTCCCTCCTCCCCTCCCTCAGTGCAATCTATAAATACACATGGGTATGAAAAACTAAATTCATTGAGAAAGAACCTGGGTACTGGAGACAGCATGAGATCAAGCCACTTAGCTTGGTCAGCCCACAAATGTTTACTGAGCTTTGACTATGTACTTGGTGGCATGCCAGGCCCTGGGGATACAGCTACCCATAAGATAGTGGGAATCTCTATCTAAAGAGCTTAAATTCTTTTGAGAAAAGTTAGGCAACACATAAACAAAAAAAATCACATTGCTTTTTGTACTGACAGGTGCTCTAAAGCAGAGTAAATATGGTGTTGTGATAGAGCAGTGGCAGTAGGAAATGGGTCGGTGGGTGGGTGCATATGTTGGGCTTGATCATATTTGGAGGAAGGCAGCCAGGTGAAGATCTGGTGGATGAACATTCCAAGTATGAGGTTGGTATGTTCCAGTGGATGGAGAGATGGCCAGCATGGCTGGAGGGTGGTATGTGAGGAGAAGAGTCAGGGACGATGCACCTGGCAAGGCAGGCAGCATCCAGATCAAGTAGGGCTCATGGTCCAGGTAGGGAGTTTGGATGTTGTTCTCATTGCCTGGGAAGCTTTACTAGGCTGTAAGCAGGGGAGTGAGAGTGTCTGATTGGTGGACTCACCCTAGCTGTATGAAGGATGGATTCTAAGGTGGCAAGATAGAGACAGAGAAAGCAGTTAGGTGCCTTTCAGTAGTCCAGGGGAAAGATGATGTTGGTCCAGGCTCCAGGTGTGCTGCTGAAGATAGTTAAGATATTGTCAGGTTCAGGATCCATTTTTGAGTTAGAAGCATCGTGTCTTGCTAATAGATTGGATGTGGGCAGGAAGGAAAGAGCAAATCAAAGAGGGATCTTAAGTTTCTGTCCTGAGCAGCTAGGTGAATGGTTGTACCATTTACTGAGATGAGGAAACCTTGAAAGCAGGTGAATTTGCAGATGGTATTCAGTAGTTCTCTTGGGATTCAGGTTGGGTTTGAGCTCTATTGCATATCCAAGTGTACACTACAATCTAATTGAGCAGATCAGTATCTGCTCTGCTCAAGACACCGATCTAGGTGTTGAAGGAGATCCTCATGAGACACACACACACACACACACACACACACACACACACACACATCATGTTTATTTCTCTCTCTGATTGTAATGCTTTGGAAGTAGAGGAGTGAAGTGAATAATGCCATCTGGGTGAATTCTCCTATTTTCCCACCCCATTAACAGGGATATGTTAAAATCGAGGTACAGGTACTGGAGAACATCTAGAAATCAGGGTAGTGTGTGTTCTTCAGGGGACAGGTGACATGTTTGGATAACCATTTTGCAATTTTTTGAAATGCAAGAGATAGCAGTATAATGTCTTTTGTCTCTTTCTCCTTAGAAGCTTAGAGCATTTCATCTTACTCCTCCTTCCTATATCTGTGGGAGAGAGGTGGGCGGGAGAATGTCATTACTTATAAATATATTATGAGTAAATAATGAAAGTAGTTAGAAAATCAGAAAAGAAGACTGTTCCTTGTGGGGTGTCTGGACATGTTTGTTTGGTTTAAAGATGATGAAAACAGGGCAGTTGTGTGTTGAGAGTGACCTGCAGTCAGCCATGGTGCCCGCAGATCAGGGAAGAGGCTGATGGGCTTAGCGTCTTCCTCACTCACCTCCTCCTACCCCTCTAACATTTCTCGATTTGCAGGTTGGGCTCTCTGGCTCTCTCTAGGCGGCTGTGTGGGTCTGACCTGGCAACTTGTGATGCCAGCGTGGGGTGGCATCCACCAACCTGACAGCAGCTTGTTTTCCCTGCATGACTTGCCATCTGCCAGAAACAGAGAGCGCTGACCTGCAGGGGACCTCTGAGCTCTCCTTGGTGCCAACTCTGGAGTCCTCTCCAAAACAGATTCTTTGGGGGTGACTGGAGCAATGTGGGTGCTGGCTTTGTCTTTAATCAGGAACCATAGTGAAGGCAGTTTTGATTTGAGGGAGGGAATAGCTGAAGAATTATATAGTTCCCCCTGCCAAAGTATTAATATTATTGGTAGTAATAAAGATAAAAGTAGCTACCATCTTTTTAATCCCTACTATGCACCAAGAACTTTTAGGTTTATCCTCTTTGTTCTCCTCACCACGATGAAATGATATGGTTCTTAATATTCCTATTTTTTTGATGAACAAACTGAGGCTCAGAGATTAAATGACTCCCCCAAAGTTGTATAACTAACAAATGGCAAAGGCAGCCCTCACACCTTGATGTAACATGTTCCTGTGCTTTTCCTCCTCTATTATGTTCTGCTGCCTGACTCATGCCTCACTCAGCTCATGCTTCTTTTCCCTTAAAAGTTGCCTTAGATTCCTCCAAAGAACTAAAAACAATCACTATCTTTTTGAGTGCTGGTTTTGGTGGGGACCTTTATTTAAATGCTTTATTTCACTGAGGGGCTACTCAGGGAGGACACCTGACGTGATGGACCCTGGCCACGGGTGTGGAGTCTGGGGTCACGGAAAGGAGAGTGTGACTTGTGCAGAGATGTGTCGTTTTCAGGGTGGCCTTCTTTCTCATGGCCAACTGTTGCTTTGGGACAGAATCATTTCCCTCCAAAGATCAGTATTTCCCATTCAAAGCCCTTTCTCCTTGTTTCTCTAGTCCGCCAGACTTCATTTCCCTCTATTCAGGGTAACATTTATTTCCCAGGACAGCTGAAGGCACGGAGAGGTAGACAGAAGGGGCACCTAAATCCAGGGTTCCAGCAGATAAACCACCCCTCATTGTCAAAATTACTGCTGCCAGAAGGTTGCCTGGTCCCTGTGGTTCTGAGGAAAAGTCTGAGGCTTAAATTAGAGGCCATATCATGTGTGCTTTTGAAATAGATTTCTCATAATCCTTGGGCAACTTAGCACTCTCTGGAGGCCAAGAAGGGCTGACCTCAGGTTTTCTTGTCAGAGCCCTGCGGGCACCGACTTGATTGAAGCAGGTTCAGCCTGCACCTGGTGGATGGACTTCCGCTGCCACGTAGAGGTGATGCCAGGGAGCACTCCCAGGACAGAAATCAGCTCTGTAGGTGCCTTCATCTGCCTCACAACCCAATTACAGAGACCATGGACGTTATTAGAGGAAGGGCATTTTTCTTACAGTTGCCAGTGAAGTGGAGCTCCTTGGGAGAGCAACCTGCAAATACGTGAGGCCAGCTGGTGGCCCCGGTCCTGGAGCAGCACCTTCTAGAAGTGTGCAAGGGGAATGGGTGAACTCCTCTTGTTACGGAGGAAAGTGTGGAAATTTCCTTGGAAGGCCCTTTGCCCTCCTCCCTCCTCCCCTTGCCTGTCCTGCCTCGGTGCCAGGGCTCTACCTAGAGAGACTATGTTGCTTTGGGAAACAGCCAAGCTCTCTGTTTGTACACTTAGCGTCGCAGGGAGGTAAGAATAATGCAAGGAACTTACCGATGTTACATGGAGCACTGTGGTTTGTGTGGCATTTTCATGTACATGTCATTTAGCTCTCGTTACACCTTAGTGTGATCAGCAGGGCAAATATGACAGCACCTGTTTTCTAGATGGAGAGACTGGAACACAGAGGTGGCTTTCTCCAGGGTGACTGAATGGACCCATTTCTCTTTGAAGAGGGCTTGAGGAAGGGGGATGCATTTAAAAGCCAACCAGTAGCCTGAACTTGTGCTTTTCATTTTCCTTCTGAAACAAAGAACTACCTGGACCCTTTCTACCCTTAAAAGGTTGAAGGGACAGTGCCAGCTCTCCCTGAGAGGTCATCCCAAAACATTTCCCAGCAGCCGGGGTCAGATCCATCCCACAGAGTTCCTACTCCTGTGTCCCACCTCTGTCCTCACCCAGAGGGAAGCAGGGCACTCCTGCAAAGGAGAAAGACAGGGTGAGGCGGAACATCGGCAGGACATGGGGCCTTTTGCTCATCAACACTTTCACCATTTATCAAAGGAAATGAAAAACAAACAGTGCAGCAATTTTAATTACTCTGCATTGAGGAGGTGATCAAACATGCAGTGACTTTAATTATGGAATTCAGAGACGGGCAGCTCGGAGCTGCATGGCTGCTGCAGCCTGGCCCGGGGAACACTCTTCCTCTGCAGAACAGACCTCCATGGTCCCCAAACCTCAGCTGCAGGACCTCTGTGCTCCTTTCATGTCTGATAAGGACACATGGGAATGGGGGAATCTGTCTCCCTTGGGGGCTAGAGATTGGATCGAGTGTGAGGGTTGGGGCAATGGCAGAATGGATTGAGGAGAGAGAAGTGTGTGACCTTTGGGTTGTAGGAAAAAGCAACAAGTGTTACTTGGGGAGCCCTTGGAAAGGGAGCTCATGAAGAGTTGCTAGCTCTCAGGTCTGTCGGAGCCAGCTGGTCTGCAGACTACTTAGTGCAACTTTGGCAGATCTGCTCTCTGATGCTTCAGGAAGGCTATTGTGAAGTCGCTCTCTCTGGGGTTTGAACGGGGCTGAAGTCCAAACTTTGGAATTCCGGGATTCACAGACTAGGAGCGATCCTGCCTCCTCTCTGCATGGAGCCCATATGTCAGCTGGCTGCTGTCTTCTTTTGACATCTTGCCTCCTTTTGGGGCTGGTCCTAATTGGTGCCCGGCTCTATCCTTGTTAAATACATTTTCACCCTCACTGCCCCCTCCAACCTTAGTTTTTGTTTTTGTTTTAAACTAGCAAGTGCCTTTAGCCTGAGAGGTTGAAACATTTCAAAACAGGCTTTTTGCGATTCCTAGGCACCATGAGCACAGGTTTTCACCGTGTTCTCCCAGCGGTCTCTTGGGGTTCTCGCCGTGTCAGGACTATCTTGCCTGAACACGAGCAACTGTCTTGCCTGCAGTCAAATTACAGGATGCCGCTATTTTTTCCAAAGCTGCCACAACCTGCAGGTCTGATAGAGCAGCTCACCAACTGCAGCAGGGCAGCATTATCTCTCAGAAGCAGTGCAGTGCCAACTGGCACGCAGCATCTGGGAAGACCAGGAGCCTGACTGAGGGCACTGTGTTTGTAATTGCCTGGAGATAGCCATTAATAACTTTAAACTTTTTGTCCTCTTCCATGGGCAACCGGCAGAGTGTTGAATCTTGAAACGAAACTATTTTCTCTGGAGAAGCAAAGCTTTTGAAAATAATAATGAAGATGTATAAAATGTTCTATTTGATGCTCTTTAGCCATATTGATCTGGGAATGGGTCCAGGGCATGCACACACTTCTTTCAGCAGAAGACCCAAGTCACAAGGAGATGGGAGAGCTGAACTAATTGGAAGGTAGGGCTCTAAGCACCGGAGATGTGCTATTTTTTGGTGGTTGATACATAGTTCAGAGCCTCACTCAGCACCTACAGTCAGGATAATTGGGGCTTCATCTTAAATAGCCCCCTTCCTGGTGTGCAGGGTGTTCCGTATCGTTGCTTTTGTTCCATTGACACATAGTCTGCAGTACTGAGGTCACCCTGTGAACTTCCTCCTGAAAGAACCTGTTATTTCTGCTCACACCAATGCTATGAATGCCTGAGTTCATACCTTAACGTTGCCACAGTCCACGTGACATGGGACGAGTCACTTAATTTCTCTAGGCTTCAGTTTCTGCTCTGTCGGATGTGAGCTAAAAATACTTTTACTATCCCAACTGAGTTTAAAATGTAATGTAGAATGACTTTAGAAGGTTAAATATGTTGCTAATTCAAGGTAAACTATTATTTCATTTAACTTCTATGTGCATATGTGTTTTTGTTTCTTTGCTCTTTGCCCTTGTCCCCTACTTCATCATTTTTCAGTTGTCAGGCCTGCAGGTTATACCCTTGGGCATTTTTCAGGGGCCCCAGGCTGGGCTGAAGAAGGTGTTCAATGTCCATTGGTTGGGCTTTTGCTGAATTTGTTTCAATTTCGGTAGTATGAATTTTGTTTTTTTGGATGAAGTGTATAACACAACCTGTAAACCTGAGAGGAAGGAAGGGATAGATCCTGAGAAGGGATAGATGTGTTGAATAACCATTGTGGGTGTTGAAGGCTGGAGAAGTGCTGAGGACCTGGAGATAAAAGCCTGAAATATCTAGAACTGCTATTCCTGTTGCTTTGGGAAGGTCGGAAGAGAGTTTTTAGTCCAGCATGTGGAGGTAGTGTCCATACCCTTGGAAAGCCCTCTGCTCCCTGGAAAAATGGGTTGTGTTAGTCTGTTCCTCAGCTCCCTCCTGGCTCTATGCTCTTTTCCAGTGTACAAATGCCACCTTGCTGTGAGCTGGACAAAGGGGTCCTGAGATTTCGCTGGATCTCTGATCCAGCAGAACCTGGTAAATTATACACGCGGGGCCTTTGTCAGGAGCTGTGGAGCTGAGTGGTAATAGGGGAGGTCACCCACCTGATGTGATAGGATGAAGGATCTGGTTCCAATTTATAGTCAGGATCCTGGCGGTGAGGGACTTTGAGACAGTGAGGCTTCATGCAGAGGGAGAAGGTAGAGGGAAACCCAAATTGTTCCCTGGCCTTCCCATCCTGCACAGGGCTTGAATTCAGGGGGGCAGATGTTTTGGAAAAGTCTTTAGGAAATATATTTTCAAATATTCTGTAGCAACTCTGGTTGACTGAAGACCAAGCAAGGACCAGCCAGATCGGAGCTCCATAATTATTACCTTCCCCTTGCAGAGATTTGAAGTGGATTAAGTGATTAGAAGTGCCTAATTGCTTATGGACTCCCTTTATGACACTGGCAGGTGAAGACAGCTTGTAAATTACTGCTTTCTCCTGACCCCAAATCAAGTGCAGCAACATAGGCAGGATCTCTGACAAAACTGGACAGGCAGCAGCTGCAGCTGGCTTTGCTTCTCCTGACCATGAGATCTGGAATTCCATCAGAGCCTCAAATTATTTCTCCTTTTGGCAAGTGGGAAGAAAGGAAGATAACTGGAATGTTTTAATAAAGATTAGAATATCCCTAAAGCAAATGCTGAAACAACAATTTGATTTAAAGCTTTGGAAGGATGGCTGGATTTGGAGGCAGGAGACATGATTTGAGTCCCTGCTCTGTTTATACTAGTTATATGGACCTCATACTGACCTTTCCTTGGGCACATCACATGGGCTTTCTGGGCCTCAATAACCACCTTCCAGCGTAATTGTGAGGTTTGTGTAAAGTCACTATATGGGACTATTGAATATGACATAAAATGCTTGGCCAGTGTGTTAGTTTCCAAGAAATCAAGGTGTCAGCAAGACCACGTTCTCTCTGAAGGCTCTAGGGGAGAGTCCTTCCTTGTTTCTTCAAGCTATCGGATGATCCCTGGCATTCCTTGGTTTGTTGACGTATTACTCCAATCTCTGCTTTTGTTCTCACATGGCTTTTTCCCCCATTTGTTTGTCCAAGTTCCCCTCTTATTATAAGGACACTAATTAGGACCAGCCTTCATTCTGTATGACCTCATCTTAACTTCATTACATGTGCAAAGACTCTATTTCCAAATAAGGTCACACTCACAAGTCCTGGGAGTTAGGATTTCAACATACCTTTTTTAAATAATAATTTTTATTATATTATGTTAGTCACCATATGGTACATCCCTAGTTTTTGATGTAAAGTTCCATGATTCATTACTTGAGTATAACACCCAGTGCACCATGCAATACATGCCCTCCTTAATACCCATCAACATACCTTTTTTTAAGAGACACAATTCAACACATAAGTCAGTAAATGTTGGCTATGAAGATGAGTATCTAGTAACATTTTCCCAGATGTCCTACAGATGTGGTCTGAATAGTGGATGAGGCTTAATTAAGGCCATGGGATAGTGTGGCTTAGAACAGAGGTGCACTTGGTGGGAAGAGGAAGAGTTGGTGAAATCACTTGGTATCCCTGTAATGCTACTGCCATCCAAAGGCACATTTATTTCTCTTAGCATTACCTCCTGTTCCAGCTAACACCCAGTGTAAAGGAGGGGCTAGTAATGGGGAAGGGGAAGACATTATACTGACCTATCCTTCCAGACCTATTCTTAATCACAGAGCCTCAGTTTCTAATTAGAGAGTGGAGCCCCTACATGGCCTCTAAGGTACTGAAATGTCTGCACAAGTATGTATGTGCTGCTGGCTCTCCCTGGAGAAGGCCCTGTCCAGGACAGCTCAGAGATGTCCTAGAGGTGGAGTCGTTCTCTTTAGGACCACCCTCTGGGCTCTTCTAATAATTTTAAGGGTAAAGCTCAAAGACTAAAACCAGAAAGTGCTATTTAGACATGGTTAGCCACACCATTGCATTTTGGTTTTGCTACTACAACACTAGCTGAAGTGTCTACAATGGTGCTGGGCACTGAGTACGATGAAGAGAGGGTTATCTTTCTGGAGGCTCCCAGAAAGTGAGGGTGCACACAATTATAGGAATGCATTGTGTCTGTCATCTGTGGGTCTACACCGAGAGCTAGGAGAACCAACCTGGATGAGGGGAGGAGGAGGAGGAGGAGGAGGAGGAGGAGGAGGAGGAGGAGGAGTCCCAAGGAAGGAACATCCAACACATTGCCTAGTGGGGTGGTGAAGAGGTGAAAACACAGTGTAACATTTCACAAGATAGGGAGGGAAGAGCAAGCAGGGCACGTTATCAGCAAGGCAGGGCAAGCCTTAGGAATGGCTGGAATCAGTTGGCAGTGCAGCTGGACAGGAGGCTTGCCTGGTCCCCAGATGCATTTACATTTCAGTGGGAGTTAAGAGTTGTTCAGGTTGCAAACATGTTCTCATCAGAAACTGTAAGAGCAGCTAAGGTTCTGGAGGAGAGCCAACCAGTAACTGGGGCCAGCTCCTCTGTGTGTTCACTACAAAAACACATAGTAATGCACTATCTTTCCCCCAGGGTCACAGTGACTGTAGGTCTAATGACATCTCCAAGAACATCTCTTACTATAAGACAAAACAACCTGTGTTGTTGTTGCTCTTCTTGCCCTCTGACACCGGCATCCAATGGGATTCTATTGTATATAGCTTCCATTTTGTGGGACTCCATAGAAGATTAGCCACGGAACTCCCCCGGGTGCCAGGTGGCTTGAAATATCTCATTAGGAATAACTGTGTGTGAAGAAACAATATTTTTAGCAATGGGTAGGAAGTGTTACTGAAATATGACTTATTTGACATTATGGGACTTAGAATCATCAGTTCAAGTCAGATGGTATGATAGTAACTGTAACCACACTGGAGACCGCAGATCTAAAGAATGGGAAAATGGGATTCAGCACTAGAATTTTTCTCTTTTTTGCATATTATTAAATAGTGCAGAGCCCATCTTAAGATATAGGATTACCAGAACCAATTCTTTGCCTAGTATTGCACAAATGATACTCTGCAATTACGTTTACGGACTCTTGGAGGAATTCTAGGGCTTTGGGAATTGATCAAGTCTTTGGATTTCTGACAAGCTGAGGTCTGTAGTGGAACCACATGTGAGGTTTGCTTTACAAGGAGGCAAGTGAGAAGAAATGTCCCAGTGAGGTTTTGCCAGGAGACAGACCCTACAGAGTTTGGTGTTCAGGATGTTTGTTAGGAATGATTCCTGGAATGGAGACCCAGGGAAGGGAGGAACAGAAGCAGAGCTTTGGTGCAGATGTAGTAGTTTCAGCGGGCCCCTGAGGAGTTCTGGGGCTATAGTGGCCTGTTGAAGTTGTCCCATGTTGGACTGCAGTGGCCAGGCTTTTTCATCCTTGCATTCATCAGTCACTGGGTTTGGGCCACCCTGGGTAGGGTGTGACCTTGGGTGAGACAGCTCTCCACAGAAGAGAAGGACGGAAGAAGCCTGAATGCCAAGTCCACTGCCTGCAGTTGAGACAAGTTCTTCTTCAAAAGGACATCTGGGCCACACATCTTTCCTTCCACCACAAGAAGTTCCAAGTACTTTTCTTGATGTGGGTCTAGACCACTCAGTCAGTAAGCAAGTCACAGCCCATTGACTTGGGAGGATGACCTATTATTTCTGGTTGGTGAGAAATAGGAATGGCTGCTTGTGATAAAATTGCATTGGTAGGGTTCAGTTTTACATGGAATTGGTACTTAAATTTACTTCCCACTCTGACCCTAACATCTTCACATGTCACAGGTCTCTGGGTTTAATCATTCTTGACAAAGTGCTTGCCTATAAAATCTAAGAATGTGGCAGGAAAGGTGAGCCTGGTCCTACCCAGATGCTCCTCCTCTGGCCCCTCTCCCTGGCCCTCCAGGGATCTGACCTGGGAAGATGATCTTTGTTGGGCATCTCTCCATCACTGGCTCCCACCAGTCAGTCACAAGTGTGTGGATTTCCCCAGGCTTAAGAGGGTAGCTTTGATTACCTCCTTGGTCAAAATGATTTCTGAAAAGAAGATAGTAAGTATTCTGGACTGGAAGTAAGGTGTGAGGAAAGAATGTTATTTTAGGAGTAAGGTACCCTCATTTTGCCTTTGACTTCAGCGCAAATATGATTAAGCCCCATAATCTTACTGGGTGTCTTTTCTGGGTCTCTGTGCATGTGAAGGATGAGCTTAGGTGACTCCTGAGGTCCTTTCTAGTGTTCTGATTTCTTTATACACATCTCCATGGTGGGATGGACTCATTCCTCTCTCATCCACTCAGTTCCTGATTGCCTGAGTCCCATGCCTCTTTACTTTTTCCCTGCTTCAACTTCCACCTCTGGCTAGTGTCCCTGTTCCATGACACTGATCTACCGTTCCACTGAGCAGCCCTTCCTCCCTCCCAGCAAGTAGGGAAGGTAGGTAGGAGGGAGCAGGGGTTGTGGTATTGATTTAGGGTCAGTCTGGCTCTAGTAGAGAAATGAGGAGTGGCATTCAAAGGGTATCACCCAGCCTCTACTTGATATGCTTGCTCTTTTCCCTGAAGCCAGAAACTACTCAGCCAGGTGATGAATCTATATCAATATGGTTTCTTTCATTACCTGAAAACTGCCCAATCCATGCTCACCTCAACTGAAAAGATGAGAAGAATTGATTCAGGGCAAGAATTTGAAAGTATAACCACATTAGGAACTGAAGTGGTGAGATGCATGTTTCCTCCCAACATCAGGGCTGTTGCCAGACAGCCAAGCTGTCATTTCTGGCGAGGTGACAAGACCCCAATACTCTGATGTGAAGCACTTGCTCATTACCTGGCATCCCAGTGGTCATGACCATCTGCTCACTTTGCCCCCTCACAAGATGGCAAAGCAGATTTTGCAAGACACCAGCACCAACATGCCAGGGGACGAGTATACTAAATATGTTCAAAACTGGAGAGAAATAGAGTGGCCTTCCTAGAAGATGCCACTGGTGTTTGAGGAGGGGCTCCTAGTTAAAAATACTTTAAAAAGGGGCTCCTGGTCAATGACCCAGCACACAGGCATGTCCTAAGATGATGTACACTTTCCCATAAATTGCTTGATTTCAGAGTCCCTGGTTTTACATTGTATTCCCTTCAAATGAAGAATAGGTTGGTACTGTCCTGAATGAGCATCGCCAGTGAGGTCTGGGCTGTTTAATGTCATTACCCAGAGCACTGAGCAAAAGAAGCAATGTTAAAATCCAGTCTCTCAAAGTTCGGACCTCTGAAAGTCTTTGGCTTTTTCCAGTTCCCTCACAAAGCATGTAAGAGGTGTGACTAGGTAAAAAGTACACTTCTGTGTAATTGTTTTTCAGATGGTCAAGCTACTAATGTTTGAGTTGAATGAGTAAAGGTAATGCTAAATACACCCTGGAATCACAGTGTCTTAGTGCAATAGAGGTTGACTTCCCAGTCGGCACCATGGCTTGGGGATGTGGGGCTCTATTCCAGTTAGTCCTGCAGGAACTCTGGCTTTCAAAGACCCTGCCTTATTTACATGTGGTTTCCCAGATTGACCAGGGCAGCAGTATCTGACCTGCAGAAGACAGAGCTGATAGAAGACCACGCAGCAGGCTCTTAAGGGCTCTGCCTAGAGGTGTTCACATCACTTTTGCCCATATTCCATCGGCCAGAACTCAGTGACATGGCACACTAACTTCAGGAAAGGATGGGAAATTCAGCCTAATCTTTTGTGGCTGGGGAAAAGGAAAAAAATAACTATGTCTCTGTTAGAGTGGAGGATTCATTTCCAGAAAATCATGTCTCATCATTGGTGCCTACGTGGCATCTATCTATCTACCTATCTACCCATCATCATCTATCTGTTTATCATTTACCGTCTTTAATAACAGAAAGAGCACCCCCACAACACTTTCCAAAGCAAAGATCTGGCAACATGTGTATTTTGTCGTACCACTTTCTCTCATCCCGCCCTTCTGAAGTAATCCTCACGCTGAATCCTGTCCTCATTTTTTTTTTGCCAAACATTTTTGGATTTGTGTCTTATCTACGTGTATCCCCAAGACATATATATATATATATATATATATATATATTTAAAGATTTTATTTATTTATTTGACAGAGATAGAGACAGCCAGCGAGAGAGGGAACACAAGCAGGGGGAGTGGGAGAGGAAGAAGCAGGCTCATAGCGGAAGAGCCTGATGTGGGGCTCGATCCCATAACGCCGGGATCACACCCTGAGCTGAAGGCAGATGCTTAACCGCTGTGCCACCCAGGAGCCCCCAAGACGTATATATTTTAATTTTAATTGTTTTGATTTTGTGAAAAGGATCTTGGTGTATGTGCTCTTTGACTTTTCTCATATAAATATTAGATTGCTAGGATTCATCCATGTTCTGATGTGTTGCCGAGCTTCATTTGTACCTGACTATACCTCAGTTCATCCGTCCATGCTTCTTTAGATGCGCTCTTGGACTGATCGCAGGTTTTGCTATTTGAGCAATGCTACTATCATCATCCTTTACATGCCTTGTGTTGTATATGAGCAAAAGTTTTTCTTGCCTGTAAACTAGGAATGCAGTTGCCGGGTTGTTTAACTTGATGAGATAATGCTTAACTTTCAGCTGACCCTCCTGCCAATAAATGTATAAAAAATCCTGTGTGTCTACACCTTTCCTAACACTTGATATAGTCAGATATTTTAATTGTTTTATTATTGGGCTCGGTAGGCATACTTTTATGTGCTTAACTTTCCCTGACAGTTGAATTCCCTACGCTATCATTATTTTCACTACTTCTTGTATCCCAAAGCAAGAGGTAGCAGAAGATCTCAAACCATCTCTCAGATTGGAAAATAAATTCTGACGGAAAGATTTCACAGAAGGAGCAGAACTGCACATAGCCTTTTGTCAGTTTATGGATGGGTAGTCCCTAACCCAGCAACATATTAATTCCTGTGTCTTCCCATCTTGGCCACTCCAGATGCTTAGATGTGGATGCCACAGTTTTGCTGATTTTAGAAAAAGCAGCAGACAAATGGAGACCAAACCGGATTCCTCAGAGAAGCCAAGTCAAGTTTGTAGGCTGTACTGGAGAATGGAGCTGAAAATGTCTGCTGGCTGACTGACGGCCTATGCAGTAGCCTCAGAGTACGGATTAAAATGAAAGTAATAGTTTTCCCTGCAGCAGCTTGGTCCGGCTCGTCTGTGCCCTCCTCTGAAGTTGGATACAGGTGCAGAACTGTGCCTCCAAGCCCTGGATGTGATAGCTGCTTTTAAATCTGCCCTCGATCTGTCTGGTTCAGTAGGGGCAGTCTTGTGAAGATAAATCATGTGAATGAGTTACAGTAATGGAATACTTATTTATGAACTGTGTTTTCCAAGGCTTGTAACCACTGTTAAAAAGAAAGGTCTTGTTGTCGTTCAGCTTGTTAAGAGAATCCACCCGTTTT
This sequence comes from Ursus arctos, assembly GCF_023065955.2. Lineage (NCBI taxonomy): Eukaryota > Metazoa > Chordata > Mammalia > Carnivora > Ursidae > Ursus > Ursus arctos. The sequence continues at coordinate 3,566,600 of NW_026622952.1, forward strand.
GAGTATGTGCCTGCTTCACACAGGTAGCTAACAAACTGGAAAGTGAGCAATCCATGTTGGCTTTCCGCCTTTGAATGGTGGGGGAGGGTGGGAGGCTATTCTTTAAAATATGAGTGGCTTTTCCAGCTGAGCGCACAGCCCTTTACTTTGATGGAATGAGTGACAGGAAACCTAAGACACGTGTTCTACTTCCTTGTGTTTTCTCCACCTCTCCTCTCCTACTCTTTTTGGGCTAGCGATCTTTCTGTTTCTCTTTGCCTCTGGCTTTCCTCCTCTGATGGGAGCTCTGCTTTTGCTTCGGCTTGAAGTGATAAGCCTATGGAAAATCCAAGCTCTCCATCCACCACCCTTGTCTCCCCTCTGAAAGTGCAGAAAAAGAAAATGCTTCGGATGCCCTGATCGGCAGAGGTGCTGAAGTTTACTCATTAATATCCTACCAAAGTGAATGATGTTTTCCCTGACGAGAACACTCTGTCATGCCACCCAGACCTGTCAGCTGGGTGCAGTTCTTGCCAGACATCTCGGGCCCTCCCCCAAAGTGGCCTTTGAAAGGGCCTTTCGGAAACCCAGACAGAATGAATGGCTTTCATCCTTTGGAGTACCTGCTAGCCCTGTCTGCCTCTGTGCACATCCTCTGTCTCTACTGTTAGGTAGGGGCAAAGGTCCCACACTGGAATCTTAGTGAGGACTGTTGGACCACGGGGCAAGTGGAGATTCTAGAATGACATGCGGGAGAGCAAGAGCCATTGTCTACCAGCTGGTGTGAATATTTTATTTATGTGTAGATGGAGATGGGAATCCTGTTCATGTTTATGTAGAATGGGGTCTGCTGGATCCCAGTACGTGAACCTTTTCTGCAAGATCAACCCTTGTAGGTGTTGTTCACTGCTGTAAACCTAGTGCATAGACAACACTACGCACATAGTAAATGCTCTATAAAAATCTGTTTAATGAGTAAAGGAGGAATCTTAGTGAGGCTACCTCATGTGCTGGACTTGAGCAGAGGCCATTTGGTGAATTATCTCACAAAATCTGGGAGGGGATAGAGGAGTCTGAAGCCTCAGACTCTTCATGGCCCCTGGAGCCTACCATTCAGACTTGCACATTCAGGCGAAGGACAAGGGGTGGGGGAGGGGACAAGTGCAAGGGACCAGGCACGCATGCCTCCTCAGGTGTGGCAGAGGCATATGCATGTGCCCACAGGATTGGCCCAGGCTGGGGGCATGCTTGCTGCTCCTCTTCCCAGACGTCACCAGGCTAGCCTGTGCCATCTGTGAGGGAGACTGACAGATTTGGTTCCACGGCTCGGGGCCGAGGGTGAGGCATGTGTGCCCAGCAGTGGCGGAGGCCTCAGTCAGGGTTCACAGAGCCTGGTTTTACACGTGAAGAAAATGGTGCCATTAAAAGGCAATTATTCAAGTGGTGTGAGTCAGCCATGCCGCTCCTGGCAATGCCAAGCAGGAGAAGGGAGTGGTGTGGGGAGTTCTCTCCCCCCCTCCCTCTGTCTCTTAAACAAAGCTCAGGCTGGATAGCAGAGCTTGCACCTGCATATGGACGATGTACAGTAAGGGCCTGGACTGCCAAATTCCTTTGTCTGAGCAGCATCAGGAATGGGGGCAGTAGCATCAGACCAGAAAGGGGGAATCCAAAGATTCTTTAAGCTGGTGCTATATTTGACCTTCACCGGATTTCAGCTGCTTCTCGGGAGGTTCCAGGTTCCCCTGTCTGGCCACCTGTGGGGTGTGTGGTGAATTAAAGGCAAGTACGTGCTGGAGTCCGCAAGGCCCCTGAGCTCTGTTGGGGCATCAGCACTTCATCTGTGCTGCCCTGGGCTGCTCCCTGCCGCCTTTCTCTAGCATACTTTCATTGAAGACCAAAATGCTTTCATTTCTGGAATATTGTTCATGGTTGTTTTTCTTCTAAGGCTGCTTGGTCTGCTGCCATGGCAGCCAGCCCTGTGTTGCCCACTTCACGTGGAGGGAGGTGTGAAGGAGACAGGACAGACCCTGCTTCCAGCTCATCCTCTGGGCTCTGGCCTGAGTAGGGGTGGGTGGTCACTGTGGAGATGTATGCTGAAGCTACAAGCTCATCTCTCAGATCTTCCTCCTTTTGTTGCTAGGGAGGCTAGAGCGAAAGGACAGTGGCAGGATCTGAAACGGGAAGGGAGCAAAGACCAGGGCACAACCACAAGAACCCCAAAGGTGGATTTGGGTTCAGGAGCACTTTTGCAAGTGGAAAGAAAACTCAGAAAGATCACAAAGGCTGATTTGTTTTGTGCTGGAGATGGGCCAGCTCTAATTCTCACATCTTTTCCCTTTCTGAGCAGAGTGGAATCCCCTCCAATATTGATAAAACAAAGCAGGGACAATTTCAATAGCCTTTGGATATTAGTAATTTTGAAATGTGGCTGAATTTAGACAGCAGCGGTGTGGCCCATGTCTGTTTCACGTTCCTAACCAGAGGGAGATTCCTTTTAATTGGTGGCATTTTTGTCTACTATTCAGCTTGTCAAATTTGAAAGAGACAGAAGTTCAGTCTCTGCTTTGGGCAGGAGGAGGCAGAGCTGTCAAGAGTGGTGGCCTTCAGAGCCAGGCCCTTTGGAGGAAGTGGGCATGTGGCATATGTCAAGGGTCTTAGACTGGCTGAAGAGGCATCAGCCAGACTGGACAGAAGGGAGCGGTGGTTTTTCAGGGTATCAGGTCAAGTGGGAGGGCAGAAGCAGGCTACCGGATCTGAGGGTGAGTTAGTCGGGTTGTGGAGACAACAGGCTCTCTGGATGTGCAGACAGAAACAGACTAGAGTGACTGTGCATGGGAAAATGCATCCCATCTTGGTTCAGGTAAACATGGGCAAGAAAGTCTGAGCCCTAAGCAGTTAGTTTGCATGGCTTCACCTGGAGAGTTGGGGCTCTCCAGGCCACAGCATGTTAATTCTAGGGAAGATGTCTGCCCTCTACTTTCATGTTAAGTATTTTTAATGGTGCTTCCTGGACTGGCAGTGGGGGAACTGACTGAAGGGCTCCTTACCCTGAGTTTTGCCACTAACAGGCAGCCCAGGTGAGGGTTAAGCCAGTGGGCATAGCCAGCCCTGGCTTGGTAACCTGACTGCCACTTAGGAGCTGTGCAACTTTTGGGTAGTTACTCAACTCCTAAGCCTCAGCTTCCTCATGTAGAACGTGAGGCTGGTGACTCTACCTGCTCCTTGGAGGGAGTTAAATCAGGTAGTAAAGCTATTAGCACTAAGCCTGGCTTAGAAACAGCACTTACTATGTTTATAGGAGTAAAATACGATCTTTATTCCTTCTGGTCCAGAGCTTTCATGAGGGTCAAGTGCTGTTGGGAGGGGAACATTGTTAGATGAGCCGCAATCCCTGATATTGAAGAATTCACCAAGTCCTATGGAGTGGTAGTTTGGAAGTTCAGAACTCTACCCCTAAAGGCAAGAGTAGCTCTTTAGTTGAAATTGCCACGGGTCTGAAATACTATTTTTTTAAAAAAGATTTTATTTATTTGTTTGTCACACAGAGAAAGAACGTGCACATGAGCAGGGAGAGTGGCAGGCAGAGGAAGAGGGAGAAGCAGGCTCCCTGTTAAGCAGGGAACCTGATGCTGGTCTCGATCCCAAGACCCTGGGATCATGACCTGAGTTGAAGGCAGATGCTTAATCAACTGAGCCACGCAGGTGTCCCTGAAATACTATTTTTAAAAGGGCTAGTGAGGCGAGAGAACAGGTGGGAAGTAGGTTATTATATCTTATAGATGAGTTTTATAGTGAAAATGCCCAAACCTGTGACAAGACACCCACTGGTGGGAATCACCAAGCTGAGGGCTTCTCTCTGCATGGGACGAGGGTGGAGGAGATGTCACCCTGGGGAGCAGGACTGCTGTTCCTCCATCAGAGCTACTGCAGTGAGTGGCTGCAAGTCCAGGGTGGTTTAATCCTGACTTTGGATGCATGTGCTTTCCTTTGTGTCCCCCAGGGTGCAGGTCCCAGTGAGATGAGCTCTGGTGGGTGAGAGAGAAGGTGGGAGAATTCTCACCAAACTGCCCCATCTGCCAGTATCGGCACTTACTGGCAACAAAAATAGGTTTAAATGTTTATGAATTGTGGGGTCCTCATGGGCAAAGGCCTGAGTGTTAGCTGGCAGTAGAACTCAATGGAAGTGAGCCATTTTTGTGGATGATATGATTAATACAAAAGAGAAACCCTGTGATGACAATCAAAGTTATGACTTCAGCACATCAACTCTGTAATCTGCCCCCTTAGTCTTTAATGTGGTCCTATTTATTTCTCTACTTAAATATTTTCAGCATCCCTCCTGAAAATAAGAATAATGATAATACAAAATTAATAATATTCATCATAATGGTGGTAATAGCCATTTTTCAGTGTCTACCATATGCCACAGTCTTTGTTAGATGCTTTTTATCTACATCATCTCTAAACCTCACAGTGAGTCTGTGAGAACGTTTCCCCTGTTTCACAAATGAGGAAATGGTGGTTCAGGGAGGATATGCAACTTTACACTCAAAAATCTTGTTGGCAAGCAACCAAACGTGGATTTGAACAAACGTCTTTTTCCTCTGAAGAGCCTTGCATGGTTTTTGGGATCTTTGAGTCAGGAGCTATTTTGGTGTTATAAGAAATGGAATGGAACGAAGAAGTTACTCTTGGCCATGAAGCCTCAGGTTTCTCTGGCTTTTCAGGCTGTGTTCCTGAAATCTGTTCTTGCGAAGCAGAAAGCAGCAGAGGGGAAGGCTTCACGTTTGCATCTAAAGATCCTAAAAAGGCCATTCCTTGCACCTTGAGAAACGTTTTGGGACCTGCTGTTTTCCCTCCATCTCCCCTCCTTCCATCTGGGGCCTGAGCTTTGTATACCCTTCTCTCCCTGCATTTCGCTGCCTCCTTCCGTTATGTTGCATATTCCCAAGCAAACCCCACCGAAGCCCCTTGTATATATCTTCTCATGCCTACTGGTAGTAATATTTTTCTCCATGCCAGCAAAAAGAATTGGAACCTATTGGGTTTGAGCCCATTTCCCTCCACTCTAATCCTATCCATTTTAAAATTTTTAACTCTTATAGAACCTCCCTGAAGATTTCCTTATAATCCCTTTGTCTTCTCAAATCCTGTATTGCTTTTTACTACCCAAATTACACTTGCCGCCCGTGCCTTACATATTTGTATGCATGTTTCTCTTCTCACTCAATAGCTCATAAAGATTTGGAAGACAGGAGTTGTGCCCTCTGTTATCCCAGTGCCTCACACATAGTAGATGCTCAGTAATCATTATCGAATAAACAAAAGCTCTCCCCCTCTAAATTCCTTTTGTTTATTGTACCTAGCTATGCCTCTGAGTCTTACGCTGTCACTACTACCAGATGTAAATAGATTTATTGCTATATAGAGACCTGGGATAGCAAATGAGAATCTGATCAAACTCCTTTTCTAATACTGCCTCCAACTTCCCTCTGGGCTTCTTTAGTAAAATACAGGTAGCACTGTCTTTTGTGAATACTGAAGAGTGATAGGTTATTCAAATCTTCAGTGTTTGCTTTGGGATGTGCCATTGTGGGGAACACTGAGGAAGTTTTCATTCCGGTAAGTTTCAAATTCAGGAAATCAAACTCCTTCCTTCCCCTGCTCTTCTCTCCCTCCTCAGAATGCCCCAGGGCCTCAGAATGTAGTACAGTCAACATGTCCCAGATTGGGGGTCACCACACATTGGCTCCCATTAGACAGTGGGGACTGACCAGTTACTAACTGATCGAGGGCCCTGCTCTGTCTCTGCACTAGTTGCTGATTCAGCACCATGGACAAGGCTAAAGAAAGGTAGTCTGGTTTTCCTTGTTCTTACCAGCTCACCTGTACTTTTGAAGACCAGAGAAGCTGAGAATTCTAAGCAAGTGAGAGAAGGGAACAAATGGCAGCCCTCTTCCTGGGGAATTCCACTCTTTGAATCATAAATCGGTTCTCTAGTTGTCTAAAGTGACCTAAACAGAGAGTTCTCTTTTCTTGGAGAAAAGGCCTATGCACAAACCAGGCTGACACTTGCCTACTAATTGCTTCCCACTGGAATTTAACTTATTCAGGTTTTCCATTTGGGCCTTGTAGATTTCAGAGGGGTCTTTATTGCCATTTTACTGCATATGGGCCTATTCCAATCGATATTCTTATATAAAACAGTGGAAAAAGCCATGATATTCTCTTCTTCCTTTGAATTTCTTTTTTAGTATACACATTTTTATATTCTGCCTTTAAAGCTATTTCTGCTACACAGCTGTTTTACCGAGACTCAGACTCCTACGGGCCCCACTCGGTCCGACACGTACCTTGAATATCCTTTCACAGTGTTTGATTTCTGCAGTCGGTTGTATAATGAGGAAGGAGTGTGCAGTGAGTTTGGAGATTCCTATTAACCAGGTCACCCATGAATCTATTTTTGTGCACTTCTTTATTAGAAATAGCAGGGAACATGATGATATTTAAACACAACTACTTATAGAAGCTCGGCTTAAAAAAATACATCTTAGTAGGTTTTCTTTTCCCATTTGGCATTTCAAAATGTTGTACTACATTTTCCCATCATCAAAACACCTCTCCTCCATTTGCATTCTGGGATGTGAGTAGAGACCATTACACATGATGGTGTACATTTTAGATGGCCATTTGGATTTGTGATCCTCCACTTGATTAGACCATACCTGAAATGCTCCTTCTGTTCTTGGCACTGCCTTTGAAGAGGAGCTGTACAGACCAAGATGATAAGTCAGGATGGGGTTGAGAATAGATAGAAAAGAGCTATCTTCAAGCACTTGAAAGAGGATATCTCATGAAAAAGGAGAGTAGAATTTTTCTGTGTTGCACCCAAAGACAGAATGAATGAGTGAAGCCACAGTGGGACAGATTTTGATTCAACCTGAAAAATACCTAACTGCTAGAGTTGCCAGACTCTTTGGAACAGGTTGCCATGTTAGGTAGTGAGTCTCCAGGCACTGCAGGTGCTAGACTCCAGGCTGGCTGAGCTTTTTGCCAGGAATGAGCCTTCCAGAAATAACAGATACACTTCACCTAGGAGAATCAGAAGTCCTTACTATCTGGCATTATCGTTGGTACTCAGGGCATTGGAAAACCAGAGCTACCATTGTTTCTTAGGAGCAAAACCTGTGAATCCTTTTGAATTGTGAAAATCAAATGCTCTGAATGGGCCATTACAACCAAGGACAAAGACAGAAAGTGAGTTTGTAGTTGTTGAGGCAGACAGCTTTTTATTTCAGATAGATATTTTATTTTGTAGCCCAGCTATTTAAATGGTTTAAAAAATCACTTAAGATGTACCACTGTCCTTTATTTTGTTGTATTGGTCAAGACTTGGCCAACCTTAGTATATCAGTAAGAATGTAATGATGATCCCTTTCAAATGAAGAGAGTTTTACAGTTTATGTAGTACCTTCTCCTATATTTCTCCTTTTGATTTTTACCACAATTCTCTAAAAAGGTATGGCTAATATTTTATCTCAATTTGTGTAGGAGAAAGCTAAGACCTAGAAGGCTTAGTGACTCATCCAATATCACATGTCTGGCAAGTAGCATGAGACCTAAGATGGATTTGGAGTGTGGAAATTGGAATCATGCAAACCAGGCAGGTTATATGGCCATGCCAATAATCAATGATGTGACTTCAAACAGTCTCACAGATAAAATGAGGACGTGGGAGCAGAATGAATGCCAAGGTTCCCACCACATCCCTATTGTCTGAAATTCTCTTGCCTCCCCATATGTATGCTGTCTGGCATAGTCCTTACTTTTTACCTGGATGGTAGGAGGTAAAATGAAGTGGAGCTTGTGGGTTGGAGGAAAGCATTCGCCTGTGCTGGTGTGCATTTCTATGGTGGTAACATTATGCTTCAGATGCTATGAGATAACTTCGTGACAGATCACTTTCAGAAGCTTGAGACTCTTGGCTGCATTTCAATTCAGGATTTGGAACTTGACGAAATGTTTATTTACTTTTGTGGGCTCAATTGTGGTGCAGAATGATGGAGGTGGCTTTTATGAGTATCAGTAGCCATGAACGTGGAAGAGTGAGCATGAGGTGAGGGCTCCTCACTTTAAAAGGTATAAGCTTGTAAGAGAAGTTATAGTTGAGCCCGATTTTATTTTTTAATTCTGTAAGTATAGCCATTGAACTCAAAACTAAATTTTATATTTCTTATAAGTTTCTTTTTTTAAAATATTTTATTTATTTGACACAAAGAGAAAGGTAGAGAGCACAATCAGGAAAATAGGGAGAAGCAGACTCCCCACTGAGCAAGGAGCCCAAGGTGGTGCTTGATCCCAGGACCCTGGGATCATGACCTGAGCCAAAGGCAGATGCTTAACTGACTGAGCACCCAGGTGCCCCTGCTTATAGGGTTTTTGACAAAGCTAACTTGTTTCCATGTATTAAAAAAGTAATATATATTCATTGTAGAAAATTAAAAAATAAACAAAATTACGTAAGCGATTACGTACAATCTCAGAGATAACTGCTTTTAACACTTTGTCAAAACTTCCTGGAATTGGGGCACCTGGGTGGCTCAGTTGGTTGAGTGGCTGCTTTCTGCTTAGGTCATGATCACAGGGGCCTGGGATCGAGCCCCACGTTGAGCTCCCTTTTCGGTGGGGAGCCTGCTTCTCCCTCTCCCTCTGCCTGATGCTCCCCCTGCTTATGCTCTCTCTCTGTCAAATAAATAAATGAAATCTTAAAAAAAAAAAAACAACTTCCTGGAATGCTTTTCTATGCACCTAGACATATTTTTAAACAGATTTAGTATACTATTGTATGTACTGATTTGTAAACCCTTTTGTTAATGGTAAGTGTTTTCCTATCTCATTAAATGTTCTCTTAAAGAAGAATTTGACTTGCACTTGGATTTGGGAGGCGCTTTGTGTTCTAGTATGTGGATGTTTCAAAATTTATTCATTCTCTTTTTGTTGCATATATTGAACACTTACAATATTTTGTTAACATAAATCACATGTGAAAATACCCTCTCACATAAATCCTTGGTGGTGCATTAGATCTAAGTCTGATTTGTCAGAAAGAGGAAACTAAAGGTGCATTTCTGTTTTGTAGGGTACCAGCAATTCTATTGGGCACTTATGAGAAAATTATACACTCTGCACTTACCGTGGTTAACTGACATGGTATCACCTATGGTGTAGGGAGGTCTCCCCCACTGCTCCCATCATGGGGTCTGCCACTGTGCTCCTGGCTTTTTCTCACAGTTAATGTCCTGCATAAACTTCAAAGCAGTGGACTCATTTCTCTTTTCTGTTGATTCTCCTTTAGCCTGATGAAGTCCTCCGATATCGATCAGGATTTATTTACAGACAGTTACTGCAAGGTGTGCAGTGCACAACTGATATCTGAGTCTCAGCGCGTGGCTCATTACGAGGTAAGGAGAGCTTTTCCCACTCGGTATTTTCAGGGAATGTGGACTGTGGTTGTGGGACTTGAGTACAGCTCCTTTTGGTCTCGGGGCAGGTTTTAAGAGCCACAGGGCTTGAGCTGGGACAAATGTGCATGTGTAGGGTTGGGACTGAGGCTTAGGGACATCAGTCTCGGCTCTGGCTGCTTCTCGGATTCCTTTTTTTTTTTTTTTTTTTTTTTGGTAGCTCAGGTCCTGGAGACTCAGTGGGCTTTCTCTACTTGTTAAATCTGTCATTGCTCATCCCTGAAGTTCCTTTCAGGGACACAGGGCAGAATGCATTAGTGCCAGCTTCCCTTTCCTTCTATGACCCTGAAGATAAGCTCAGAGGCCTTTTGTTAATCACTGTCTGGAGAGAGGGCAGCATCAGTGAATCAGCACCAAACTCCTTCCACGTGATGGCCACTGCCCTAAATGTGTTTATCAGCATAAAGACTTCACCTGTAAAGTTATAACAAAGTTTTAAAATCCAAATACTCTTAAAGGACCTAATTTGGTGGCTTTGGCTCTTTAGGATGGATGAACAAATAAATGACTGTCTTTCAATCTTCTATTGAGAAGAGAATAAGAGAAGAGAGGCTGGCCAATGTCTGGGGAGGGAACAAGGTGCTTGCCCTGGAGACAGCGGGAAGCTGGGGAGCCCCCAGACACTGAGTGTTGCCCAGGGCATATTCGCTTTTAGAAAGAACATATACCAGTGGGAACATGAGTTTTCAAGTGTAATAACTTGTGAGTAATTTTAGATTGAAGGGCTTAGCCAGCAATTTTCTTTTTGTCTGACAAGTCTGACAAATGCCAGTTGTCACTGTCACTCACCAGGCTCCTCTGAGCCTCCAGTTCCTCTGTGCCCAAGGAAGAAAACAATATTAACATGCACACATACACACCCCAAAACAATAAACTGACCCTGTGTACATCTCAGGATTTTGTGTGGACCAAATGAGACCTATTGAAATAGTATTTGTTAAAATAAATTGGAAGCTGTAAAGTGTACCACAGCACTCACAATTATATTGCTTTTCATTATTAACTCCATTGCAGCAATATTCTGATGAAGGTAAATAAAACTTGCTCTTCTGAGAAAACTTTTAAAAATCAGAACCTCTGAAAAAAGTTAGCGTATTCTTTTGTCAGCAGGCAATCAAGTGTTAGAAATAAATGTGAACTTGAAAGGATGATCTCAAATGGAAGATATCCATGTTTTGAAGTTAAGAACTTTCTAATTTCTGTGTATATTGCTTTGTAAACACACATGGTTTTATTAATACGATTTTCCCAGTTCAGAAAAATCAGGGGATTTGTTCCTGCTCCCACATTGTATAGCTTCCTATTAGCCCTTTATGTTCTCCCTTTATTAGACTTTTTATGTTCATTTTTAATCATCTTACTAGATTCTTGAGGACAGAAACAGAGTTTTATTCATTTGATCTTCCATAATTCCTGGAACAGTGCCTGCACATCCCAGATGCACACTTAGCATCTGTTTACAAAAATATCCTGGTGGCACAGTCCAGCGCTGCTTTATTGTTACCTGAGCTAGAAAAGTAATGTCAGAAAATTGAAAAAAAAATTTTAGAGAAAAAGATCTTAGCTGCTCAATTCAGGGTTTAGTTATTTGAACTCAAGCTTTTCTGTTAACCACTCTGCATCCTTGCCGTGACACAATTTAATTGTTTAGACGATGTGTTACTATTTGTTGCATGTAGCATAGATGAGGTAGAGAAAAGAAAGCAATTACAATAGATCTGCAATTAACAGTGTTACACATCATCAAAACAACATTAAATGCATTGCCATTAAGCATGGATGGGGACCCTGAATGATGCTTCACTCCCTGTTTCCGGGCAGAGGTGGGGCACTTCTTTCAGAGACAAACAGCACGTGTACTCTTTCTGCAAAGCAGCTAGGGATGTGAACAGCACTCATGCCTCATGAGATCTCTGGTCTTCTAGCTTCAGTCAGGAGTCTTCCCCAATCACTTCATCTCTAAGAGGATGGCTTCCATCAAGCGATTTTGAAGGCCATTTGAGAACTGGTAATCTGATCTATTCATTTGCCCCTCCTTCCATGTACACTCTCTTTGCTAAAATTGCATGAAGAGTGGGTATCTATGGGTCTGAAATCTTACTCAATTCATTGAAAATGTTGTCACACTGAGTCTCAATGCTCTATCACTGATGGATTGTTTTAACTTGATTTTACTCAACTAGAAAATTTTCCCAGCTTCCCTATGGGGAAAATCAAAAAGAACCCGCTGTGTACTTTCTGCATGTCCTCCACTATTACTGTTAGTTATTGCAGGGGATTCTGAAGCTGTGTGAGAAATCATCTCTGCCTCCAAGAAGCTCATAAACTTTGTTGGGAGGAAAAGTCATGGGTAGTTCAGTGTGGTATAAATACATATGTGATACTGAGAACGTGATCTGTAGAGTTCTGCTGCCCGCTCCTAAGGAGCTGCTGATCCGATGTGATATAAACAGAGTGTTAATTCTTCTGCCCATTTGACTTTCTGATATCTGCTACGTCATGCTGTTAACTTTTTAGATCTTTTCATATTCCAGATTCTAAAGAGTGAGTCACCACCAAGAGCTATTATGGTCAAGAAAGATTTGTTGGGAATATCACGAATTATCTAGCCCTTCATGGATGGGTTAAGTTGAGAGTTGCTGGAATGAGGTCTTGGTATCTCGAAGGAGCAATGCAGAAGCTGGGTTGGCATGAGGGAGGATTTGTGTTAGGGAAAGGAGGTGCACAGTAGTATATTAGGAGTAGTGTGGCGTCAGAATGTAAAGGAAAGGGGACTTTGTATTCTTGTGTGGCTGTTAAGCACTTGGGAACTTAACAGTATAATTGAACATTTCTGAGTGACAGTCCATTGGTGGTGGTCAAGGTGTATTGTTGGAAAAAGAACAGCCTTCATATGACTTTTGCTATGAGACGTGTGTGCCAGTTCTTTGAAGTAAAAGAGAGAAACAGAACAGATGGGTTAATGCTTAATAGCTGTATGCTCCATTTAAAAGGCTGAACCTTTGTATAGGAGGACAGAAAAACCTAATATATGTCTAATGGACCAAACTCTTCAATGCTGTATTTTTAAAATCTCTTTTTGCATATGAAATCCTGAAGTGGAAAAATGGGAAATACAAAGACATTATTATTTTTCTTACTTGCTAAGCATTAATAACATGTTAATGTTTTGGTGGAAAATATAATTAGATGTTGTCTCTGCTCACTGAGTCAATAGAACAAGTAGGCACAGACACAGAAGGGAAGGGAAAGCTTTCACATGGGCCTTTCAACATGCCTGGCTATTATAGAGGTTAGAAATAGTTTCCAAGTGAGGCCACTTGAGTAGTTTCTTGTAGTTTTAAGTGACTAAAGAATCATTTTTCTGCAAAAGGAGAGTTGCTTACATGAGTGAAGGAGTGGTTTCCTGGCATTGTAGGAAAAAGAGGATTTGTATAGGGAACGCCACGAGAAATGAAACCAAAAGGACAGAGATGTGTTTTTTGTTGTTGTTGTTGTTTTTTTTGTCTTTTGTTTTTGTTTGTTTGTTTTTTTTAAGTAAAGCTGAAGGAAAAATATGAATGAGTGATCTAGAAGGAAAGAGAGAACTCTTGTCAGGCAGACCCAATGAAGTCAGACATAAATGTGCAAGTCCCTACAGCTTGCCCCTTCCTGTGAATGCTAATATCCCTTGTGTTGCTGTGCCATGTATATAATTAATTGTTCCTTACAAAATCAGTGGCTCAGGTGTCCTGGCACCTTCAAACAAGATTGTAAGGTTCCTGAGGGTAGGCAAGATTCATGCACTGAGTTTCTTCAATTATTTCTACAGCACCCACCCTAGAGTTTGTCCCATGGTCTTGTGCTTGTAGGCTGTAGGTTGATGAAGAGGCTGTGGTTGGGGACTGGAGGAGGGAAACAATGGGTCACATTGAATGGAAGCATCGATGGGTATACCAGAGGAGGTACTGGTACACTTTGGGAGTCAATCTGTACTCAGGAGCTGGCCTCAAGGTATAGGCGATGGTTTCGTAGTTATAGGAAAGACAATTCTCTAAACTGATGAAAAACCCTTCAAACATTTCTGAATCTTGAAGTAATGTCAGTCCTGATAAGTGAACCCCCATTAAGCCACTCAAGAGTGGCGGAGTCCAGGATTGTTCTCTAGTCAGGGACACAACAGGCACATAGGACCTACAGAGGCATGCTGAAATGGATGTTTCCTGTTTCTCTTGTTTTGATCGTCTTCCAGTAGAACTTTGGCCTTCCCTAGCTTCTGCTTAATCCAGGGGACTAGCCAAAGGACAATCTTCTGGTCTCTGTAAGTCAGGTAGTAGATGGGATGTAAATGCTTTGTGGTTAGACACCATGAGGTGAAATTTGAGGTTCCTAATATGTGCTGATTAAAGCAGCATGCTTTTCTATACTACCATTGCCTTTAAGGATTTTTCTCCCTTCATCTCTCATACCTTCTCAACTTTGCTTTTCCTTTTTCTTTTTTCTAATTGTCCGAGTATGTATGCAGGCTGCAGCTATATTCCATGTTTGAGAGCTGTTGGTCAATGTCATGTTAGGTTTCTGCAGCCCATCAATCCTACCAGGTACTATACTAACTGCACTTGAGCTCTGTCAGGGCTCACTGGGTCAACAGCCATCCTGGACATTGCAGGTGATATGCTCCTGGAGATGCAAATGCTAATTGGATGAGGACAATGAAAGATCTTTATATCAAGCTTCCTGTGGAGATGCTTTTTTGCACTGTACATTGAGAATCATTGTTTCAGTCTCTCCAAATCTCTTACAGTCATGACATGCTTAATTTCTCCCAGATGCTGTTAATACAATTATTGGCTCATTTGCTGAGGCTAAAGCTATTCTTGTTACCCTCTGTAATGTCAGAGGACTTCAACCTATTCCCCATTGTCTACTAGTCTTTACCTCTATTTCTTGACCATTTCATTGAAGACTCTTGAGATTCTGTAAAATTTCTAACTATTCTTATATTTTTCTGTTGTTTTATTCCAGCAAGTCCAGTCGTTTTATCTTTTATCAATTATCACTAGTCAAAATAGTTCACTGGAACACCAAATGAATGGTTAACAAAGAGTCTACAATGAAGAAAACAATAGTAGGCTGAGCACTCTGGGCAATACACACATTGGCTAAGAACCACCGTCAGATGGTGTGTGCTTAATGCTCATTAGTTGAGGGTAGGTAGGGTATGCTCTGTAGCATGAGTTCTCATTTCCTTAGAGCATATGACATCACTCAGGGGATTTTAGGAACCAGGCTGCATTCCACTGGCTAGAACTCAATCACATGGTCCCACCTAGCTGTAGGAGAGGTTGGGAAAAATAATTTATATGTGCGGGAAAATGAAATGGGTTCAACAAACACATAAGATCATCTCTGCCACAGTCTATCCCTCTGTTCACCAAAAGTCCATTCCATTTTTCTTTTAACACATAGAGTACATGTCCCTTCTCCATGGGAACACCCTTACGCCTTACCCTCAGCTCAAATTTCAGGGTCTCCAGGAAGGGAGTGGGTCTCTCCATGGGATGTGGATGTGATTCTTCTTGGTCCCACAGCTTGTGAGCAAAACAGAAATGTTAATTACCTCTCCTCTTCCTCCTTTAGAGTGGTGATGACAATGGTAATATTTCTTATTCAGAAAAATGAGAAAAAGAAGACAGAGAGTAATCACTGGCCCATAGCAAAGTTGGCATCCTTCAGGGCAGGCATTAGGAAGTCCCTCTTTTCAGAGAGTGGGGGAAGTTCCCCAAATAGATTCAGATCTTCCTCTGTGAGAGGGACTTTCTTCTTCATTTTTCTTAATGAGCCCTGGTTCTGCCCTCCACAGTTCTTCCATGTCCATCGTCCTTGCCACATCTGAAATGGATTTTGGGTCCTACACCTTCCTTGGGGACTGCCAGCATTCATAGCCCACTTCCTTCCTGAGACTGATTTAAGGCATATAGAATATTCAAAACTTTTCTAATTCAAAATAATAATTGCTTTGGTGATACAATTCTCTCAGTGATATAGAAGGCTTCTGATTTGCTTTTTTTCAGAAGTCTTCATTGGTTGTCACCATGTAATTCTTTCTCTAGACACAATTTCAAGGCTACTTGTTTATTTTACTGCTTCCTCATTTCTGTGTCTCTTTCTGTTTTTCAGTTTAATGGTGGCCATCTTAAGGTTATCTAAAAGTAAGTGGAAAGATTACATTCTTAATCCAGTTTTTGCCAAAGTCCTGAGTCACAATATGCAACTGAGAAGTCTCACTTGGTCTTCAACATATAATGTCTTTTCCTATGACATCCTTCATCACTTTTTGTTACTGGAAGCAATTAGCAAATGACTTTTCTAACTAGTTCCCAAATTTCTGGAATAACTCTTCTTTTTTCTTTCTTTCTTTCTCTCTTTCTTTCTTTCTTTCTTTCTTTCTTTCTTTCTTTCTTTCTTTCACTTCTATTTGCTTATGTGCTGGTTACACATTACAGTTCTTAGAATTTTTTGATTCTTTTGTAAAAAAACCTGACCAACAATCAGTAACAGACAATTAGTAGCTGACAACACATACCAAGTGTTCTGTTTTTCCATTCTCTTATGGTTCTTTTAGAACTATAACTATCTCCTAGCATAGAATCATCTAGTTCCCCTAGAACAATAAGCTCAATGGGCAGGTGGTCTACCTTCCCTGTTATTGTAGTCAATAGTTTTGCCAGTGTTTTGCCACTGTATAACCTGGAGCTGCTGTTTTGTACCCTCCCTACTTACCATCCATCTAAGCTAAGTCAATGTCAAACATTTAAGTTTTTTGTTATGGAAGAACCTCTATTTCTATGTTGGACAAGGTAGGCTACACGTAGTAATAAACAAAGTAAAAATTATTTATTACTCACATTATAGCCCACTGTGGGTTTCCAGAGGGGATTTTGTACCTCATAATCATTTAAGACTCAAGCTAATAGAGGCTCTACCATCTTTGCTCCTGATATTGCCCTATCAAAATCCAACTGGCACCTGGGAAACTGTGATGGGCAATATGGGTGATTTGTGTAGGACATTTTGTGGGGCCAGGCCTGGAAGAGGCATCATGTTCACACACATTCCATGAGCCAGAACTCCATTGTGTCTTCTTCTGACTGTATGAGAGACTGGGAAATGGGCTTAGCTATGTGCCCAGGAGGAAAATGGAACCAGTTTGGTGAGCACATAGCATTGTCTCTGTGTATTATATGTGTATGGTACTACAGGCCACATGGCGATTAGGACTTTCTTTGGGTATTTTAGTGATGAAATGGAGGTGGAGAAGAAAGGGAAAGAGAGGAAAGCCCGTGAATCCCAAAGGGAGTGGGCTTGGCAAAGAAACAATTCTGGAAATCAAGTGTCTGGGGGCTGCCATGAAGACGATGCCTATTCATTACAGTGGTCTGTAGGAAACTGAAGCAAACGTGTTGTTTGTCTAAAAGACAAGGGAATAATATGCTATCAAATTAGGATTTTCTCTCCAATTCCTCTGACTTAATTGGTCAAGCACAGAGGTTTTCCAGTTGGAATTTGGGGCCTGTGTAGTGAGGGGCATGAGTGACATGTAGGATTTTCCCTCCACTCCACCTTTTTGGGCTTAGGCAACTGGTCCCCTAGGCCCTGAACTCTGTGGCCCTCAGGCATCAAATGGTCTGCCCTTTCCACACTCTGGTGGTCTGGGAGCAACCTCTGCAGGGGTCCAATTGTGCACCAAGGCTGAGGGCACATATGTGGTATCTCAGTGTCTTTTAAAGATGGATGTTTAAGAGAAATTTCCATGTGCTCTCCCTTGTAGGAAAGGTCATTCATCTGCTGAGAGCTAGCTTATTATTGGCAGTCGACTCTTTGATCTTGTTTACTGCTTTGCTTTTGCCACCAAATTCATGGCCGTGTCCAGCAACTAGACAAGGTTCTACATAGAATTTTACTGTACTCAATTTATCTCTGGATACCGTTATTTTCCCTGTTTTATTTTAAATCTGTGTCCCTCAATTATTTATTTTATCCTTTTGCACTAGCTGTAGATGTAACTTGATCTGTTACAGTCTTTGACGAAAATAGTGGGGTATAAATATATAAATATTTAATCTTTTTACTTTAGCATTTTGTTCCTTTTTTGAAGCGGCAGTAAATTCACGTGATTCAAAATTCAAGAAGCATGAAAGAGTGTGTATGTGAAAAGTCTCTCACCTATTCCTCAGCTCCCCAGTTATTCTTCTCAGATGACAACAGTGTGATAATTTTCTTTGAAGTATTCTATGCATATAGATGCAACTTAATTTTTCCTTTGAAATATTTTCTGCAGATGGTGACATGCTAGACCCTCCATTTTTTATTTGTTTTAATTGTGGCATAGATCTCCTTATATAAATATAATTCGTAAAGAAATATTTACTGAATTGACTGATAACTCCTTGGTAGCACTGATATAACCGGTAGAAAAAAAAAGAATCTCTCCCTGTGAACACTCATTGAGTGAGGCAGGTGTCTGTTGATTTTCGGATCCCAGCCTGTGCTGGTTGGTTATTGACAGTGACAATTTTTCTTCCAGCTTTCCATTACCAGCATTCATTTGAAAACATATGCATTCCTGACCTCCTCATAGTAAGCCATCTGGGCTTGTTGATTTTTTTTTTTTTAAAGATATTAGCAGACAGAGGATTCTTAAAGGCTAATGACCTGAGTCAGTGGGCTTGAGTGTTGATTTAAGCCATGTGTCTTTGTCTACATTTCTTCTGATAGTGGGAGAAGGTGTTGAGGACAGCATGCTTTCCTCCTCTGTGATTTGAAAATTTAATTAGTTTCTTTAGGCTTTTTCTAATATGACTTAATTTTGGGAAGAGTTTTTCTAACTTTGAATTCCATCCCTTTTTCTGAGGGTCATATAAAGACATAAACGTACCTCATTGGGAAATACCCATGCCACCTCTGAATTGCTTCTTCCTGTGCCCACTGCTCCTGTCTCCTTGCTCAATCTTTCAGGTATCCTTGGTATCTGGGAGGCCACCACTATGCCAGCTACTAAAAAGGCTTTTACGTCCACTCTCTACTGATTCAAATATAGAAACAGTCCTTCCTTCACCTTGAAAAATCTACAGGCAGTTTGAAAGTTTTTAGATTTTACTAAGAAAATAGGAAAAATAGAACAAAACTCTTTTCTATCTGCTACCAATCTTCCTTCTCTGGGCTTCTAGAGAACCCGTTCTGGCCTTGCAATCACAAACTTTGCCTCTGACCTGGAATGTTGCCTTGCCTTCTGATCCAAGAAATCCTGGTCATTTCATGTTTTCATTAATTCTTTGTAGCTATTGACTTACTGCAAGTAAGTCTATCTTCTGGAGACTAAGCTTCTCCAGGTTCTGCCTGAACAATGCCTCTTATCTAATTCCCCAGTGTTCTACGGCCCTAAAGCCAGCCCCCATGTTTAACCTAGGAATCCTTTGGGATGCTGTCATTTGCTTTAAAGCCCGAAAGCGATGTCTTCATCTTTTTCCCCTTCATGGAAACGTTCATGCTCCCTTTTGGTTCACCTGCTAAACTCTCTGTTTTCTATCCGTGGAGTAAATTCACTCTCAGCTTATTGTCAGAGCAGGCAAAACAGGGCGGAGTTATAAAAAGAGCTTCTGGTGTACTCCAACGTCAGAAGGCCTGTGTTGTAAGTATAATCTTAATGAAGTCACTTAACCCTTCTAAATTTTAGCTCCTTCTTCTGTAACATGAGAAGATTTAGAGCCTTCTTTCGTTTTATCCCCACTCTTCACACCCATCCCCACAGGTAACAATTTTATTAGGTTTGACGTGTTCTTAATTTGTGTATGTTCTTTAAAATATGTATTGCTTTGTGGGCATGTATACTTTTATTTCAGATATTTATTTATTTATTTGTATTTCAGATTAGCTTTAGATTTACAGAAGAGTTGCAAAAACAGTATGGAGTATTTCTGTATACCCTAACCCAGTTTCCCCTATTATTAACATCTTGCATTACTATGGCATATTTGTCACAGCTAATGAACCAATATTGATACATTATTATTATTATTAATTATTATTATATAACATACATTGTAAAGTGTGACGTCCGTACTTTATTTAGACTTCCCTAGTTTTTTTTTTTTTTAAGATTTTATTTATTTATCCGACAGAAATAGAGACAGCCAGCCAGAGAGGGAACACAAGCAGGGGGAGTGAGAGAGGAAGAAGCAGGCTCATAGTGGAGGAGCCTGATATGGGGCTCGATCCCAGAACGCCGGGATCACGCCCTGAGCCAAAGGCAGACGCTTAACCGCTGTGCCACCCAGGCGCCCCTAGACTTCCCTAGTTTTTAACCAACTGTTCCTTTCCTGTTCCAGGATCCCATGCAGGATTGCACATTACATTTAGACATCATGTCTCCTTAGGCTCCCGTAGACTGACATATTCTCAGACTTTCCTTGTTTTTGATGGCCTCGGTAACTTTGAGGACTACCAGTCAGGCATTTAGTTGAATGATCCTCAGTGGAGATTTTCTGATATTTTTCTCATGATCAGTCTGGGGTTCTGCGTTCTTGGTGAGGAAGATCTCAGAGGTAAAGTGCCATTCTCACCCCACATATTAAGTATTATCAACATGACTTACCACTGTTAATGTTCACCTTGATCTTCTAGCTCAAGGTAGTGTTTGTCAGGTTAATCTACTGTACATTTACTCCTTTTCTCCCTTTCTGTAGTGTGCTTTTTGGAAAGAAGTCATTATGCACAGTGTAGGCATGTATTTTTAATGTATACAAATGGCATCGTGATGTGAATCTCATCCTTATCTTGTTATTTCAGTCAGCAGCATGTTTCTAGGAACCATTCATGTTCCTACACGATGTCGAATGCCTTGCTCCTGACTGCTGTGCAACATTCCATGTATCATATTTTGCTTTCCCATTCCTTCAAGGATGGATACTTAGGTTGCTTCCGGTGCCCCACTCACCTGCTCACCCAAGCAACACTGTGACAAACATCCTTAAACAAGTTTCCTAAAGAACCTGTGTGGGACTTTATGTGACATGGGTATATAGGCAAGCGTGGAATTAGTGCACAGAAGCCGTGTTATTACTTATTTATCTAAGCCTTGCTTCGTAGCGAGGTGCCGCATAAGGGATCCCATATCCACATCTCTGTCAGTAATTGGCTTTGTTCAGCTTTCTCACTTTTTTCTAATCTGCTTGATATTTGATATCTTGTGATTTTAAATTGCCTTTCTCTAATAATTATGAAATCTGAACAACTTTTTAGTTGTTTACTTATTAGTCCTTTTGTTTTCCTTTATTTGATGATTTCTGTTTATACCTTGTGTCAATTTTTCTATTGGTATTCTAGTACTTTTCTGTTTGATTTCCTTATATATTCCTTATTGGATTTAGGCATTACAAATATCTTCTGTTTGGTCATCTTATTAAAAGTATTCATGATGCCCTTTGTTAATTTTGTTTGTTAAGCTTGTCCATTTTTATGTGATTAAATTAACAAACTTTTTGCCTTACACCTTAAGAAGTTCTTCCCATTGATAGAACACAAAAACATTAAATATACTAGCTTCTATTAATTTGACACTTCTATTTTTTATATTCATGTCTTTAAACCTATTTGGAGTTTGCGTTTATATATTGTGTAGGCACGAATACACTTTGATTTTCCTGTGTGTAGTCCACCAGTTTTCCTACCACCATCTACATCCCCTTCTTTCCCATAATTTTTGTATGTTAATTTTCTTCAGGTACTTGACCCCAAATCAAACCCTTCTGTACTGTTCCATAGTCCTATTTATCTTCATCTGGGCCAGTGCATGCTGTACTTAATTACCAACCTTGGGAATTATGTTGTAATATCTGAGAGTGTCCAGTCGTATCTCTTTCCTCTTCTACTGCACAGTTGACTTAGCTATTTATGCAGTGTGCAATTTTGTTGTTCATATAAATGCTTGAACAAATTCACATGTTCAGTTGAAATTTGTATTGGAATTCCATCAGATTTTAGAATTAACTTGAAGAGAATTGATATCTTTATAGTATCGGGTCATATTGAAACAGGGATATCTATGCACTTACTCCATTTTAAGCCAATTTCTACATTAAAATTTCAGAAAAATGTAGCATATAACACATGAGCACATATATAATTGTTGTGTAATTTAGTTCTTAATAATATATGTATTCTCTTCCATTCTTTTCTTTTGCTAAGATTTAATCATTGCTCTTCAGCTAAACTGTAATCATGTTGAAGACAAGCGCCATGATTTTAATTTCTTTTTTTTTTTTTTTCTTCACTGTATTTCAACCTAGTGGGGGCATAATGAATACCAGGGGCTTTTTTTGGTTTTGGTTTTGGTTTCGCTTTATTTTTCACATTGTTGCCTCTTTTCCTCTGTCTTTACTGGTTTGCTTGCCCCTTCCATCTGCCTCCCCTGGGTGAAAATGCCTAATGCGGCTGTGTAACAGTAGCTCACACCTACCTCCATTTATCGAGTGAGGCTAAGCACTTTTTTTGCAGTGTGGTCCATTTCCTCTGGGGATGAGCAATGTAACTTAAAACTCTGCTGTGTCAATAAGTCAAGGTGAGTTTTCAGCTTTATACAACCGCATTCCCGACCATTAGAAAGATGTTAACATTTATTGCCGAGCTGTCTCTTAAATACCCTGTGATAAAAAGCCAAAATATGCTATCTTTTTTTTTCCAATTTCACCCTTAAGCTGCATTTTCATTACCACATTTTCTTTGTAAAGTGCTATAACATTCTTTATTGAAATTTTTACTGTTTCAGGTGATCCCATAATAGTCTCCTTTGATCTAAAGGAAAAAAAAAGTTTTATTTTCTTGAAAGAAAAGAAGGTGTCATAGTGGGTCCTTTTTATTTTGCTAGTGACATGACTAACCCCTACCCTTTTGGCTACTGCTGCCTTGTGTCTGCTTTTCAATCTATATAATTATGATGATGCAGAGACATGATTTGACCCATACCTTATCCAAATGCATATAATAATAAGCTCTATGATAATGAGGTTTTCCCGGTTTAAAAGCTGTTTTAGTCTGATTGTGTCACGAGGCAAGGAATTAAGTCACTTTGCTTTGGGACTGTGTGTAGCAAGACCACGTTTGGAAGAAATAATTACAAATCTGCTGCTGAATGAGTTGAGGCCGCTGAAAGAAGCATGAGATCCCTTGGCCCTAGTACTTGAAGAACACAAATGTCTTTGGGATGGCTTGACATGCCTGAGATAAGACCCTGGTGGTGATATTTATGGTCTAATCAATATTCTGATTCAGTTAAGGAGAAAACAAAGTTTTGAAGTTAATCTGATGTCACTGGGTCTTTATGGCGTTTAGACTTTTTCATGAAATGTTTTCTGATTACAGGAATATGAAGGAATGTTTACTACACGAGCACCTTAAAAGACCAAAGTGTGTTTGCTCAGAAAAACAATCTTAGAGCTAAAATATTAATGTGGCAGAAATACGCATTGCCTTTTTAATAAAAAATAAAGAGTGGTGCTGGGTCATAAGGTCCAGGGCTATCCCCTAAATCTTTGAAAGACATGGACCACCTGCAGTAAAACCTGTTCACTCCATTCAGCCTTGTAGGACTGACTCCGGGATTTAGAAGGGTCTCGTCCTGCCCTCTGGGGATGCTCGTTTGGGAAACTGCAAGTCTCTGCAGCTTGTTTTTGTGACAGTGGTGTACAGAAGGACACACTGGTTGATGGGCTTATATTTAGGTCAGCCAAGTAGTACAGGATTCTGAGAGGTGGGTGACTTGCAGCTATTTCTGAACATTTTTTTCCAAGTTAGGAGCGTAATGATGAACACCCGTGATGTTTGCCTGCATTTATTCTCCCAACATATTTTTAAAACATCTACACTCTGTAAATACACCATAATGGATTCCATTTGCCTCCTCCATGGGGATCCCTAGTTGAAAAAGACAAAGATATTGCACTTATTTCGGGTAGGGAGTTAAGGCAGGAGCAGAAATGACAGCCATACAAATGAGAAGGGGGTGAGCAGCCTGAGAGGAGCATACATATGTGTTATTCATCACAGAGATTTACGGTGACTTGGCTAGAAAGAAAATGAATTTGACTTATTCTTCTCTATTTAATGAAATGTGAAAATAAAAAGAGCTGCCTGAGTCTTGTCTGTAGACTAGATATGTGTTATAATGTATTTAATAATTAAAAAGGGGAAATGTGATTGCTTCACATACAGAACAAAGCTCTGATTATGGCAGCATGTCTCTAAAAATTAAGGCTGCTCAAGGTCCCACTTCAGGAAATCTTGCTTTTTTTTACTTGGACTTTTGTTCTGTGTGTAATCATAAGGAAGTACATATCCATGTCTTCAGGAAATAGTCATTTCTAATGCCTGAGTCAAAAAGAAAGAAAAGAGGGGCACCTGGGTGGCTCAGTCATTAAGCATCTGCCTTCAGCTCAGGGCGTGATCCTGGCGTTCTGGGATCGAGCCCCGCATTGGGCTCCTCTGCTGGGAGCCTGCTTCTTCCTCTCCCACTCCCCTTGCTTGTGTTCCCTCTCTCACTGGCTGTCTCTCTCTCTGTCAAATAAATAAATAAAATCTTTAAAAAAAATAAAAAATAAAAAAATAAAAATTCACTGCGTCTTGATAATTCTCTAAAAAAAAAAAGAAAGAAAAGAAAACAGAAAAAAAGAAGAGGAAACAAAGCAAAACACTACAGTGATCCTCAGTGTTTTGGTTCCCTAGAATTTTAGGAGTTTGTAGTTCTAAGAACTGTCCATGTGTAAGACATATGGAATGGGGTTTTCAAACTGGGCACAGGCATGGTAATCTTGACACTTTGCGTATTCTTTTGGTCTTAATTTTTTTGTTTGTTTTTGTGTTTTTAGAGTGGTGGGGGAGGGGCACAGGAAGAGGGAGAGAGAGAATCTGAAACAGGCTCCACACCCAGCACAGAGCGTGACAGGGGGCTTGATCTCATGACCCTGAGATCATGACCTGAGCTGAAATCAAGAGCCCAACTCTTGACTGACTGAGCCATGCAGGTGCCCCTAGACTTCAAAACTTTTAATAGTAATTTTGAATGCATATATTGGACCAAATATAAAGATGAAACATTCCTCTTTCCTGTGATAACAATTAAGACATTTTTTATGAGATAAGATTTTAGATTAATAAGTTATTGTTTCTCAGATAGGAGTCATCAGATCCTTGAGAATTTCTTCTTTTACTTAGAGTTGAGAAACTTTGGCTTAAACCGTCACTGCACATTGGAGTTCACTGTTTGATTACTCCTTTGGGGGCTTACTATTTTTAAATGGCTTTCATGGCATGGATTTACAAAGCTGGTCAGGCAATGATTTATATTATTAAAGTGATCACTAGATTGATTTAATGATTGTCATTAATATTCTAGGTATGTTAGTGATACTTAAAAGTTTTGCTTAAAAGTGATGCTTAAAACTCCAATGGTAGAGGGGACAAATCTGTACATTTGAAATAAAGAAAAAAAATGTTTCCCTTCTTGTTTGACTCTTTCTTTTTCTCTCCTTCTGTATGTATTAGGGATGTCCTATACATCTGTCTCTGTCCATATATTAGAGAGAGAAGCAACATTTTTGATTCTCTATCTTTCCATCATGTATTATCTATCTATCTGAGGGACGGACACAGACAGACAGACAGACAGACACAAGAGAGAAGCTAGAGTAGCTGCTAAGGGAGAAGGAGTCAGGAACATGTCCTATTCACAGTCAACTGAGGAGGATTTGGGCTGGGGGGAAAAACATCAAGGCCCCTGAATGGTAAGAAGTGTTCTGAAACCTGGAGTGGAGAAGGGGGCAGGGGGTGGAGGAAGGTGGGCGGCCTATAACTTTAGTCACTGTTTTGTTCACTGGTGAAACACTGTGCTGGCCCAGGATGAAGCCCTGGGAAGTAAAGTTGAGAAATAGCCGCCACAGCAGTAAAGGTGAGAGAAGATTCAACTCCGTTGAGAGCTGCTCTGGGAAAGCAAGTGCACATTATCTACTTTATCAGTGATGATTTCCTGTGTCAGAGCACACCGAAGCTGGAGGTGATTGGGACCGTGAGCAGCACCAGCAGGGACCTCCATGGCTCTGAAGTAGGGTAGATTTATGCAGCATATGGAAACTCGAGGCAGCTCTTCAAGGTAGAATCAGTCAGGGGGTAGAGATGTTTATTGGTTTCTAAGTGTTCTTTTCTGCTTTTCAGAACGTCTTTTTTCATGTGGCTTGCAAGCAGGGTTTGAAAAATAAGATGTCCTGCCCACTGCGGCTTCTCATATATTAACAGCCTGGTGTTAGGACCTTGGAACACAGCCACGCAGGTTGGCAAGAACATATCCCACTGTGGGGTTTCATAAATATTTGCAAGGGGAGGAGGAAGAGAACACCAGAAAGTTCTTCCTGAGTAGTGTGTGTGGGGGGACATTAACTTGCAGATCAGGTCTCTGGGCACAGCCGTCCTGGTTCATGCTTGGATTTAAAGTTCTTTGAAGGCTTGCCCAGAGCGAGAGGAGGCGGGGGATGAGCAAGGAGCCGATCCCTCCAGCTGTGGTAGAAGCTATTTGGTGTGTTCTGTGTCCTCTTACAGCCCTGCTCTGAAGCCAGGGTGGCAGTAGGGGCCCTAGAGAGGGTGAAAGGCTTGGGCCAGGACACTACCTCTCCCAGGACCTGCTGGCACCCTTGAGACCCTTGCCTGTTTCCCACCTAGCTCACCCATGGAGGGCTTTGGCCTGGACTTAGGGGTATTGCCCCATATCCAAAAGTGCCTGTTTTAGTATATTTACCAACGGACTAGTCTCAACGTGGAGGATGTTGCAGGTGCGGAGTGTGTGACTGGCCAGCTGACTCCCTGCTTGCTATGCTCCCCCCGCAGACCTTATTTATGGCACAGTTTCACTGACCGAGGACCAGCCCTGTACCAGTCCTCATAGGCATCATCTCATCTCATTGTCTCCATGACTTTCAAAGCAGGTATGATTTTGCACTTGCCCTTTGAGGAAATTGCAATTCGAAGAAGTTATGCACTTTGCCCAACTGCAAAACCTGGGCCCTGCTATTTAGGAAATTTCCCCAATACTATCTTGCCTGGTCCTGTCATACTCCCCTTTTTCTCTGTCTGAGAAGGGACAGACGACACTGCAGTTGAATCCAGCTGTGTCCCCTTTGATTCAGCAAGCATGTACTGTCCCCTCAGAATGTGCCAGGCCCTGAGCCGAGGGCCCAAGAATACAGGATGATTGGTGCTGTCTCTGTCACAGCTTGGGTCCCCTGGAGGGCCAGGATGCCTGTGTGCATAACAATTGTTAGACACATCAGCGTGCCCCAGGTGTCAGGTCAGAGCCTCCCTGATACCTGGACAGCAGCTGGCACTGTGTTTTGGTGGGGCAGTTTGCAGCTGTGTGGGGGGTCATCAGGCTGGATGCTCAGAGGAGAGCTGAGCGGGGCTCCTAAGAGTGGGGAAGATTTCAGGAGTGACACAGGGAAAGGAGACTCCAGGCCAGTGGTGACACAAAATCTCCAAAGGCAGGCTACCTGGGAATGGCAGGTAGCTTGGCTGTGCCGGAGTGCAGACAGAGAAGCATGAGTCCTCCTGGGGGCCCAAGTATCTGCCCCGCACTTCCCGCCATGCAACTGGAGGTCCAAGGAACTGGGCAACTCCAGAGGAGACAGGGCGTGGAGCTGGAAGGTTTTGCACTGAAGCCAATCCTGCAAATTCTATGAGTGGCCATTTGCCCTAGAACTTCATGCAGCTTTCCAGACACCTAAAAGGAAGGGAGAATACAAGGTGACTTTTAGCTGAAGGGGGAAAGAATTCCAGCTTGGGTTCCATGAAGAAGCAAAAGCAAATGCTGTAAAAAATGTTTCCGGCTTGCAAATCCAGGCGCCTTCACCTCAGGGTCCCTGTAGCCGCTGTGTGGGGCGGGGCACAGGTGGGAAGGAGAGACCATGCTAATTAGTGCACTGAAGGCAGAACTGTAGGTCTGCAGTTTTGAGTTTGTTTTGTTTTGTTTTTTAAATACCACGGAGACAATGATAAAGGGCTGGGTGAAATTCAAGGGTTTTGGTTAGCCGACAACTCTGTGAATTGCTTTGTGAATTGCTGACTTAAGCACTCATTCTTTGACTTCCTCTCTTCCTCCTGTGCTACATGGTACAAAAAGAGACACCCTGAGACAGAATATCAATTTCTTGTTTTCGTTTTCAGTGCCAGTCAAGGTAACTCATGCAGGGACCATTTCTCTGAAGGGAAGGGGGGGGGGGGGGGCGAAGATTGAGGTTGGTGTAACTTTTGGGCAGGACAGCAAGGGTGAGGTCTCACATCTCTCTCAACAGCACTGCATGCCGAGCCTCTGTTAGGTGTGCACTCCCCAGTAGATGCACACCTGCTCAGACTTTCAAGGCAGGTTAAACATGGCCTGTGACTTCCGATTTCCATATAGCTGCTCAGGCCCTGACAGCCAAGCCAGCCAGAGGGGGAGAGAGTGAGGTGGTTCTGATCCACAAGGTCACAGCAGAAACCTCCCCATCGTCTCACATGTTCCTGTTGCTATATAAGACTGAATGGAAATAAAAAAAAGAAAAGGTGATGGGCACAAAGAAAAAGAAAATGTGGAAAATTCAAAAGTCACAGCTATATTTTTAAGCGCTCCTTTTGCTTTTCAGGTTCATTTTGTGATAGGAAAGGATGAAAACCTGTGTAGGCAAGTGTCTTGTATAAACCCTAAGATACTTGTGGTGATAGTGAATGGAATATCAAACATCCCTCTGGATGCTCAAGAATGCCATTGGTTTGCAATTTGCAGAATGGAAAATGTTTATTATAAAGTATGAGGAAATTCTGATATGCAACGTTAATGCAATGGGTTATAGAAAATAAATCTGGGAAAAAGGTTTATACCCTGAGTCCCAGAGCCTGAGACTTTTAAATCAATACTCCACTGATGAGAACAGTTTCCCAATTGATGTATCAGTGCAGCCAGTCAAAGCAAAAGGGAGCCCCCAGGGAGGAAGCAGGTGTGACACTAAATTCTCCCCTTAGCCTAGGGATAGCCGAGACTCTGAATCGAATTTCTGTAACTGTAAATTCTAGAGTTAACTATGTAGGCTAGAAATTGCACTAAAAAGCAGTCTCATGGTCTGGTGATCATGGCATTTCATAAGGATACCTTGCAGCTTTCAATTTGTGCCTTTGAATGCCTGATGGGGCAGACGCAGTGGCGTTTCTATCTGTGTGCTCAGGAGTCGGGTGCAGAAGGGTCTCTTTGCAAGAATGCTCTGTTCGGGATGTCCAAGCTGTTAGCTATGACCGCTCATGGAGGTCCGTTGCCAGGTCAGGTGGTATGATGGGATGTGTAGCTGTAAATATAGGCCCAAGGTTAGGGCTCTCAAGGCCAAGTCCGGCGGAGATGTGTGATTGGACAAGGGTCTGGGAAGTGATGACCATTGTGACAGGGCCATAAAATAGAATTACTGATGAGAGCTTAGTGAGCAGATTAGGAAGCAGAGGCCCAGAGGGGGCTTCTGATGGCTTTGCCTTGAGTTTCTAAGCTAAGACCAAGTATTTCTGCATTTGTTACTCTTCCTCTTCTGAGCTTCCACAGCCTTCTCTGCTGTCAGGAGGAGAAGGTTCCGTTTGCCACTATCCCCCAATCTCCCCACTACTTCATCTGTAGGTTCTTGACCCCCACTCACATAACTTTGTCACACAATAGCATCACACAAGTGTGATAACTGCTGGCTGTCTGGTATCCAGCTGAGACAGAGCCTCAAGGAGGGGGGGACTGAGGCTGAAGCTTCAAGCCTGGGACATACCTAGGGTGGGAACACCTGTGTCCATAAGGAAAGGGAGTTAGAAGGGCAGGGGAACAGTGTGTGTGTCTGAGCCCTGTCACCATGTGCCTTCCTGGTCCAAACAGCAAGCCCTGTGGCTTCTTCCTTGTCTTTCTCCTATCACTTAGCTGGTCCACAGCGAGCGAAAAGCCCAAGTAAGCTCCTCAAGAGGAGGCCTAAAGAAGCCTAACTTTTCACTCCCCTTATAGATAACGCCTGGGATCATCTGGTTGGTGAAATAGTTTCTGACGCAACATAGCGTGTATGCATTTCCTCTGTACGTTTTCCAGGTATAGACCTGTAGTGCTCTGTAGTGTGTTGAGCAAAAACATTTGTGAAGCACTCAGTGTCTGATCAGGGCAGATCCCAATGCCTCTAAATGCCAATGGAGTCTCTTCAGATTATGGTGGAGACAAGCTATTTCTCATTGAGGGTAATTCTCTCCGTAATGTATTGCAACCTGCTGAGAAGGCTGGCGAGTTTCAGCATGCTAGTACTATGCCATGTTATGGACCAACGTGAATAGATCAATGCATTTTATTTAGTGATATCTATATTTCAGTTTGAGTAATTTTTCTAAAGCTAAAAATAAAAATTGCCTTTACCTCACCTAAATCAGCCCACACAGATAACTAATTCCAAGGGAAATTCTTTTTTTTCCGTGAAAGTGGACATTTTGTTGAACTGAATGAGAATGCAGAAGGATGGGGAGAAATAAACATGTTTTGTTTTTCACGGATGAAGCTTGCAGATGTCCTTGAGGAGTGTACAGATCTGGGGCAGAAAATACACAAATACGTGCTTCTCCCAAGATAGCAGAAAAAGGAGGGGGGGCAAGTCCATCACACTTTTCCTAAAGAAGGTAACAAGAAGAATCTAGATGGATTGTAATTATGGATGTCACATCTCAGGGGACCCCTCAACCTTGAGAAACCTCAGGGCCAGAAAAATGACGTAGATAAAAGTGAGTGACTTCAGTCCTTTACGAGACCTGCAGGTTTAAAAACATTGAGACGTGGCTTGTCACGAGCTATTCATTTTACTTGGAAATGTTTGCAAGTGTTGGACCTTTAAGCATGACTTGGAGATAAGATTAAACATCACCAGAGCTTTAGAAACACCCCCAAATGGAAAATTTGTAATGCTTGAAAGGAAGCAGAAAATCCGCAAAAGGATTTTAAGGCAGTTGTTAAGCCCTGCTATTAGGAAAGAAAGGTCAGCCTTAGGCAGATTGGAAAATTGATGGAGCGTGTCTTTGGGACTCGCCTGGGCTCCTTGAGGGCTCCTTCTGCGGACACTGAGCCTGCCTCTCCCCTCCTGAAGCATACAGCCTATCCCAGTCTCTCTCCCCTTGTCCTCCAGTCTCTCTGCTGGGCGATGAAAGGCAAGGTGGGTTTTTGTTTTTGTTTTTTTATTAACTATTTTTTTTTAGAGTAGTTTTAGGTTTATAAAAAAAAAAAGGAACAGAGTACAGACAATTCCTATACAAAACCTTACCTTACAATTCTCCTGTTATTATCATCTTGCATTCAGGTGGTACTTTTGTTGTAATCGATGACTGTGCATTGACACCTCATTATCACTGAAAGTCCATAGTTGACCTGAGGGTTTACTGTTTGTGTTGTACATTCTATGGGTTTTCACAACTGCATAAAGACATGCTTCCAACATTATGGAACCACACAGAAGAACTCACTGCCTTAAACACCCCTCATGCTCCACCTGTCTATCCCTCCCTCCACCTAAACCCTGGGCATCCACTGGTCTTTTCATTTTCTTCATAGTTTTGCTTTTTCCAGAATGTCAGAGAGTTGGAATCATACGGTACGTGGTCATTTGAGATTGGCTTCTTTCTCTTAGCAATATGCATTTAAGTTTCCTCCAGGTATTTTCATGGCTTGGTAGCTCATTTCTTGTTTTCTCTGACCAACGCTCTGTTGTCTGGATGGACAGTGTGTTTATCCACTCACAGACTGACAGACATCTTGGTAGCTAATGGTAAGGTTTTTAATCTTTGGATTGTATTAGAATTGCTAAAATTGATAGGAGAAAGTGGCTAATTCAGGGAAAGGTAAATGTCACAGTCTGCTATTTTTTTTAAGACTACTTTTTAAGAATAGTTTTAGGTTTACAAGAAAATTGAGAGGAAGGAACAGAGATTTCCCACATACCGCTTTGCACACCCCTCCCGTGTTGCCAACATCACTCATTAGAGTGGGGCTTTTTGTTTTTAAACCCAGGATGAACCTACCCTGACACATCATAACCGCCTATAGTCCATAGTTTACCGAACGGTTCACTCCTGGTGTTACATATTCCATGGCTTCGGACAAATGTATGAGGACGTATATCCATCATCATAATCCCATTCAGAGTGCTTTCACGACCCTAAAAGTCCTCTGTGCTCGGCCCATTCATCCCCAACTCCACCTCCACCCCTGGCAACCGATGAATTTTTATTGTTTCCAGAATATCATATAGCTGGGATCATACAGTATGTAGCCTATTCTCACTGACTTTTTTTCACTGAGTAATATGTATTTAATTTTCCTGCATGACTTTGCACCGTTAGATAACTCATTCCTTTTTAGCACAAACAGCATATCATCTGGATGGACCGCAGGTTATTTATCCACTCACCTGCTGAAGGACATCTTGGTTGCTTCCAAATTTTGAGAATTATGAATAAAGCTGCTGTAAACATCTGTGTGCAGATTTTTTGTGGGGCCATGCATTTTTAGTTTTTTTTTTTTTTAAATCAAGATTCTTTTCCTGATTATCAAAGAAATATAAAATTGAACCATATGAAATTACCAACATGTGACTTTTTCACTTATAAGGCTAGCAGTTTAACATGGTTCCACATAATATATGCTCTCAGAATATAGCTCAAATACAGAAGTAGTGAAAATTAAAAGTGGAACAGGATTTTTATTATAAGTAAAGTAATATAAAATGAGAGGAAGGATGTATTACGTCTCAGGGCCCATCCAGACTTGTCTCAGCCCGAGACACCTCATCCCAGCCTTGAATCTTCTCCATCATCCCTGAAGAGGTGAGCTCACCGAGCATCTTGGCTGGACGGCAACACCTGGAATTGGCAGCCCTCAGCTGTGTGGTGACCCTCCCCGCTGAGCTGGTGATGCCCACAGTGACCTGATAGGTGAGATGGCCAATAGACACCAAGGCACAGGCCTGGCCTTCTATGGCTTCTCTGTCTGTAGCATTGAAAGAAGACAAACTTTGTGGGACCTACTGCTGCTCTGTGTCCTGCAAAGTGCACTGGCCTCAGTTCACCAAATATTAAATGCTTCTGTGTGTCAGGGGTTGTTTTGAGCTCTGGAGAGTCCATGAACGATTCTGACTAGCCTGTGCCTTCAAGGAGCTTACACTGAGGAGGCCTGGACATAGGAGAGGGGAGATGAGAACGAATGTCCTGACTCAGCCTGGGCCACTGTGATGGGCCTGTGTGACCTTGGCAGGCCACTCAGCATCTCTGAGCCTCCACATTCTTGGAGGGTGAGAGGAGATGGGCTAATATATTTGAAATTACTCTGTAAATTATGCATTGCTCTCTTAGGGTCATGTCTGTGGTTATTGGCTTTCAGATTCCGACTTCTGCTTTGGAAAGCCTGGGCTTTCGTAGTTTGAGGCCCTTGGGAACTGAAGTGATTTTAGTTTCCATGCTACCTTTCATTCCGTTGTATGGTTTTGGAACCTGTCAAATCTATACTTGGCCCTGTGCTCTCTGTCAGTCATCCTGTAGGTATTCCCTCCTTCTCTTCTGCATCCATTTGCTCTTAGGGTTCTGGCCAGGTCCAGCCAGGCTGGACACAGGGGCACACAGAAAAGATGATTTATAAAGGCAAGATAAGACTTTAGGAAAACCAGCAAGGAGTAGTGAGCCGCCCCAGGGGTTTCCAATGGCAGTTTACCGCTTGGGAGACACAGGAGCTGTGTGGTCCTTGGAACCTGGGGGATCTGGAGAATCTGGAGAGGGCCAGGTGGGGGGAAGCTGTGGCCTTTGGTGGCAGAACAAAGGAAGGCATGGGGAAAGCGTGGCGTAGGAGGCCATGTGTAGTCAGGAATAGATGCCCTGGATTCTTTCTCTTCTGCTCTTCCATGCAGGGCCAGCTACATAATACAATGTATGGGATGCAGTTCAAAAATTGCACTAAACCCAGTGCAAGGCCTTTCGGAGTGTTATGGCCTTTGTGACTGTGTGGGTTGCACTGTGTTAACCATGCTTCCGGCCTCTATCAGCTTGATGCTTTAACATCTGCCGTGCAGTGTAGGCTGGACATGCTTGTTCTGGACAACCGAGGAATATGCCTGAGTCACCTTGCCTTGGCCTCTTGCCTTCCTTCTCTTCTCCCCTGAGCTCAGGAGGCCACTTTTCAAATACAAACCAACCAACCTGGAGTCTACACACCTGACCACCTCCTTTGTTGAGCTTTCCCCTGGGCCAGTGTACACCTATCTTAATCATCCCAGGGCCAGGTACCACATAAGTAGGGACAGCTTCTGTGGCCCAGAGCATATTGAAATTAGCCAAACAAGCCAATACTAGGCTTGCTTACTCTGCGTGGCCCATTCCTTCCTCTGGAAACCATTATAAAGGCTGTTGCCCACAGTTCCCCTTCCTCTACATCATGACTACCCAGGTGATTCCTTGTGTGGTTCCCCGAGACTTCCTGACCTAAGAGTTACTGGTAAGTGGGGGCACAAAACCCTAGGCTTCAGGGCCCTGTGGTCTGCCCTACATTTCTACACAGAAGGGCCCACGTGGGCACTGAGAGGGCATGAGAGTGCAGAGATGGTCAGACCTCAAGCCATAATGATCAAAAACACTGCTCCCCAGTCTGCAAAAAAAAAAACCCAAAGTACGTCCTTAGTGCAATGTGCCCTCTCCATTGAGAACTGTGAGTGATAGACTAACTTTCAAAAGCAGTTGTCTCCTGATCTGCTGGACTTACTACAGCTCACCTTTTACCCTCATGCACTATACTTAGAACACATACCCGTGAAGCTGTCCTGTCTGCATGCCACCCTGGGACTTGCCCCAGAGGGCAAGAAGCCAGGCAGTTTATTCAGATCAGCATTTTGAAGCTCAAAGAATAGTGTGGGGGGGGGGAGTGGATTTGCTGGGTAAAGTACGCCCAGCACACACCTCTTCTTTCCCGGGAAGGTGGCATGGTTTGACATTTGTTCAGTCGGTGCATAGAAGGCCTTAACATTCCTCATGCTATTTTCACTGGTAATCACTTGAGGACAATTCTTTTTTTTTTACACGAGAAAATAAGAAAATTCTTTGTTTAGTTATTTTGTTTTCAGTGAGTTTTTTTTTTTAGAATTTTTATTTTGTTATATTAGTCACCATACAGTACATCCCCAGTTCTTGATGCAGTGTTCCATGATTCATTACTTGCGTATAACACCCTGTGCACCATGCAATATGTGCCCTCCTTAATAGCCATCACTGGCCTATCCCAATCCCCCACCCCTCTCCCCTCTGAAGCCCTCAGTTTGTTTCCTAGAGTCCACAGTCTCTCATGGTTCATTCCCCCTTCTGTTTACCCCCCCTTCATTCTTCTCTTCCTTCTCCTACCAATCTTCCTATTTCTTATGTTCCATAAATGAGTGAAACCATATGATATTTGTCTTTCTCTGCTTGACTTATTTCACTCAGCATAATCTCCTCCAGTCCTGTCTGTGTTGCTTGACAAGGCAGGAAACAACAAATGTTGGAGAGGATGTGGAGAAAGGGGATCCCTCTTACACTGTTGGTGGGAATGCAAGGTGGTACAGCCACTTTAGAAAACAGTGTGGAGGTCCCTTAAAAAGTTAAAAATTGAGCTACCCTATGATCCAGCAATTGCACTACTGGGTATTTACCCCAAAGATACAGACGTAGTGAAGAGAAGGGCCATACACACCCCAATGTTCATAGCAGCATTGTCCATAATAGCTAAATTGTGGAAGGAGCCGAGATGCCCTTCAACAGATGACTAGATTAAGAAGATGTGGTCCATATATACAATGGAATATTACTCAGCCATCAGAAAGAACGATTACACAACACTTGCAGCATGTTTCACTTTTTAAGAAATTCCCAAACTGTTTTCCCAAGTCGTTGTACCATTTTACATTCCCACCAGCAGTCTAGGAAAGTTCCAGTTGCCCCAAAGCCTTGTGAACACTGGTATGGTCAGTCATTATAATTTAGCATCCTATTAGGTGTGTAGTGATATTTCACCCTGGTTTTAACTGACATTTTCCTAATGGCAAAGGGTGTCAGTTGAGCTTCTTTTCCTGTGCATTTGACATTCGGAGAAATTTCTGTTCAAAGTCTTGCTTCTTAACTATGTCTTTGAAAACAGTACTTCTTAATTCAAGTTAAGTCCAAATTTAATTAATTAATTAAGTCTGTTCACAGTCTGTGGATTGTCCTTTTTGTGTCCAATGTATAAAATCTTTGCCTAATTCATGGTTTCAAATTTCCTCCTTTTTTCCCCAGAACTTTTATTGTTTTAGGTTTCACAGTTAGATCTATGATCCATTTGAGTTCATGCTTTAATGCAGTGTTAAGTATGGATCAAAGGTCTTTTTTTTTCTTTTTTTGTTTTTTGCCTATGGACATCCAAGTTTTCCAGCACCTCTTGTTGAAAAGACTATCTCTTCTCTATTGATTGCTTTTGCATCTTTGTCAAAAATTAGTTTCCTGTGTGAGTTTATTTCTACCACTCTATTCTGTCCCATTGATCTATTTATTTTTATATTGATACCAATACCTCACTCTCTTGATTACTATAGCTTTATGATAAATCTTGGTAGGGTAGTGTAAGTCCTCTAACTCTGTCTTTTGTTTTCAAAATTGTTTTGACTATTCTAAGTACATTGCAATTCGTATTACTTTTATAATCAGTTCAGCAGCTTTCACAAATAGAAAGACTGCACAGATTTTGGCTGGAATTGCACTGAATCTACAGATAACTTACAGGACTGACATCTTAACAGTGTGGATTTTTATAACTTATGAACACAGTAATCTCTTGGTTTGTCTTCTTTAATTTCTCTCAGTAGTGTATTGTAATTTTTAGTGTGTGGGTCTTACACATATTTTGTCAGATTTATCCCAAATATTTTATATTTTGGTCTGTTATAAATAGTGAATTAAAAAAATCAATTCCTGATTTTTTAGTTGTAGCACATATGGAAGTGATTTTTAAATATCAATCCTGTATCCTGAAACATTACTAACTCAGCTATTAGTTCTAGGAGCTTTTAAAAAAAGATTCTGTTGTATTTCCTACACATACAATCATGTTGTTTGTGAATAAGAACAGTTTAATTTCTTCATTATGCAGAAATAAATGAAGACCACTCAAATGAGAACAAGCGAAGGCTATTTATTCATAGCTTGCTATAATTAGGGAGTCAGCCACCATCACTTGCATTTGGCAGAGGCTCAAAGGCAGGCAGAGGAGTGGGACAGCTTTATAGTTGAAAAAAGGTAGGGATTCAGGTATGCCCTGATTGGAGGCTCGTGGCAATGGGAAGCTATAGGTGGGTTAACTAGAAGTGGGTTTTCTATTCTATGTGATTGGCTTGGAACCGATATATGTCTTTCTCCAGTTGATCCTAAGCTGGAAACAGGGGAAACTATTAGGAAAGCTTCAATTATTCATCACATTCTGACAATTTTGGGCTATTGCTACAGGCACTGCTGTTTATATTGGTTTGTACAAATAGAAGTTTGACTTTCTGGACCAGTTATTGCAGATGGTAGGTTGACTTTCAGAACTGGTGCTACTATCGTGTGTCAGAGACCCATCTTCGCATGCAGTCTGGCCATTGACCACTTGTGTATTTAGTTTTCACTTTATAATCTGGATTCATTTTATTTCTTTTTCTCACTTTGTTGCACTGGTTAGAACCTCTAGTACAACCTTGCAAGAAGAGGTGAGAATGGACATCCTTGCCTAATCCATCTTGAGGAAAACATTCAGTTTTTTCGCCATTAAGTATAATGGTAGCTTTAGCCGTTTTATCAAGTTGGGGAAGTTCCCTTCTATTCCTAATTTGCTCAAAGTTTTATCAAGAATTGATGTTGGATTTTCTCAAGTGCCTTCTCTGCAACTATTGTGATGTTCATATGAGTTTTCTTTTTTTTCTCTCTCCTTTTTACTTATTTATTTTTTTAAAGGTATGGTGAATTACATTGACTGATTTTTCACATATGAAACCTACTTTGCATTCCTGGGGTAAATTACTTGGTCATAGTCCATTACTTGGTCATGTATCCATTTTATACATTGTTGGATTTGATTTCCTAAAAATTTGTTAAGAATTCTTACATCTGTGTTTATGAGGAATACTAGTCCAGTTTTCTTTCTTTGTAATATTTTTAGTTTTGGTGTCAGAGTAATGTTGCCCTCACAGAATGAGTTGAAAAACACTCCCTCCTCTTCAATATTCTGGAAGTGTTTGTGTACAATTGGTATTATTTTTTCCTTAAATATTTGGTATAATTTACCAGTGCAACCATCTGAGTGTGATGTTTCATTTGTGGGAAGGTTTTTAGCTACAATTTCAATGTCTTTAATAATTATGCTATTTGGGTTACTTCTTGTGCTAGCTTTGGTAGTTTGTATTTATCTAAGTTGTGGAATTAATTAGCACAATGTTGTTTATAATATTTTCTTATTTTTTAATGTTTTTTTATTATATTATGTTAGTCACCATGCAGTACATCCCTGGTGTCTGATGTAAAGTTCGATGATTCATTAGTTGCGTATAACACCCGGTGCACCATGCAATACGTGCCCTCCTTACTACCCATCACCAGTCTATCCCATTCCCCGACCCCCTCCCCTCTGAAGCCCTCAGTGTGTTTCAATATTTTCTTATTATTTTAGTATCTGTAGAATCTGTAATGATGTTACCTCTTTCATTCTTGATATTGGTGATTTGTGTCTTTTATCTCTTTTTTGACTTATCCGTCTGACTAAAGGCTTATCAATTTTACTGGTCGTTTCAAAAAACGGCCTTTGCTTACGTTGATTTTTCTCTATTTTCTTCTTTCTTGATTTGCATTTTGATTGTTATCTTTTCCTGTCATCTGCTTTCATTAGGATTAGTCTTCCTTTTCTAGTTTTTTTTTTTTTTAAGATTTATATATTTGAGAGAGCGAGAGAACACAAGTGGGAAGGACAGAGGGAGAAGGAGAGAGAATCTTGAGCAGACTCCACACTTACTGTGGAGCTCAATGCAGGGCTTGATCTCATGATCCTGAAGTCACTACCTGAGCTGAAACCAATAGTCGGAGGCTTAACCGACTGCACCACCCAGGCACTCCATCCTTTTCTATTTTTTTAAAGTAGAAGTTGAAGTCCTTGATTTGAGAGATTTCTTCCTTTTTAAGATAAGCATTTAGTGCTCTAAATTTGCAGTAGCATTTTCAAATTCTCTATATCATGAATCACAGTGTTAACTTTGGGACATTAAAAATGGCCATGTTCTACCTTTGCATTTTATAGGTACGGTATCATAAATTAGTCATCATTTCAAAGTTAAAGTATGTTCCTCCATTAGTGTTTAAACAATTCAAAAAAATTCTCTTGTGAAACCACTTTGGGAATGTTAAATTATCTTTATACTCAGAAACAAACTTTATTTTTTTAAAAGATTTTATTTATTTATTTGACAGAGATAGAGACAGCCAGCGAGAGAGGGAACACAAGCAGGGGGAGTGGGAGAGGAAGAATCAGGCTCCCAGCGGAGGAGCCTGATGTGGGGCTCGATCCCAGAACGCCGGGATCACGCCCTGAGCTGAAGGTAAACGCTTAACGACTGAGCGACCCGGGCACCCCACTGAGCCACCCAGGCGCCCCCAGAAACAAACTTTAAATTTCTATTCGGTTTTAATCTTTGTAACAGATTTCAAAAGTACATTCTACCTATTCACTGTTGTAC
Source organism: Ursus arctos (assembly GCF_023065955.2). NCBI lineage: Eukaryota > Metazoa > Chordata > Mammalia > Carnivora > Ursidae > Ursus > Ursus arctos. Next base: position 3,605,940 of record NW_026622952.1, read on the forward strand.
CAATTTTCTTCCGTTAGCATGACCTGTGCTTGTGTTCATCTATGCTAGGGCCCAGACCCTCAAGGAAGGGGAGTGCCATTAGACATACTAAAGCCAAAAGAAGATCAAGAAATGCCAGGCTGAAGAAGAGCAGCTGAGTGAACTCTGGCCAATATGTCAGGAGGCACAGGACTGAATGAGGAGGATAAATAAATGGATGATCATGGAAGGTGATGTTCAGATTTCACAAGAGAATAACTAGATGGTGCATGCTGGCTGTTTTTTCTTTTGCTAGCAATAACTCAACCAGAAATAATCCACATGCAGAAGACTTATGCTGATTTTTGACCCTTGTCTCAATATGATATGAATCAAGGGTTTGGAGAATAAATAAATGAATGAATGATTGTCATGTAATTGTACACACTATTTACTTGTCTCAGTGTGTGGCCATTTAATTCCTCTCATAGCTGAAATACCACAGGATTTTAATTTTTAATTTTTATTTTTTTGGTAGAGTTAATTTAATCTACCAAAGAAATCTAGAAAGTTAATTGGGCACCAACATTAGTTAATTTCCTCTCTCATGTTGGCCCAATTTTCATAAATATACTCTCAGCTGAGAGGAATAAGATTCAAAATACTAGGAATTGGATTTAAACGTGACTTAGAATCAACATATCACCCCTTGTTGAAGTCCAGAAAAAGGACTGCATGGAGGAGAACAGATGGTTGTGTTTAAGGCACTAATTTCTGCTAGATTCCTAATTCAGCAAAGAAGAAAGGAACCAGCAGCCGCAGCCTCCCCTTGGCTGCTAGTTTTGTCATGTAAGCCAGAAACAACTGCACTGGGCTGTTGAGGAGCTGAAGACAGCTAAACCCTCTTTTTAAAAAATAATAATCATAATTTTTACACCTGTATTCATCAGTTTTCAAATTTTTAGTACATTTATATGAAACAGAAAATTAATCAGCAGGTGAAAAGAAGTAGGGCGGGCTTACTTGAAATCTAGTTAAAAGCAGGTGGCAGGAGGGAAGAGGCTGTGATGGTGCTGCATGTCGTGTGGTGCCTGATAATGCTAGGATGAAGATGGTGTTATTTTCCTTGGATGAGAAAATGTCCAGCCTGAATGCACGATTACACTGGCTTAATACTTCTCAGTAGTCTTGGGCTGACTTTATATATGCATATTTATCTGTGGGTTGACTTTTGAGAAGAGATTCTGAATCAAATTAGATTGTCAAGAATGATGAGGGTAAGGAAAAGATTATAGAATAGTATCTGTTAGAGAAAGACAAGCAGAATGGAGTTTGACAGTTCTGTTTCCTTTGCTTTAATTTCAATGTTCAGACAGCAAGACTAATTAATACACTGTGTAATCAAATCAAGAAGCATTGGACATCTATTGTATATCTTGCCTTGCGAGAATGTAGAAAATTCATACCTTGCCCTTTGCCAGTCGTGGTGGTTTGGGACTACATGAGCTATGTTGGAGCTATTAGATATGTATGAGATATGCTGGAGAGTATTTTATGAATTGCTTAAATGAAAACAATAAAGAGGCTAAAATACATGATAAAGACAATGAGAGCTGTGAGGGTTTAGAATAGGATGAAATTAGTGTCTGGGGCAACTGGGGAAATGTTCATAGAGGGATCAGTCTTGGAACAGATATAAAAGGGTTGTTACTTGTAAGTGTAGTGGGAGGTATTTTGTATCTCAGGAATTGAGAAGACAATCAACAAACATACAGAAATAGGAAGAAATATGCATTTTGTGATCTTATGATAGTAGGGGGAAATTATCCTATTGGTATGGCATTGTAGTTAAGGCAGTCTCTGAAATCAGAAAAACTGGCTCAAATTCCTGCTCTACACACCCTACTAGTTGTGCAACCTTGTTCAAGCTAAATTTAATTTAAGATCAAGTACAGAGGGATAAGTTAATTAATCACATTCAGGGTTTGTAATGCATTCTCAAAATTGGTCTATGCAAGGTGCGTCTCCTGTTTACTTATTTATGTACTTTTATGCCCACATACTAGGAAGGACTTGACCTTGGCCAAGGCAGCTCTCCTTAGCTGAGAGGTACCCACAAAGGGTTGACAGCTGAAGGGTGTGTGCTGACAGCACTCCCAGTAGTAGGGGCAACAAATTCCCCATTGAAGAGGGTCTGAGTAGTGCATCTCCCTGTCCATCAAAATGGCTAAGCTCGCCTACGAGTTCTAATGGTCTATTGATTCCTTCAATTGTTCTAGATAGATGTTTTTGTTAGTATTTGCAAACAATGAATTTTCGCTCTTTCCTTCATATTCTCAGACCTTCTTCCCTCCCTCCTTCCCTCCCTCGCTCCCTCCCTTCCTCCCTTCCTCCCTTCCTCCCTTCCTCCCTCCCTCCCTCCCTCCCTCCCTCCCTCCCTCCCTCCCTCCCTTCCTTCCTTCCTTCCTTCCTTCCTTCCTTTTTTTTCTCTGTTTCTTTCTTTTTTTCCCTAGTGGTATTAATAAGTTTCTAGTGTTGTGTTCAGCAGCAACAGTGACGGTGGTCATATTTTTCTTGTTACTAGTCTTTAAAGGAATATAATCAAAATTTTTTCATTAAATTTAATAGTTGTTGTAGATTCTTCATATGAACTATTGGAAAAAAGAATATTCTTATCTTTCCCCAGTTTACTAAGCTTTGTAAAAAGTATAGATGATGGATTTTACCATATGATTTTTCTGCATTGTTGAGGTATGATTTTTCTCTTCCTTTAGTCTATCAATGTGGTAAATAACATTGATTTTTTTAAATGTTGTGCTGTGCTTGCACTTTTTAGATAATACATGATGGATTGTGACACATTACTTTTTAAAAAACACAGTGTTGTGTTGAGTTCATTAATTTTACCTAAAGGTTTTGACATCTACATTTAAAAAAATGTAATAGACTTTTTTTTAGAGCAGTTTTAGGTTTACAGCAAAATTGAGAGGAAGGTACAGAGTTCGCAGTATACACCCTGTCCCAAACAAGCACAGCCTCCCTCATTATCAACATCCCCTACAATATTGGTGCATCTGAGCATCAGTTGGTAAACCTACACTGATACACCATAACCACCCAAATCCATAGTTAACCTTAGTGTAATATCCTTGGTATTGTACATTCCATGGGTCTGGACAAATGATATATATCCATCATTATAATATCATAGAGTATTTTCACTGTCCTAAAAGTCCTTTGTGTCCTATCTGTTCATTCCTCTCTCTCCCTAAGCCCTGGTGAGTGCTGATCTTTTTAGTTTCTCCATGGTTTTTCCTTCCCCGGAAGGTCACATAGTTGGACTCCTACAGTATGTAGCCTTTTCATACAGGGTCCTTTCACTTAGTAATATATATTAAAGTTTCCTCCATGTCTTTCCATGATTTGACAGCCCATTTCTTTGTACGACAGCCCATTGTCAGATGCATGACAATTTATCCATCCACCTATGGAAAGACATCTCAAAACCTGTTTCCAGAGTGCCTGGGTGGCCCAGTTGGTTGAGTGTCTGACTCCTGATTTTGGCTCAGGTCATGATCTCAGGGTTGTGAGATTAAGCCCAGGGTCAGGCTCTGTACTGAGTGTGGAGCAGTTTGGGATTCTCTCCCTCTACTTCTTCCTCTGTCCCTCCCTCCACCCCTGCTTGTGTGTACTCTCTCTTTCTCTAAAAATAAATAAAATGTTTTTAAAAACTTTGCTTCCAAATTTTGACAATTATGAATAAAGCTTCTATAAACATCCACATGACGGTTTTTGTGTGGACATAAGTTTTCAATTAAAAAAAATCAGGACTTTTTTTCTGCTTAACAGAGGAAAAAATGTTGATCCATATGGAACTGCCAATATTTGATCATTTTTTCACTTACAAAAACATCAGTTTCATACAGCTCAGTGTTCATGAATGTGGTATATTACATTGATGGATCTTCATCTATTATACCTCACATCTCACATGGTTGTGGTGTGTAATCCTACTATCTTACATTTTTGCTTTTTATTTTTCTATGATTTTATGTTTTTGTTTCATTTTGGTAATATCTTCTCAACTCCTTAAAATATTTATTAATGTTATTTTAAATTTTTGGTTGGTATGTTCCAATATCTTTGCTTCACTTGGTTTTGTACCTGCCTGCAAGAGCACTGGTGTCCCAGATAAAGAACTTGCAAAGGGAGCTAGACCCAGGAGGAAAGTTGATAACTTCTTTTTGGAAGTATTGAATTTGGCTAGGATAGTAGGATGACTAAAGGAATGTTCTGAAGGCAGTTAAGAAGGGCATGGACATTGGGAAGGAGAAGGAAAGAGGAATTGTGAGAAATGAAAACTGGCAGTCACAGAGTCTGAGAGCTGGGAGATGTCAGAGCAGTGCCTCTGCCCAAAGCTGACTTGTTTCAAACTCTGCACTTCTCAGCCTCCTCCGACTGGTCTTGGAAGAAGAGCCTTGAGACTGACTGGTTCTTTTTGAGTTTGTCTTTCACAGAAGTGCAATCCAGCTGAAGCTGGAGATAGCTCTTTTAGTCTGTTTCCTTTTTCTTTCAAGGTGAGCTTAGCAGCCATAGAAGGGGAAGGGAGAAGATAATAGAAAAGTGGAAAGTGAAGATGTGGATTTCAAAAATCCACTTGCCTTCTAAGTATTTAGAGAGCAGCTGAAAATCCTAATTTCAGTTCCCCACCCTAGCAAATTTTTACAAAGTCTGACACCTTCTTTTTGAAAAATCCTATGATTCTGAATCAGGTGGCCCAAAGGCCAAACTTTGAGAAGGATTGGAAGGAAAATGATCACTTCAGGTCTAATCCATTTGCAGAGGGGCAGGCTATGAGGTGGGACCTAGGAATTCCTGCACTCTCCTCTTTGTTATATCACCAAGAGGGGGTGCTCTGCATTCCACTGCATCTGGAAATGTAAACTCCTGCTATGTCTATCTCTTGTCCCTCTAGCTGAGGGCAAGGAGTGACCATAGGGACTCTGGGAACATCTGGGGCATATTTCTTGAATAGAACTGCCTTCTACTGAACACATGTATCTCTCTGAACCACCGACTAGAAAGGATGGATTATTTCAGAAATTCCCAATTTTTCTTTAATCATGCTATCAGTTCAAAGCAACCAGAAAACAGACTAAAATCAGGGACTTCCAATGAAAATCAGGTGGTGGTGGATCAACAGGTGATAGCAGGGTTGCAGCTGGCAGCCATGTGCATGTTTCCCCTTAGGGTCTGTAGGATAGTATTAAACAACTATTGCTGGGAAAATTAAATATGCTTCAGGTTACTTGACTCTGTTTGGGGATTACTAAAAAGACAAAAAACAAAAAACTTTTGTTTCTTGGTCATTAGGTGAATCAAAGCTACCAGTCACTAGCAGCACACCCAGACCTTTCCAAATTCAGCAGCAGTCAGGATTTCCACCTCTGCCCCAATTCAGTGGGTTAATTTCATGTGCAAAAATTTAGCTCAAACATTGTGGGAAACAGTAGGGTGGGGAGAAATGGATATGTCATTCTGTGAATATTATTTTACACTGAGAAATGTTCCTAATAAATTTGCTGATTCCTTTTTTTGACATTATATTCATTTCAAGTACACCAGAGGAACCTGACTTTAAAATACAAAGCTATAAAACTTTTTTGTCAGGGAATCTCTTTGTCAGGCAGATATTCTACTGTTTTGTTAGTCCATTAAAATTCTTTTTCTTTTCTTTCTTTCCTTCTTTTTTTTTTTTTTCTTTCTTTCTTTCTTTTTCTTCTTTCTTTTTTTTTTTTTACTTTTGCTGTGTTTACATTGAGACCTAATTGAGTTCATGTTATATTTATTTCAGCTTTGTTGAGGTGTAATTGACAAATAAATTTATAAGATATTTAAAGTGTACATCATGCTGATTTGATGTACTTATACATTGTGAAGGGATTTTCTCCCATCCAGTTAATTAATCTATCACTTCACATATTATACATATATATAATGTATATATAAATACATATAACTAATAATGTATTATGTATAAATATAATATACAAACATAATATATAACTATACATACAACTACAGTATATACATATAATATATATAAAAACATTTAAGTTCTACTCCTTTATCAAATTTCAATTATGCCATACATTGTTATAAATGTATACAGAATATACAGTGGAAAAAGGATAATCTCTTCAATAAATGGTGTTTGGAACACTGGACAGCCACATGCAAGAGAATGAAACTGGGTCCCTATCATATACCATACACAAAAATCAACTCAAAATGGAGTAAAGACTTGAATACAAGACCTGAAACTGTAGAACTCCTGGAAGAAAACATAGAGGATAAGCTCCCTGACACTGGTGTTGGCAAAAACTTTGTTTGTTTGTTTGTGTGTGTGTGTGTGTGTGTGTTTTGTTTTGTTTTGTTTTGTTTTGGATTTGACACCAAAAGGAAAGGCAACAAAAGCAAAAATAAGCAAGTGGGACTATAAAACAAAAACAAACTATAGAACAAAAAGTTTCTTCTCACCTGGCTATGTAAATATTTAACAAGCATTTACAGAGAGACTGTTGTGTGCAGAACTTTTAAAGGTGCATTGTAGGGATGGATCAGAATTATAAAAATAACAAGAAATTGAGTTTTCAGTCATAAAAACAGAGTTCTACTTGAGAATAATTTTAGGGTACATGCCAAAGAGTATAAAATAATAGGGTAAAAAGAGAATCCAATGTGAAAATGTTAGACAGTGTAAAGAGGCCAGATGTGAGCCTTCCTTCTGCTGCCCTTATTGTCGTTGTCTGGGTGATTGTCCTGCTTTTCTCAGCTAGTCCTCCATTTCATGAGGGCAGAGACTCTATCTTACCTTGGTTTCTCCCCAGACTAAACCTTACCCCAAACAGGTGGAGACTACACTAGTGTCTGTCCATGGTAGTGGTGGGGTTAATCTTGGAGGACTTCCCACAGTGATGTTTTTATAAGGTGCTAAAATTTTTCTCATTCCAGACATGAATTTTATATGAGAAACCAAGAGACCTTGGGAAATGATAGCCCAAGATTGGCTCATGTTCCTTATGCTTTCACATTTCAGAAGGATTTTATAGCTTTGTTGCTTCAAATCACTCAGTCTTCCCTGACTTTAATTACTGATCGCACTGGCTTTATTTTTCTCCTCATCTCTAACTTTAACTCCTTTACAAAGGGCTTCTGGGGAAATATCATTTTTTCCCCAAACAGCAAAAGAGAGGTCTAGATGAGGTATACCATATTATTTATCCTCCAGTGTTTTCTTATTTTTCATGTGATTCTGCTTAAAATGTGCAGACATCATGGAGACATATTTAGCTCTATCCTCACACCACAGAAAAATGGTTCTTCCGCACTTCAGTGGTAATATAATTTTTTGAGTTGCAAGACTTTGATTTAAAATTGTAATGCATTGATGTAGTCACTTGTGTAGGCAGACAGAAGTACAGATTTAATGCAAACATGTTTTTACACAGTCATGAATATTGCACATCCCACTATATACACTTTTCTCCAACAAAATTAATTTTTCCTAATGCTTGTTTAAGATAGGCATTCTCATTTCAAATGCTCTTCAAAAAATATTTCAGAAAAAATGAAATGACATAATGCTAGAAACTTTGCTTTTGAAAAATGAACTGACTACTGTATATAAGAAGAAAGTCTCCAAGAAAGCATTTAGTTGAGAGGATGGCACATGTCTCGGTCAGCTCAGGCTGCTATAACAAAATACTATAGAATGGTTTAACAACAGATATTTACTTTCTCATAGTTCTGGAGACTAGAAGTTTAAGAGTGAGGTGCCAGTAGGGTTGGTTTTTGGTAGTGTCTCTTCTTGGCTTACAGAAAGGCTGCCTTCTTGCTGTGTCCTCACAAGGCCTTTAATCTGTGCATATGGAAAGAAGAGCTCCCTGGTGTCTCTTCCTCATCTTAAAAGGACACCATTCCTACTGAATTAAGGCTCTACCTTTCTGACCCCATCAACTTTAATTAACTCTGTAAGGGCCCTATCTTGATATACAATAACATTGAGGATTAGGGCTTCAGTATGAATTTTGGGAGGGACATAGTTCAGTCTATACAGCACAAATGCCCAAGATACAATAAGTAAAAACTAAGAGACATATTACCCTAGGCTACAACAGCTTACATATTTGACCACAGTTAAATGAGACTTTACCAAGCCAGCATCTGGTGAATGGGGAATTCTTGGCAACAGTGGAGGAATTGACTCTGTCCTTTCCCAAACCTCCTCTACCTCAATAAGCTGGATCTGTATGTGCCATGGTGTCCTTGGCAATATGACTTACTCTGAATCTTGACTTTTGTACCAGTTGCAGCAATTCCTTAGTTTCTTCGGTTTATGCTTCATGCACAATCTTCATCAATTTACCTGCTGAGAGTTTTCCTCCAATGTGCACACTCAGCAAAATGTCTGCAGTAGTTGTTGCTTAGAACTCTCTTTGGTCTGCAGGCTCAGTGCTTCTCTCTAACCTGCACTGCAGCAATGGGGTACAGAGATGGAAACATGATTGATGGGTTTGATTTCATTTTAGAATGGAAGGGAATGTGTAACAATTAAGTACATACCACTTCCAAACTGTTGTTTTAATTAATCAAGGGTCTTGGGCTCTTGTTCTGGTTTGCCTCATTCTTTCATCCAGGCCTTTAGTCACTCAACTGAAAAACCTTTTTTGAGCACTATGTGTGATAGTTGAAGGGGAAACAATGAACAAAATAGATATAATCTCCATTCTCTGAGAATTTATAAGTTGTGGGATCTTGAGCAAGTCTCTTGATCTTTTTGAGACTTATTATACTCATATTAAGGTAGGACTATTACAACTGTAAATCATGAGTGCTGAAGTTAATCTTTAAAACTGTGATTCCCCCCCCCATTACTGGAATGATTAGATCTCTTAAAGAATTTGGAAAATTAAAAAAAAAAACATACAAAAAATCAACAAACTGAAAAGGCAACCTACTGAATGGGAGAAGATATTTGCAAATGATATATCCAATAAGGGCTTAATATCCAAAATATACGAAGAAGTTCTACAAGTCAACAACAAACCCTTCTACCCACAAATAATCCAATTAAAAACTGGGCAGAACACATGAATAGACATTTTTCCAAAGAAGACATACAGATGGCAAACACATGAAAAGATGCTCAACATCACTAATCATGAGGGAAATGCAAATTAAAGTCACAATGAGATATCACTTTACATCTGTCAGAAAGACTGGAATCAAACAGACAAGACATAACAAATTTTGGTGATGATGTGGGAAAAAAAGGAGCACTCATGCACTGTTGTGGAAATGTAAACTGGTGTAGCCACTGTGGAAAACTGTATGGAGTTTCTTCAAATGATTAAAAATAGAATTACCATATGATCCAGTAATTCCACTACTGGATATTTACCCAAAGCAAATGAAAAAAACTAATTTAAAAAGATGTATGCCACGCTATGTTTATTGCACCATTATTTACAATGGCCAAGATATGGAAGCAACCCAATTGTCCACTGATAGATAAATGGATAAAGAAGATGCTATACTGTAATAGATAGGCAAAAAGTAGAGAAAGGAATCCAAGCATATCACTATAGAATGCCATCAAACCACAAGCGAAGAGAGCAGGAGAAGAAAAGAACACAGAACTACAAAAACAACCATAAGATAAGTAACAAAATGTCAATAAGTACTTACCTAGCAATAATTACTTTAAATGTAATTGGACTAAATGCTCCAGTCAAGACATAGGGTGATTGAATGGATGCAAAAACAAAACAAAACAAGAGATTGATTTCAGACCTAAAGACTATGCAGATTGAAAGTGAAGAAATGGAAAAACATTTACCATGCAAGTGGAAATTAAAAGAAAGCAAGGGTAGCAATACTTATATTGGACAAAATGGGCTTTATTCTTTTTTTATTATTGTTATGTTATGTTAGTCACCATACAGTACATCATTAGCTTTTGATGTGGTGTTCCATGATTCATTGTTTGCTTGTAACAACCAGTGCTCCATGCAATATGTGCCCTCCTTAATACCCATCGCTTGGCTAACCCATCCTCCCACCCCCCTCCCCTCCAAAGCCATCAGATTGTTTCCCAGAATCCATAGTCTCTCAAGGTTCATCTCCTCCTCTGATCTCCACCTCCTTTCATTTTTCCCTTCCGTCTCCTAATGGTTTCACTTATTTGTGGAACATAAGGAATAGTATGGAGGACATTACAAAATGGACTTTAAAACAAAGACTGTAACAAGAGACCAACAAGGACACAACTTTATGATAGAGAACAATCCAACAAGAGGGAATAACAATTGTAAATATTTATGTACTCAACATCGGAGCACCTCAATACGTAAAGCAACAATTAACAGACACAAAGGAAGAAACTGACAGTAATTCAGTAATATTGGGGGGACTTTTAACACCTCACTTACATCAATGGATAGATCATACAGACAGAAAATCAAGAAGGAAACAGTGACTTTGAATGACACATGGAACCAGATGTACCTAACAGATATATTAAGATTATTTCATCCAAAAATAGCAAAATACATATTCTTTTCAAGTGCACATGGAACATTCTCCAGAATAGATCACATGTTAGGCTACAAATCAACTCTCAATAAATTTATTTATTTATTTATTTAATAATAATATTTTTTATTATGTTAGTCACCATACAGTACATCCCTAGTTTTTTATGTAAAGTTCCATGATTCATTAGTTGCGTATAACACCCAGTGCACCATGCAATACGTGCCCTCCTTACTACCCATCACCAGCCTATCCCATTCCCCCACCCCCCCTCCCCTCTGAAGCCCTCAGTTTGTTTCTCGGAGTCCATAGTCTCTCATGCTTCACTCCCCCTTCTGATTACCCCCCGTTTCTTTATCCCTTTCTTCTCCTACAATCTTCCTAGTTCTTATGTTCCATAGATGAGAGAAACCATATGATAATTGTCTTTCTCTGCTTGACTTATTTCACTTAGCATTATCTCCTCCAGTGCCGTCCATGTTGCAGCAAATGTTGAGGGTTTGTTCTTTCTGATAGCTGAGTAATATTCCATTGTATATATGGACCACATCTTCTTAATCCAGTCATCTGTTGAAGGGCATCTCGGCTCCTTCCACAATTTAGCTATTGTGGACAATGCTGCTATGAACATTGGAGTGCATATGGCCCTTCTCATCACTATGTCTGTATCTTTGGGGTAGATACCCAGTAGTGCAATGACTGGATCATAGGGTAGCTCAATTTTTAACTTTTTAAGGGACCTCCACACTGTTTTCCAAAGTGGCTGTACCAACTTGCATTCCCACCAACAATGTACGAGGGATCCCCTTTCTCCACATCCTCTCCAACAATTGTTGTTTCTTGCCTTGTCAATTTTTGCCATTCTTACTGGTATAAGGTGGTATCTTAGTGTGGTTTTGATTTGAATTTCCCTGATGGCTAATGATTTTGAACTTTATTTCATGTGTCTGTTAGCCATTTGTATGTCTTCATTGGAAAAGTGGCTGTTCATATCTTCTGCCAGTTTTATGATTTGTTTATATGTTTCTTGTGTATTGAGTTTGAGAAGTTCTTTGTAGGTCTTGGATACCAGTCTTTTTATCTGTAGTGTCATTTGCAAATACCTTCTCCCATTCCATGAGCTGCCTCTTAGTTTTATTGACTGTTTCCTTGGCTGTGCAGAAGCTTTTTATCTTGATGAAGTCCCACAAGTTCATTTTATCTTTTGTTTCTCTTGCCTTTGGAGATGTGTCATGAAAAAAGTTGCTGTGGCCAATGTCATAGAGGTTGCTGCCTATGTTCTCCTCTAGAATTTTTATGGATTCCTGTCTCACATCGAGGTCTTTCATCCATTTGGAGTTTATCTTTGTGTATGGTGTGAGAGAGTGGTCAAGTTTCATTCTTTTGCATGTAGCTGTCCAATGTTCCCAGCACCATTTATTGAAGAGACTGTCTTTTTCCACTGGATGTTTTTTTCCTGCTTTGTCAAAGATTAGTTGCCCAAAGAGCCGAGGGTCCATTTCTGGGTTCTCTATTCTGTTCCATTGGTCTATGTGTCTGTTTTTGTGCCAGTACTATGCTGTCTTTGTGATCACAGCTTTGTAGTACAGCTTGAAATCCAGCAACGTGATGCCCCCAACTTTGTTTTCCTTTTCAACAATTCCTTGGCTATTCGGGGCCTTTTCTGGTTCCACACAAATTTAAGGGCTGTTTTTTCCAGTTCTTTGAAAAATGTCTTTGGTATTTTGATCAGGATGGCATTGAAAGTATAGATTGCTCTGGGTAGCATAGACGTTTTAACTATGTTAATTGTTCCGATCCATGAGCATGGAATATTTTTCCATCTTTTTGTGTCTTCTTCAATGTCTTTCAAGAGTGATTTGTAGTTTCTAGAATAGAGATCCTTTACGTCTCTGGTTAAGTCTCAATAAATTTAAAAAAGATTAAAATGCTATCATCTTTTTTGACCACAATGGTAAGAAACCAGAAACCAATCACAAGACAAAAATCTGGAAAGAACACAAATACATGGAGACATTAAAAAACATGGTACTGAACAATGAATGGGTCAACCAAGAAATCAAAGAGGAAATTAAAAAAACATACATGGAGACAAATGAAAATGAAAACACAGCAGTCCAAAATCTTTGGGATGCAGCCAATCTGTTCTAAGACGGAAGATTAAAGCAATACAGGCCTACCTCAGGAAAGCAAAAACAAAACAAAACAAAACAAAACAAAAACAAAAACTGAAATAAATAACCTAACATTACATCTAAAGGAGCTAGGAAAAGAACAAACCAAGTCCAGAGTCAGTAGAAGGAAGGGAATAATGAGGATTAAAACAAATAAATGAAACAAAACTAAACAACAACAACAAAACAATAGAACAGATCAATGAAACCAGGAGCTTATTCTTAGCCAGACTCATCAAGAAAAGAAGAGAGAAAGCACAGATAAATAAAATCAGAACTGAAGGAGGAGAAATAAGAACTGACACCACACAAATAAAAAGATTATAAAAGAATATAATGAAAAACTATATGCTTACAAATTGGACAACCTAGAAGAAATGGATAAATTCCTAGAAACATAAAACTTTCCAGAACTGAATCAGGAAGAAATAAAAAAAAAGTTGAACGGACGAATCACTAGCAATGAAATTGAATCAGTAATAAAAAATTGCCAACAAACAGAAGCCCAGGAACAGATGGCTTCACAGGTTAATTCTACCAAACATTTAAAGAAGAGTTAATACCTATTTTTCTCAACTATTTCAAAAAATAGAGGAGGAAAGATAGTTTCTAAATTTATTCTATGAGGCCAGAATTACTCTGATAAAGACACTACACAAAAGGAAAACTATAGGCCAATATTCCTGATGAACATAGATGCAAAAATCCTCAACAAAATATTAGCAAACCTAATCTAATAATACGTTAAAAAAATCATTCTCTATGATCAGATGAAACGTATTCCAGGGATGCAAGGGTAGTTCCATATTCACAAATCAATCAGTATATAACATCACATTAACAAGGAAAAGGATAAAAACCATATGATCATCTCAATAGATACAGAATAAAGCACTTGACAAAGTACAACATCCATTCATGATAAAAATTCTCAATAAAGTAGTGTTAGAGGGAACATACTTCAACATAATAAAGGCCATATAGGAAAACTCACAGCTAATATCATTCTCAGTGGTGAAAAACAGAGCTTTTTCTCTAAGATTAGGAACGAGACAAGGATGACCATTTTCATCACTTTCATTTAACATAGTACTGGAAGTCCAAGCCACAGCAATCAGACAAGAGAAAGAAAAGCATCCGAACTGGTAAGAAAGAAGTAAAATTTTCATTATTTGCAGATGATATATGCAGAAAACTGTAAAGACTCTGCCAAAAAATTACTGGAACTGATGAACGAATCTGGTAAAGTCATAGGGTACAAAATTAATATACAGAATACTGTTGCATTTCTCTACACCAATAATGAAGTTGCTGAAAGAGAATTTAAAAACCAATCCCATTGACAGTAGCACCATAAAGAATAAAATACGTAGGAATAAACTTAATCAAGGAGGTGAATGACCTATATTCCAAAAACTTTAAGACATGGATGAAACAAACAGAAGTCACAAACAAATGGAAAGATATTCCATACTCATGAATTCGAAGAACTGATATTGTTAAAATGTGCATACCATCCAAAGCAATCTACAGATTTAATGCAGTCCCTATCAAAATACCAACAACATTTTTCATAGAACTAGAACAAATAATCCTAAAATTTGTATGAAACTACAAAAGGCCCTAAATAGCCAGAGCAATATAGAAAAAGAAAAGCAAAAGTGGAGTTATCACAATCCCAGATGTCAAGATATATTACAAAGCTATAGTAATCAAAACAATATGGTACTGGCACAAAAATAGACATATAGATCAAATAGATCAATAGAACAGAATAGAGAGTCCAGAAATAAGCCCATGTGTTTATGGTCAATTCATCTATAATAAAGGAGGCAAGAATATGCAATGGGAAAGAGACAATGTCTTCAACAAATGGTATTGGGAAAACTGGGCAGCTACATGCAAAAGAATGAAACAGGACCACTTTCTTATACCATACACAATAAACTCAAAATGGCTTAAAAACCTAACTGTGAGACCTGAAACCATAAAATTCCTAGAAGAAAACATAGGCAATAATTTCTTTGACATTTTTCTAGAGCTGTCTCCTCTGGCAAGGGAAACAAAAGCAAAATTAAACTATTTGGACTACAACAAAATAGAAACTTTTGCACAGCAAAGGAAACCATCAAAAGACAAAAAGGTAACCTACTGAATGGAAGAAGATATTTGCAAATGATATATCCAATAAGGGGTTAATATCTAAAATATACAAAGAAGTTTTGCAAGTCAACACCAAAAACCCCCAAATAATCCAATTAAAAAATAGGTAGAGGTCATGAACAGACATTTTTCCAAAGAAGACATAGGGATGGAAAACAAGTGAAAAGATGCACAGCATCACTAATCATCAGGGAAATGCAAGTTAAAACTGCAGTGAGATATCATTTTATGCCTGTCAGAATGAAGATAAGAAATAATAAATGTTGGCAAGGATGTGGAAAAAAAGGAACCATCATGCACTGTTGCTGGGAATTCAAACTGGTGCAGCCATTGTGGAAAATAGTATAGAGGTTCCTCAAAAAAATTAAAAATAGAATTACCATATGATGCAATAATTCCACTGCTGGGTATTCACTCAAAGAAAATGAAAACACTAATTTGAAACTTTACATGCACCCCTATTTATTGCAGTACTTTTTACGGTAGTCAAGATAGGGAAGCAACCCAAGTGTCCATCAATAGATGAATGGATAAAGAAGATGTGGCATATATATATACACACACAATACAATAAATAAATAAAGAGGATTAGGATTATACTCATCTTGGTGAGTACGGAGATTATAGTGTACACCTGAAACTAATATAACTTTGTATGTTAATTATATGTGAATAAAAAAGGAAGATGGTGTGTGTGTGTGTGTGTGTGTGTGTGTGTGTTTGTGTGTGTGTAATGGAATACTACTCAGCCATAAAAAAGAATGCTATCTTGCCATTGCAACGATATGGATGGCGCTAGAGGATATAATACTAAGGGAAGTATGTCAGGTGGAAAAAACAAATACCATATGATTCCATTTATATGTGGAATGTGAAAAACAAAACAAATTAACAAACAAAAAAGTAGAAACAGACCCATAAATATAGAGAAGAAACTGGTGGTTGCCAGACCAGGAGGGGGCAGTGTGATGGGCAAAATGGGTGAAGGGGAGTGGGAGTATAGGCTCCTAGATATGGTATAAATAAGTCATGCAGGTAAAAGCTATCGCATAGGGAATATAGTCAATGGTATTGTAATAGTGTCATATGGTGACAGAAAAAAGATTTCAAAGCATACATAAGAAAAATTGAGATCACCTGTGATCCGTGATAAACAATGTTACCCCTTTGGTATGTTTCTCCCTAGACTTTTTCTATGTCTATGTGCACGTGTACTATCTATATCTATATCTATCTACATCTATATCTCTATATATATTTTGTTTAAAAAATTTTGCATCATTTATGTTCTTGTTTGAAAGTGACTTTTTTCTTGATATTATTTCATAGATTTTTAAAATGTCATCGATATTATTAATAAACTTGATGGCAGTTTTGGTAATCTATCATATAGATATAATATTTATCCCTCTTAGGATACTTTATTTTCTCAATTTCACTATTATAAATAAATGGCAATACCTGTTTGTGCTTCCTTAATCAATTCATAGGAGTAGAATTGTTGAATTGAACAATTTTTTCTGTTTTGAATATATATTGCAAAATTTCTATCCTGGAAGCTTATATCAATTTACATGCCTAGTAACTATGTATAAGAATCTTCATTTTCCTGTATCTTCACTAATATAGGTATGCTTATTTTGTAAATATTGTCTACTTAGTGGCACAAAATATTTTTTAGTTTAAAAATTATAAGGTAGAATTTGGATGAACTTGTCGTATGTCGTTTAGCTATTTGCTTTTTGCAATTCCTATTTATATCTTTTGCCTATTTTAATATTTTTTAATAAATTTGTTAGAGTACTATATCTTTGGCATTAAACCATTTTATTTTACATATGGCAAATATTTCTCCTACTTTATGGTTTATATCTTACATGTATTTCAGATTAAAAAATACCTATTTTTTAAAGCTACTATCAGTCCTTCTTTTGCTTTGTTGTTTAGAAAACTTTCCAATGACAAAGTTATATATATATATATATATATATATATTTCTAGTTTTCTCTTTGGTTCCAAATTCTTGGGTCTGTTTTGGGACTTTTTATTCTATTCTATTGTATTCTATTTGTCCATTTGTTCTGATCTTTCATATGTAATATCTCCAGTATCATTTTCCCCACTTCTTTATCCTATTCCTCTGCATTCTAGAAAGTGTCTCTATGTTGACTTCCACACTGATCTGCAGTGTTGATTCTGCTCTTGTACTGATGTAAAAGACCTTCGAAATGAAACCATATTTTTAATGTCCTTTCTTTATTAACTCAGGCAGTATATCTTTATTTCAGTCAGCTGTCTTATCTCATCTTTTAGCTTTTACCCTCAGTCTGTATTTTCTTGAATTAAATGAAGTATGTGCCATTTAAAATGTATTTCTATTTTTTGTAGGAAATATTTTGCAAATGATTGCTTTATGTCTTTTCGTTGAGAGTTTTCCGAAGTCTTCTTTTCTGTTATAGAAGCTTTTCCTAGGTGCCACTGATTCTTGGCAGAACAGAGTTCCTAGTGTGTAAGGATTGGCCTTTGATCCTTTCATGGTACATCTGAAAGCTTGCAGGATCTTTTGATCTGATCCATTTGTAGGACCATTTCAGTAGCCCATGTAGGAGGCCTGGAACCTGGGTCCTTGGACACTTCCAGCAGAGGACATTTATTTCTTCCCCACTGGGGCTGTTTCTCTTCTGAGCCCATCTTCCACTCTAAGCATAGGGAGTTTCTGTATCCAGCCTCCTTCCTGTGATAATAAGGAGAGATACGTCACTCTGGAAAAGAGTCTCAGTCATCAGAGGGGATCTCCAACATTTGTGGTTTTCTCTTTTTTTAAATTTGCACTTTACCTTGACTTCCTAGTGACGTTGTGCCCCGGCTTTTCCAGGGCTCAGACCTGAGGCCCTCAACCTGGGAGTGTAAAGTGGGGTTGTGCCAGGGTGCCTTCTTCTTCCTGCGAGGTGGAGTCCCCATTTCCCATCCACGAGTCATTCTTGGGTAGCTGGGGAGTTAGACCCTTGGTGTTTGTTGTCCTTCCCTAAATCGGCTCTTCTTCACCCTAGAATGAGTAGAAAGAGCTCAAAATTGGTGGCATGTGAGAATGACTCTTTTGTAATTATCAGTCTGTTTCAGGTTTTCCCTTTTCCTTATAGTCTGCCTTATTTTAGCTGGTTTCTGGAAGAGGTATAATTAGATACCTAAGATGAAATAAAACGGTTAAGACTTAACTAGGAAATCAGGAATGGATCTTAAAGCTTATTTGAAATAACACCTCTCCTGCTAGCCTCACAAATGTGACTTGAGGATAAAATGAGATGGTAAATGTCAAAGGGGTTTGAATGCTCTTTGGAACATTATGCAAATACTAAGTTACTTTGTTATCTTCACATTTTATGAGACCAGAAACCAGTAGCCTTGTTGGAAGCAAATTTAAGTTGTGAATTTTTTAAGGGTATGTGATAATGGAAGATGGCTATTTAGGTGAAGCACAAAGCCATTCTATTTCGATGTGGTCCACCCCCTTCTTTCACACAATACATCTGAAATAGAGGTTTGTCTTGTTCTTTATCCCCCCAAAGTGAAGGCTGGCCTAAATTTCCTCTTTAGACTATTTCTTGGAGTGCCAGGAGATTGTTTCAGCCGAAGAAACTAATCTGCAGATAGGTCTGCCCCCTGCACAATGCCCAGCATCAGGGGCAAAGGCTTTAATTAAAATGGAAGAGTTGGTAATTTCTGGCCTATCTGGGAAGCTTAAAGTTGATGTGGTTTGAATGAAAGTAATGACTTTTGCTTAAAATGCAAATATTAATGCAAGAGCCAGGGACTGACTTTCGGTGCAAGCCAGAGAGATTGTAATTTCTTTTTCATGGTTTTTCCCTTAAAGAAATGGCCCTTTTCTTCCCTGAAACCCTGTAATATATACATTTAACATGTAAGGTACTTTTTTCTTCTTACATTTCCTTTCAGTTGGCAATTTGCCTTTTTAAACTCTTAAAAGGAGTGCATATTTTAGGTATTAGTAAATCTTTGAAAAAATCATGGGGATTTGTTTTTGTTCATATTTATTTGGATGACATTAATGCATTTCAGAAGTGGCTTTCCCTCCAGTTTGGTTGTCTGGGTGGCATTTGCCCACTGTGCCCATAATCTTCATTTATACACAGGAAGTGGAATGACCACATTGTGAAGAGGACACATACTTACTGTGGCATGTACATGTACCAAAATAAAATTTTTAAAGTTAAAGCAATGTGTATTGCTCTTGGGTTAAGTGAGCTTATCGAATCACCAAGTATTGTAGTGAAAAAAATGTAATGCATTTTGACTGTTGGTAAGACATTAACAAGGGTAGATGGAAATGTGGTCAACTATATCCATATATGAACATGTGAGTATAAACAGATTCCAGATCAGTGTGTATTTTACTAATTACAATCATTATGAGTAGAAAGTAGACATATTGAGGAACTACAATGGCTTGAGCATTGTGAAGTTATTACTTTCATGGTAAGGGAAAATTTGTTGTAGAAATAAAGAATGAGAATCATTCATACTTTCTCTACCCTAATAAATTATGCTTGTTTTTCTTTTTCTTTTTCACTTCTTATTGATATGCTTACAAATATTTATAGAATCTTAATCACAGTACACAAGCAATTTTTGTTTTACCATTTTTTTATTCAGCATTCATTATGTAGAAAGCACTTTTTCAATTTCCAACTGAACATAAGGGCATCCAGCGGCTGCTCTAACCAGCCTCTTGTTCAACATGTAACTGCCTCCCTGATTTGCTGTTCCTAGTTAGGTAATGCTGCAAAGAACATCTTTGCTCAAATCTAAGTTTAACTCTTTGTGGGAAGGTTTTGTTTGTTTGTTTGTTTGCTTTTAGAATAAATTAGAAAGAGTGAGGTTACCATGCCAAAGTTCAAGCAATTTCTGGTAGGTAAGGGGTTGAGTGGAGCCTGTTGGAGGAAGATGCTGTGGGTGACTCAGTGAGTTCCACCTTGAGGAAGAGGTGAGGATGCCAGGAAGAAAGGAGAGGATTCACTAGCCAAGCTGCATCCTGATGTTGAAGGCCCCAGGGCCGAGGCAGGAGAGTTGTAGGGCACCTGGGAACAATCTGCTAACAACCTCTTTCTCCTTGACAACCGACATCATTTGGAAGTGGCTTTGGGTTTGAATCAGTCTAACTGGAAGGATATGGCTCCACAATCCTGTCACTGAGAAGTAGACTGTCTTCTGGGTTTTTAGGTCCTGTCCTCAGTGAGGGTGGGCCTGTGGGTGGGGAAAGCATTGGGTCCAGCCCTGGCAGCCAGGGAAAAGCAGCAGGAGGACAGAGGCAACAGGGAAGCAGCTAAATGATTAACTAGAATGCCTCCACCATCATTCCAGAATGAGGTGGGATTTTCCAAAGCTATTTTCTTCACCCATACACAAGGGCACAGGCAGAACCTGGAGGGCTGTCAGTCCTTCCACCAAAACTGGAGGCTGGGAAAACTGAAGGAGAAAAACAGGTCTTTAATGAACAAAATCCCTAATAAGGCTCAGATCCCAACATCTCTCATCACTAATGGCTTCACAGCAGAGCTTACCCTATACTTCCCTTTTCTTTTCAGCTACAAGATTTGTCAAACTGCAATTAAATAACCCAGTGAACTCCGCCTATGCTGGAAAGAGTCTTTTTGAGAAAGAAATGTAATATTTTAGCAAAGAGAAAATCCAACCACAAAACAGGCCACATTATGAGATTTCCAATTTTGCCACGATTTTGTTCTCTAGGAATTCAGGGCTTTGAGCAGATCGATGGTGTTGGGTACTGTGATCCATTCTTCTATGGAAACAAATGCAACAGTGAAAGTCCACTTCAGCCACATTTGAGCTCACACTGGTATTGCTTTGTCTTTTTACTAAATTACCTGTCACTGAGTTCCCCAGCCCAGCCTCTGTGACCACATTCAGAATCTTGCAGGTTTTTAAATGTTCTTTTTTTCTTTTTTTGACTGTAGCAGTATTCTTAACTTTTCCACTACCCCTTGCCTCCAAAAAACCAACAAAACTAGAAAATGTATACAGATTTTAGTAATCAACATAGTTCTCTGCAAAAAAAAAAAAAAAAACAACAACAACAACAACAAAAAACCTGCACTAGTCTGCACTGCATCATTCTCAAAAACATGCAGAAGCTGAACTGTGCTGTTGAAATGATCTGGCACAGGTCCATAGAGGTCTCTATTTCACGTCCTACCAATCTCACAGGCAAACAAGGCTCCAGGTAACCCTGGATTACAACTTACAATGCAACCTAGAAATGGCTACAAATACATTTCAAAATCACACTTCAGTACTTTTACACATCTGTAATATCTTTCATGTTCCATTAGCACTTTTAAACCCATTTAAAGTCCTTGAAAGTGTTCAAGGACTGTTTAGAAGCATGTTTTTTAGAAGTAAAATAAAGGAATGAAAAAAGTGATAAAGAAGGAAAACCAGGCAGAGGGAGTTACATCATATCCTGTAAACAAGTTGCAATTTGCTGTGTGTTCTCTGAAAATCACTTTGCCTTTGTCACTAATCCATGAAGGCAAGCCATCACACAGGAGTCTGGCTGGTCCCCAACTGTAAGTAAAGGCAAAGTGGAACCAAGGCCTGGAGAAGAAGGAAATACGCCCTGAGCAAAGGAAGGGGTTAGGGGATCAGAATTAGGTAGCTATGGATTCAAGGAGAATTCCTATCCTAGCACTGTAGATTCCGAGTTCAGGATCGGTGCCCTCACTGGTGAGACACGTTAAGCATTATGTGGATTGCAATTTTTCATACGCACTGACTCATTTGATTCTCACGGCAACTCTAATAAATATTATGTTCATTTTGTACACAGTGAAAATGAGACTCAATTTAGGTATAAACAAATTAGACTGACTTGCTCAGTATCACACAGCCAGAGAGCAGCGGAGCTGCGCTTGGGTTCTGAACTTGTGACTGTTTGTGCTCTTTTCACTCAGCCATCCTCAGGTGGCAACTTGGAAGTTAGCACTGCCGTATTCTTTAAAGGGGAGGGAAGTTCAGATGGGCTCTCAGTTGAGCCGAGCAAAGGAGTAGAAGAAAGATGGAAGTAGGATGCGATCAATTTTTCCATGCTGGGCATGGACCCATCAATACAGGCAGAAACCCAGAGTCCTGCTATTTCTGCAGGCGGTGGGGCTTTATTGTTTAACTGCTCTGCCTGTTTGCCTGCAGTTTGGGCTCTGATCAGTCCTCAGACTTGCGTTTGATATCTTTTGTTTGCTCGTGATATCTGACTCTGGAAAATCTCTTTTGATAGCTCATTAGTGAGGCTCCAACATGGGACAACTAGACTAAGAGACTTCTGTTGGAGATGCTATGCATGCCAGCTCCCAGGGGGCATTGTCTGTCCTCAGCTCCTATGGGCAGGGCAGCAGGAGTGTGAGACAAGGCAGGGGACCCAGCCTTCTATGACAGTCGATCCTTGTATTGTTCTCTCTCTGACCTGTTCTTATTTTGAGGACAATTAAATATATTACTCACTCCAAGCTTAAACATCCCAATGCTTTTACCTTTCTTCTTTTATTGTCTTTTCTAATTCTGAAATAATGTTTTCTTTATAACTTCGAGCAAGTCACTTAACCTATCTGAATCTTCAACCCACATAATTCTCAGGAGCATGTGGAAATGTTTTTAATCAAAGTACTACTTTGCATTTGCAGTCACTGGCTATGTTTCCAAGGATTTAAAATGCCTTCTCTTTCATAGTATCTGCTTCTGCTTTTCCTTCCCAGAGTCGAAAACATGCAAGCAAAGTCCGACTGTATTACATGCTTCACCCCAGGGATGGTGGGTGTCCTGCCAAGAGGCTCCGGTCAGAAAATGTGAGTATCTGGCACCATCTGATATCCTTAGATGGTCTGTTCAGTTTGCCAAGAACTCTGTAGGCCTGGGAAGTACAAGTCATGTCCACCTTAGCAGGAAAGCTAAGGGAGTAGAAATAGTTCTCTTTAAATACTCCAGAAAATATTACACGTAAGCAATCTTTTTCCTTTTTCCTGCCCAAACATGTCGGTATGCTTCTGGGGGACTTTGTGATGATTCTGTGCCAGGGCAGAGCAGAGAAAGAATGTACAGAGAGGACAGAGAGCAGCTGGGTGAGGAGAGTCAGGAGCCATCAGAAGAAAAAGAGTAGGAAGGACAGCCTAAGGAGAAACCCTGTCAGAAATACTTTGCTGTTTACATATTTTAGTTTTCCTTTGGTGTATAAAACTAAATGACAGTTTATTCATTTATAATAAAAACTGTGCACATCTTGCAAATAAAAATACTCAGGGTTTTTGATCAGTGTGCCTCTCCCTGAGGGAATAGTCACTTGGGAAGAAAATGACAATTAGAAAGTTGTTTTGAGGATGTAAAATCAGAGCAAAGGGTTTACTTCAGCCAGGCCAAGGCAGGGACTGATAAAATAAATATTCCTTCCTCCCAGCAGGGGTTACTTTTCCTAATGAGTGGAATATTCATGTCCATCCATTGCAGAGGTCCTCTGTGATAAACACTGCAGATTAAACAAAAATCGCTTGTCCTTTGAGTTCTGAGGAGGCTGCAGGCATAGAATTTATACCTTATGCTCTCGCTTGTGCTTGTGATCCCTTTCTCCTTCTGCTGCCGGAGAGATGCCGGTATTCTTTTCTTATTAAAAATTAATATATGATCATTGAAGAAACTTGACAAGAACTGTGCTTGCATGTTCTTCACAGGAGAAAAAGAGAGAACAAGAGAACTGCTTATGACCACAGGTAGTGAGCATCAGGGCTGGTGTTAGTGAATTCCAAGCACACCTCTTATATCACAGACGAGCTGTTCATACACAGACTAATCTGGAACAAGGTGGAGCTGTCTTGACCGCCTTGGTGAGAAGCATTTAGAGCTTATTAGAGGCAAAAGATGTCACAAAAACTTTTCAAGCTGCTAAGAAATGGGACTGAGACTAGTTCTGTCAGCTCTTAGCCTTATGACCTTAGGCAAATAATTGATCTCTCTGAACTTGTTTCTTCAATCAGGCCATCATAATCATACTTCCTTACTGAGTTTTGTGAGGTGCACTCTTACATGCCAAATACTGAGGAAAGAAAGATGAATAAGGTACAGACTGGCCTTAAAGAAACTCAGAGTTGAGTGAGGGACATAAACATTGCATAAAAAACCAGCTATAATTCCACAGTGTAGGTGTTTATTTAACATTCTGCACAAAGCTCCATGGAGACCAAGGGCAAGTTGATCCATGCCAGGACAAGTCACTCAGGGATGGTGTTACTGAGAGTTGGCATTTGAGCTGGGGGTCTTTGGGCTTGAGTGGATTGTACCAGTTGGAGGAGGTGGGAGCAGACAGGTGCATTCTTGGGTGCATTCCTATCAAAAGAACTTATTAAGCCCCAGGAGAGTTGGCCTGAGCCAGTTTTTATGTAATTTCAGAATCCCGTAGCTACAGCAGAGTCCTACTTTCCATCAGGTATCTATTAGCAGAGAGAACAGAATTAGTTCCTTTTCCCTGAAATCATCCAGCGATGATGCCCATGTCCCTTCATTCAGTAGCCATTTTGTGTCTTATCATAATAGTCAAAAACAATAGGGTTCACAGACATTTGGCAATTAGCCCTTTGAACACAGATTTTTTTCTATCTACTCAAGTTCTAATCATGAATATTATACTTATTTATGTCCAAGCTCCTAGGGAGGGCTTGACTGGGCAGACAGAAAGGGGGCACTGGGACTCACACTGGTGTTACTCCAGGACATGGTCTTGGCCATTCTGGTCACATCCATGATTTACTCCACTCAGGCTCTGGTTCTGCCACTCACATTGGGGACAGTTTATGGAGGGAAGATGTTTGGATTTTTAGAGTAAGAAGTATTTGTGAAGAATCTTTACCAAAGAACCCTTTGAGAACTTTTGCTTCTGGTGTATCCTGGAATTTATTCTATAAGAATAAATCAGTAAGCAAGAAAAGAAACACAATGAACTTACTTTTTAAAAGAAAAATAAAGATTTT
The DNA here is from genome assembly GCF_023065955.2 of Ursus arctos. Classification (NCBI taxonomy): domain Eukaryota; kingdom Metazoa; phylum Chordata; class Mammalia; order Carnivora; family Ursidae; genus Ursus; species Ursus arctos. Next base: position 3,630,874 of record NW_026622952.1, read on the forward strand.
ATTTATTTATTTGGAGAGGGAGAGAGAGAATCTCAAGCAGACTCTGTGCTGAGTGCAGGGCCTGACTCGGGGCTCGATCTCATGACCCTGAGATCATGACCTGAACCTAAATCAAGAGTTGGACATTTAACTGACTGAGTCATCCAGGCACCCCCATAATGAACTTACTTTTTGAAAGAGATAGTTGATGCTTTTATTAGGATATGTGTACACTTCATAGGTGAATACATCATTTGCCTTAGGCATTATGACATACCAGATACAGCATCGAAGCCAGTCCCTCATTAGGGCTGTGAAAGTTGATGTCGGTAATTTTTTGGCCAACTTTCTTTTGTATAGACTCATACCTAAGGGTTGGAAGACTGAATATACAAATAGACAATGGCCAGCCTTATATATATATCTAGAGGGAGAGAGAACTTTGATACACATAAAACTAAGGTAACATTGGGTTTCGACTATACTTTAACTAAAAAGACATTTAAAAAAATAAAGAAAAATAGAACTTTGACCCACAACCTATAACAACCAGCCTTGGAAACCAACCCATTAATGTAAAGTAACCAGCCAAGGAAGCCTAAGTTAAATTTGTAGGAAGTCAGACCACTATCTCTATGAACAATCCAGGAGGCCAAACAAAAACCCCTGAAACAATAGGCCCCAAATGGTCTGGACTTGGTTAATACCCGATAGCTTTCCTAATTTTTGTCCCTGCTTCCAACTTGGAATCAACCAAAGAACGTCAAATATGCACCCCTACCCATCACGTAGGGGTGTGCACTTCTAGTTTGTCTACCTGCAGCTTTCACATATGAACAGCCTCCAATCAGGGCACACCTGAGGTCTCCCCTTTATTGTGTTACAAAGCTGTCTTACTGAATCTTGCCTGTGAGTCTTCTCCAAATGCATGTAATGGTGGCTAACACCCTGGCTATGGGAAGCTCTGAATAAATAGCCTTTCTTTTTCTCATTTAGTTTGTCTTTGTTTATTTCCATGGGGTTGTAAAATGGGGATAAAAATAACATCTAATGTATGGTTTTATCACAAGGCCCAAATGAGATAACTCATTTATTCAGGACTTAGTTTTCAAAGGTCCTTCTCCAGTTGTTATTATTATTGCTCCCCTTTCCACCAATACCCTGTGTTCTTAGAAGAATATAATGCTCTGCTCCACTTGCCTCTCCATTTTTGCCCATCCTCCCCACTGCTCTGCTTCCAGGGGGCTGTGACAGGTTTGTATCCCAGTCTTACCTGACTGAGAACAGTTTCATGGCTGCCCTGAATACCCAACAAGGTGAATGACTTCTGAAAACAGAGAAAACTTGTTGCTAAGTTTCCATGCCCTGACTATGCATGAACCTGGGGCCCACACTGTTTCCCAAAACTGATGGGGCTGATAGGTAATGGCAGCCATTCCTCCCTCCCCACTTCTTAGCCTTCTGGGGATACATAGTAACTCCAAATATACATCCAGATGAATGGAAGTGCCTATGATTATTCCCAAGATCTACTGTCATTTCTACTCTAGGTCATTTGACTTTCTTGTTTCTCAAAAACATAAAATTCATTTCTGTCTCCTATCCTGGCATTCCCAGCTTTTTAAATTCCCCCCTTCATATGCTTTACTCTTTAGAATACTCATCTGGATCTTCTATGTTTTTTTCCCTGAAACTTTAGAATGAGACATTTTCCTCCCGAGGCCACAGAGGAAAATTAAATGTGAAATAAATTGTTATAGTTGATTGCCTTAGAGAAATTTTCTGTAATCTTGTGAGCATTAGAGCCAAAAAGGACTTTAGGGAACATCTAGTTCATTGAACGTCTCGGGTTTTCAAGATACTTTTTAGTATCTTCTCACCTGCTTAGGGAAAAAGAAATGTCTACCTAAGAAACAACATTTTTAAGTAAAAAGATGATTTAGCTTTATTTTTATTCTGTAAGGATAAGTAACTGCCAACAAAAATCACCAATCAGTATTAAGTAAATACTGTTTTTACATGGAGTTAATAGAATTCCTTCTAAGTGGAGAAACTTGACATTTGGTTAGTGTGATCAAGCTTATTACTTTTAAATACTTACATGATTTCCTATAGATCTGGAATATTCAGCAGAGCTGGAGAACCTCCAGGACCACTTTCATGGGTCCCTAAAATCCTGTATTTCAGGCCTGGAGGACTCTATCTAATCTAACCTCATCTTGTGACAAAAGTGAAAATAAGGCCCAAAGAAGTATCGTGACTTGCCCAAATTGGTCAGGCCTGAGATTGAGACCCTCCTTTCTCCCCTAAGTTCTATTCCTATGCTTCTCCCACATATCTTGAAATTGTATCTTATATTTAGGCATTGAAGCCATTGCTGGGTCCAGAGCCAGAGAGCACTGCTGTTCTGGGGCAAAGTAATAATAGCTGGTACTTAGCAGGCACTTCCCACTTACATTCTAAATGCTTTACATACATTAACACATTTAATCCTCACTCCTGTGTAGGGTAGAAACTATCATTATCCCCACTTTACAGAAAAGCAAACTGAAATAGAGAAATTAAGTCACTTGACTCTGGTTCCACCACTGGTAAGTGGCAGAGACAAGGCTGGGGAAATATAAAAGAAAACCAAAGAAAATTCCTCTGGTACTGCAGACTAGCTCACCATGTCACATCCTGAGATAGGTAGCAAGCATCTAGTAAGTACTAGGGGTACAAAGAGAAAGGACACAACCCTTCCCCAACAGAGATCGGGATCTAGTTGGGGGGCGGTGTCCAGTGTGCAGTCATGTCTTCAAATACAGTGTGAGGGCTGTACAAGTGCTACCATAGACATCTCCCAGGGCATCATCTGGCACATGGGAGGGGTCCCCAACCTCTCCTGGTAGGATGGGGCTGGACAAAGCTGCCTGGAGAAAGTGGCGCTGAACTGATTCTTGCGGGATACACGTGGGTGAGCCCAGGGTATAAGGGTGGCAAAGTGCTCTTCTTTTTTTCTTTAAAGATTTTATTTATTTATTTGAGAGAGTGAGAGCACAAGCAGGGAGAGAGACAGAGGGAGAGTGAAAGGGAGAAGCAGGTTCCCCACTGAGTAGGAGCCCAATGCCAGGCTTGATTCCAGGACCCTGAGATCATGCAGACACTTACCCCACTGAGCCACCGAGGTGCCCCGCAAAGGGCTCTTCTGAGTGCGGAGTCAACATGAGTAATGTCTTCAGGGAAACAAAATTCAAAGGTATTTCTAGAGTGTAAAATGCCAGTGGGTGGCTGTGTTAGATTCCCAGGACTGCTGTAACAAAGTACCACAAACTGGGTGGCTAAAAACAACAGAAATTTATTTTCTCACAGTTCTAGAGGCTACAAGTCTGAATCACAGTGTGGGCAGGGCCTCCCTCTGGGGGCTCTGATTGAAAATCGTTTCCATGCTTCTCTCCTAGCTGCTGGTGGTTTCTGGCAGTGCTTGGCGTTCCTTGGCTCACAGCTGCGTCACGCCAATCTGCTTCTATCTTCACCCGGTCTCTTCCTTATGTGGGTCTCTGTGTGTTCTCTCCTCTTCTTATAAGGACAACTGTCATTGGGTTTAGAGCCCACTGTAACAATCCAGTATGATCTCATTGTAACTAATTAATCTGCAAAGACCCTATTTTCAGATGTCACCTGTTCAAGGTGGACATGAATCTGGGGGGCACAGAATTCACTCAGTACAGCAGTGGAGACAAAAAGTGAAGTGTTGGATGGTGGGGAAAGGTCCAAACGTATACTGTGCATAATAGTAGCATTTACTTTGTCAAAGTGTGGATTTCTCAAGTGGTCTGCAGCTCAATTCATGAGCACTTCACAAAGATGGGTGCATTTACCCATGAAAGCTGTGTGCTTTGGCTTCCAGCTGTGCATTTGGAGCTAGAAGTAGGGATTTTGTCCCTGGCTCGGCTACATATATTAGTTTTACAACTTTGTTTTGGACTTTCTAAACCTTAATTGCCGTGGTTATAATCAGGGCCTATAAATGCTGCCCTGCCTACCTCTCTGAGTCATTAAGGGACTCAAATAAAAGCTTCCTCTTTGTGAAGCTGCACGATAAACTGTAAAGTGTGTGTGGAGTGTTCTTTCATTGAGTTTTTAATTTTTGTCTATTGGTTCCATTTTTCGTCTCCACCATACAATACACAACTTCTCTAGTCCAGTTAGGGGCAGGCCTGCTGTTTTCCTGTAGAACACCTGAAGGGCAATTAGAACACCAGTAAGTGTGAGGTCGTGCTGATTTATAAAACAAGGGTCAGAAATAACTGCTGGCCAGACGCAGGTTACTGCCTATTTTTGTGAGGTCCACAAACCAAGAACGGTTTTTACAGGCTTACATGTTTGGGGGGAAAAATCAAAAGAAGAGTATATTATTGTGTGAAAAATACATGAACTTCAAATTTTCATGTCCACGGAAAAAGTCTTTTTGGAACATAGCCATGCCCAATCCTTTACAGCTCTGTGCATAGGGCAGCAGCAGAGCTGGGTTGCTGCAATAGACTCGAAGTCCCACAAGCCTAAAATGTTTCTACTCCAGCCCTTTACAGAATGTGTTTGCTGCCACCTGTGTGAGGTGGACAGTTTAGGTGAAGATAGAGGGGGTTTTTCACTCCTCTAGTTGCACGTCTTTCTACTCGCAGCAATGATTCCTTTATGTCATTCCAGACTCTCAAAGCTGCTTTGTCTTTGTTCCTTTTGAATTTTAGTTTCTTAGTGGCCAGCAGGTTGAAAGCTTTGGCCAGTAGGAAGCACCATTCCAAACTTCTGGGCGAGAATAGACACTGTTGCTGTTTTGCTTAGTGTCTCTAAATTCAGATAGCTTGAAATGTAGGAAGGAGTCATGTTAGAAGCCTGCAGCACTGTGCAAGCAACGAGGACAGTTGGTTTCTTATGCCATCTACGCAGCAAAGCCAGCTCAGGGTAAACCAAAACTCCTGGCTTTTTTTGAGATAATCCTGATTTAAAATACTCATTCTTGTCACTACAAATCAATGGTATGTCCTGCAAAGTTCAATATTTCCTCTCTAAAGTGTACCCAAAAGTGGAATCAAATTTTTTTTATACAGATACACAGATAATAATTTAAATGAAAAAAACGCAGAACTCCTCATTAATGCCGATGTGCAGCACGGCATTCGGCTATCTATGACTCTCTGGGCCCTAGACGAGGCCTCTAGCTTGGGACTGTGGTTCTGAAACTCATTTATATCATAGTTATTACTTTGATCTAAAATCCGATCCAGAGGGGAGGAAGAAAAGGATGCCCCAAAAGACAGCTATGAATTTTTTTTTTTTTTTTTGCCACAACAGAGGTAGTGTAGTGGGTCATTGATTCTACTGTTGACATACCCTTGGATCATTCTCTTCTTAGGTGGTCACTAATTAAGCCCTCTTTCTGTGTCAAGCTCTACGCTAAATACTTGCTAGATATTTCATTTGAACTTTACAAATGCAAGTAGGAATCTTTATTGCCTGTATTGAAAAAGGGGTTACGGGGCACCTGGCTGGCTCAGTCCGAAAAGCAGGTGATTCGGGGCGCCTGGGTAGCGCAGTGGTTAAGCGTCTGCCTTCGGCTCAGGGCGTGATCCCAGCGTTCTGGGTTCGAGCCCCACATCAGGCTCCTCCACTAAGAGCCTGCTTCTTCCTCTCCCACTCCCCCTGCTTGTGTTCCCTCTCTCGCTGGCTGTCTCTCTCTGTCAAATAAATAAATAAAATCTTAAAAAAAAAGAAAAAGAAAAGCAGGTGATTCTTGATATCGGGCTTGTGAGTTGGGTGTAGAGATTATTTAGAAATTAAAAAAAAAATCTTCAAAAAATTTGAAAAAAAAAAGAAAGTGAAGACTGAAGCTTAGGTCAAATATCTTATCTTAGCTCACAGACCTTGTGAGTGATACAGCCAAGATTCAAACACAATATAGTTCGGCACTAGAGCTGGAGCTCGGTGTTACAATGTAGTCTTCATTTATTTATTCTATTTTAAGAACTATTAATTGACTTCCTACTAAGAGTCAGGTACTATATTGATTGCTGAGAATTTCATGAGGAAGGAAACAGATACATACAGTTGCTATTTACAAAGTTTATAGGACAGTGGGGAAAATGGACATTAATTTCTTTTTAAATCATAGAAATATACAAGTGAAGGGTAGTAGAAAAGCATAGAATGGGGAAATCATAGGTCTTTGGGGTCAGAGAAGCTTTCCCTGAACAACTGATGCTTCAGCTGTGTCTGAAAGGCAAGTATGGAGTAACTAGTCAAAGAGCCCAGGGGAAGCAGAAGAATGCCAGGCAGAGGGGACAGCATGTTCAAAGGCCCTGCACTTAAAGGAATCACGGCACACTTAAGATAGAAAATGAAAGCCAGTGTGGCTGGTGTTCAGAGACAGAAGCAGGCAGTGACATCAGATGCAGAGAGGGGATTAGTGGAGAGAGGAGTAGAGGTGAACGGTTGAGCAACAGGCTTTCAGGAGGCCACTGAGAGTTCGGCCTTGGATGAGGTTGACGGCGGCAGCAAACAATGGCAAATACATAGATTTGAGGGATACGTTGGTAAAAACGGATCAACTGGAGAACGGATGTGAAACACAAGGAAGTTTCTGAATGACTTGCAGTTCAGAACTTGAGCTGGGTGGTTGCTGGCCCTCCTGCAGGCAGAGTATTCTTCACCCTTAGGGGCACAACCCAGAGAGCAGGAAGATCTGAGAATCAGGGTGGGTTGTGAGGAAAACCCTTTCTACAGGTTGTTCCATGCTGGTCCCGGCTGAGCAGAACTGAAGTTGCATAGAGGTGAATTTGCCTCCAGCCACAGGGTAGGGGAGAGCAAGGGAGAAGTGTGTGGTGGACTTTTGTCCTCAGAGTTTCTTCCAGTGAAGGTTTTCTACTTTTCTATTGGAGCGTGAGGCCAAGCCAGGGGCCACCCCAGGAGCTGGATCCCACAGAGGCACAGGCTAGAGGTTCCCCACAGGTGCACTGATTTCCAAGGTTGGGACAGGGTGCTGAATGAATTCAAGGCAGTCACCAAGTGCAAGGGCTGGGGAGAGGAGAGAATCAGAATGCTGGTATTCTGAATTAAGACAGCAGAGTGGTTTTTTGGAGGGCGTCTAGAGAGAGAGATGCTGAAGTTGTCGGTGGTTAAATAATGTGCTTCTAATAGGAGGACTGGGGTTATTTAGAGAGTTGGAATAACTCCGAAGTGGTCTTAGGACCTAGATCCAGTGACTTCCAGTGGATCTGTCCTGTTCCTCCTTAGTTCAAAAGGCAGAGATGGTAGGACCCATAGTTTTAGACTTTATGATGACAGGGACCTTACCTTATTCATCTTTTACTCCTTCCCACAGAGGCATTCCATAAATTATTGTTCATATTTTCATAATAAGATATTATTCTACTTTTTCCTTAAAAATTATGATTAAAAATAGTTTTAATAAAAACACTGTCATTTGTATGGGAAGTCTTACAGAGTATTACCATGAAATTATATTTTAGTTATATTCCTATCAAAGTGCCTTGTTAAAAGAAGATTTTGTTAAATTGGGTTTGTTCAGGAAAATCTAAAAGTAGTGAAAATTGTTTCTTTGAACACTGCTTCTTCACCAGGTTCTTGGTCTCATGTGGGTCATCTTCAAATAGGAAAATGTAAGGACAGGGAAGGGATTTGGGAGGTCATGTTGTCATAGCACAGGCTGGTCTCCAGTAAGTGTTTCTGCTGGGGCCTCACATGTTCTGGCTCTGTCTTGCCTGTCTGTAACCACCCTGCTCACTTATTAGCTGCCCCCTCAGTGGCTGCTCTATGACCAACTGTTGCCTGTCTTCTGCTGTCTGCCCTGGAAGCTTAGCCCTATTGTACCGCAAATCAAGACTGTTCACTCAGGAGTTGGTGTGCAGCTAATGGAGGTAAATGTCCTTCCCACATTACCACCCAATTTCAGCCGTAAGAAAAAAGGAAACTGATAGGAAGTTCTTCTCTGGAGGACATTTTGGCATTGCCTCCAGGGCAAACAGGTGGATCATACTTACTGGATGACGTAAAACATGGAAGAGTAGAGGTCAAATGCCTTAGCATGTGTCTTTCACTTTGCACACCAAATGGGCTCTTGAAAATGAATCAAAATGTGTTTTTGTTTAGGGTAGTTAGAATAAAAGAATTCTGGGGACCACAGACTTCTCTAACTTCAGCTCTCAGATGTCAGTCTGGATGTTGGCTTTTCTTTCCGAGGGGCCAGGAGGGGTGTGTGGGAGCCCCTAGATGCAGCTTGATGGCTCCTTAGCATGTGGCAGCTGGGTTCTTCGGCTCTCTTCCCTGTATGCTGTGTTTCCTCTTTTCAGGTGTCTGCATCTCAAGCAATCTTTCGTGTATCAATTTTTTTCCCTGATGGTTTTCCTTGGTTCACATTCTAGAATCTCACAAAACATAAGTTTGTTCTTCTCTTAAATCCCAACTCTTTCCTGAAAAAATTTTACCACTCACTTTTAATCAAATGTCTGCCCTTATGTGTCTGGGTCCATTTATCTCTATCTCTTCCCTGGCTGCTAGGAGGGGTATGAGAGGATCTTGCCTCCCTTCTTCCCTTTGTCCTACACAGCACAGTGAGTCTTTACTCTCTTAAGGCTATGTCATAAATCATGCCTGCTGTCTTCCCATTAGGCGACCCCATGTGCCCATTCTGTTTCTCCTTAGTAACCTCTGGGCATTCCTCATGCTCAGAATATTATTCTTGCAGAACAAAGAAGTCTGTTTCTTTCACTACATTCTGGTTTGTGACTGTTTGGCTTTGTTTAGGTTGATGTGTTCTTTTAGGAATATATATTTTTTCTTCTTGCCCTAGAAGCAGCCAACGGTTGTACCATGAGAATATAAGATACATTTATAACTTTCTGTGACCTGGTTTTGGTGCAGGTAATGCTGAGACAATGATGAATGTACCCTGATAAACACCAGAAAGCCTTGAGAAAACACATTTGAAAAATAGGGATGATGTACTGAGTTCTACTAATTTGAAGTAAAATGTCTTTTTGGACTTGGATCCAGCAAACCTGTCTCATGTACCTGCCCCTTTCACAGACAATACTGGGAGCTTCGTGTGTGTGGTCTTACCTAATTTTCAGAGAATTTTATCATGTGAGCATTACGATGCCCATTTTGTAAATGAGATAAAGGGGGTTCAGAGAGGAAAGAAGCACACAAAACTAGAGGTCATCTGTCTCTTGGGCCTTTTCCATCCGGCAGCCTTTGATGCATTGCATTTATTGAAGGACATGCTTTCACTTTTGGCTCAGCCATTTCACATATTGGTGACATTAGTAGAGCTAGATTCTTGTAGAATATTCTTTATGGGAGTGACTCAAGGAATTCTTCCACTTAAGGCTCCAGTGGATTGGGACGATGTTCGCTGGGTCATCCTAATCATGTATTTTTTCCCCCTCAGGTCCCTACTGAGGGTTGATAACCTTACACATATTGAAAATCTGAAAGGCAGATACTATGGTGCTCCCTGATTCCGTGTCATGTAAAGGAATGAGCACAGGCATTGGGGACTGCTCTGAGGTTAAATATAGCCTCTAATTCCTGCTAGTGGGGTGATATTTGTCAAGTTCTTGATCTTTCGTAGACTTAATTTTGCCATCTGAAAAATGGTGGCAACAACCCATATATCCCATGACTCCCATGAGGAATGAAAATGATCATGAAAATAAAAGGAGTAGGGAGGGCAGGCCCTGGGGGTAGGTGCCTGACAACTGTTACTTCTTTTCCCTCTAATGCACTGGGTAAGGGTGACATTCTTTCCGATACTGGATTTGATCAGGAGAAAACACACAATGGACTGATGAGAGTGAGCTGGTGGGGAAATTCATCGGTCTGTATTTGAGAACTAAATGCTGCCGAGAGAGATGTTTTCTGTAGAAGCCATAAGTAATTGCCAAGGAACTAGAGAGACTGAGAAAATATTGCAGTGTTCAATAACATTCTTGTTTTAAAGAACCTAAACTAATACAAAGAGGGAAAAATATGTTGTTGGCATTAGCACATCGGGGTTTGCTTGGAGGAACACGTACGTCTTGTCATTCCTTGGCTGTTATCCAGCGCCAATATTTTAGTCTAGCTGGAAGAGAGTCAGATCTTTGGAACAGCTCTGGGTGACAGTGGCACTCCCCTCAGCCACGTGCACAGCACAGTTCTCTTATTCCCCTCCCTTCTGCTCACAGGTGGCGTTGTTCAGTCATGGCACAGTGACTTTAATAGATATTAAAGATGTGGCTGTTTGAGCGTGTCATTCTTGAAACCCCATCAGAACTCTCTATGGAAGCATATGTGAGTGGATGTGGTCCAGGGCCATTACTTGCTGCAACAGGAACTGTTCTTCTTGATCTGTGACACTGAATAGCCAAATAGTCTTGTAATCATGTATAATTTGTCTATTAGTTTTGTCTTTTTGCCAAGCATAGTTAAAATTGTGTAGAGAAGGAGATTATTTTTATTGTGAATTCCTGATGGAAAAAAGGCATTTTTCTTCAGAGTTATTAACTTGGTTTTATAGCTGACCTTTAAAGGAATGTCTATGACTTCAGATACTCAAGAGCTCAGCAAATATTATCCTCCATATAATTTAAATAGTCATTATAGTTTGGGCTATAAGCACTGAATGTATACCAGAAGATACAATGTTTTTTTTTTAATTTTTGAGATTTTATTGTAAAGGAAAAAATCTTGTTTTATTGGTGCATTGAGTGATGGTTGACCTTTTCTAATTAAATTTCCTCTTCACATTTTAGCTGTACATAATTCTAGAAGGTCACCAGTTGGCAATAGCAACCCCAGAAATGAATGGTCATGATGTCACATCCTAGAATTGACAAATTAGTTTGTTTGATTTCTCATTATCCATTGTATCCATTGTTGTAATGGAGGATGGAAACATTCAAGATGGATTTGTGACTTGAAATTTCTGGAAACCAAGAAATTTAAGTCTTTGATGTCTTTTTATTGTCCATCCCTTTCTCCATACAGATTTTTAATTTTTATGGGTTTTTTTGCATTGTGACATAGTGTCCTGGACAGCAGTTCTCTGCTTTCATGGCTAACGATGCAAAAAGGAGAGAAAGAGAAGAAAGGGGAAGAGAAAAAAAAAGTGCTATCGAGGCAAAAGTAAAGTTAAATTGTAACCAATGAGTATCTAAGCCTGGAGGGGATTTTAAGGCTTCTCAATGCAAGTCTTGTCACCTAGAAATAAAACAGAAAACTGTTACGGTCTTGTCTGCATTTCACTTGGACTTCAAGAAAGGGTGAGAGATCTTGGACGGGTCATTAATCGTTCATGGATTGTTTCCTCCTCTGGACTAAACAACCGCTTATTGCTTTCTGATTTTAATTAATTGCAATTTAAATATTCTCTGGTAACCAATATTATGATTCATAAATAAACTGGATTGGTGGGTTGTTTATAATCTCAGATATTTCTTATATTTTGTAATGCAATGATTGTTTATCCATATAATCTATTAATAATTGCTTTGTGCCTATTCCAGACACAGAGTAAGTGGTGAGCAAAGCCAGACCCAGAGTCCTTGCCCTCAGTTGAAATGGCAACTCTGATAAATGCTATGGTTGAGTGGACATGGTGCTGAGAGAGATCATTCGGGAGAGGTGACCTGTCTGGGAACTGAGGGAAGATTTCTCTGAGCAGGATTCCTAAGAGGCATCTGAAGGGTGCAGAGGTATTAACTGGGTAAAAGGCTAAGGGAAGATTCTAGGGAGAGGGAACAGAATCTGGGGATAGACAGAAGGCAAGCCTAACTAGGGCAAAACACAGCAGGTGTGATGGTGGAAGAGGCTAGAAGGGTCATAAAGTAGGAGGCAGACCACTGAGGTTTTTAGGGGAAGGATGACAATGTAATTCATCATCCAAACTGGGACATCTCTAAATGTGAAAGGGCACTATTGATATGAAACTGGAAAAATGGGTGTAAGCCAATATGTAGGATGGAAGACTCTACTTAAAAGCCATTTTAAGAAGTCTTGGTTTTTACTTTAAGTGCAACCAGAATCCATTGAAGAATTTTAAGTGAGGAGACTAAAATGATCAGATTTGGCCTTTAAGAATCATTAAAAAAAAAAAAAGAATCATTATGACCCCTTTGTTCTTGCAGCATTATTTGCAGTAGCCAAAATATGGAAGCACCCAAGTGTCCATCAATGATAGATGAATGGATAAAGAAGATGTCACACACACACACACACACACACGCACACACGCGCGCGCGCGCACACACACACACACACACTGGAATACTACCCAGCCATCATAAATAAAGAATGAAGTTTTATTATTTGTGATAATATGGCTAGACCTTGAGGGCAAGGTAAAATAAGTAAAATAAGCCAGACAGAAAAAGACAAATACTACATGATTTCACTTATAAGTGAAATTGAAACAACAAAATGAAATGAAACCCAGGCTGATAGATACAGAGAACAAATTAATGATTGCTGGAAAGGAGGGATGGGAGTGGGCAACGTGGATGAAAGGGATCAAGGGATACAAACTTCCAATTATAAAATAAATAAGTCATGGAGATATAAGTATTGCATGGGGAATACAGTCAATAATATTGTATTAACTTTGTATGGTGACAGATGGTAACTAGACTTATTGTGGTGATCAGTTTGTAATATATGCAAATGTCAACTCACTGTGCTGCACACCTGAAACTCATATGAAATTGTATGCCAATTTTTCTTCAATGAAAATAAATATAAAAATAAAAATCACTCTGTTGCAATGTGAACAAAAGACTAAAGGAAGTCCCAGAGTGGAAGTGGGTAGACCTGTTACGTTTCTATTATAGAGGTTTAGGGGAATTAGGAGTTAGCAGAGGTGAGAAGTGAGCAGATCTGAGAGAAGTTAAAGTTAACATCACCAGGGATGGAGAACTGATTGCACTGAAGGCCCTAAGTTGTTTCCACTCTTTATATCCATGCCCTTTGGTATTATCCTCCTCACCCGACTCAGGGCTTAGCTAGGCAATTTGCTTTCGCCAGTGGACTAGTAGCAAATGCATCACAAGCAGAGCCTTGAAAAACATGTGTGCATTGCTCTTAGACTCTTGATGCTCTTCGACTCTTGCAACCAATCTGGGCTAGCTGATGGGAGGATGAGAGAACATGTGGAAAGAGTCTGGGCATCCCAGTGGAGGCCACCATAAATCTGGAAACCTAGCCAGCACCAGCCAAGTGAACATCTGACTGAAAATGTGGAGAGCAGGTGGGCCTGGCTCAGACCAGGAGAACCACTCAGCTGAGCCCTGCCTGAATTGCTGACCTGCTGAATCATGGACTGAGGTAAACAGCTGTGGTTTTAGACCATTCAGTTTGGCATGGTTTGTTACATACCAGTAGATGCAGAAGCTGTTCATTGAGAGAAGACCGTGGAAGAGGGCCAGTTTAATTTAGATGTGCTGACTTTGAGGAAGTGACATCAAACAGGAATGTGTTGTGTAAGGGAAGCTTAGCTGATTATCATCGAAGTAGTGATAGAGGATTAAACTAGCTCTAAAACAAAATTTTGTGCATTTTACTACTGTACGTTCAATACAACAATACTGAATGATCTTTTTTTGTTTCCTCAAGAGGGGAGGTGAGTGATGAGCAATTATATGAGTATGGGGAAGATGTTTTAATATGTAACTTAGTTGGACTACTACTCTGCAATTGGCTTTTATATATTGAAAATAGAACCCCATAGTCACAGAACTGTGGACTTCTAGGTGTTTTCAAATCTAGAATAACCGCATTCTAGTGGACTTATCTTTTATCCCTACAAAAACCTGTTTCCTCTCTTATAGATCCTTTTATGATTTTATGATTTAATATTACCAAATTTCTTCAATTTCCTCAGTCTAAAAACTATTGAATTATATGCCCTCTCTAATGCTGTTTGCTTCATCTCTGTCCCTTCCTGCTGTTTCAGAAAGATCAAGCCTTCATTAGCTCCCACTTGGCTTGATGCCTCTGCTTCCTCACCCTTGTTCTAAATATCTCTTGTCTTCTACCCAGCCTAGAAATGTCACTAGGATTGCCTTTCTTATGTCTAGATATGATCTTGTCCCCATCCTCTTTGTACAGCTTTGATGATGCACTTTCTTGCAGGATAAAGCCTAATTTGATGACAGAGCATCCATGGCCACTTCTGAGGGCTGCCAAACTAGGGCTTGACTCACCTGTTATTTTTGCTTGAAGTTAGTAAGAATTGCAGGATACTAAGGGCAAAGACTGGATGAAGGATTTCATTCTCCCTTCATTCCCAGCCAAATATGGTGTCCATAGTCCCATGCCTCTATCTGAAGGTGCAGTTCTAGAACTGTACAAGGGACCTATATTCAGGGTGAGTGTTGTTCGGTTATTCAATTGGAAGAACACTTGTGAGTTATTGCTAAGCAGTTCTAGGCAACTACACCAGAGATGGGGGCTGAAGTGGCAGAAGGACAGACCCTATGTATTCTTTGACTTAGGACAGAAATGGCAGGCCTTTAAATACATCTGATCACATTTATTTTACCTCATTTGGGACATGGATGAGCAGTGTGTCCCTGTATTTTATAGAAACTTAAAAGAAATCAAGCATCGTTACTAAACCAGCTGGGGGCCTACAGATGGGTTATGCCCCATGGCCTCTCCTCTATTTCTTCACCCCACTACCCAGCTTCCACCCTGAGCAGGGCCGTCTTCAGTCTCTGCTGGCTGGGGACCCAGAGTTCTTGGAGAATCTGCATAAAAAACCTAAGACAGTAGACACAATCTGTGAATGAATCCTTTCGGCTTCCCTTGAGAAAGAGACATCTAACATGCAGTTCCAGGGAACCTTCAGTCCCAGGTATGGGATTTTCTCCAAAGACTCCCTTAATGGGTCTTCATTATCTCATCCAGTCAACCTTCTGGACTCAGCTCCTGGCATTTACCTAGACGGACCCTAAGATCATGTCAAATCAGATACTCCTCATTCACCACAGGCTAAGATTTACCCCTAGCTTTGTTTCATTTTATTAAAGCTGTTCACCCTCTCAAAATGAATGCCTGTTCTCCCCCATTCACAGTCCAATTCGAATACACCTGCACAATGAAGACCACCATGACCTATGACCCCTTCTCAGCATTCTGTTTTGTAATATATATGTGTGTTTCCTGTATACTAAGGGCTCCTCTATCTCCATAATAAGGCCCAGAGGGTAGGGATCATTTAGTCCTTTTCCACAGCAGGTACTTAGCACATATGGGGTGACTGAATGAATGGCCCTTGGGTTTCAACCAGACATCTGTCAGTGCAGGATATCATTACTTTTAAAGTGGACTTTTTGGTTCTTAGCAATTGCTTAGAGGGCGACCTCGGATCAGCTGTCTGGGGCTCCTGCCTGACATTGTGGGACTGTTAGGAAATAATCAGGAAGGAAGCCTCCTGCTCAGCTGTCATCTTGGGTTAATGCTTTCAGGTGTTAACTGAAATGACCCAATTAAGCAAGTGTTTTAAAGCCCTGAATTCTTGTTGAGTAGAGAAAAAGCTCAATTATTCAAAGGCTCCTTTCAAAGAAGTCTACGTTTCGCAGACACAGAAACCAAGTTACCTTTTGTCAAACAGAATTATTTTATGATTTCCCTATCTGATTATAAAATGATATACAGTGATTATTATTTCTATATTGTTTTATTTATTTTAGTTGAAAATGAAAATTTTTTTATTTAAATTCACTTAGCCAACATATAGTACATGATTAGTTTCAGATATAGAGTTCAATAATTTATAAGTTGCATATAATACGCAGGGCTCATTACATCACGTGCCCTCATTAATGCCCATCACCTAATTATCCCGACCACCAACCAGCTCTCTCCAGCAACCCTCAGTTTGTTTTCTAGAGGTAAGAGTCTCTCATGTTTTTTCCTTCCTCTCTGATGACTTCCCATTCACTTTTCCCTCCCTTCCCCTATGGTCCTCTTTGCTGTTTCTTATATTCTAGATATGAGTGAACCATATGATAATTGTCTTTCTCTGATTGACTTATTTCACTCAGTGTAATACCCTCCAGTTCCATCCACATCAGTGTAAATAGCAAGCATTCATCCTTTCTGATGGCTGAGTAATATTCCATTGTGTGTGTGTGTGTGTGTGTGTGTGTGTGCTTGTGTATATATATACCACATCTTCTTTATCCATTCATCTGTTGATGGACATCTTGGCTCTTTCCACAGTTTGGCTATTGTGGACATTGCTGCTATGAACATTGGGGTACAGGTGCCCCTTTGGAAAACTACATTTGTATCTTTGGGGTAAATACCTAGTAGTGTAATTGCAGGGTCATAGGGTAGCTCTATTTTAACTTGTTGAGAACCTCCATACCGTTTTCCAGAGTGGCTGGCTGTATCAGCTTGTGTTCCCACCAACAGTGTAGGAGGGTTCCCCTTTCTCTGCATCCTCGTCAACATTTGTTGTTTCCTGTCTTGTTAATTTTAGCCATTCTGACTGGTGTAAGGTGATATCTCATTGTGGTTTTGATTTGTATTTCCCTGATGCTAAGTGATATGGAGAATTTTGTCATGTGTCTGCTGGCCATTTGTATGTTTTCTTTGGAGAAATGTCTGTTCATGTCTTCTGCCCATTTCTTGACTGGATTATTTGTTTTTTTGGGTGTTGAGTTTGTGAAAAATCCCATTCTTGAGAGATATCATTAACAGTATGGTATAGATCCTTTCTGGTTTCTTTACTTGGATATATCTGCATATGTATATATATATAATATTTTGATAGTTATGTATCTATATTTGCATATGTGTATACAGATATAACATTTATATATAAGCTATATATAATATTTATATATTAACTATGTATTGGCAGAAATATTTCATGGATATTTCAATGTGTATATATATAGTTAATATATATAAAATGGGGTCACACTTAGTAATATTTTGCGTAATAAGACAGTTCAGTCAAATTCCTATTCCAACACTTAACAGATAAGGTACATTTTATCATTTTTAATGCTTTATCTTTTTAATATTATGTTGAATGAATATTCTGCAATTTATTTTATCAATCTCTTATTAATGGTTATGCATGTTATGTCAACTTTTTAATTATATTTTTGTCCACTTGTACAAGTATTTATTTCAAATAAAGTCCACTGGTGGCATTGCTATGTTAAAGTGTGTGCACATTTTATAGCCGTTTGATATATAGATAGTCATATTGCCCACCAAAAAGATTGGACTGATTGTATTCCCACTATCAGCATATGAAATTGTCCATTTTACCTCATCCTCACAAATACTAGGTATTATTAATCTTTTTAATCTTTGCTAATTTGCTAGGTAAAAATAAGGTTTCATTATTTGATACAGCTTTAATTATGGGCAAGGTTGATTATCATGTCCTGCGTATACTCATCTTTCCTAAATATTCATTACCTTTTCCAAATTCTTTATTATGTCATTTATCCTTAATTACTGACCTTTGCTTTTATTGTTTGTCTCTCTCCCCACCCCACACCATTTGGACAATTGTCTTCTAACTTTGAGGGATGTGTGTGTGTCTGTGAATGTATGTGTATATGTGTGTGTATTTGTCAAAGGCCAGGACTGTTCAGATGAGGTTTTGCTGAAATAGATGAAACCAAAATCAGCTGAAACAAATTCTTCCAGAATGTATGAAATAGTTTAGAAAAAGGAAATGGGGGGCGCCTGGGTGGCACAGCGGTTAAGCGTCTGCCTTCGGCTCAGGGCGTGATCCCGGCGTTATGGGATCAAGCCCCACATCAGGCTCCTCCGGTATGAGCCTGCTTCTTCCTCTCCCACTCCCCCTGCTTGTGTTCCCTCTCTTGCTGGCTGTCTCTATCCTGTTGAATAAATAAATAAAATCTTTAAAAAAAAAAAAGAAAAGAAAAAGGAAATGGAAATTTGGGGGAACACCTTTGCATCTGAGGTCCCTGCAAGTCAGTTAGCACGTTTCTGCTCCTGACCCTCATTCCTTGAACATTTGCCTGGTCTGTTCATTTTATTCAGACAGGAGCTACAGTTTTTAACCAGGGAATCCATGAACTTGCAAGGGATTTGTTGGTAGAATTCTAGAGATTTGTAAAGTTAGATGGGAAAAAATTACATCTTTGTGCACTGACGTTTTGAAATTTAGCATTTCTTTCAACTATAAATGTGAGCAACAAACCGTAGCAATATTAGCAGTTCCTGATAATTGACACCAATAAAAACCACCACTGTTTTAAAATCACATGCTATTGAAAAGATATTGTAATATCATTTGTGCTCACCACTATTATGAAATGAAGTTAGTTTTGTTATTTTATAAAAAAAATAGGTTACTCTTTTGATCACAAAAACATCAAGTATTTTAATAGTCGCATTTCACTACAATTGGTTTCTTTTATAATCCTGTATGTTTTGTTTTATGCATTTAAAAACATTATTTTGAGAAGGGGTACCTAGCCTTCATCAGACTAACAAAGGCATCCAAGGCATAGGTTAGGAATCTTTGAGCTGGAGAGAGTAGCGAAGTTACTAGAAGTTTCTAACTTATTCCTTGCTGAGAAATTAGTGTTCCTTCCTTTGCCCTGACTCCTCCTTTCCCAGCATCCTTCCATCTTCTCCGGGATACCTGTTGTGGGCCCCTGGAAGCTTTTCAAATGTTCTATCAAATATGTTAGCATCTATCCATATTCTACATTAAATGCATTTTTATTATAAACATTTGAAAGAATTATAGTAATTTTACTTTTTAAATTACTTGATTATAATAAACTAATTTAATTTACAACTGACTGCGATTTCTTGACAACCATTGTGCTTACTCAGGGGTTCTTGCAAAGCAGGAAAATCCAACATACAAATTGTTTTCTAAATGTAATGAAATTTTTATGAGCACTAAATTTAACAATTAATGAAGTTGACATAATGATATGTTTTATGTACATTTAATTAAACATTTAGTAATAGCAATTTTGCGGTTTTCTTTTTCTATTTTGGAGCCAATTTTTTTTTTTAAGATTTTATTTATTTATTCGACAGAGATAGAGACAGCCAGCGAGAGAGAGAACACAAGCAGGGGGAGTGGGAGAGGAAGAAGCAGGCTCATAGCGGAGGAGCCTGATGTGGGGCTCGATCCCATAATGGTGGGATCACGCCCTGAGCCGAAGGCAGATGCTTAACCACTATGCCACCCAGGCGCCCCTGGAGCCAATTTTTTGAAGTCTGTTTTGTAGGTTCGGAAAGCACCTAGGCCCTGAGGCCTTGCTTGTACTGCCAATGGGGCACTGTGCCACCAGAAGCAGCCTTTGCACAGAACACATCCTCCACCTCCCTCGTTCAACTGAAACCTCCCTCTACACTTTGAGGGTACTTTCTGGCCACTATCCAAAGGAGCAGATGCTGCTGGCTCCCCCTTCCATGGGGCCTGCAAGCAGTTCAGTCCATTCCCAGCTCCTCACATCTTCCATTTATCCTGCAAAGCCCACTCCTCCTTCCAGGTCCCTTCCAGCCACACACACTCTAGCTCTCCTTTAGCCAACGTGCATGGTCCTATCTCGTGTGCTCTTTGGTGAGTCTGCAGTCTCCCTGCTGCTGTCCAGCCACCGCATGGACCAACTGTCACAACTTTGTGGACAAGCTATCCTCCCCTCCAACCTCCAAGCTTTGCAGCAGGGTTTCAGCTCTGTTCTAGGTGTATCTCCAGCTGCCCAGACAACACATCATCATTTCTCAAGAGAGATTTGCCACCTGAGAATAAATGAATGTTCTTTGGCTCCATTCCAGGTCATCGCCCCCATCGCCTTCAACATTACCCAGCACTGAACCTCTTCTGAGGTGTTAAAATGCAACATGGAAACTTCTGGTCACAACTTCCTGTTCCTCTGGCTCTCCAACTCTTAAATGTGAAGTTACCTTCTCTTTACCTCACTGGGATCTCCAGCCCTTTCACTCTTTTCCTTTTCAACTCATCCAGCACTTACCTGTTTGTTTTGCTTCTTTCCGTGCTCTCCCAGACCAGTCTTTCACCAGCACCTTCGGTGTCCTAGCTATAGTAGTGACAATGGTAGTGATATTAGTGACTTGCGTTACTGAATGCAGTCAGGGCACTAGACTCTCAACTGCATGTTTTACATGCGTTCTTTCTTGTGACTCTTTGAAGTGGGTACTATTATTATGTCCATTAAAAAAATTAAGTTGAGGATAAAAATAGATGAACTAACTTGCTTAATATCAAATAGTTTAAAAATTACAGAGCAGACACTTTGTCATTCTTCACTATATATGTATATATATATATATATAGAGAGAGAGAGAGAGAGAGAAATTTCTAGATAAATCTCTATATATCTATATCTGTGTTTATAGATACTCTTTATCTATGTGCCTATAGATATATAGATATGAAATCAGATGTCTCCTCAACTTCACTTCCTTTCCTTGAGCACATTTACACTGGTTTCTCATCTCATTGACCTCCCACCCACAGGGACAACAAGCACCGTGGGAATGTTGGCCAAGATTACCAATGACCTGCTAATGACCAGTGTCAGTGGGATTTTTAGTCCTTTTCTTACCTGATTTGAGCATACGACAGCAATGACTTCTAATATTATTCAAACAAACAAACAAACAAATAAACTTGTTCTTAGATTCTATGACTTTTCTTTCATCTCCTATTTCTCTGACATTTTTCATTGTCATCTGATGACTTGCCTTTCATTAAGATTTTAAATTCTGATATTCTTAGAGACCCCAGCATTGGCACCCATCTCTTCTCTTTCTGAATATTCTATCTGTATTCTTTCACTTGCTGCCATGGCTTCAATCACTACCCTGTCTACTCACATTCAGCCCTCCCTCCTGCTTGTAGATCTGGGTATCCATGCACTTAATGGATTTCTCCATATGGGACATCTGAAAGTCCCATAGGTACTGCTTAAGTTTAGTCAGAACTAAACCCATTCCCTATATTCCCAGTCTTGGTAAATGAGGCTCCAATCTGGATATCCTGGGGTCATTCTTGTTTCCATCCACTGCTTTCAGTGAGTAAGTAAGTCCCATCTGTGTACCCGCTTAGTCACTCTGACCTGTTTCCTCCAATCACCGCTGCTCTGGTTTTTGTGTCCCGCCTGGCTTCATCCCTACCCATCTTTCACACAACTGGCAGAAGATCCTTCCAAAATTGCAGAATCCATTCCTTCATGACCTTTCCTCTGCTTGTACTATTACTTCCAATCTCACCCCCTTTTCCTTCTTGGGGGCTGTTTCCTTCTCCTCTTCTATAACTTGTCATAAAATACTTCCAGCATTTGTGTGGATTTTTTGTACCTACTGTTTTTCTCTAGTTTGACTATATTATTCCTAAGCAATCCCTGTGCCTTTACATTTTGTATCCCCAGTGCTTGCTGTGTACTTTTCTCACAGTTGGTGCTCAATAAACATTTATTGAATGAATGAGGATCACAGAAAGCTATTTTGGGATTGTTAGCTAAAACTTCGTGCTGAAAGATATAAATAGCAATGCCAGGAAAGCAAAGGCTTCTGGGTAATATCAAATTTGAGGGAAAGTACCTGACATTTTCTGACTGAGGTTGACTTCTTGTTATTGGAATAACATTGTCCACTGGGTCCTTCCCTTTAACATCCTGTGCATTTTCATGGTGAGCTCTTTGCAGTAGGCCAGCAAAAGTTAGAGGAGCTATCATTATTTTTACTAGGAGGCCCTATATGTTTTCTTAGACTCTGGCCCTCAGCCAACGAATATACTCCTCTGATGGCCTTTCCTTCCTCATATTTCTGAGACCATCAAGCTCAGGTGAGATGAGTCAGGCTCTTCCTTATTCCATCTAATGGACTGTAAGTTTGAAAAGTCAGAAGGTAGACAGACGGTGTATCATGTTTTTGCTGCTCTGTGATGCTTTTCTAATCTTTCTTTTTTGTGTTCCTCCGTAATTCATCTGAGATGCTTAGCTTTTGAGAAGACCTCACTTCTAGTCTCACCTCAGTTACCAGCTTACTGTGTGGCCTGGAACAAGTCACTCAGATTCTCTGTACTTGTTTCTCTTTCTGTAAAAGAAAGGCGCTTTCCAAGTTTCTATCCTGGCATGAGGTTCTGGGGTTTTAAGTACTGTGGTGGTTCCTGTAGTTAAACACCCATATGCCTTTGTTTGCAGTGTCTTAATAGAGCGATGCTTAGCTCACTGTTTTAAGAGGACTGTTGCCTGTGCTGAGCACTGCACTTTGCCAGTGATGGTAGGTGGATTCTCAAATGTCCATTCTCTGTAGGGAGAGTTGGAAAAGTGGCTGCAACACAAAATATATTTCCTCAGGCTTTACAGTGGGTTAAATTCCTGAAACCAGCTCTCAAACATTTTTATCAAGCTTCTAACTCATATCGTGTATTTTAGTAATTAAAAAAAAATCTGGCACTGTTCCATAGCAACTTCTTTCTAGATATGTCTCCTGAGGCAAGGGAAACAAAAGCAAAAATAAACTATTGGGAATTCATCAAAATAAAAAATCTTCTGCACAACAAAGGAAACAATGAAAACTAAAAGGCAACCTATGGAATGGGAGAAGATATTTGCAAATAAAATATCTGATAAAGAATTAGTATCTAAAATATATAAAGAACTTATCACACTCAACACCCCCAAAATGAATAATTCAATTAAAAATAGGCAGAAGACATGAATAGACATTTTTCCAAATGGCCAATAAACACATGAAAAGATGATCAACATCACTTATCATCAGGGGAGTACAAATCAAAACCACAATGAGATATCACCTCACACCTGTCAGAATGGCTAAAATCAACAACACAAGAGACAGCAGATGTTGGCGAGAATGTGGAGAAAGAGAAACCTTCTTGCACTGTTGGTGGGAATGTAAACTGGAACAGCCACTGGGGAAAACAATATGGAGGTTCCTCAAAAAGTTAAAAATAGAACTACCCTGCAAACCAGCAATTGCACTACTAGGTATTTACCCAAAGAATACAAAATGCTAATTCAAAGGGATACATGTGCCCTGATGTTTATAGAAGCATTATCCACAATAGCCAAATTATGTAAACAGCTCAAATATCCATTAATTGATGAATGGATAAGGAACATGTATATTTACAGTGGAATATTACTCAGCCATAAAAAAGAATGAAATTCTGCCATTTGCAATGACATAGATGGAGCGAGAGAGTACTATGCTAAGGGAAATAAATCAGTCAAAGAAATACAAATACCATATGATTTCACTCATAAGTGGAATTTAAGAAACAAAACAAATGAGGCAAACCAAGAAACAGACTCTTAACTATAGAGAACAAACTGATGGTTACCAGAGGGGAGATAGGGGGTGGATGGGTGAGATAAGTGATGGGGACTAAGGAGTGCACTTGCTGAGATGAGCATCAGGTGTTGTATGGAAGTGTTGAATCACTATATTGTACACTTGAACCTAATATTACACTTTAAGTTCACTAACTGGAATTTAAATAAAAACTTTTTAAAAATCTGGTACTGTCTAGACATGGACTCTTCTCTTCTAGATGACAATCATTTTCAGATAACTGGCTACTCTGAGCACTAAAAATATTTAACCATATTTATGGGAATCCTTATAAAATACATGGAACGTGATGTTATCCTCTGTAAACAGAAAATACTGAATATAATTCAAATTTCCTGTGTAACTAAGGTCATCTCTTTTATTCTTTTATTTGATATACATTTATTATCTCTAAATATATGCCAAGCACAGTGCTAAGTGTTGGGTATTTAGTCTTCATGCACAGATTTATCATCACCAGAGAAGCCTTATTATTATGGTTCCATTTGTACAACTTGAGTATTTTGCTGTTATATAAAACATCTAGAGTTTTGAGTAATAAGGTAGAATTTCTGCTCGGAACATCCAACTTGGTGAGCAGTTCAGATTGTCACATGCTCCACCAGCACGTGACAAAAGTGGAGTCAGTCAGGCCACAGACCCAGCCTTTTAGGCACTAGTCATAGGTGTTCTCCCAAGAAAGAGCTGGAAATAGTTTATGTTGTTCAAAACTCAAACTCAACCAGCCCTATAATTATTAGGTCACAAAAGATACTGATTTTATTGTATTATTTGCAATAAAAATTGATATAGAGCCCATATGATATATTTAGGGTATTTTTCAAATCCTTGCACATTTATTTAATTCCACAGCCAAAAATATTTGTTGCAAAATTCAGGTAAGAGAGAATTATTTCAAAAATGTAATTTCTGTGTTAATGTCTTTAAAGACATTACTGTCTTAAATTTTGGACACTTCAGATTTCTTTCGGTAGGGGACTTTCAAGGTTGGCCTCTGGAGTAGCTATCTGTAGCCCTATAGAGTAGTTGTGTTCTGGAAAAGTTGCTGTATAATGTAAAGTGAATCCTAGTTCCCCTTCGGCTTTTACTATAAACCTCAACATGCTTGTCTATAGAGGGTGTGGAGTAGACTGGTGAATATTTTCTCCTGGGGGCGGGCTGCTTGCCAAGGTCTTCGTGAATGTAAGACATGCTACCCTGCTAGCAGATCACTCCTACTTTTTTTTGTCTCCATTTGGTAGTACCTTTCTAATTCAGAATCTGGGACACTGAGTACTTTCTTAGCAGGAGGCATTTTTTTCTTCATGTGGAAATCATCAGAGTCTACTCTCAACTATTCCAGATTTTGTTTTCTTTAATTTTGCAGAATCTCATGAAATTGGTTCTGGCTCATAGACAGATGCCAATAATTAATTACACATTTCAGATACTGGATCTTAAAATGGAACCATACTTCCTCTCAGGAGCCATTTGAAAATGTGGGAAGGTATTTTTGGTTGTTACAGTGGGGTCTACTGGCATTGAAAGGAAGGTGGCTAGGGATCCTACATGTCTTGCAATGTGTAAGGCAATGTTTCACAGGTGAGAACAGTCCCATCTAAAATGCCAAAAATGTTTCTGCTGAGAAATAAAAAATTAACTTTTTACTGATTGATCGATTCAGCAAATATTCACTGAATACCTATGCCAGACGCTGTTTTGGGCATCTAAGATACAATGAATAAAGTCTCTGCCCTTGTGAAGTGGAGTAATCTGCAAGATATCAGGCTGGTGTCTCTTTGGTTTCAAGAGTTTGTTTAGGTGTGTTTTATTTTTATTTTGAATTCAGAGTTGGAAAACAATTGCACAGATGGTCTTAAGTACAAGGGAGATGGGTGGCTGCCTTGCAGTATGAACCACTTTATAAATTCTGTTTCCAGAGTGACTTAAAGTTATTGATTCCAATAGTCAGCACATTTGAGGGACAATGAGGGAGAAAAATCCATAAGACAGAAACACAAAACATGTCTTAATTCTTAGAATTAGGAATTCGTTCTGTTTTTAAAAATTGTAAGCACCAATAATGTTTTGTAAATTTTACAATTTATAAATTACATAATTCCTTAAAAAGAGTTTTTTTACTTACTACTCTAAAAATGTATAAAAGGATTTTCAATTTATACATATAGCATAAATTTGAGTATTTATCAATAAATATATATCAATAAATATTGATACATAAATATATATACAGTATGTTTGATATTAAATTGAAAATCCTTTTATACATTTTTAGAGTTGTAAAATTCGTGTATGTTCCTCCTTCTTGGATTAGTCAATACCCTTACTGAGATAACACTATCAGGCAATAAAAATTTTAGTATACAACACTTGCTAATAACTTAATCTTTAATAGATATAGTGGATACTTTAAGACATTCTGAGCTTCAGGTGTGCTTTTGATCATAAATTAAGAATCAATAATTTGCAAAGCATTATTGGTACTATATGTTGGTTAATTGAACATAATAATAAAAAAACAAATATACTATTAAGGTGTACCTCATTTAAAACTTTTGAGATAATTCTAGGAAGCTATACGTAAGTGAATTATCCACTCCAAGAGTAATTTTTTACTGGTTTGTATTTTATTTTGAGAAATGTTTGATCTTGTGCTCTGACCATACTGCTGATCTTTTATCCTATCTTTCCAGTGCCTGCATCTTGCTCTGGATTTCCCACCACAAATCAGCATGTTCTCAACTGAAATCATCATCTTATCCAAATAATTTCCCCTTCCCAACTAGCTTCTAATGGGGAGTGTCACCATTCTCCCAGTCACCTAAACTCGAACATTCAGTCATACTGAACTCCTCTCCATGTATCCACCTAAAACCATAACTTATTGTTCTTGTCTCCAAACACATGGTCTCTGACACGGGAATCCTGACTTTAAGTTTCATATGGGTCTTAGAGAGGTCATTTCTCAAGGCTGCAGCCCTGACGAGAGGATGTGCTATGAATAATTTCATTTATACGCCAAAAGGGGCTATATTTGGTTTTCTGGACCGCCATACGTGCAACGAAACATAAGAGCAGACAGTGGGTTTTCAGAGCAGTCTGCAGTTTCTCCTTCCTAAAGAATTGATGAGTAACCTTCATTGGCAACTCCGAGAAAATCATTTCTGAGCTGATCTTCTCTGAGGCTCCCACTGCTCTTGTTGCAAAGTGTTCAGTCTGCCCAGAAATGTCCAGTACTTGCTTCAGACCCTCATCAATCACTTGGTCGTGGTTTGGTCCTGTGCACCTCTGCTATAGTTGGGCAGCATCTTCTCAAAGCCAGTGATGTTGGGGTCACTGAAATACTTTTTTTGGGAGGAAGAGCCTCCTTCTCTTTGAAGCCCCAACTGAAAATGTATACTCCATTTTGGCAGCACTGTGACATGTCTTGTGTAGCACAATTGAATATCCTCTAGGCAACAACTCATGTGACTTAAGCACACTTGTTGGATATCACTATGTGGGCTCGGGCTGCTATCACTTCTCTACCAAACTATGATGACATATTTTTTTTAAGATTTTATTTATTTATTTATTTATTTGACAGAGATAGAGACAGCCAGCGAGAGAGGGAACACAAGCAGGGGGAGTGGGAGAGGAAGAAGCAGGGGAGCCTGATGTGGTGCTCGATCCCATAACGCCAGGATCACGCCCTGAGCCGAAGGCAGACGCTTAACAACTGCGCCACCCAGGCACCCCTATGATGACATACTTTTATCTGATATTGCTGCTCTCCATCTTCTGTCCTTGTAGAAGATGCACAGCATTTTAGAGGCAAATGTTGCTCTCATTAAATAAGCATTAATCCTGTTCTTTCTTTTCGCAGGAAGCTTAGCAGCTTTTGATTTCCTAACAAAATCTATCACAGATTCCTTTCCCTGGCATTTATGGCTCTTCTTGATTCAGCTCCAACTTACCTTTACAATTCTAACTCCCACTCTTGTTCAAAATCCACACTCAGACAAACAAATCCCTTTGCCATGCCCCACGCATGCCTTATAGCTTCTTGTTCCTGTTCTCATTCTTTGCCCACTCCTTTATGCATGTCTAGATTGTTCATCTTTTCTACTTGCAATCACTAACAATTAAAATTCTGCTGTCTGAGCTGTTACCGTCTTTTTAATGAAGACTTCCTTGAATTTTCTACTGGAAATGGTACCTCTGTTATTTTAATGTTCTGAACATCTTGCTTGTACCTGTTACCTCCTGGATATAGGTGATTGTTAATATGTACCTTCAGGGGTGTCAGCTCCTTTAGGGCAAGGATCGTGTCTTCCTCATAGCACAGTTTCTTGTGGGAAGGCTCAGGAAACATTTGTTGAATGAATGAATGAACGAATGAATTATAGTTACTGATTAAATAGAAAATCCTTTATTGAAGCAAATAACTTCCTGTTAATTTAGACTTTTTCTAAGGTTGCCTTTCATTACCAATGTTTCTTAAAATGAAGCCCACCTATAATAGTTATCTGGAATCCATGGATATGTCATTCTTAATGAAATCTGAAAGCAGTGCCTAAGGCTCCACAGAGAGTAGCAATTCTTTTTTGCCTGCCCCTGGAGTTGCCTTGACACAATTTGTAATAGGCTATGACTGCCCAACAAACCCAAAAGCTTCTGCATTTCAGCAACTTGTTAACAGATGCCTGAACAACTCCAGTTAATTTGGTAGAATATACAGGATTCACTTTGAAGTGTATGATATTATTAATACAACTCCTGTGAATTAACATTATGACTAAGCATGCATTGCAAATTAGATTCAGTTACCATCTTTCTGGCAAAGACTTTTTAAAATGTAGAACATAATGGAGTTTCAAGGCATTCTGGAAGTGAAATATACCAGAGATTTTGATTTTTGCAAAGGCACTATCAGACCTAATGGAGGTCCAAGAGTGGCGTCTATTCTTCCCTCTGAATCCCTATAATAACTTTCTCCCTGCAAAGGTGGACTCAAGCTCTTATAAAAGGATGTCAATTTATTTCAACTACATCAAGATTTTTTTTTTTTTAATACAGGAGGTCACGTTCAGTTTGTGGTTTCTGGGTGTCCCTAGTTCCCAACTTCTGTATTTCTTTTCTTCCCACAGCTGGGGCAACTGAGGCACGTGGGCCTCAGACCATTTTTGGGGAAGGGATGATGAAGATCTGTCCCATCACTCTTAAAATCAGCATCAGTCATGCCTGCGTCAAGACTTATCCTGACCTCATGTACCATTGGATACTTTAGATAGCTGTTAAATTGTCCTTCCTCCTTTACTTGAGTCCCATCTTGGTGACTAGCTACTGTGAGGCAGGAGCCCATTCCTGTCAGTGCCCATGCTTCTTGGGCATAAGAGCTCTGGACACAAATCCAGTCCAATAGTTTGGGCCTTGAATCCAATGACTGACTGTCCTAACGTCAGGTGCTTCTTTTTCGCTCAGGCTCCTTACGGCTGCAATCCCAGCATCTTCACTGTGTGCTTTCCAGCTCTCTAAAGCCAACCATATGCCTAAGCCAGCTCTCCTTTACATGTTGGGACTTCTGGTCTCCCAGTACCTGCTACTGGTTCTGACCTTCCTTCTTCAGGAGTTCTTGTCAAGACCCTTTGTCTTTGAGCCAGATCCTTCCTTCAGGGGGAGCTATTTCCCTGGGACTTCCCTAGATGCTTATGAGACTCTTACCAGGCCTACACACCGGTCAGACCCACCATATACATACCTAGGTCTGAACCATTTTATGGAACACATGTGGAGAACCCATTTAAAAATTCATATACACAGAAATACACGATGTGTACAAATCAAGTAGTTTAGACAATAAAGAATGAAGTGTTGTGAATATGTTAGGTTAGGCAATTAAAAAGTGATTACCATATGGTGGCATATTCGTGCAAATATGTAAAAAATGTCTATTTTTATATGATGCAATAGATATACTCATCTTTTGAAATGAGGGATATATTTATATCAACTCATCTTTAATCACAGTTTTACTTTTATGTATTTTTATTGAGGTTTTGTATATGTTAAGTCATTAGTAAAAATAAAGCAGAGAATGCTGGTCTGTTTTATTTTTCAGCATTATTCAGACAGAAAAGACTACTGTGTTTTCTCACTATGTTTTTAGGGTCCCAGCCCCTTAAGTCTGGGAAAGATTTTGCTCTGAAAATATTCATGAATTCATGAATAGGTGTTTCCATTCGTGGTTAACTGTGATAAATATTCAATTTACATTGCTATTACTATGGACATCTTTTTACTTTTAATTTAAGTTAAAGCAAATATATTTATATCATATGAAAGCCTTCTGTGTATCACAGGTCTGCAGATTTTAAAAATCATTTGGTTATTCAAATACATTACTGTTTATATCTTGTCAATCATGTTCTCATCAAGAACAATTTATTTTTAAAATATTAAGACTTCATAGATCTTGGATATCAGTCTTTTATCTGTAGTGTCATTTGCAAATATCTTCTCCCATTCCGTGGGCTGCCTCTTAGTTTTTCTGACTGTTTCCTTAGCTGTGCAGAAGCTTTTTATCTTAATGAAGTCCCAAAAGTTCATTTTTCCTTTTGTTTCTCTTGCCTTTGGAGATGTGTCATGAAAAAAGTTGCTGTGGCCAATGTCATAGAGGTTGCTGCCTATGTTCTCCTCTAGGATTTTGATGGATTCCTGTCTCACACTGAGGTCTTTCATCCATTTGGAGTTTATCTTTGTGTATGGTGTGAGAGAGTGGTCAAGTTTCATTCTTTTGCATGTAGCTGTCCAATGTTCCCAGCACCATTTATTGAAGAGACTGTCTTTTTTCCACTGGATGTTTTTGCCTGCTTTGTCAAAGATTAGTTGCCTGAAGAGCCAAGGGTCCATTTCTGGTATCCAAGATCTAAAAAGAACTTCTCAAACTCAATACACAAGAAACAAATAAACAAATCATAAAATGGGCAGAAGATATGAACAGACACTTTTCTAATGAAGACATACAAATGGCTAGCAGACACATGAAAAAAATGTTCAAAATCATTAGCCATCAAGGAAATTCAAATCAAAACCACACTAAGATACCACCTTACACCAGTTAGAATGGCAAAAATTGACAAGGCAGGAAACAACAATTGTTGGAGAGGATGTGGAGAAAGGGGATCCCTCTTACACTGTTGGTGGGAATGCAAGTTGGTACAGGCACTCTGGAAAACAGTGTGGAAGTCCCTTAAAAAGTTAAAAATTGAGCTACCCTATGATCTAGCAATTGCACTACTGGGTATTTACCCCAAAGATACAGACATAGTGAAGAGAAGGGCCATATGCACCCCAATGTTCATAGCAGCATTGTCCACAATAGCTGAATCATGGAAGGAGCCGAGATGCCCTTCAACAGATGACTGGATTAAGAAGATGTGGTCCACATATATGATGGAATATTACTCAGCCATCAAAAAGAACGATTTCTCAACATTTGCAGCAACATGGATGGGACTGGAGGAGATAATGCTAAGAGAAATAAGTCAAGCAGAGAAAGACAATTATCATATAGTTTCACTCATTTATGGAACATAAGAAGTAGGAAGATTTGTAGGAAAAGAAAGGGAAGAAGAAAGGGGGGGTAAACAGAAGGGGAAATGAACCACGAGAGACTATGGGCTCTGGTAAACAAACTGAGGGCTTCGGGGGGGGCGGGGGGTGGGATAGGCTGGTGATGGGTATTAAGGAGGGCACGTATTGCATGGTGCACTGGGTGTTATATGCAAGTAATGAATCATGGAACTTTACATCAAATACTGGGGTTGTGCTGTATGGTGACTAACATAATATAATAAAAATATTATTATAAAAAGAATGGATTTTTTCTCAAATAAACTCTTCAATTTTTTAATAAAAAAATAAAATATTGAGACTTCAGGAAAAAATGCACAAAAACAGGAGTAATATGCATTAGCTGAAAGTTCTTTGTTGCTTTGGATATTGATTGGTTATTTAGGATTTGGTTAAAACTTGTGGGTAATTAACTGTAGTATGAGTTTGTTTTGTAACCTAACATGGTTGACTAGTAAATGTTTGTAGAGCCGATAGCTTGCATTTATTTATTTATTTATTTATTTATTTATTTATTTATTTATTTATAGAGCATATGAGTGGTCAGGGAGCGGAAGAGGGTGAGGGACAGAGAGAATCTTAAGCAGGCTCCACACTCAGCATGAAGCCCTACTCGGGGCTCGATCTCACTGCTCTGAGATCATGACCTGAGCTGAAATGAAGAGTCAGATGCTCAACTGACTCAGCCACACAGGCTGATAGTGTATTAGGCTATATTTCAAAAGTTACTATATATACAATGCAAGAACTTCAAGGAGCTTTCACCTCTTCTAGCCTAAAGGCCAGAAAGCAATCCATAGATCTCCCATTTGGATTCTAGATATGATAGAGATAATTAACTGTCCTCCAAGATTTATGTTCTAAGTTTCAGAGTACAGAATCATCACTGACAAGTGTCTGCCCAGTAGAGACATCACTTCCTGGGCTTTGTTACATTTAGATGGGTTATAATACTAGTTCTCACCGGTGAAATGTGAACAGAAGTGATGCACATCATTTTCAGGAAAAATTATTTTAAAAAGAACGTGTGCAGCAGCTAATAGATTTAACACATTTGTGGTATCGTCATACACTAGAATACTGTTCAGCAGTATAAAGGAAAGAACTACTGATTTATGGAACAACATGAGTGAGTTTCAGAACACTATGTCAAGCAGAAGAAGCCAAACACAAAAGAATGCATATTGTGTAATTCTACTTTACGAAGCCCAAGAATAGATAATACTAACCTGCAGCAATAGATATCAGAAAGTAGCTGCCTGGAAGAGGATGATGGATTGACTGGATGGGGGAATTTTCTGGGTATGGGAAATGATTGACATCTTGTTTTGGATGGTGATTATTACAAAGATTTAACAATTGTCAAAACTCATTGAACTGAACACTTAAGATCTGATCATTTGTGTATGTGAATTAGACATCAATAAAAAGGAGATATGCTCTCTCTGCTCTTTCTTGACCCAAACTCTAGATCAGTAGTCCTCAGCCAGAAGCAATTTTATTCCCCAGGGTGCTCTTGACAGTATTTGGAGGCATTTTTGATTGTCATGCTTCTGGCATCTGGCTGATAGTGGCCTATGATGCTTCTAAACACCCTCCTATGCACAGGACAGCCCCCCACAACAGAGCATTGTTCTAAAATGCCAATAGTGCCAAAGTTGAGAAACTCTGCTTTAGCTGAACACAGATGGCTCTGAGTCCCTAGAGAAGGATCAGCCCACAAGATGGAAAACTAGTGGCCTGAAATACCAGCATTAACTGTTACATGAACAAGAAAATTTTTTTTTATATTTAATGTTAAGGTATTGAAATATTAGGGTTTGTTTGTTTCAGGGGCAACATTACTTTAACTAATATTTCGTACTTCAAAATATTGATACTAAGAATAATATTTATGGCAATGTCTTCTTTATGAGGAGACGTGAATGAAATTTATGTGAAATTTATGTGAAGTCTTAATATCAAGAAAATCTCTTTTGCCTCTAAACCATTATTGTGATTTTATCTCATGTTCGTTGTCAGTCTTATAACTTACTGTGTTTCCTTTCTTGTTTCAAATTATAGAGAGCTTAGTACTCAATTTTTAGGTGACTTCCAGCAACTCTCCAGGAACATATGGTTTGCATTTTTACATGTTCTCCTTACCTCTGTAGTTAATGTTTTTCTTCCCTTAATATCTGCCAGCACCAATTCCCATGACCACTTATTTTCCCTTTTGGTATTTAGGTTTTTTAAGGTTAGCTCATATCCTTTGTATAAAAATGCAACTTATAAATATAAAAACACATAAATAAAATATTTATTCAAATACCCAGTGTTCCTTTATTCAATATTTTGAATTAATAATGGTTTTTGTATTCCAGACCTGGAAGGGATTTTCATCTTGTCTTAACCTCTTAAAGTCCAGAGAGATAAAATGAGGTACTCGAGTTTATGGTGATAGTTCATAGAACTATTTTTATCTTTAAAATACAAGATATTCTCTACTGTATATATGAAGCACTGTACTTTATACCTGGCATGCAACTTGCTCATCACTAACTGGAAATACCTTGTGAGTTATTCTTCTAGTGGTGAAAAGGGATTCATGCCAATCTATAGCTAACATTGTTGGTTGCCTACTCAACATCCATTTTCCCTTTCCTTTTTCCTTCCAGCAGAGCCCTCATGTTTTTCACATCAGGGCCCTTCTCAGCTAAGCCATAAGCTTCAGGGGAGAGAGATATCCATTCCAGCTCCAAGGGCTCAAGCAGTGGCCCTTGTGTTCTTGCCAGTCATCAGTTTAATATGGTAGCCTGTGGTGCTGTGCTGGCTACTGAGATACAAGGCAAGACAGCTGGAGGGTAGGGATGGCAGTTATGGGAATAGTTTCCTTCAATCTTAAAAATAGACTTGAGAAGATTGTTCTGCTGCTGGACATTGCTGTCTCAGCATGAGATGACTGGAACTCTAGCCGCCACCTTGAGGCCTTAAGGAGGGGTAGCCTAAAGCACAAATCAGACAGGCTAAGCATGGCAAGCTGGGAGGATCAAAATAACCCGGTACTTGTTGAGTTGCTAAGCCGCTAACAAAAGTAACCCAGAAGCTAAATTACTGCTTGACATGAGAAAAAAAAAATCCTTAGAATAAAAAATTCCTTGATTTAGTGTTTTCTTTTACTTGCAGTTAAAGGTATCCTTCCAAAATATCTTTTTCTACATTTCTTTTTTTATAATAATTTCTTATTATGTTATGTTAGTCACCATAAGTATATCCTTAGTTTTTGATGTAGTGTTCCATGTTTCATTATGCAATACATGCCCTCCTTACTACCCATCACCAGCCTATCCCATTCCCCCACACCCTGCCCCTCTGAAGCCCTCTTTTTGTGTCCTAGAGTCCACAGTCTCTCATGGTTCATTCCCCCTTCTGTTTACCCCCCTTCATTCTTCCCTTCCTTCTCCTACCGATCTTCCTATTTCTTATGTTCCATAAATGAGTGAAATCATATGATAATTGTCTTTCTCTGCTTGACTTATTTCACTTAGCATTATCTCCTCCAGTCCCGTCCATGTTGCTGCAAATGTTGTGCAATCATTCTTTCTGATGGCTGAGTAATATTCCATTGTATATATGGACCACATCTTCTTAATCCAGTCATCTGTTGAAGGGCATCTCGGCTCCTTCAACAATTTAGCTATTATGGACAATGCTGCTATGAACATTGGGGTGCATATGGCCCTTCTCTTCACTACGTCAGTATCTTTGGGGTAAATACCCAGTAGTGCAATGGCTGGATCATAGGGTAGCTCAATTTTTAACTTTTTAAGGGATCTCCACACTGTTTTCCGAAGCGGCTGTACCAACTTGCATTCCCACCAACAATGTAAGAGGGATCCCCTTTCTCCACATCCTCTCCAACATTTGTTGTTTCCTGCCTAGTCAATTTTTGCCATTCTTACTGGCATAAGGTGGTATCTCAGTGTGGTTTTGATTTGAATTTCCCTGATGGCTAATGATTTTGAACATTTTTTCATGTGTCTGTTAGCCGTTTGTATGTCTTCATTGGAAAAGTTTTCTACATTTCTGATGAGCTAGGGTGGCCTTAATATTTATAGGACTCCTATTGGGGGTTGGTGTGAAATCTGGGAAGTGAACTAGAGAATGGAAGGCTTCACTTTAATCAGAACATGCTCCAAGAATCTGAACTTACTAGCCCAAGTGCCTTAGACAGGGTTAGGAACCTGCTTCTCTAAAGGGCCATGAGGTAAGTATTGAAGCCATTTGACTTCCATTGCAACTACTCAGCCATTGCTGTTGTAGTGAAAAAGCAGCCATAGACAACACATAAGCAAATGAGTGTGGCTCTGCTCCAATAAAACTTTGTTTAAAAAGGCAGGCAGTTGGCCAGATTTGGGCTGACCATAGTCTGTGGATCTCTGACCTAAAGTACAATCTCAGCCCACCAGGGATGTTCAGGGCTGATGGGGCCCCAAGCAGCTAACTATGAGACCGCCAGCCTGACTCCCATCTTCTTTCCATTCACTTGCACTGTGTGTCCTCTGGGAAAGAGCCATCTTCAGTAAGATGGTGGAAAGGCCAAAAGTCAAGAGAGAGAAAATTGAGAAATAAGAGATTCATATAATTGACAGTCTACCTAATCAGTTACTGAATAATTGATGGTTGGCTACATTTTTTAAAACCATTTGTCTGAACTTGATGGCACTGAATGAATGAGAAAAGATGCATCTGGAGCAGTTTTGCTCCAGTTCATCTGCTTTAACAAACAACCTCTTTGGCCAAATAAAAGCAACATGATTAGCTTTCAGAATTTGCACAAAAGCAGGTGCATCTGGGTAGTCTGTAAGGATGTTGTTTTAATTAGAGAAATAGGGGATATTTTATTTCTTAAAGTGTTCCTCTGTCTCATTTAGCCAGTGGACTATTTAAACACACTTACAGGTGTTTGTAATAATGAACTCTGTCAAAAACAACATGCGGTACTGGAAATCAGATAGAAGATTGATCTAGAAAAGTATCATGGATGGATATCTGTTGAGAAAAAAGAGAGGAAAGGAGAATGGAAATTGGAATATCCCAGCTTAGATGGCATAATGATAAATATTATCAAAATTATATGATTATATAATTGAACGTTCGGAAGAATGTTTATTGATTTTATGAAGTTCTCTTTTTCACATTCTCCCTGTTTCTTTAAATGCAGTGCTCTCTCTGACAGAAGGTAAAAATGAAATCATGATTTTAAAGGAGTTCCTCACTGTACATAGCCCCAGAGTGAGAGCCTCCCAAAGGATGTTTGGATGAGTCCTCCCCTGTGATGGCAGCTCAGGAACAGTGAGGTCTGTGTGTCTCTGACTAAGCATTGTGCTTTCAAGCAACGTCTCCTTGTGCCACATTTAGAAGAGCAGTTTATATTGTGTCACACTAACGCATGCTACCATGAAATATTTGTATCCAGCACTTTTGTTAATTCGGATTAATACAAACACACACAAGAAGAAAACAGAACCAAAGAAACGGCCCTGTAAGAAGCACCTCAGGAAAGATGTAACATTAGCTTTGTTTCTAATTAGGTCCTCTTTGCCTCTTTGGGGATTGAGTGAACACAGCCACTACAAGACATGAATCCCTCTAACTCTTCTGTATCTCTCCCCACAGCCTGATTGCCTCTTTACAATTAATTGAAAAACCTATGTTTTTAAGTTGATGCCAGGTGACTTAGCAGGAATAAACACACTTAACAGGTGTCTCAGGAAGCACACCTCTAATGCCTGGTGATTCTGAAATGACTTCCCTCTTGAGTGTGCTCCCTGCAGCTTGGCTCCTAGCTGGTTCTCTAGCAAAGTGGCCCACTTGCAAGTCAGGAGGAGATGGGAAAGGAGTCGTTGTGCCAGCTTTATTAGTGGAAATACAGATGGAGTAAACAAGAAGCACAATCTTGACTAGCAGTTCATCGGTCAGTACAGCTCATTTGCAGATGAACATGGAGAGCTGTGAGTACCAGCTTCCTTCCTCATCTTAGGTCTTGAGCCTCTCTTTGTCCTGGCTCTTGCTGACCTGTCCACCTTATCTCCTCCCTCAAGTATCCTACTCCACATTTCTTCCCTTTTCCAGATGGTACCATCCTGTCTCCACATTTCACAGGTTTGACAAAATCTCACCCATCCTTCAAAATTCACTTTAAGCATTTCTTCTTTGGGGTGCCTGGGTGGCTCAGTCGGTTGATTCTTGATTTCGGCTCAGGACATGATCGGAAGGTCCTGAGATGGAGCCCTGTGTGAGGGAATCTGCTTTTCTCCTCCCTCTCCCTCTGCCCCTCCCCACCATAAACAAACAAACAAACAAACAAACAAACAAATTTTTTTAGAAAAATAAACATTTCTTCCTCCGGGAAGGTGCCAGCTCTCTTAGGAAGAATTATTTTGTCTGCCATGTCTCCCCTTGTCTGTGATAGAACATATCACATATTAAAATCAACTGATCCAGTTATGTGTCATTCTCTCTCCTTTCCTGGTGGGCTTCTGAAGGTCAGAGTCTGTATCTTATTCATCTTTGATGCCTAGCAATAGTAGAAAATTAGTAACTAGCTGTGAATATGTCAGACAACTGAAAAGCTAGATGCCATCTTAAAACATTGTCCAATGATGTACTGATCTACAAACAGGTTAAAATCAAACTTTTTGTTTGGTGGAGGGGAGAGGCTGACAGAGCATATCACCTATGTATAATATAATAAGTTTTAAATCCTGCTCAAAGCCAAAGAAGTAATTTTATACCCTGATTCCTGTGGGATGTAGGTCCACAATAGATACCACATCTGTCTCCATGCAGGGATTTGTCAGCCCTTCCCCCCATCCTATCTGGATCACATCACAGGCAGTCGCAGAGCCTAGTCTGTCTACCTGATTTCCCATGGTTCTTTATCCAAGGGTGACTTGACTGGGCAGAGAACTGAGAAGAAGAGGTAGTGGCTTTTTTTACAGAGATGTCTAAGTGCAGGAGAGAGAATCTCCCAGAGGATGGGAGAACACTGAAGTGTAAAGGAAGCAGGGTAGCTAACCTGGCCCTTTGGGGAACAGTCTTGGCTGGGTGTGATGTGAAGGGACACCTACCACAGGGGCTTTAGGAGACTGGTCTCCACATGGGAGGGTGATAGGCACTTATCAGAATGCACTTTTAGATGTGACATCTTAGGACATTTCACTGCCCACGTGGAGCACGGCCCCCTTCTCCCCTCAACAGTGATTTCTTCAAGACGAGGAGCAAACTTTGAGACCCCGCCCCTCCTCAATAGTAACCAAAGTACGAATGTATTGTGTTTCTACAATTCATTTGTGAAGCTGCTGTCTGGAGTTTGGAATCTTTTATCCATAGAACTAATAGTCTAAAAGCTGGTAGATTTCTTTTTTCTTTTTTCTTATAATTTTTATTTTGTTCTATTCGTCACCATACAGTACATCCCCAGTTTTTTTTTCTAATAATATTTTTTTATTATATTATGTTAGTCACCATACAGTACATCCCTGGCTCTTGACGTAAAGTTCCATGATTCATTAGTTGCGTATAACACCCAGTGCATCATGCAATATGTGCCCTCCTTAATACCCATCACCGGCCTATCCCAATTCCCCAACCCCCTCCCCTCTGAAGCCCTCAGTTTGCTTCCCAGAGTCCACAGTCTGTCATGGTTCATTCCCCCTTCTGTTTACCCCCCCCCCCCATTCTTCCCTTCCTTCTCCTACTGATCTTCCTATTTCTTATGTTCCATAAATGAGTGAAACCATATGATAATTGTCTTTCTCTGCTTGACTTAGCATAATCTACAGAACATTTGCAGCAACATGGACGGGACTGGAGGAGATTATGCTGGTTAGATTTCTACATGGTTTACTAATCGTCATTAGCCTGTCATGTACCTGAGGCAGAGAATCAATAGAACCTTTTCAACTATACCTAACCAATCTCTATAATATGATTTCTATAAGAAGGCACATTTTGGGCCTCAGAGAGGAATGCTCATTCCCTCCTCCCTTTCTATCCTGACTCAGGAGGCTTCTAGGCCCTTGGTTTTCATAGGCAATGCTCTGAGAGCTATAGCCTGGAGCATCAGGAGGTTTTCCATTGTTTTAACAAGCCACACTTCTGCTACTGCATTCATAGAAGACCTTACTCCATCTCTATATTCTCCCTGAGTGAAAATGCACTTGTAGAGTCAGTCAGGTGAGGAAGAAATGGCCTTGTTCCAGTGATGGGGTGGGGCCTCCAGCTCTTTGTGTTCTTCTATGTGGGCCATTCTTGTGTGGAGAGTGTATATGTTGGGGGTAGGAGGATTAGCTTATGAGTGTATGAGTGTGCAAGTACATGTGCATATGTGTGAGTGTGCATGCATGGTCTCACAGGTAGAGATGGATGGAGGCAGTGTTTGCTTCCATGTGCCAGTTTGGTCTACATGTAGATTCCCATCATTCCATTGGCGCTTCCTTTAGCCTGCTACACTCCATAGTTTTCTCCTCTTTCTCTTGGCCAGAAGGGGTTGTTTGTTGGTTTTCTGAGTCTGGCTTTTCCTCTTGGGGTCTCATCACCTAGTTTTATTTTTGTGTATCACAGAAAAACAAGTGAATGATTTATATATGACTTTATTATATCTAAGGACAGTTTACTTATGGACACATTTAGGGCTCTTTATAAAGAAAAGCAGAAAGTGCTACAAAAACATCATTACAAGCACAAGAAGAGAGGTGGGGAAGTGACTTTAAAGTATTTGTGATCTGACTGTGTACTTATCTGGTTATAAACATGAATTTCCTATCCCCCTAAGATGCTTCTCGCTAATAGTTTTAAAATGCAGACGCATAGTTTGGCTTTAAGATAAAGCTCTATAGTTCACGAAACCTCTAACCTCAATGTCACTTTAAGGCTTAAAAATAGCTTTCTCATGACATTTGCTATTCTCCCTCTGAGCCTGTCTCTCCACCTCCCTCCCCTCATTCAGATTGTGGTGTCAGGAGATAGGGACGTCTAAAAGAGTTTACGCAATGATTCTGAAATTTTGTCTGGCCCGTGACTTAGCTGGCCATTCATGTCATACTCCCTGTCATTCATTTTCTGTAACTCAAATGGATGATGACAGCAGAGGTGGGGGATGATGCAAGTGTTTCTGACCTCAGACAAATGTTTGTATTCATACAAAGCAATCATAGCACTTTCTAGAAAATGAAAGAAAATTATTAAGCAAAATTTGGGGATCCTTACCCTGAATTGTGCAGTAATCCTAGTGCCGTTCACACTGAACAATGCTGATTGACACCATCCATGGTGACAACAGTCACCTAAATGAGATTGCTTTAATATGGACCATTTAGAGTGCTGGTGTTTCCAAACAAATTTTTGAAGCTAAATAATATGGTCAAGAAGGGTTAAAGAAAGGAGGCGTAATCAGAAGGGGGAATGAAGCATGAGAGACTATGGACTCTGAGAAACAAACTGAGGGCTTCAGAGGGTAGGGAGGTGGGGGAATGGGATAGGCTGGTGATGGGTAGTAAGGAGGGCACATATTGCATGGTGCACTGGGTGTTATACACAACTAATGAATCATCGAACTTTACACCAAAAGCCAGGGATGTACTGTATGGTGAATAACATAATATAATAAAAATATTATTATGAAAAAAAAGAAGGAAAATTGTGAAGGAGAATGGAAAGTAAAAGATGAAGAGAAGAAAACAAAAAAGAAAATTCTTTTTAAGGGAAGTCTTTGGGATATAGCAATAATCTGCAAAAATTATAAGAATATGATATAAATGCGTATAACCACCTAATTTGCAAAAGAAGAGAATTGTATTAAAGACGCTAAGTAATTTGACAAAAAAAAGTTGATAAGTAGGTTTGGATGCAGACATTCATCCTTACTTTGAAATTAGGGAAAGGTGAATCCATTGTTGAGCCACACTCATGGGAAGTAGAGGATTACATAGATGGTTGCTTGGTCCTGCTGTGGAAGACATACCAGAACTCTCTCCAGGGCCTGACACCCGGCCAGAATTAGTATCGAGGAAGGAAAGAGCTGCTGAGGAGTGTGGGATTTTGTGTCTTGTGGCTCATGGGAGAGCAGCACATAAGAAGGTTTTGAGTATCTTTTCCATATGACTTGCTATCTATTCAATTGCATATTTTCCACTGCTTTCTTTCTATTTTTTTACATTGACAAATTTTATTTTTTTTTTTTGTTAAATTCTTTCTTTTTTCTTCTTTTCTCTAACGGA
The DNA here is from genome assembly GCF_023065955.2 of Ursus arctos. Taxonomy (NCBI): domain Eukaryota; kingdom Metazoa; phylum Chordata; class Mammalia; order Carnivora; family Ursidae; genus Ursus; species Ursus arctos. The sequence continues at coordinate 3,672,129 of NW_026622952.1, forward strand.
TTGTCATTGAAATCTTATGCCAACGTATTAATTTAAAAAAGGAAAAAACATCACTTTGGTATAATGTATTTAAGAAGAGCCCCCAGGTTTATTTCTGGGCCTGCCCCATTTCCCATCTGGTTGGTTAGTATTAAGTGCCTCCAAGAATTAGACTTGATTATTTGTTTTTTCCACGTCTAAGGGTCCTGGAGATTCTGTGTCAATGCCACAGTTAAACTTTAGGAAGCGTGTGTGTGTGTGTGTGTGTGTGTGTGTGTGTGAGAGAGAGAGAGAGAGAGAGAGAGAGAGAGAGATTTAGAAGAAGAACTTGAATTCACAGGAATGTGAGGGACAATTGCTTACACTCAGGAAGCCATTTTCTTGTACCCCCAGAAACCATCTCTTCAGAGCCACCCTGAGGACCATGGTATGGGTGGGCTGTTTGAGAACTTCACTTTGGCTAAAGGTTTTGTTTGTTTTTCTCTGCACGTGTTTCTCTCATTCCCTTGCTGTTGTCAAGGTGAATCCACTGAGAAAAGGGTGTGGGAGGTCAGTGAGGCAGTAACTGCACAGGAAGTTTGTCAAGAGAATCCTATCTAAGGAATCATGGGTGATTTCCGTTTCTCCCACCTTTCCCCAGATCTTGGTCGTATAGTAGCCTTTGAATAAACTGGTAATTTAAAAAAATAATAATAACGACAGTCTCCTAAACCATTTGTTGTTCCAGCCATTCTGGGAGTATTGTTACAAAGAATTGCTCCCACAACAAACCGGCTTACTTTTGTCTTCAAGGATAGGAATCAGTAGGGCTTGGTTAGATTGTCCAGTTTATGTGGGCCCAAAATAGATTTCTTGCTCCAATCCCAGGCCTAGCTAAGAGGGTGCCAAAGTCTGGGTAAGGTCAGCTGAACCTCTAAGGCAGGCTGGGTGACACTGCATGATGGGTAGCCTCATGTGTAGGGCAGAAATGCTACCAGTTATGAAGCATGGGGTGCTGTGTTAGTTAATTAACAGCTATTTATAAGTGGGTATTCTATATGAAGTTCCAATCCAGAAGCTGGCAAGAAGGAGTAAAAGGGAACTAAAAAGCAACATGCTAAATGCAATGTGGTATCCTGGATTGGATCCTGGAACAGAAAAAGAACATGAGAGGAAAAACTGGTGAAAGCCGAATAAAGTCTAGAGTTGAGGTCATAGTAATGGACCAGTGCTAATTTCTTCATTTTGAAGAATGTATCATGGTTATGTAAGGTGTTAACATAAGGGGAAGCCGAGTGAAGGGTATAGAGGAACTTTCTGTACTATCTCATCTCAACTTTTCTGTAGATTTAAAACTATTACGAAATAAAAGTTTATTTAAAAATAAAACAAAAATGCACATACCATCCAAGCTCATAGTACCCTTACTTTGCTAAACTCGGTCTCTGTCTGATGTTGAAAGATTCTCTGAAATTATGACTACATAATTTATGTAAGTTTTTTTCAAGGAATACACATTTCTACTGGATGTTTTTTACTTTGCGTATTTCCTATTAGAAGGTATTTCTTTTGGATTGCTTGCTTAGTTGAACTGACACAGAAAAACTAGTGAATATGTGATTTCTTCTGACCTTTTTGTACATGCTGCATCAGAGACCAAGTACATATTAAATGATAAATGAGAATCTCAGAATACCTTCCATCTGGCCCTTTCACATTGGGCCTTCAGGGCCTTCAGTGTGTGCAAGTTTTAATAGCAAAGGGATGGTCCCAATGTGCTGGGAGAAGAAGGTATTACTGAGCAATCAAAGGTAAAATTACAGGATTATAACAGAGATACAAAATGTTTCAGCGAGTCTCCTTGTTTAAAGAAATTGCTCAGAACTTTTCGTAAAAGGGTAGTGTTTATTACCCAGAGAGATTAACTTACCAGCGAAACAATTTCACAACGATAGATATGCTAGTAGTTGAGGGAATAAGACAGAAAAAGTAGAGCTGCATGTGGTCTCTGCATGCTGCACTAGAGAAGGGGTGAATGGCTCAACTCCAGCCCAGTCAGACCGCTAGCAAAGTAAACCAGCCTTGGTAGTTGTTGATACCTTCAGGAGACCCCACTTTTAGAAACCTCCATAGAGTACAAAGCAGTAACGAAGAGCTCCTGACAGAAAACTCTTAGACATTCCATCCCCGCCCCCCGCCCAACCAAAGGTCTTTCCCTTAAGTAAAGGGTGAGAGACTCCAATAAAATAATTCCTGCAATGGTCTTAGGGCATTCTTTAGATAGGACAGAATCACCCAAGCTCTGTCCCACTGGGAGAATTACTGATAAAGCATGTCTAAGGTGGGACCCTGGGAATTTGTACTTGCAGCATGTTCTCTGGTGATGTTGCTGCTGCACATCAGGGTACCACTATTTGAGAATGTAACTTTCTTTGTGAGTATTCATGGTGAATCTGATTGAGATATTCATTTATTTTTCCTTTAAAACTCTCTGTTACGTTTTTTTCCTTTTCTTTAGAGCTTATACTTTTAGTTCTTTCCCCCAGTGCTGTAGCAGTAAAGACAGCAGCAGGAATTGGAGTCCAAGTGTCTGTTTCTGATTGTCCTCTCTATAGATACTGAAGATGGGAAGAAAGGCATTTGGGGAGATAAAGATTAAAAACCATGGGTGTTTTAGATTTGGGCAAAAAACACCACATATCTTCTTGCGTTGGCAGTTTTTCTTGAGAGATTATAGGGTGTTAGGAGCCCTGCAATTTCTTCAGAAATCTGCATAGGTAAGGAATTTGACCCATTTGGGAACCTGTGGGATAAGGGGCCATGGACAGGGGACCCAGATATTGAAGTGGGTGATACTGTGGCTCTGCTTACTGGAGACATCCCTGAAGATCTGCTCCACCTATTGCTCGGTTTCTTCCCAAAGAGCTGAAAGAGAATCTCACTCAAACATGCATGATCTCTCCCCTTTTAATTGTGAACTTCCAAGATTGTGGGAATCAAGATGTGCACATTCTTTCTTTTAAAAATTATTTTCAAAATTTGGTTTCTTTTTTAAAATAGAAAGGAACACATAATTGATATGGAATGTCTAGATAACTTATCAACAACAAAGAAAAAATACAAGTAATCATATAGATACAATCTTTTTGATGTTTAAAGGCATGTTTTTCCAGCTTTTGTCTTCACTCTTTTCTCCCTGTGTCATGTACATATGGATAAATAAAATCTATGCATGCATATACAAATATTGCTTTTTGTATGTGGCAGCATGTGGACCACGCTGGTTGTTGCCTGTAGATGATTTTGCATCTCATTCAGCATAGAGGCCAATCGATGTCTTCACTCTGACCTATGATTTGCACCATTCCCATCCCCCTCCCTGAGCTCATTGCTTCTCCTTTTACTCTGATGCAGCCACACTGGGTCTCCTGACAACCAGTGAACACATGGGTCCCCCTCATGCCCAGGACTTTTCTTTGTGCTCTTCCCCCTACTTTGAACACTCTTCCTCCAGATCCCTGCATGACCAGTTCCTCTTGTCTTTCATGTCTCTAGTCAAAAGTCCCCTCCACAGCGAGGTCTTCTTGGGCCACTTTAAAATATCATACACTTCTTACACAAACCTCATATTCCCCCTCATTTTTTCCCTACTCCTGAGCAATCATGATGAACATACTATGTATTCTACTTATTTGTCTTACTTATTAGCAGCTTCCCCAGCTAGAGTATAAGCTCCATGACAGGGACTGTCACCTCCACTGTTCCCTGTACTATGCCCAGTGCAAAGGTGACACTCTATGAATGCTTGTTTTAAAATGCCAAATGAAGAAGCTTAGCAATGCATGAGGAATCATGGTCCATGTCCATGAATACTGTCTATCCTAATTTGAATACCATTGTTTTCATTTAGTAACTTTGTTTTCCATTACACCAGCATAAATACACTGCAGTTTATTAAACTTTAGTTTAATAACTAATATACTATAGCTCATTTGAATATTATCCTTGATTAATTTCAGGATAAAAATGTTTCCTTATTTGTCTGTTGTAGTCAGTGCTTTAGCAAAAATCCTTGTATATATTTGTTTAAATCTTTGAAAATTTTCTTTAGGTAAATTTCCAGAAAAGACATTTCTGGTCAAGAAGAATGTGTCTTTGAGTTTTTTAGTACATATTCTCAAATCACTCTTCAGAAAGGGTGTATCTTTCTCAAAGCAATGATTTAGAAAGCTGATTTCTCCTCCCCTTTGATAATACTAGATATTTTTTAAAAATACACCCAACTTAATGAGTTAAAAATGGTAACATTAAAAAAATTGTTTCTGTCATTACTGGTAAAAGTGATATTTTTTCATATTTTTATTAGACAAGCATATTTCTTGTAAAAATTTTATTTATTTATTTTAGAGAGAGAGAGAGAATGCTAGGGGATGGGCAGGGAGAGAGGAGAGAGAGACTCTCAGGCAGACTCCATGCTGAGCATGGAGCCCAGTGCAGGGCTTGATCTCATGACCCTGAGATCATTACCTGAGCCAAAATCAAGAGTTGAACGCTTAACCAAGCAAGCCACTCAGGTGCCCCCATACATATTTCCTTTATACATTTTTAATTTGTGTTCTCTGCTTAATGTGGGGGGGAGGTCACCTTTCTTTTATAGCTTTGTAGGTGCTCTTTATATAAATAAGTATTTTAAAAATGCATATGGTTAATACTATTTACCATTGTCTTTTAAATATCTTAATGGTACTTGTTGACATGGAGAACATTTTAATGTTCATGGAATGAGATATGCATACCTTTTCTGTTTAAAACTATTTTTTTTATTTTATGTTTAAAAAGCTCAACCCACCCTGAGATTATCTGAATATCTCTATATATTTCTTCTAGTTGTTTTATGGCTTTATTACTTTTCCTAAATTGTTATCAATCTTGCATTTTCGTTTATTTGATAATGTTGTTTCCCTTGCTGACTTGAAATTTCCCTGTATTACACAGTAATTAGAATCTATTCTTTGGCTGTTTCTCCTGTTACTTTGTTTTATAAACCTACACATTTCTGTAGCAGAAACCTACCTTAAAATTATTGGTTGTTTTTCATATTTGAGGCTAAATCACCCCTTGTTTTTAATTTTTATAATTATGACAGCTTTTTACTGTTTTGTTTTCTTTTGTTTTTGCTTTCAGAAGAAATTCAGAATTATTTTTCCATATTTTTTTTCCATTTTTCTCCAGTGGTTAAACTTGCATCAAATTTGTAAATAAATTTGAAAAGAAATTACTTCTCTTGGTGTCTGGTCAGCTAATTAACCTTTTTTTTTAAGTCATTATTAAATATGACTCTATGTGCACATCTCCTGACCAGTTCCTAATTTCTGCAAATTCTTGAACTTCACAGGAAAGCTCTGCTTGCTTAGATAGCACCTGTTCCTACCCTAGCTGACCAGTTTCCCAACAGTAAGAATCAATGCCTCAGGGGCACCTGGGTAGCGCAGTCGTTAAAGCGTCTGCCTTCGGCTCAGGGCGTGATCCCGGCATTCCGGGATCGAGTCCCACATCGGTCTCCTCCGCTGGGAGCCTGCTTCTTCCTCTCTCACTCGCCTGCTGTGTTCCCTCTCTCGCTGGCTGTCTCTCTGTCACATAAATAAATAAAATCTTTTAAAAAAAAAAAAAAGAATCAATGCCTCACATTAAAGCTGCCATTCCCAGGATGCCGAATCACTGCAGCTTCCCCTGTGTCTGCCCCTGTCGCCCATCTTTTTGCTGGAGAGATGGGAAGCTGCATCCATCTGTGGATATGCATTAGTTTGCCTTTCCCTACCCAGCTGGTAACTGGGAGTGAATGCCACAGAATGCATGCAGAAAGAGGACAAACAGTAAATGTTTTATCAGTTCAGGAAGCCATATGATCAAGGATAGCCGTTTGATTTTTTTGTTGGTACAAATCTGAGTTTGGGCAAAGGACAAGGGGGTGCAGGCAATATCTTTTCTTAGGGATTTCTCTTTTATGAGCTGCAACTCTGGAGAGGTTTATAATAAAAACAATAGCTTATTCCTAAATATAGCTCTTGCTCTAGGTCAGGCCCCATTCTGAGTACTTTATACATACAAATTCATTTAATCCTCACTAGTACCTTATGAAGGAAATCTTATTATTATTCTAGTTTTATAGCTTATCTCAATTGAACTCCTTATGCCTTACAGCAGGCAGAAATTCACTTTAAATTCTGGCATCAGGTGGTCTATCAAATTAATTTTTAGTGTGTGTTCCATCTTTTTCAGTCCTCATTAATATTTTAGAGTCATACTTAGTGAAACACTTAGGGCTGCCAGCTAGGTGCATTTTGAACTGGAATTAGTACTTTTTTTGTTAAAAATAAAGCAGAGATATAAAATTCTACAAAAGAAGGATGTATTATTTACTAAATTCTAAGGCAAACACCCTTGTAACCACTACCCAAATCAAGAAATAGATGGGTAGCCCATCATCCCAGTGGTTCCTCTGTTTGTCTCATCCCTATCTTGAATCTCTTTGTTTCACCCAAAGTAACTGCTATCCTGACTTTTCCATAACCATTTTCTAGGGCTTTTGTATAGGTAGATTACAAAGTGTGTCTCCCTAATTACCAAAATTCAGTCTTGCCCACTTTTTAAAAGCTTGATGTAGTTTTTCATCTGAGTCTATAGTTTTTTTCTCCATTTCCTTTTTTCCTTAAAAATTTATCAGTAAAAGAACTCAGGGGCATTTGACTCATGGAGTTTTCTAAAGTGTAGATTTTGCTGATTATGTATGTGTGGTTTCGTTTAACACTTTTTCCTTTCTGTTCCTTGCAAATTGGCAAGTGGCTCCAGAAACATGATATAGGGTTTGGGATGGATGCATTTGGCAAGAGTGAAATGGTGTTGAGTTCTTTCATCAAAAGGTGCATAGTATCTGATTCTCTTTTTTTGTGATGATAGCAGCTGCTGATATGCAATGCCTAGATCCATTAATTCATTGAAGGTTGCAAAATTGTTTTCTTACATCATTTCTTTTTCATTGATTCACTAGAATAATTTTGAACAAGCAGTTTTCCTCATTTTCTGTTTCATTCTCTGTGCTATGGTCCTTTAGAAAAGGCAGAAAAAATTGCTTCATTCTGTCCTTTTATTTACCAGTTTTCCTATTAAGGAATTGACTCCCTATCCTTCTACAAAGGTGACCAAACAGGCTTTAAAGAAATACTTTCATGAATGCAGACATTTAACATATTTGATGGGTTTTGATCAATTGCAGTTACTACCTCATTTCAAATTTAAATTGTCTCCTGTTTTGCCAGGAGAAGCCTCTTCAAGTTTGCCCCCAGTCCTTGTGTCATGACTGTAGTAGTGATCTTTGATAGCATCCTTGTTAGCTAGTGTGGCAGGATTCCCCAAGCTCATCTTACAGACTTCTTGGAATCACCTATTTTTCCCCCTAAAGACAGTCTCTTTTAGTGTGAACAGTATTTAAAGATTGCTATGGTTTCTGAGTGCTAGGGATGTTGTATTGAGTTTGTAATTGTTTTTAGGTTTCTTTAGTGGACAGAACTAAGAAATAGATGTATTTTTATATAATACCTCATGAGAAAATACTGATTCTTCCAATTCAATCATGATTACAGTATTTTATACTTACTGTCCCATAATCTTCTGTTTACTCTTTTCCTACAGTGAGCATCTTGATTCTCAAAGACTCAGGAAATGACAAAATTAGACCATCCCCAAAGTACCCCTTTACTCTATCCAGTATTACACACATAACATCCTGCAAAATAACCATATTATTACTATGCCACTAATATATTAACTGATAAATCTTTTTTACAGCATATATTCTCTCCATTTTTAAATTCTAAACTATATTCACATTATCTGAACATATAGTCATTACATAGACTTCCATTTATATATACGAAGCTCCATTTATCTTGATTCTATAAGTCATTATATATATCATGCTGTCATTAATTCTTACATTGATGTCTCTCTAGTCATTTTGGTTATTTGAATCTTATATTCCAATAGATACAAGAAAGGCTCATGAAAACAAAGTTACCTGAGTTCTTGTTTGTTCTCACTTTGGACCTTTTAAATTTAAATGTCAGTTTTGCTGGATATAAAAAATTGGGCTCACATTTCTTTTCTTGAGAATGTAAACTGTATTATTCCATTTGTTTTTGGAATAAAACATTGCAGCTGAAAAGTCTGATGGCAATTGAATTTTATTTATAAATAAGTTATTTTCTCTGAGGCCCAACTGAATTTTAAAAACATTACTCCAAAGTTCAATAGTTGTTCTGAATCCACATTCAGAGTATGTTCTTTTGATATATACTTTTTAAATTTTAATTTTTGGAAAGACCAGTGTACTTGCTTTCCCCCCTTCATTTGGCTATCTTTTTCAAAGTTTGTTATTATTCATATATTGGATGATTTTTGTCTTTCTTCAATTTGTGACTTGCTATTGAATCTCTTTTTATCTCTTCTTTAAGAATTTTAAATAGTTTCCTTCATTTTAACTTCTATTTCTCTTAGAGAATTATTCAATGTGTGCATTCATATTCTGTTTCTTCTTGTTTCGTTTTTATTTCCAAAGTGATTTATTCTTTTATTTCCAGTTATTTTTGCAGTTCTTATACCTAACTTGTGAATTTTCTTTCTTATGTTGCTCTTTCATCTCTTGTATCATTTTCCTGAAGTTTCCTAATTTGCTTTGAAATAGAAGCAATGGAAGGTCACTTTCTCATGAGCACCCACTGGCTATTAGAGGTTCTGCTACTCTGAGGTCCTTCAGATGCCCCACTGCTTCACTCTCAGTCCCTGCACAGATGCTGATATTGTACAGTATCTTTATGGCTTTTATTGGTTTATTTTTATTCGCTTGTATTTTGAGGTTCATAGAAATATCTTGTCACTTAATTTTGTTATGAATATTGTCTGTGGGTTTTTTCCTTTGGCTATCCAGTTTTGTTTTTATTTGGGGATTTAAAGGAATGGAAGAAAAAAAAAAACCCAGCTGCTGCCAACACCTCAGAATCCTCATTTTATTTATTTATATATATTTTTCATCAATCATCAGATATTTATTAAATGCCAGGTCCTCTTATAGACACTGAGATGATACCTCTGACCAAAACAAAGTTCCTGCCCTCAAGAAGCATACATTATAATAAAAGAAGATAGGTATTAAACATATACACAAGTAAAAAAGTGAGAAAATATCAGATATAAGTAAGCTCCATGAAGAAGATACAAAAAAGGTAATATGTACCCAATCTTTAGTCCATTTCAACATATAAATAATTAGAATAGTTCTTTCTAAATGACAAACCATGTTTTCATATATTGCATTCTTTTATCCTGACTTTTATCTCACAAATAGGGTAGAGTTTTTTCCCCCCATGTAACTGGGAGGAATTTCAGACTCAAAAATTATAAGTGACATGCAGTACATTTAAAGTCAGGGCTTAAACTGGCATCTTTTGATACCAACTCTGCTCCTCTTTAATTTAATATTTCATGTTTTTCATATCACATCACACAAAACACTGTGCTGGAGGCTGGGGATGATACATTTTTAGCCCAAGGAAGTATTCCATAAGAGATAATAAGGTGTATGCTAAATGATGTTAGTGTGTAGAGAGAGGGTTAAATGAGGTTCTGCAGGTGTGAGGGAAGAATGAAGTTTCCCTTTCTGTGGTGGAAACTACTGGGAAGGCCTTGATGAAGGAGATGGTGTTTGAGTGACCCTTTCATATAGAGAAACTGAAGGAATTCTGAGTGGGATGAGTCATGTGAATAAAGACATATAGGGATGTACTTGATATAGTTGGAAGATAGCTAGAGTTCATTCATTGGTTTATTTTTTCCATCATATACTCATTCAACAACTTTTTTAGCTACAAGGTGCCACACACTGTACTGAGGGAGAGGTGTAATGAGAGATAAGAAAGGAGCCTAGTCTAGTGAGGGAGACTACTGCTCTTTAACTTGATACAAAAATGAGATCTGACGGATCAAATCTTCACTCACTTGCAGTGTTGAACAGGAAAAAGCAGCTAGGAGTTGGGAAGAAGAGAAGTTTAGAGCTGGGATTCTGAGCCACCCTCTTGGCAGGGTCCTTTGTGTTCCTGACCTTGTAGAAATCCATTTTCTTAGAGCATATTATGTTTGAAAAGCAGCGCTGGGGGGAAAGACTAGAAAAGTATGTTGAGAGTTAGATGGTAGCAGACTTTAAATGTCATGGTAAGGAATTTATTTTTCCTTAGAAAAGTGCTCTTGAACGTTTTTGATGAGAAGACTGACCCAAGCTGCCAATGCAGTATGATGGAAATAGTACCACTTTGAATTTAGCTAGATGGGGATTCAAAGATCAGCTCTCTCACGTTCTCGAAGTATCACACACTGGCAAATTTCATTTTCATGGTCTGTAAAAATGGGAATTTATTCATTTATTTATTCACTAACTCCTTTCTTCATGTATTCATTCATTTTTTAATTCAGTGAATATTTAAGAATTACTCATTGCGTTCTAGAGCTACACTGTCCAGTCTAGGAGCTACCGCAAGTGGATCCAAAGTACACTTAAAACGTGGATAATTTGAACTAACATGTGCTGTAAGTGTAAAATATATACCAGATTTTAAAATCTTGATATGAGAAAAAGAATATGAAATACCCTATTAATAATTTTTATGTTGAATACATGTTGAAAGGGATAGAATTTGGATATATTGGACTAAATTAAAAAATATATTTTTAAAAAATTAATTTCACAAGTTCTTTTTATTTTTTTAAAATGGCTTTTAGAAAATTTAAATGTGACCATATTTGTGACTTGAGCTATATACTATATGACAGTGCTGTTCTAGATACTGGGCATACAGTACTGAATAATTTAGTGGTAGGAGACAGATAATAAATAAGTGATTTCAAATATCAACATCATATAATTTTAGAATGCAAAATAGGTGCTGTGAAGAATGTAAAAGAAGGGCATCAGTAGAGAGGCACTCAGGCTGAAACAGGAATGATGGGGGAAAGAACCTAAAAGTGGGTTAGAGATAGAGGTAGACAGTTTGGGGGTACAGTTTAGAGGACAAGGTTACTGGATTTGTGGATACATTGGATTTAGAGGAGGAAGAAAAAGGGAAGAGGAATAAATCCTACACTTACCTGGGGACCATTGGGAAAGTTAAGTGTGACAGAGTTTATAAGGCACCTAATACAATGCTTAGCACATATGACTCTCGGAAAATCGCAGCTGTGCTTACGTGTGGCATCTGAGGCTGTGCCCAACAATGGTGAATAGGGCTGCTATGAAGGAGATCTCTCTGGCATGGATTCCATTCCAATTTTAAGGCTGCTTTATCTCTATCCAATCTTAAAGTGATGTCTCAAACAAGAAATAAAGTTTCTCATTTGGTACTTTTTGATATGTCCAGTGTTTTCAGACATTTGTCTTCCTGTCTTCCCAACTGCCTCTCCTACCATCTTTGTTCTCTCTGGCACATCTGTTTATTTGTAAGATTTTTGTTAGCTACTTCTCTTTGTTAGTGGGGCTTATCTAACTTATGTATTTATCCTCTCTCAGGAGCCCTGGCTAATTTCTCCCTTTTGGGGTCTTATAAGTACGGTTACCATCTGTTTAAATATTTCTTCAGTGACTGAAAAACAAACCAATGCCTTCCAAATACCAAAGGCACACAGTGACTTCTACATCCCCCCTGAGTAGAAATCTTCCTTGTCGCTTTCTTTTATTGTCAAAAATGACCATTTCTCCCCAGTACTATGAAAATAGTGGATTTTCATCCACTGAGAGGATGGTTTCTATCCAAGTGACAGGGTATGTATCTCTCTAGTTAATGGTGGAAAACAACACCCATGCCAGCATTAATGTAGACTCTGCAGATGTAGGCAATGCACCTTCTCCATGGGCATCTGGACACTACCCTCCTCTCTAGCCAGTAGAACACACCCTTACATGGGCAAATTCACACTGTAACATGTCACTGCCACTATATACATATCGGTATTGGGTAGGAACTTTATGCCAAATGACCTTTGTCTTTTCCTGAGATGAAACAATACAGTTGGTAAAAGAACAAAGAGTTATTTTATGTGGAGAACAGATTTGCATGACTGAGTTAGAAGTGGTTAATGGATGGCCACTCCCAGTCATTCCTTCGGCAACTATTTATGTCATGCTTATCGAGTTTCCTCTGTGTATCCAGACCCGTGGCAGACAATGGAGATGAAGGGAAGGATAATTCCCAAATTAATCTTGTCTTCAAGATGTTTTTGGAGAGACGATCATTAAAAAAAAAAAAACCCACTAGCAAGACATTTATAGACCAAGACCTAATAAAAATGTACAGCACAGTTGTTGAGGGGGTGAGGTCAGCAGTGAAGATATGTATGAAGTTCACAGAAGGCCTGAAAGGGCCCCTGGATAAAACAGCCCTTGATGTCTAGATGTGATTTGAATAGACTGGGAGAAGAGAGAACAGCATGACCTAAATGGAGTGGAACAGGACGCATGGGAGAGACAGAGGCAGAGAAGTTTGCTCAGGACCCTGCAGTCAGGCAGGAAGCATGATTTCTGGGTCTTTAGGTCCCAATAAAGTGGGAGAGAAGGGAAAGAGACATCCTTTCCTGTTCCTGCCTCTTTTCAAAATTAAATACCAGACTATAAACAAAAACATGCACAACACTGGAAAAATTTGCATTTATTGTACAAGTCATCTTACTACAAGGTATGCACCGAGAAGTACAGTTGCTTCTGCCTCTAGCAGGGGCTGTCGGATGGCTCTTGCCTTAAGGTGTAGCTCTGTAACAGCTACAGGTAGAGTTCCATTATAGCTGTAAAATGCCTTTAGCCAAAATAAACATCAATGCCCAGAATTCCACGGATGGCCAGCTAGTGCTCAGAGGAATTCCGAATATTACAAGGCAGCCCACACGAACAAAATGATTCTCATTATTTTTTCCTTTCTCAATGGATCTGCCTCCAAGCAGAAGATACCCAGAAAAGAAAAGAAAAGTTAGGCTTCAGGGGTCATTTCTTTGGGCTTTTGAAATTATATAAATGCATCTGTTAGGCTTTTTCTTTTCTATAGCAGCTTTATTGAGATATAACTCATATATCCTACAGTTCACCTATTTAAAGTATACCATTCAAGGGTTTTTAGTATATTCACAGAGCTGTGTTAGCTATCACCACAATAACTAGAGCATCATCATCACTAGAAGGAAAACCCCTTCGTGTTTGCTTCCCTTGTTCCCTAACCTCTCCATCCCTGCTCTCCTACTCCTTGACAATCTTTAATCTACTTTCTGAATTATAGATTTTTCTATTCTGAAAATTTCATATAAAGGGAATCATACAATGTATGTATGGTCTTTTGTGATTGACATTTTTCACTTACTTTACTGTTTTTAGGTTTGTGTATGTTTTGGCATGTGTTGGTACCTTTTTTGTTGTTGTTATTGCTGATAATATGCCGTTGTATGGATATAGAACAGTTTATTTGCTGTTCTTCAGTCGATGGCCATATGACCTGTTTCCATTTCTGGGCTATTATAAAGTATACTTCTATGAATATTTATGTACAAATTTTATGTGGACATATATTTTTATTTCTCTTGAATGAAATATATATTCATTTCTTGTTATCTCGGAATTAACTTAACCAGAGACGTAAAGGATCTATATTCTACAAACTACAAATCACTCTTGAAAGACATTGAAGAAGACACAAAAAGATGAAAAAATATTCCATGCTCATGGATCAGAAGAATTAACATAGTTAAAATGTCTATGCTACCCAGAGAAATCTAGACTTTCAATGCCATCCCAATCAAAATACCAATGACATTTTTCAAAGAACTGGAACAAACAGCCCTTAAATCTGTGTGGAATCAGAAAAGGCCCTGAATCGCCAAGGAATTGTTGCAAAGGAAAAACGAAGCTGGGGGCATCACGTTGCCAGATTTCAAACTATACTACAAAGCTGTGATCAAAAAGACAGCATGGTACTGGCACAAAAACAGACACGTAGACCAATAGAATAGAATGGAGAACCCAGAAATGGACCCTCAGGTCTTTGGGTAACTAATCTTTGACAAAGCAGGCAAAAACATCCGGTGGAAAAAAGACAGTCTCTTCAATAAATGGTGCTGGGAACATTGGACAGCTACATGCAAAAGAATGAAACTTGACCACTCTCACACCATACACAACGATAAACTCCAAACGGATGAAAGACCTCTATGTGAGACAGGAATCCATCAAAATCCTAGAGGAGAACATAGGCAGCAACCTCTTTGACATCAGCCACAGCAACTTTTTTCATGACACATCTCCAAAGGCAAGAGAAACAAAAGAAAAAAAAATGAACTTGTGGGACTTCATCAAGATAAAAAGCTTCTGCACAGCCAAGGAAACGGTCAAAAAAACTAAGAGGCAGCCCACGGAATGGGAGAAGATATTTGCAAATGACACTATAGATAAAAGACTGGTATCAAAGATCCACAAAGAACTTCTCAAACTCAATACACAAGAAACAAATAAACAAATAAAAAAAATAGGCAGAAGATATGAACAGGCACTTTTCCAATGAAGACATACAAATGGCTAACAGACACATGAAAAAATGTTCAAAATCAGTAGCCATCAGGGAAATTCAAATCAAAACCACATTGAGATACCACCTTACGCCAGTAAGAATGCCAAAAATTGACAAGGCAGGAAATGACAAATGTTGGAGAGGATGTGGAGCAAGGGGATCCCTCGTACATTGTTGGTGGGAATGCAAGTTGGTATAGCCACTTTGGAAAACAGTGTGGAGGTCCCTTAAAAAGTTAAAAATTGAGCTACCCTATGATCCAGCAATTACACTGCTGGGTATTTACCCCAAAAATACAGACATAGTGAAAATAAGGGCCATATACACCCCAATGTTCATAGCACCATTGTCCTCAATAGCTATATTGTGGAAGGAACAGAGACGCCCTTCAACAGATGACTGGATTAAGAAGATGTAGTCCACATATATGATGGAATATTACTCAGCCATCAAAACGATTTCTCAACATTTGCTGCAACATGGACGGGACTGGAGGAGATAATGCTAAGTGAAATAAGTCAAGCAGAGAAAGACAATTATCATATGGTTTCACTCATTTATGGAACATAAGAAGTAGGAAGAGCCGTAGGAGAAGAAAGGGAAGAAGAAAGAGGGGGTGAATGGAAGGAGGAATGAACCATGAGAGACTATGGACTCTGGGAAACAAACTGAGGGCTTCAGAGGGGAGGGAGTGGGGGAATGGGATAGGCTGGTGATGGGTATTAAGGAGGGCATGCATTGCATGTTGCACTGGGTGTTATACGCAAGTAATGAATCATGGAGCTTTATATCAAAAAATAGGGATGTACTCTATGGTGACTAACATAACATAATAAAAATATTATTAAATAAAAAAAAGAAATATATATTCATTTCTCACATTTTATGGTAGTTATGGTATATGAAGTCATCAACTCTGAATTAGCAAATACTGAGCCGTTGTTCCTAGGGGGAATACAGGTTTATGTGCCTGCAAGTTGCTGGTAACAAGACCTTCATCAAGTGATCAATACATAAACTTATTTTATGTATTTATGTTTCTATTTAATGATGCCTTATTTAATATATTTCTTACAAATGATTGATTATATGTTGTACTTCTTTATAATAAACCCTAGCTGAGAAGATTCTAACATTTTCTTGACTCTGGGTAATATGGTAAATCCCACTGGCTTTTAGCTTTATAACAATGCTTTTAATTATGCTTTTACTATCAGTTATTATCTCACGCATCCACAAATTTAGCCACTTTTCCATCTTTTCCATAGCTTCATCGTGCACCATAGATAATGCTTTAGCTCTTTCTAGAGTGGTTTCACATACATATCAGCAAATTTCATCTTCCATATTCTGGATGTACAGTATTATTAATTAACATGGAACTCACAGCCAACATCACTATTACTCATGCTTGAATGAAGCTTATTTAACATGTGTATTTCCTCTGTAAAGTACACCATGATCTTGTACTTCAGAACACTAGGCAGCCCTTCAGCATTAGCCTTGGGGGTCATTTTAGGCAGTGAAATCACCAACAAAAAGCACAGAAATGCAAAATACGTGGCACTAAATAGACCATGAAAAGAACACTTGTTTATAGTGTAAGAGGTGAAACAAGAAGATAGAGCATTATCTTGTTCAATCTCATCTGGGATCATGCACATCAGGTGATTCAAACTTTTTGCCCTTCCGTGAATATCCATGAATGATGGCAGAAATGCCACAAGTGTTGATTTGGGGGTTACACATAGATATTTGCAAGAAGGTAAATTTGCAAATGCATATGTATGAGTAACAAAGATTGACTGGACCTAGAAATGGAATTGTAGGGTCATATGGTGACTCTGTGTCTAAACTTTGAGGAACTACTGGGTGGCTTTCCAGTGTGGCTGCAGCATTTTACATTCTTGCCAGAGTGTGTGAGGACTCCTGTTTCTCCACATCCTTGCTAATGCTTTTTATTACCCATCTTTTTCATTCTCACCATCCTGGTGGTTGTGAAGTGGTGTCTCATTGTGGTTTCATTTGCGTTTCCTGATTGTTAATGATGTCAAGCATATTTTTATGTTGTTATTGGCTATTCGTATATCTTCCTTGTAGAAAAGTCTATTTAGATCCTTTGCAAACTTTTAAATTGGGGTTATTTTCAATACCAGTAAGGAGACTTCAATACCACACATTCAGTAATTGATAGAATGACTAGGCAGAAGATTAATAAGGAAATAGGAGGAATAAGAAGACTTAAAACAACTTGACCTAACAGATACATATAGAATTGTCCAGCTCTCCCTTTAATTCTACCAACTTTTGCTTCCTGAATTTTCTAAGTACATATGTAATTATATGTATGCATATATATAATTATCATGTTCCTGATGGTTCAGCACATTAATCATTGCACAAAGCCCCGCTTTATCTTTAGTAAAAATTTTTGTTTTAAAGCTGTACTTTGTTTGATATCAGTTTGATAACCACTACAACTTTCTTGTAGATGCTGTTTGCCTGATATAGCTTTTAATTCTTTTTACTTTTATCCAACTGTATCATTGAAGCTAAAGTGTTATCTCCTCTAGACAACATATAGATTCGTTATGTTTTCCATTTTATCTAATCTTACCATCACTATATTTTGATTAGATTTTATATTATTTTTAAATACAGTGTTATTATTGCTGCAGTTGGATTTATGTGTACCATTTTACTTTTTATTTTAGTGTCTTTACTTTTTACTTTAGGAATAGTGTCTTTTTTTCTCCTATTTCTTCTTTACCACTTTCTTTTGCATTAAGAAAATATCTTGTACTGCAAAATTTTAATTCCTTTAGTGACTATTCCCTAT
The DNA here is from genome assembly GCF_023065955.2 of Ursus arctos. Lineage (NCBI taxonomy): Eukaryota > Metazoa > Chordata > Mammalia > Carnivora > Ursidae > Ursus > Ursus arctos. The sequence goes on from NW_026622952.1 coordinate 3,689,571, forward strand.
ATTATTTTGGACTTTTTCTTTAGTGGTTGCTTTAGGGCTTGCTGTATATATATCTCAATTTATCAGAAATTGATCCTAACTTAATTGTACCCAGATATAGAAAAGTATGCCTGTCCTCTCTTCCCCCTTTTTGTGCTATTATTGTTATGCATATTAGGTATATTTATATTATAAACCCAACAATATATTTTTATAATTGTTAATCCATATACTTTTAAAGATTTATTTATTAATTTTAGAGAGAGAGAGAGAAAAAGTGAGTGAGAGAGTATGGGGGAAGGGCAGAAGGAGAGGGAGAGCATCTCAAGCAGACTCCCAGGTGAGCAGAGAGCCCAATGCAGGACTCCATGTGGGGCTCAATCTCATGATCCTGAGATCATGACCTGAGCCAAAATCAATAGTCAGACACTTAACTGACTGAGCCACCCAGGTGCCCCAGTTAATCTATTTAATTTTATATCTTTCAAAGAAGCTGAGAAAAGAAATGTGAGCTGGATATATTTTAGTGTTTGTTGTATTAACCTTCTTATTTACCCTTTCTGGTTCTCATCATTTGTTCCTATGGATTTGAAAATTACAATATGGTGTCATTTCCTTACTCCAGCACAACTTTGCTTCCACCTACACCTTTAGTGCTGTCAAATACATTATATATGCATATGTTATTGGAACAACTACAAAAAATAGATATTTCATACATATACTTTTTAATTAGTTAAGAAAAGAAAGAAGAAATATGCATTTATAATTTTTTATAATTACATATTTGCCTTTGCTTGTGTTTTTTTTTCTTTTCATAAGAATTTCTATTATTTTCTGGTGTCACTTGCTTTCAGCCTAAAAAACTTGCTTCAGTATTCCTCATAAGGAGGATCTGTTAGTAACAAATTCTCTTAGTTGTTTTTTCTTTTTAATCTCTAAATGTCTTTATTTTACTTTAATTTTTGAAAGATAGTTTTGCTGGATATTGGATTTTTATTTGATAGATTTCTTTTTCTTTCAGTACTGTGAATATGCTACCCCCCTAACATCTGGCCTGATTTCTGATGAGAACTTAGCTGTTGTTCTTGTTATGGTTCCCTTGTATGTGATAAGTTCTTTACTCTGCTACTTCCACATTTTCCCTTTGTTTGGCTTTCAGCATTTTTACTGTGATGTATTTGGGTGTAGAACATTTTGTGCTTACCCTACTTGAATTTTATTGAATTTCTTGGATGTTTTCCTTCAAATTTGGGAGGTTTTCAGTCATTATTTCTATGAATATTTTTTTCTTTCTCTTCTTCTGGTATTACTATTTTATGCATATATTTGTATACTTAATGGTACCCTACATTTCTCTGAGGACCTGTTCAATTTTCTCTTTTTTTTTTCTTCTCTCGGATTGCATAATCTCCACCAATATATCTTCAAGTTCACCAGTTCTTTCTTCTGCAAGTTCATATCTGTTATAAAACCCCTCTAGTGAATTTTTCATTTCAGTTATTGTGATTTTTAACTCCAGAATTTCCATCTGATCTTTGATGTAATTTTTATTTATTTGATAACGCATTGTCATCATATATTCTCTTACCTCTTGAAGCATGATTTCCTTTAATTTTTGAACACATTTGTAATTGTTTGAAATCTGTGAAGTTGCTTTGAAGTCTTTGCCAGTTAAATTTAACATCTGATAGGTAGTAAGGAGGGCACATATTGCATGGTGCACTGGGTGTTATTTGCAACTAATGAGTCATCGAACTTTATATCAGAAACTGGGGATGTACTGTATGGTGACTAACATAATATAATAAAAAATCATTAAAAAAATTTAACATCTGAGCCCTTTCTGTTGTTGTTTTCCTGTGTGTAGGTTATACTTCCCTGAATTTTTTGCATGTTTTATAATTGTTGTTGTTGAGAACTAAATATTTTAGTTAATATATTGTAGTGATGCTGGATACAGATTACTCCATGCTCCAGAACTTGTTTTTGTTGTTGTTTGTTTATTTATTTGTCCAATGTCTTGGTTACTTTAATGTCTAAGACTATTTTAGTAGTGTCTATTTTTCCAAGATGTGCAGTGACTAATGTCCCTGCTCAGCAGCTCAGCCTTAGGAATGAGACAGTCACTGTGGGATGGCAATGATTTGTATAGGACTTTCTTTGACTGTCTCTTTCTCTGATATCTGTTAAACTGCCTGGCACTACTGGAATCATAGACATCTTTTAGACTCTGTTAATTGCTGGATGATTGCTCTATTGTTTTTGTCAATGCCCTGGAGTATAAATGCTGCACAGTGTGATCTAATTAAATTTTGTACTTTTTGTAAGACTAGTTTTTGAGTGAAGTCTTCTTCTGACTCCAGAAGGCTCTCCTGAGCTATCTCTTTCCCTGGTTCTCTCTGGTAAGCTATGGTTTAGCTTGTTGCTTTAATGGAGCTATCAGCTTTCTCTTAATAACTTACCAGCAATATTTCCATTGTTTCTGAAAGCAACCTTAGGCTTAAGCCTTTCAATGCTCGATTTCAAATGAAGTCAGTTTCTTTGGAGAGAATTTAAAAGCTTTCTGTTTTTATGTACTTTTTCTTCCCCATCTGTTCTTAGGGAAAAATTTCTGAGCCACTGCTTCAGAGTAAGGGACAGGGACAGTGGCTTGCTTCTCCTGGAATGACAATCCTGCTTTATTAGCTAGGCAGAAGTGTCAGGGTCTTGTCTTCTCAGTTTGTCTCTCCTGGCATGGAATCCCTGTCCTACAAGCAATCTGGGCAAGGCAATCAGGGTCCCAATATTTTTGGTCTGCTGTGCTTAAGATAGAGCTTTTGTCCTATGAATGAGTGTGGATGGGGGAAGAGAATATCTGATCTCTTGGCTACATTGCCAGCAATTTATCTTCTGCATCTTGGAGCAGAAAGGGTACTAATGTTGGTAGTCTGACCTTCCTAATAGCGCCTAACCAGGAGCTAATGGGAGAGAGAGCCCTATTTTCTTGACCACACCCAATCAGAATGGAACTTCTATCATGCTTACCTGGACAGTTGGTAGGGAGGGAGAGGGTCATCTCTAAAGTACCATATACTCTTGCTATTCTTACTGGGAGAATATATTTTTTGAATAAATATTTCTTAATTTGCTATCTTCTCTTAGTATTATTTCCAGAGACTTTAAAGAATTTTTAAAAATAATCTTTAGCAGTTATGGTTGTTTTGCTGGGAGCAATTTTACAGAATTTCTCACTCTGACATTCTGGAAGTGAAAATCCCTCTCAGGCTTCTTGTACGCACCTGAAGGAGAATTAAGGCAGTTATTTGAGTTAAGTAAAAAAAAAAAAAAACTTATAAGATATAAAAAGGACTTTCAGGACTTGATTTCTGGCCAGAGTCAGCCAGCCTTTTCCACCTTGATTGAATTCTTCTGAAAACTTCTTACCTTTGCAAAATGCTATGACTATGCAGCCTTAAGATACTCCACAATTTTTTTTTCATTCAGCAATGTGGCCATTATGTCGAAAAAGTCTGAATTTTTGCCTCCAGTTTGAAACCCATAATTTAGGATAATCTTAGACTTCCCTTCATTTATTTGATATCTTGAGGCCATTCTCAATTCTTTACGCTAGAAACTTTAAATGTATTCATGGAGGTCAGCTCATCAAACTTCATGGAATTTCTGCCCTGAGCCATATATCAACATTGCTCTGGGTGCAGTGGGAAACTCCAGTAAAGATGATATAATCTGTAACTGTAAGAAGCCATTAATCTGAGATTTAGGTAGCCAAGAACACACAATTAAATTCTACCACTTTGCAGGCCCTTGGTTAGTATTAAGGTTCTTCCTGGGTAGTTGTGTTTCCACCAGGGTCATTAGAATAGTCCAAGTTGGTGGTATTTATAATTGTATCATGCGAGTTACATTGGCTTCTTTAGTAAAATATCCAGTAAACATGTCCTGCTGGCTTCAAAGACTGCCTAACTTCTCAGGACACTACTACAGTTTCTCTATTGTCTGAGACTTAAACTTTCTTGGTCCTTCTTCTACAACTATGGCATATATTCCATGATATTTTCTTACCTAACTATTAGTTTTTTTCTATTATACTTTGATTCTTCTATAAGATTATGTGAATGATATTGCCCAGGAGAGCAGAAAGCTAGGTATATATATTAAAACAATGATGAAACTAACATAAATTTTTGGACAATGTTCGTCTACTTGAACCTTCAAGTTAGTTTATAAATTGTTGATACCTCTGGTTCTTTTCCTGGCCATTGTCATGTCATTTTGAAAGATTTTGGCTGACAACTATACTTCCTCGCATTATGTCTCCTCTTTTGATTTTTATGTCATGTGAATTACTGATCCCACAAACCAACACTCAGCCCTACTCAGTCAGTAAACATCTATAGGTCCCCCTGTGTGACAGACATTGTGCCAGGGGCTGGGGCTTTAATACCAATGAGATGATTTCCTTGACCTTAAAGGAGTTTTGTAGGCTTGTGAGGGGACCAAATGTGAAAACATATGCATGTAATAATTCAGTGTTCTATTATAAAAGATGTGCAGGACACATAGAGGACCTAAGGTCGATGCTCAGTTTTGTAGAGGGAGACAGAAAAAGCTTCATCTCAAAGAAGTGATGATTAAACTGAACTGATTCTGGAAAGACTGGATTAGACAAGAAGTGATAAGGAAGGCATGAGAAAGGCTTAGAGATGAAAATCCACACAAATAGCCTTAATTTGCATTTTTAAAAAATTTTATGATTGAGGGAGTGTAAGTCCAATAGGAGACTATGTTTTCTTGATTATACTATTTTCCTTTTATCTTCTGATGTCCTTCCCAATTCTCCTGCTCCCAAACTCCTTAATAACAGAGAGCAGAGTCATACTCATCTAACACAGCATCTAACATATTTGGCAGGTCCTTAGAAATGTGTTGAATGAATGAGTATCATAAATCAATTGATTAGTATCTAGTTTAAAGGCAGCTCTTTACCCTAAAACGATTTCTGAGTGTACTTCATATACTGATACCAACCCCTGTGTTGGGCTTTCAGCCTTTTTGTAGAAATGTCTACATCTTGGAGCTCCAGGGAGAAGGGCCAGGTTTGGCCAGCACTTTTGCTAAAAGTGCAGAAAGGATTCACAGATTGTAAATAGGTGTAGAGTGTAGGTTAAGCTTTGGCTTATGATCTTATTCCTAATTTTAAGAAAAATTACATGCTTTGACTCAAATTATGCATAAGAAGGTGAAAATGAGTAATTTAAGCATCCACTTTCATCTTAACAATCTTCTTTTTCTTTTCTTTTTCTTCATCTTCTTTTTTTTAATGTTAATATCAGTATAATGGAAAGTACCAGTTTGGGTCTTTCAGCCCTCATGAGATATCTACTCCTCATTTACTGGTTCAAACCCTTCAGTAACTCCCTGACTTGTAATTTCCTGATATCTCTGGACTCAAACTCCCTCCATGGGTTCTGTAGCATCTCCTAGGTGTGATTGGAGAAGTAGGTAAAGAAAAGCCTATTTTTCCCTCTACTACTTAGTCTTGTTAGTTTCCATAGTATACAGCACAAAGGTGTGAAAGCATTAGTGATTTTATTTATTTATTTATTTATTTATTTATTTATTTATTTCCGAGGGTGAAGGGAAACCTCAAAGCAACTCAAAGTTTTAAATATCATCAGTAAGGATGACTCAGTAGACATAGCCTCACGACATAACCAGGTGTCCTGCCCTAAATATTTGTCTCTGTCCAGGAAAGGACCTTTGGGAGAGCTCTTCTTCTCTATATAGGCTTCATTTCTTCTCAGTTATCCTCCACCCCTAGCACTACATTTCCTCAAATCTCACCCATTAACTGTGATAATGGGGTCAGGGAGGCACACTAAGATTTAATAATCTAAGGTCAAGAGAATAAATGGCAGTAGGTGGCCCCTTCCACCAACAATACTCCTCCCAAAGACCAACACTAATTATGAGAGAGAGAGAGATTACAAATGAATGCCTTAAAGAGAAAGGAGTTATTTTTCTAACTGCCACATAATCTGCAAGGCAACACTCTCTCCAGCAGTTTGGACATCTTATTATTCTGCAGAAAATATATAATTCCCTTTTTCTATCCTATCCCCACCTTTATCCTTCCGCTTATACCATTTTAAATTGTACTGTTTGGGCCTGCTTGGAAGAAGAGAAGGGGCTATTACAGGGCCACATCCTCATCCAAGGCTGCTCTTTAATAGAAAGATGCTTCACTATTGCTGTCCCATTAAGGAATAGATTAACTCCTTATCTGAGAGTCCACCTTACCCTCAATTTCTCACTAGGCAGGAGGGGAGCCCATGGATTAATCTTCCCCTTGTATAATATAGGTAATTGATGGTCTTTGTGCACAATAGCCAGGTCACATGATCTAACAAAGGATTTATTTTTTTCTGATTCATGCTTAACTTTCATTGTCCTACAAAAGAATAAAAATCAAGCTGGATTTAAGTATTTTGTGCTGTGTTTAACTAATCACCTTTCCCAAAGAAAAGGAAATTATACAAACTGTTGTAGAAAATTCAGCAGGCATGGCCATCATAACTTTATGATATATACTCCAGTTAATTATGAAAAATGTTCAAGTCCTTTAAGAAATCTTAAAAAAGAAAATCTTGAACATGTGGCCATGTATCCTGGTGAGGCTAAAATTGGTGAAAGACAGAGCTGTATGCCAAATGATAATTTCTGCTAAATAATTCAGGCCATCTGAACTCTGATAATTTACTTACTTTAATGAGTATAATGGGTGCAATTAGAGACCCTCTCCCTCATGGTGCCAGACACAATGTGCTCTCACCTTATCATGGACCCTGTTTTCCTTGGGTAACTCATATCTGCACATGTGTCCTGTGTTCCCTGTGTCTGGCACTAGTAGCCACTAAATAAATGTAGGTTGAAGTCAATAACTGAAAATGTTTTGATGATTGTCATGAAGAATAAAAAGTTGCAGAGCAAAAAGTAGACGTTTCAATGAGAAAGTCTGTGTTACATCTCATTTGCAACAAAATGGAATGGGAAAAAAATTTAGGACTTGGGGTTCCCTCTAATGCTTTTTTTTTTCTTTCTTCCTCGTAGGGAAATGATGCCGATATGGTGGATAAGAATAAGTGCTGTACACTCTGTAACATGTCCTTTACCTCGGCAGTGGTGGCTGACTCACATTATCAAGGCAAAATCCATGCCAAAAGGTTAAAACTGTTGCTAGGAGAGAAAACCCCACTAAAGACCACAGGTATGTGTGTGAACAGTGATCATAGGAGACACTGAGGTCCAGGCGCTGCACCTGCCCTATTAATTATGCTCCCTCTTCAGAAGAGGCTGCCTGAATAGAGGCTACAGGTAGATGCCCTTCGAAACCTAAAGGGATGGGCAGGTAGCCCAGCTGACCTTGCTGCCATAAGACTATTAAATACAATTGCAGGTGCTCATTCTCTCACCTTGGCTCTTTCAGCTTAGTAATTCAGCAGCTGACATCTTCTGCACGGCTGTTTGCATCCTGCAAGATGTTGTCTATCATATTTATTATATATTATGTAAGATACTGTACCTATTATGTAATGAATGCTTTTCTTCCATAGCTTCAGTGTGTAAGCTGTATGGGTGGTGTTTTGTGTCTAGTGGGTTGATTCACCTGTGCCTGTATAATGCAGGCTATCATCCTGCCCTTATCTTTGTGAGGGTGGGGATGAGGAAAACTGTGGTCTTTAAAAACAGTTTCTTTTGCAGACAACTAAGGTGTTTTTCATTTTTCCCCCTGAGGTGACAATTCCTGTTGTTGTCTGTAATTTAAGCCTGTTAATTTTCACAACAAAAAAGCTTAAGTATTGATAAAAGATCATTTGACCCTGTAATTGCTTAACTAAAATAATTCTTCATAAGTCTATCAAATTATGAAACTAAAATGCTGTTATAATTGAATCGAGTTAGACTATTTGGGCAGGGTTTAAATTGAGGTGAAGATGTTCCTAGGCTGGGTTATAATCCCGAGAAGTTGGGGGTATATTTCATGATGTCTACTCTTCCAATGCAATTAAAATTTAGCAGTGCATTTTATCTTTCTGTCTAATGAATCGTGCATAAATCATGGGCGTAATTATTTTTTAAATGGTATTTTGGAGATTGGAGAGAGCCTAAAACAATACTTGGCTTTTATTCTCACCAGTGTTTTCCTTAAGAAAAATATCTTCTTTCACCTAGAGAATAGCAAGGAATCTTTTCACTATATTTTTCTACTTAGTTTAACTAAAGGGTATTGTTTTTGTAAAGGTGGCTATGACATTCAGATATAGGATGGGGTTGCAAAACACCTGAAATCTGGAGCTGAGCTCAGCTTGTTCCACACCCTGTGTGCTAGCATTTTATAAGCAGTCACTCAGTTGAAACTCCTGATTCTTGCTCTTTAAAAGGTTGGATATTCACCTTGTAACCTACTCCCCAACAAATTTCTTAAAATAGACACCTCAAAGAAACAGTCACTGGAAAATTTTTACCTGTTTTCCACAAATGAGTAACTAGCCCATTTGTTCTTTCTGCCTAAGCAGAGAATTGCTGTTAAATTTAATTTTGGAGGTAGTGATGGAAGAGGAGAAGCTCTATCTTTGTTTATCATGTCAATTAGCAAAGGGGAGAGTTATTATTTCTGTAAAAAAAAAAAATCACCACATGGCACAAATGGTTCTTTGTGAATTTAAATACATCCTCCAGATAACCAAGCACCAGTTTGTTTTCCTGAATTCAAATGCCCTCCGAGCTGGTAAATATAACTTAGAGGTAGTTTGTTAGTTTCCATCAGTATATTCCAAAGGAAAAATCAAGAGCACTTAAACTGCAACCTTGACTTCATGACTTTGTCTTGGTGTCCACAGAGCTGGCCCAGTCCTCAGTGTGACCAAAATCACATTGCCAGTTAGGCCAGAAGGATATGAGGGTGGGGTGGGAGGTAAGTAGCTCTATCAGCTTGTAGCTTGAGCTGGGGAAGCAGATTTCAACTGCTTTATGCCAGCATCTCCCTTCCTCATCAAACTCACAGTGCCCAGGCTGCACATTTCCCTTCTGTAGCTTAGGATCTCATCCGTTCTCTCTAAAGCCGCTTGGAGCAGAAAGGGTCTTGGAGGATGCAACACTAGACAGAATTAGAGGGTCTGGGAGCTAAATTGGTCCCTGGGCTTGGGTTGGTGTTAGCCCAGCTGCTAGCAGGAAGCAGAGGAAGCAGTGTGTCCTGCTAGAGCCAGGTGAGTCATAAGGTACAAGGATAAGCAGAGGGCAGGCATTGGGAGGTGTAGCAGAGGATAAGATTTGAGGGTTTAATAGGAGAGTGGAACCTAGCAATGGAGAGTTTAGGGATAGAGATCGTGCAGAGATCAAACTGGGTACCAGCATCAGGAAAGTCTGGCTGGTGGTAGCAGGGCCCTAACTGCAGACTGGTGAAAGTAAAGGCTGTTAAGAGTGTGACAGGGAACCATCATTTAAGACAAGAGGATTGGGCTAGAAGTCAAGTGTAAGGAACAAATCAGGAACCTGGTTTCCAGACCAAGGATGTAGGTTGAAGATTGGTCTCAAACACAAATTCACATACTGTAAGTAAAGATAAGGACCAAGAGGCACCAGAAAAGAACACCTAGGCTGTGGGCTCCCTGAACTACGAAGTTCAGTCCCTCCAGCACCCTGAATAGAGTCAGGATGACCTGCCATTCTTTCTTGCTGCATGAGGCTAAGCCCAGTGGTCATTCTTAAAGGATGTCACCCTCTAAGCTGTGGCTGCCCTATGCACATCTAGGAACAGCTCTGCCTAATCAATCAGCTTGGCTTGAAATTATTTCTCTGATGAAAACAAAAGGGGGAAAAAAAAGAACATATAAAACCCAACCAACTGAATTAAGATGCTAAGGAGAAACAAGTCTCCTGCTCAGATATGCCGTGTAAGGTACCCCTCCCAGAATAACAAGCTTTTGAACTGTAGTGATTTCTGGGTAGGGATAATTGAAGCACAGCTCAGTGCTTCCCCCAGCTATTCCATCTGACGAGGGTGAACAATTGGTATCTGTGAATCATTACCTTTCCGCCTACTTAAGATGTACTTTGATCAAGCATCAACTGGATCTCCTGCAGAATTATTGCAGTTCGAGTTGTCTTCTCCAGATGGGAACATGTTTACTGGAATTTCTGAAATGCTTGACAGATCTGCAGGGACAAATACCAGCTCCCATTCTTGTTGGTTAGTGTGCTTCAGAATCTCTGTTCTCGTTCATGCTCTTCTAGATCCTGCTGTAAGATGAACGCTTGAGAATTCGAGGCCCACTGTGTTGTTGGGGGTCAGAAGACCTCAGCATGGAGGTCTTGCCCAGATTGGGACTGGCCAGAGGTTGCCATACCATGAGAAGGATTTAGAGGAGGCACAGACCAGAGGTTGGAACAGTGTAGGGCATGACAATCCTCTCTTTAGGGGGAGAATAAGGGAAGCAGAGGTGTTTTAGCATGGAAAAGAGATTGCTCAGGGGCAAATCTTTGGAAAGCTATTATGGGAAAAAAGAGATTCATGGTATGGGTGTGTTTATGTGTGTGTCTGAGTGTGAGAGTATGTAAAAATAGGTGAGTGTGTGTGAGTGGGAGTGTGTGAGAATAGGTGAGAGTGTGTGGATGTGAGAGTGTGAGAAAACGTGAGAATACACGAAGGTGAGTGCTTGTGTGTGTGTGGGTGTGAGAATATGTGAGTGTATTTATGTAAGGGAGTGTGTGAGAATATGTGTGTGTGAGAGAATATATGTGTATGCATGTGTGAGTGTCAGATAAAGTGTGTGAAAATATGTGAGAGTGTGTGTATGTGTGTGCATGTGAGTGTATGAGAGCATTATGAGAATATGTGAGTGTGTGTGTGCATGGGTGTAAGAGTGTGTGGGAATGTGCGAGTGTGTGAGAGAATATGTGTGTAATGCATGTGTGAATGTGTGTGAAAGTGTATGTGTGTAAGTGTAATTGTGTGAGAGTGTGAGAATATGTGAGTGTGTGTGAGAATATGTCAGAGTGTGTATGCATGTGTGAGTGTGAGTGCATGGGAAGGAGTGTGTTAATGTGTGCTTGGATGCAACAGATATACCCAATTAGTGGGTAGAAAATTAAAAAGTTAGATTTGAACTCAAGATAAGAAAAAGATTTCTAAGTTCCAGAGATTTCTGTAATGAAACCAAAAGGAAAGCCAACTAACTGGATCAAGATGTTGGAGAGAGCAGTGCCCTGCTCAGGTGTGCTGCTATGTAAGCTGTCCCTCCAGAGTAGCAGGCCCTGGAGCTGACATCAGACTCAGGCAGGATGTGTGGCTGAGGGGGGTGGGGTGCTGTTGAAGCAGAAGCTAGCTGATACTTGGCAGGGCATTTCCTGAGGGGATTCCATCTGAAGACCTCAGCCTAGATGATATTTAAAGTCCTTCCACCCTGATTGCCTGCCTGATGCTACAGTGGGCTTACCCACTGACCTGATAGGCAGCAAAAATGTTGGCCTGGAAGTCAGGAGACAGGAGCCCAGACCTCATCTTGGCCTAAGGTGCAGTGTGATCTTTGGTAGGTCCACTATACTTTCCAAGCTCATTTTTCTCATCTGTCATTTCATTCTAACACTAGATGTGGTTATCTCACTGACCCTTTTATGGAGCAAACGATAGATTAAAAAGCTTCAGAAAGTAGAAGGTTATTCACAGGTGAGCATGTGGTAAATAAGTTGACGGGGTTGGGGGGACAGCCTGAGTCCTTTCTATCAAAGATTCTGACTTCCTGGTTAACACAGGGTGGTTCAAACACTACCTTGGGAACAGCACAAAGAGACATCATGTGTGTCTCCTTGGAGACAAACCTTTCTGAGACAAGTTCGATGAGCCAAGGCAGGGCCTGGCACCGGAGCTGCCCACTGGAGTTAGGCAATGCTGGTGGGCATCGGGGGGTAGGGGATGGCAGCGGAGCTGAGGAGACAAAAGGGCCCTGGGCATCAAGGGGACCCGTCAGGAGGAGAGAGGGACCCCATCATTAAACTGGGGGCAGCACCCTGGATCTGAAACTGATAACTGGCAAGTAGATGAAATAGTAAATCATTTTCAAGACCAGAACTCAAGATCTTCAAGGATGAAAGAAGGAACCAGACACCCAAATGAGGACCCACAGCAGGTAGAGAACACCGGGAACGTGGAAGAAGTTCTGTTAGCAGAGACAAAACGCAAATTGATGAAGGGCTAGAAGCCGATGCCAAACCTCAGAGGTCAGGCTGCCACCGCTCGAATTCTGTTTACCTCAGGCTGGGATTTGGCCCTGGATGCCCCTCACAAAGACCTGAGTCTGTGGGTGAAGGTGAGCACTTCTAACAGAGTGAGGAGGATGAGGAACCAGACAGAGCCTTGAGGCTGTACGCTGCATCATGGCTTCATTCTGGGATCCACAGTGAAGTGTGGCTTTTCCCAAACAGCTGCCTGGGTGGCGCATAGGGTGTGTGCTAGAGGGCTGCAGGTCTGCCAGTGACTAAGCCCCGAGGGCAAGATCACTGCCTGCAGGAGACCAGACGGTGGTTTCCAAGGATGTCCCTGTCCTGATCCCCAGAGTCTCTATGAATAGGTGCTACACAGGAGGAGTTAAGATTGCATATGGAATTAAGATTTCTGACCTCTAGAATGATAATAAAATAAAATCGTGCTGTTTAAAGCCATTAAATGTGTGGTAATTTGTTACAGCAGCCTCTAGGATAGACACAGACCTAAGTAAATACTTAGCCAAAAAGGTAGTCCTTGATGTGCCTTCCACATATTCAACTCAGGGAAGCTCACGTGCAATGTAGGCAGCACTGACGTCACTCTGGCCAGGGACTTGCCTGAGGGGCAAAAGTTCTATCTTCATATCAGGGTCTTATTCCCCAAACACAACTTATTACTGTACCCTGCAAAACCTCTGGTCTATTTCCATCGAAAGCAAGGTGAATTCCTTCTTCTAGTGTGCAGAAGCTTGTACAAGTTAGTTCTTCTGGACCTCCCACCTTATTGCCTCTATCTGCTCCACAGACCTTTTCTCTAGACAGGTCTTCTGTACCACCAGCCCACTGCGCTTTCTCGGCCACTGTCCTATAGCCCAGAGGCCCTTCCCTCTTCCTGCTGTGGGTCTCCATAGCTTCATCTTCCAAGCATCGGTGCAGGCCTCACGTGGTCTCTGAAGTGTGTCATGGCTGCTGGAAATTGCAAGGCATATGGCACCAGCTTTGAAGGCAGACATATGTGAAACCACCCCCCCACCTTTATTAGCAGAAGACTTCACTTGCCTTAGCCTCCTTTTCCCCATCTATACAGTGGGTATAATGCTATGACTTCTATTAAGGGTTTTCTATCATGATTATACAGGCTGTTAATAAATGCAAAGTGCTTATCACAGTGCTCAATAAATCTTAGCTCTGTCTACTCAGGAAATGGAGATGTTTTTATTTACTCTTCTCTGAATGCTGTGCCATATAATTTTGTACTTAAAATATCTTATCTGTTGTCTATGGCTCCTTCCACTTGGTGAGTTTACCTTACCAATTAGTCTTTTTTTTATAATAATTTTTTATTATGTTATGTTAGTCACCATACAGTATATCCTTAGGCTTTGATGTAGTGTTCCATGAGTCATTATTTGTGTATAACACCCAGTGCACCATGCAATATGTGCCCTCCTTAATACCCACCACCGGCCTCACCCATTACCTTTAAGCACTCTTCACAGAGGAACTATGTCTTCACACTTATTCTGAATTCTGCCACATTCCCGTACACACGCTTGCCTGTCGTATTCTTCTCCATGACAGAGAGTGACAGAAAAATGTAATCTGGTGTTCAGTCCCTGCTTGAGGACTAGTACAAGCATAGAAGTATGGGCCGGGATACACAGTCACAGAAACCTGGGGGAAAAGAAGAATCAAAACATCCACAGAAATCTGCCAAACAAAACATTAATCCAGTGTGACTGGGTAGATGGGGGAAATGGGAAATGGAAAGAGCCAAGAGAAATAAGCAGGAGATCAGATTTGAACAGAGGTTAAGTTGGAAGATAGAAGCAGCTTGAATGCTCAAAAGGCTAGCCACTGAAGCTCTGGATTGTGGGCTGGGGGCTTTGGATGTCTGCCAGGCAGGGGGCTATTAATAAAGGTGTTCGCCTGGCCATCCAGGGTATGGACTAGCTGATACCAGCAGCCTTGGAGGAAGCACAGCCAGTGCAGGGGGCTGGAATAGGGAAAGATATGAACTGTAAGCCGGGAAGATCTCAGGGTAAGGATCAGGAGATGGGGAAGGAAGCTGAGTTGGGAATCCAAGGGGTATCAGGTTTGTCAGATGGGAGCAGGGCAGAACAAAGTCAGGGCTGGGTAATTCTGCCAAATCCATTATTGTTGGTGGCCTCAATTGCTCCTGCCTCACGGAAGGCAGTGTAGCTTCTAACACCGAGCTCAACCTATGTTTAAGATGTGTCACTATTGCCTCCAGGAGTGGCTGCAGGAAGTCCTAGCTGCCTCTAAATGGAGCTTCTCACTGAGTGGAGGCTCAGCCAGTTCCAATCCCACCTGGCTTTCTAGCCATAGGTAGTTCAGACTGCATCGAGCATGGGGCCCTCTGTTGGTGACTGACCCAGAGAAGCTGGCATTCTCAGACAGAAAATGTCCACCCCAAGGGATAGAAGTCCTTTCTCCATCAAAGTTGAAATTCCCTCATCTGGTACCACCATAAGAGAATTCATAACGTGAAGGTTTTATTTCATTATTTTCTTAGCTTAGTCCCTCTCAACCAACATCCTGTGTCCTGGAAACACAAAGATGAATGAGATGCTCCTTGCCTTCTGGAGGCTCCCCATGGAATAGGAGGGAACATTGACACTGAAATACAAAAAACAACACACTGTGAAGGTCTCCAAATTCAAGAGGATATTGAAAAGGTTAAAGTAATTGTGGTTGGAGTGTTCTGGGAAGAACTTATGAGGAGAGCCATTTAAGTAAGGTCTTAATAACCATCTAACCAATGGAGATTGTTAGGGAAGGGTCTCAGTTTCTCAAAGGAATCCTTAATCTAGACCTGGGTTTCTCATCTCAGGAGTCTTGACATTCTCCATTGGGGGAGGGGTTGTTCTATGCACCATAGGATGTTTAACAGTGTCCCTGGCCTCTACCCACTAGATTCCAGAAGAACCTCATTAGTTGTGACAATTTAAAAAAAAAATGTCTCTAGACATAGCCAAATGTTTCTTAGGGGGCAAATCTGACTCCAGTGGAGAACCACTGATGTAGATTAGGGATTAGCAAATTTTGGCCTAAGGACCAAATCTGACCTGCTGCCTATTGTATGATCTGCAAACCAAAAATGGTTTTTATGTTTGTAAATGGTTTAAAAAAATCAAAAGAATATTGTGACACTGGGAAAATACATAAAATTCATATTTCAGTCCATAAATAAAGTTTTATTGGAACACAATCATACACATTCATTTATGTTTGGTCAAGACTGATTTTGGGCTAGAGTGGCAGAGCTGAATAGTTGTGACAGGAACCATATGGTCCACAAAGCCTAAAATATTTGCTACATGGTCCTTTACATGAAAGATTTGCTGACTTCTGATCCTAATAATGAATGATCTCAAGGAAGAGGCAGCATGGAGAGAACGGTACTGGTGGGTTTGTATATAAAATGCAAGCATTTTCCTGGGCTGTACACACCTATGAGGAGCAAGGGGAGGCACCAAACAGGACGGGGGTCAGCAGATAGAAGGACTGAGGGCAGAGGGAAGTTTGAGAGATGTACCTTGCGGAGGTAGCCCAAGAATTAAGAATAAGGGGAACCCTTCCCCTTGTTAAGAGCAAGAAAGGTCTCCAGAGAAGCTGTGAGCCTCGAGTGACAGCCAATGTCTCCACTAGGTCTAAAATTCTAAGACATTTATGAAGACTAAACAGATGACTATTACCCAGATTTTGCCAAAGCCTTAGTATGCTTATAACTTGTGATTTTTAATTCTTAGTTGAAATCTATGATCCAATCTATATTAGATTCCCAGAGCTGCTGCAACAAATTATCATAAACTGGGTGGCTTAAAATAACAGAAATTTATTCTTTCATAGTTCTGGAGGCTGAAAGTCCGAGATCAAGCTGTGGGCAGGACCATGCTCCCTCTAAAGGCTCTAGTGAAGAATCCTTCCTTGCCTCCTTCTGCCTTCTGGTGGCTGCTGGCTTCCCTTGGCATTCTAACCTTATCAATCCGATCTCTGTTTCCACTGCCACACACCCATCTTCTCTGTGTGTTTCTGTGTCCTTCCTCTTATGGTAAAGACTCCAGTCACTAAATTTGAGGCCCGCCCTCATTCAGTATGACCTCGACTCGGCTTAACTAGTTACATCTGCAAAGATCTTGTCCCAAAGCAGTTCCCATTCTGAAATTCTGAGTGCACATGTATTTGGCCAATTTATTTTAACTGATGGCACATGACAAAGGCCATAGGCCCTGAGATTATGCTTGCTAGCTAGTGTTTTTCCCCCTTTTCTCATGGTAAACTCATCAAACAAGATAATTGAAATAAGGAGACTGCGTTCTTACTTAAAATTCTAAAGAAGACACCATTTAGCTATTTTTTAAAAATTTTTTGAAGAGAATATGAATTATGTAATAGAAATCTGAAGCATAGGAAAAAAAATCTGTAAAATACAGGTATTCCCCATTGTCTCCCATTAATCAAAGTGAAATTTTAAGATTATCCGTAATCTGAATAGTTAGGTATTATATTTAGGATTAACAAGAAAATTAATTTGTGTTTGTGGCAGACAAGTTCCTCATCCAAAATTCATTTCCTTCCGACATTCCCCAGACTTTGAATTGATTATGTGTAGATGTAACGTGCATTACTTTAAAACCAGGCTACAAGACAGAGGAGGGCCATTCAACCTACATTAGACTTTGCAAGAACAAGAAAGATGCCTTTATTGTGACACTTTGGGGTTGTTTGTTATTGCAGGGGAGACTAATCTATCCTGGTTGATTCATTGTCCCTTAAAGTTACTGTTTCACATAGAAGCTTTTATGAATACATCTATCATTCTTAGCAAAAATGGATATTGAGCACTCTCTTTTATGTAATTCTCAAACATCATTGGCTTGACAGGAAATGGCATCAAACTTGGCAGTAACCTTTCTTTCATTTTTGACCCTTAAGAGTTTGAAGTTTCTGTAATGTGTGTATTTTTTAACAACAGTAGAAGATTGACAGCAAACACTTCTGAAGCATGTTCCAGAAGCATCACAGCATTATGGCTCTGTTGATGAATGCATGTAGAATGCTTCCTGGCATGTAGTAGGCATTTAACAAATATTTGTTGGATGAGTGCAAATTAGAAGGATATATGAGAATCATGATAGGCATTTAAATACCTATAGGTTTATTTTGTATTGAAGTTACCTTGGTTCTTTAAACTTCTGATAAATATAATGATCAAAGGCAGTGGTTTCCCAGCTTTATAGGAAGGGTCACACCTGTCCTGTCTGCTTGCTTGATTTAAAGAAACTTTTTCTCCTGGTACGATAGGTGAAATAAAGAGTAACACAGAGTATAAACAAAGGCTCTGAAGTCAGACTCCATTTTACAATGTTATGCCCGTGTGAACTTATGGCAAAAAAATACATGCATTTATCTTAGCTTAGTTTATTTATGTATTTATTTGTCAAATTTTTTATTTAAATTCCAGTTAATGAACATACAGTGCAATATTGGTTTCAGGAGTAGAATTCAGTGGTTCATGACTTATATACAACACCCAGTTAGCTTAGCTTAGTTTAGGCATGAGTTATATGTTGTTGACTTTGAGTTAAATGTTAATGAATCAAAAATATATATTAAATAAGGTGTCTTTAAACAGAAGCACACATAAAACAAGGTTCTATATTGATCAGTTGACTAAGATGTGACGATAGGCTCATAGGAACCTACGCCTGAATTTCCCCTCAGGAACAATGGTTTGGTATTTGCTTCTTCAGTGTTCTTTGGAGACTTTGTAAGGAACATAACTAACTGTGAATAACAGGAATTGACTATATCAAAAGTTATATTCATTATACCTATAAAAGCATTTCAAAAATCCATTCATCACTCAAAAATGAATAAAAATATATAACATTTCAAAGATCCTAAGATGTGGTAAAAGCATAGTTGAGAGGGCAGAGTCTAAACTAATAATAAAATAAGTGATCATAACTGATAATGTGAAAGACATTCTATCAGAAACATCACATTCATTGTTTCACTTGCTCTTCATAAAAAGCACGAAGTCTAAAGTATCGTTCTCTCTACCTGTGAGGGAATTAAGACGGCAGGGTAACGGACTTGCCTGATGTTATGCAGTAAAATAGCATAACTGGAACTTGAACCCAGGGCCTCTGATTGTACATTTCAGGACCTTTCCCTCATCTGAGGTGGTAACAAATAATGCTTCAAAAATGATCTACAGATTTTTGCTCACCTAGTGAACAGCACAGTTCAGACTCTGAGGCTCTCCCTAAAATGATCGGAAGCAACAAAGCCACAAAGATAAATTTATAAACTTTAAATCAAGTATTTCTCATTTGTAGGAACAGTGAACAATGTGGGAAAAGGATCAGATAAGCAATGATCTCGTCCACTCTGCTTGTCTTGTGTGTAAGTGTGTTTATCATATATTCCTCTTCTGCAATCTTGTTGCTTCTCTTCTTTCCTTCCTTATTTCCTGCTGAAAATGAGAGAGACAGAGCTTTGGAACTTTTCCATAAATTTCTATGCCAGACACGGAATTGCTTATTTGAGTTCTCTGTTGAATGAATAAAGATCAGGGTATTCTAGATCTGTTTGTAAGTTACATAAATTCAAATTTTAAATAATATATGCACTCCAGGTTCAATCAATACCTCCTATTTGCATATAAGATTTCATACACTACAGCAGTTCTATCATCTGAATCAGGTTATTTGGTTTGCCAGCATGGCCTGTCTAGATACTTGTTTTAATAGATGCAAACAATACTTTGTCAAACAGGCAGATCTTCATAGCAGTGCATTTTCTTCTAAATTAGAAAAGCTGGCATGTTCTAAGATGTCATCCTTAGATCAATGCATTTGTTCCGATGATGTTTTTGTCTTTTCTAATGCTTACAACTACAACAAGTAATAGATTCATAGAATTGCAGAGCTGGAAGGTGTTTACCAATCATTGTTTCAACCATCTCATTTTCCTGATGAGGAAACAGGCCTAGAGAGAGGTAAAGCCATTTGCCCAGGGTGATATAACGGGTTGATGGCAAAGAGACTTCTTTTGTTTTGCAGTAATCTTTCCATGATGTCACGTTGTCAAAACAAATAAATAGGGTTTAAATAAATTAGCAATGTGAAGTGAGCTAACTTCTTTTGGCCTCTACACGTTTGAACACTGAATCACAAGAGGCTTGGGGCAATGATTAGATCAAGGCTACTGTCTTTTTATTTTCTATTTGATGACCAGCAAAACAAAAGATCAAAGATCGAATGGAATTAAAGATTTTAACAATGAGACTACTGCCTAGATGATTTTCACAAATCCTTTTCAATAGCATAAACTCACTTTTCTTTTTTGGATGATCAAATAGTGGCATAAGACAGTTGATTATTTCAGCAGCTTTTATGATGTGGTTATACCTTTATTCCAGAAAGTGTTCTTTAACACATTTTCATTAAGGAATAGAGTAGAACAATAAAATTGTCAGTTTCCTGTGCTTACGCTGAAACTGACAATAGAGGAAGTGGTCAAGGCGTGGAATCCATACACAGAAGGCATTACTATTCAGAAAAAACTCTCAGTGAAAGATTTTCTGGCAATAACTCTTAAATCAACCATTAAAGATAAGAACCCTAAAACTGTCTAGTCTATGAAATCGAGAAGGCACTTGTAAAGTAAGCAGTCTACCTAAAATAATTGGTAGTAAATGTCCCAGACTGTGTTCTTATCCTTTGAAATATCTGTATATTTTAAATGGCAGCCTCAAAAGTCTTGTGTAACACTCAGGTTGGTTTCTTTAATAATCAGATACAATAAGTATGAATTACTGGATAGCAGTTGAATACAATAAATATCATATTTCTTTGTATTTTGAAAATCAGTGTAAATTACTCCTGTCTTCTAGCCCTGAAGATGGGTTAGAATGATAGTCTTGGTCATTCTTTGGGGGTACTCTCTCCTCCCTCTTTAGGGCCACACAAGGGCCTAGAGGCATAAGGGAACCCTCAAGGAAGTCTCCCAGCCTGTGGGTTCTGGCTACCTTATGGTCACCCAGGATGCTGTTGTGTGCTAGTCCATAGGCTGTGGGTGAAGCCCTGGGGCTTCCCCAGAAGTGGATCTCAACTTACTTGTCTCCCTCACAGGCTGACATATTCCTTCAGGTCAGAGACTTCCACCGATGGTTTCATGCCCTTTGTGCCAAGTGAGGCTATGGAAAAGAAGCCAAGTCTCCATTATGTACATTTCTGGGGGATGTCCTGCTGCCTTAGACATACTGCTTTTAAGACGCCCGGGTCTCTACCCATACTTGCAGCCCCTAATAAGATAATTCCTTTCCTGGTATCAGAAGGTACTCCCTTCTTTGATAATCAGATCCCTTTGCTCTTCAGATAGCCCAGAATAAGTACATTTGTTCATTCTGTCCTGGGGGTGGGGAAAGCCAGAGTTCAAGACTTAGACCCTATTTTGGAAAGCAATGGAAAACACCTTTTATTTTTATGAAGTGAGTCTATTGGAAAATAAGACAATTATTTAATTTCTCAATAGGTTGTTCTGCTGTATAAATTGTTATGTGACGTAGACTCCAAACCAGTTTACTTATTTGAAAGCTAGAAAAGATGAAATTTTGTGTTTTCGTATTTTACTCTCAGCCTTTAGAGAAACTGCTTCTCTTGTGTAGGATTTCCTGCTAATTGTTTGCTAAATGCACACATTGTTGAGTCCTATGGCTGTCATTATGAATACATCTAGATTTTCAAGAGGATTTTGACCACTTTGAGGTACCATGAATTGCAACCAGTCTTATTGTTGGTGATACTGGCTAAAGATGTGGTCTGGGGATTCTGAGTGCAGTCCTTGGAACTGAGAGATATGGAGGTCTCTGAGAGAG
This sequence comes from Ursus arctos, assembly GCF_023065955.2. Taxonomy (NCBI): domain Eukaryota; kingdom Metazoa; phylum Chordata; class Mammalia; order Carnivora; family Ursidae; genus Ursus; species Ursus arctos. The sequence continues at coordinate 3,710,725 of NW_026622952.1, forward strand.
TCCTCAGTGATTTGTAGGCATGATTGTTGCTCTACACCACCTGTTGAGATTTCATAACTGAGAAGCAGGAGACTGGAATTAAAGGTGTACTCAGGAATTCCTGCTGTAATTATATCTTGATTATGTAAAGTGCTAATGATTATCGTCTTCATTTTGCTTTTCAGTCAACAGAGCTGATGAAATCGTAATACTTGGACCTTTCATTTTGAGTTAGTAAAACTCATATATCAAGCGTGCTGCTGGACGGGGGAGGCAGGAACTAACTCTGGCATATATTTGATCTTGACCTTTCTTAACACAAGGCGAAATCATTTTTAGTCAAAATAAGTCAGAAAGAATGATGTCCATATATCTGCCTAACCTTGATGTTTTAATATTCAAGAGTTTTGCCTTAAAAAATGTTGTTTCATCCCATGCCTAGCATGGAGTTTGGGTTATCCCTAGAAATTCACAGAATCCTGAGTTACCATCTTACCCACCTCTGTTTCCAGCAAGATTCCATTTAACTCTTAAGTCCCATCATCTGGCATGGTTTAAATGTTCTCCCTTTCACTCCTGGGTATTAATAATGGTCTTATTCTACAAACCTTCCTCAGCTACCCACCCCAGGGGCGGTAAACGTGTCTTAACATTATGCATCAGTTCCCTTAAGCTTCTTGTCTTCTAAAGGCCTACCATTCAGGCTCAGTCTGTTTTACCTTTTTAGCAGCTTTGGAAAAACAGCTGACCATCAGTCTAAATTCTGTAATCCTCTATGTGTTTCAAGTGTTATTAAGTAATGCTTCAGCTTCTCCTCCTCTGGCTAAGTAATCCCAAATCCTTTATTACTCATACACCTTTCTTCCTTAAGCCACCTCACTGGCTCTTCTCTCTACTTCCTAGCATTCTACAATCCATCCTGGATCTCTTTGAAAGAATCTTAGATTGCTGTAGTCACCGCAAACTTATGACCAGATAGATACATGAATGTTTCATGACCACCAAGTGAGCTTTTCTGACTTAGTCTTCCCACACACTCCCTTGTCTCATGCTTACTATGTTCCTGGTCTCTGGGAGGGCAGCCTATATGTCAATTTGGTAGAACTGATGTCAGCGTGGGACATGGGAAAACATGAAGTAGGAGTTAGGAGATCTTGGTTGCAATCTTCATTTTCTCTGTGGCCAGGATATCTGGGAACTAACTTCTATCAAGCAGGCACAACAGAAAATGAGGTTGAACCTTTAGCTCTACTTAATTTTAGAAAATATTTTCACTACAGAAAGTCACCCTATCCTGAGTTAAATCTAGTTTGATTTTATTTCAAAACCTATTATTTTCTCTATATCTGTTGCCTCTTAGATTTTTTGAATAAATAGGCTTCTGTAGAATTTGTGCAACCTAGTAAAATAGTTCTGTGAGTTAATTAAAAGTATTTCCATTAAAAAAAGGAATTTTCATTCTATATTTCAAGCTGCACAAGGACTGGTGTTGTATGCTAATGAGGAACATGGTGCCAGTACATAGAGTTGAATAAATGAAACATAAAAATGCAGATGTTTCATAAGATTGAGGTAAAGTGAGGTCCATGCCAGGTGCTGTCCCTCCAATCTGATCCTTCCTAACCCTGGCTGCACACTAGGAGCACCTGCAAAGCTTCAAAGCCTGCCATTGCTAAGCTCCACCTTCAGGGATTCTGATTTAATTGGCCAGGGGTGGGACCTAGAGTCCATAAGTGTTCAACATCTCCCAGGTGGTTATAACCCTTACCAGGGCTGAGAACTGTTGATTCTAATTCAGTGCTTCCCAAATTTAATTTGCATACCAGTCACCTGAAACTCTCCTAAATGTTGATTCTCATCTAGTGATCCAGGGTGGGACCTGAGATTTGCATCTCCAATAAACTGCCAGGTGAAGTTGATGCTCTTGGTCTGTGGAGCACACTTGCAGTTGCAAATTTTAAGCAGCGTCACTTTCACTAGCTGTTAATGGCACTCTTGTCCTAAAAATTCTCTAATAGAAATCATTTATATTCTCTCTCATGCACTCCCATTTGGCTGTGTCTGCATGGCAACAATGAAGTATGCAATTTGCAGTCAAGCCATAGTTAAATGAACAATTATGGACGATACATTTAAATAATTCAGGCTCTGGGTTGGCCTCTGTTCCCTCAGGGACTAAATTAACCTAATGATTTTCTAACATTGATTTGTAAAATCTTATCTAGTCTAAAATCTTTTCTTTATTTGCAGTCATCCTCTGACCACCAACTTCATTGCTTAATATGAGAAGCAGTGATATAAGGAAATTGTCTTTAAACTTGTAGGGATTGGAGAACCTTCTTGCCTTAGCATTTGACACCCTGGATTCTTGTGATCCAAGGGTTGGGAGCACTAACATGATGGAGAAAAGTAGCTCCATCTGTCTTAGAAGACCTCAAGAAGTTCTAGAGTTGCTTTGTGTTTATAGAGCTAACTCAGAATAGCATTGAACTTTCAGATTTAGCAGTTTCCAAGTGGCAGTTAATAAAAGAGTACTTTATTTCTGGATTAAATCCAAATAGATACATGCAAAATATATGCATAGCTAATATTCATATTCATTTAGTTTTAAATATGAAGTAGAGGCAATTTTTGTAACTTGCAAACTGTGGGTTATTAAGGACAATGCGACTTTTAGGGATATATGCTTAAGGTCACTCAACACTCAGGTTGAGTGGAGAAACATGATTAGGGAAGCATGCTAGCTGAGGGTGAAGTAGAGATACATACGTTCTCTTCAGGGGACAATATCAGTACTAACTTCTCTAAAACGACTTCTAAGTTTTCAGCTTCCTACAGCTCAGTCCAAAAGGCTACCCTTTCTCTCTGTCTACTTCTGAACTTAGCCTGTGCTTTATCTCTGCTGTGCTTCTGGAACTGGTTGCTTTTTTCATCTTTGAATCCTCCATAAATATGCATAGGATATAAGAAATGATCCAGGAAGCTGGCTCTCTAGTTGAATAGCTAATGCTGGTGGATAAGTAAATCATTCTCATCCGTGAGCATGGGATATAGATTAGGTGAAGTGAGGGATGGTGCCAGCAGAATGAAAGAATAAAAGCTGGTACCCGTCCTCAGGTTTCAGCTCATTAGTTCTCCCTCACTCTGCCAACACTGTCTGATCTGGGTGATGCCCTAATCTTTGGATTAGATTGGACATTGTCATCTTTGTTTCCTGTTCCTCACTGGTTGGCTAGTTGGAATGGAGGTAGGCAGTAGCCTCCAAATATCCAGGTTCTTTCAAAGGACTGTAGCATCTAATGTTGAAAATGTGAACTTCCTCAAGATAGGGGTTCCCATGGTATCTAATGGATGTCTCTATGCTTTTCACAGAATTTTAAATGATCTTATGGTTCCCTTGTGTGTTTATTGCTTCATCCCAGGGTGCCTCTATACAGTTTGGGAACTGTGGCCATAACCAACCAGCAGGTGTTTTTAAGATCAGTCTGGACAGGGAGGATGCCTCCCTACTAGCAAAATTTCCTAAAGTAAAATTCCTTCTTTTACACAGATAGCTTTATGGAGAATAAACTGTTCCCCTCATTCAGTAAGGGTTTATTTAACACATACTATGTGCCAGGCCTGGTTTTAGAGACCTGGGATACATCAGCAGACAAAACAGATCAAGATCCTGTCCTTGTGGAACCTACATTCTACATCCTCTGTTTTCACCACATGGAAGAACGTGGAGTATCGTAGCCTTAGGATTCTTTTGTCAAACAATATGAGAAAACTATAAAAGGACTTTCATCTCCTCTGAAGTTCTGTTTAATGGCTCATTTTCAAAGATTAAGGTTCTGCAGGAAACAGGCATACTTAAGATATTTAGAACCTAATCAGTGACTGAAACTAGAGGGAATTATTCTATATTAATGAAAATCAATGATCTATGAATACTATATTAATGAAGACTGATGATATATGAATGTAGTGTGGGTGAGGAAGCAGTTCCTGTTAATAGGCTGATTATAATTAGAGTTTTGATACAAAATTGAATTGGAATGATTGTTCTGTTAAGTCATCCTCGCCTTTGTTTATTCTCAGGAAGTGTTTAATGGCATGTATTTTGGAACATGAAATATTTTACAGTGTCTTTAATTTCCATCATGGCATAAAATAAATAGCACATGGATTTTTCTATCTTGCAGTCTTGGATAGCGGAATTCACTTGCAAACATATGAGAAGGAAGAGTGTTACTTCATTTTATCTAAATAACGAGAGTGATTTTTGGGTTTGCCATACAGTGGGAAAACAGCTTTCCCCTGTATCTTTTGGAGAAATAGGAGAAGCTGGGGCTTTTACATCATTTTCTGACAGAGCCAGTTTTCTCCCAACCCATTTTCCCCCAAATCAACAATAAATTAATAAATCATTGCAAATAAAATCTTCTGCAATTTAATTTAAGACCTGGTTGTGGCGCCACACGTCTCCTAAGCAGTGTTTTCTCTACTTTGTACTAAAACAAGTTAGCATGAAATGTGGTCTATATGTAAGTTGTAAAATAAAAATGTTTTCCCTCTGCATCAAGGAGTGTATATCCTCTAGTATAAAACAAATCACCATAATCCACGACTAAGAAACAACTATTGCTAAGAGCTTGATTTATAGCCTTCTGGTCTTTCTATAGTTTTAAATAGGTGGGTGTGTATAATTTAATAATAAGTAATTAGGTTTGCACCGTACATATAAACACAGTTTAGTTTACATTATATCCTGAGGATTTCTTCAGGTCACTAATTTTTTTTTTCTAATATGTGTTTTCAATTGCTGCATGGTGTTTCAGAGTATAGATGCCCACAATTTATTTCATCTATCCCCACATATGAACATCTAACTTGCTTTTAACCCCGTAAAGTCTAATGAAATCATCCAAAATTTAAAATGTAGCTATCATACGCCATTTATGAAAACATGAAAATCCACCAAGTTGATATTAACTGAAATTTACTAGTCCTTTTTTTCTTTTATTCATCACATGTTCATAAAGCATCTACCATCTACACAAGATGCTCTGTCCTCTGATAACAATACAAAGAAAATGTACATTTTGAGTCTCGACTTTTCTGTTTGCATTGAGTTGAGGCATTTACCTGCAGAAGAGACTAGAAGACTGAACACACTGACAGCTGTCTCCTCAGCCAGGGCCTGAATGGCCTAGTCAAATTTAATTGTCAACAGCATTTAGGGGGAAAAAAAACCCAAACACAAACAACAGTGATACTTGCTAAAGGATTCCTACTATCATTAATTTGATTTAGGGTAGGAAAAAAGAGAAAAAGGAAAGGCTGCTGATCACAGGGACTAGAAATTGGAAAAATTGTTTTAGAGAAAATGCATATTTCCAAATAATCCCCACTGAGAACAGATGCTGAAGTCTGGGAAATTTGTTCTGACTCTATGGTTAATCTGTTTGTTTATTTGGCCTATCACTTCTTCAGCATTACTAGAAACTAGTTGGCATTAAAACATGGTGTTTGGTCTTTGTGTCAAAAGATCTGGTCTTTGTCATTGTCTTTGCTGCTTATTAATTAAGGGGCCCTGTGATAGTTGACTTATCTCCTTGAGCTTCAAGTTGCCTCATTGGTCAAACAGGATTTGGGGACAACTTAAAGAAGAAAATACATGGAACAGACTGCACAATATCATACAAACTTGAAGAATTAGTATTATGGATAAGAACGCCTTAGGTGAGAAAGCCGCATACATTAAAAGAAGTTAATTCCTGGAACTTTTTCGAAAAGTCCTTTGTGAGGATGGACTAATTTTTGTTATCCTAAAGCCTAGAAAGCATCAGGAATGAGTGGAAGAGGAAGAAAGGAAAGGACAAGGAAGGAAAGGCAAGGAGAGATGGGGGGAAAGAGAGAGAGTAGGGAATGTCAGTGAAAGTTGCACGTTGTGGGGTTGAAGACACTCTGAGGCCATGGTCCAGAGGGCAGACAAGCAGGTGAGGATACTATTGCTTGCTGTGTTATCCCCTTCTCTGGTTAAGGACACCCTGTGGTGATCTGACAAGTAAAGCTTTGAGAGCTATTGCTAGATCCTTCCTGGTTGTTTGAAAGAAGACCTGCTCTAGTCTCCCAAGCAATTATTTCCAAAATTTTTACTAATCCCTTTTTCCAGTGTGATGTTAAATCAGGTTGGACTCCAGAAGGTAGGGTGGTCAATTCGTTCTAATTTGCCTCGGATTGTCCTGTTTTAGCACTGAAAGTCCCATGTCCCGTGAACCTTCTCAGTTCCAGGCAAACTGAGATGGTTGGTACTGAGCCAGAAGCTTGGAGTGAGGAGTCTAGATGCCATGCTAAATGAACAGAGTAAATGGCTTCCTGTTTGAAAGTAAAATTTCCAGAATGATGTGCATAATCGGAACTCTCTAAAAAAAACACAGAAATAGGCCACCCCAGCAAAAGAAGTTTGAGATAATACTGACTTTCAGTATATCCAGTTGAACCCACAAGACAGGGAGACTGGGATGTGTGTCTACACTTTGACATGATGCCTTTCTACAATTTAGCCTTCACCCCTCCCCCACACACACATACCTCTACCCAGAATCTTGTCACTAGGTTGCTAGTATTTATGTTTGCACTTAGTACTTAAGGCCTAAATGACACAATTTAGAAGAAACAAGAAAACTCTTAGTTGCCAGTACTTTATTCACTTCTAATGCAAAGAGCATCCATCCATCCATTCATTCATTTAGCAAAAGGCATGAGCTCTATTATGTGAGTGGCACCATGCAACGTGCTGACTCATGGCGAGTCTGCTTGTACACAGTGTTACATTACAAAGTGAGGAAGTGTTCTGAGAGGCACACACTGGTATGCTGGAAGTATTTTTGTCTTTAGATCAACTGAGGTTATTCTACTAGGAAGAGATGCATATTATTCTACAATATTACTCAAGACAACTTAGCCAATAGTCTATAAATAGCTGTTGAGTGCTTGCTTCTTGACAAACATTATGCAAGGCATAAAAAGGATATTGAAAATGATTCCATGTCAGGTGATTCTTAGAAATCAAGTTTTGGAGACTGGTTTCAATTGTCTCAAGTATTAGAACAACTTGAGTTTATTTTAGTTACTCTGAATTGGCTATGATTTTCTATTCAAAATACTGGGGACTTAATGGTTTACACTAAGTGATTATATATATCATATAACATATATTATATATTTTATTCACATTTCATTTATTTTATTTATTTATAAATTTATATTTATATACTTATATAAGTATATAAGTATTTATATAAGTAGTATTTATGTAATGTGGAGTGCAGTTGGCAAAACCATGAACATTAGGGTCATTTTAGTATTTATATAAATATTTATATTTATATATAAGTATATAATTCATATAAGTATTTATATAATATTTATATTATTTATATAAGATATATATATGAGTATTTATTATTTATATTTTTTATTTATATGAGTATTTATATAAGAGATATATATACATTTATATAAGAGATATATATTTATATATCTATTTATATTTATATAGTAGTAGTATTTATATAAGTATTTATATAAGAGATATATATACACACACACATATATATTTCTATAAAGACTATAAATAACCTCTTCTGAATTCAGGTTTTAATAAAAAATGAATCATGAAGAAAAATTTGAATTTATAGGTTTTGGTTCCTTTCTGAATTGAAACGAGAAGAGATTGTGGACATATGTTAGAGAAGACAGCACACACCAAAATATCAAGTTTTGAAGTGTAGGTATTATGATCTAATTTCCCTAATACACGCACACATACACACATGGGTGTATACAACTAAGATTATAATGTGCTGTTTAAGAAATATCAAATGAATTGTGCAGTTAGTAAGTGTTTTGAGTTTAGAGGAGGGAGAACTACTTCTTGCTTGGGTTGTCAAGGCCTCACAGAGAAAATGGGACTGACCAGCACCCTGCAGGGCAGGTGTTTAGCTAGGAGGAGAGGAATGGTGGACAAGCCTGGAGATGGTGCCAGTCAAAGGTAGGGCGTACAGTGCCTCAGCAGTTCGATGTGTATATGAGTTTCTGCTTGAGACAAGGGATCAGAATTATTATGTAACTTTCATAATATTAATTTATAACATTAGCTGCTATTTTGGAAAAACGTTTGTATCTTGAAGAAATGGAGAAATTGATCAGGGTTTTAAAAAATGCCAAGTAATTATTATTTCTTTCTGCTTCATAGATAATGATGTGGCATTTTAGCCACTGGCCCTGTTGCTGTGGGATGTAGTATGTGACTTTCTTTTATGTGAAGTTCTAGGAGGACTATTGTATAGTCATTTTCAAACAAAGTCTGGCAATATTTGTGCCAGTGCTTCTCAATATTGGCTGTACTTTGGAAACATGGGCCAGGTGATGTGGGAGGAGATATTAAAGCATCCTGATGCCTGGCTCCTACCCTGAGATTCTGATGTAATTGAACAGAATTGGTCTGGGGACAGCCTGGACATAGAGATTTTTGAGGTTCTCCTGAGTCTAATGTTCGCCCAAGGTTGAAAACTACTGGTTTTGGTTAATGAACTCCTGGTTTTGAGTTGTACAGAGAGGAAGTAAAGTCAATATTTAGCTAAATATTTTTGCAATTAAAGTAAAAACATAAAGCATGAAATTTAAATAGCAATGAACTATATACATCAACTAAACTGTTCTGTCATAAGCATGTTTTCAAACCGAACAATAATCTTTGCCCTACTTTGCATTCATTTTATTAGAATAATATACTTTTGCCAAAGAACTATGGGTGTTATGATCCATGCTCACACACAGATTTAGCATTATTATCTGGAAACTGCTCTCTTCCCATATAACCTCACTATTTGGCATCCAGTCAAAGCCATTAGAGAGAGAGAGTGAGAGAGAGGAGAGAGCTTCTGTAATTTGTTCCATCCCCACACTATGGGTTTTAAAGAGATGGTGACCCTGAATTTTAACCTTGTGGAAACCAGAGACATCAGAGATTTGCCAAAGGTCACACAGCTCAGTGGGTGATGGAGTCCAACCCAACCTTGATTTCTGACCTCGAGTCAAGGTGGGTTCCACTCTCTCATGTTGCCGCCTTTGTCTTTATAGGAAATGTAAACTGGGTTGAGATTGGTGACAGTTGAAAATAGGAGCATAAGAAAAATTAAACTTTGGAGCTGTACACTGGATAGTAGCATTACTAAGGAGAAGAAGCTACAATATAGATGCAGCATTAACCTACTGTCTTGTGTGAAGGATAAGATTATCTTATTTGATGGATATTCTATTGTGCACCACTCCTGCCAGAAGTGGTATGTAAGGTATCAATAGATAAAATTGACTTAGATGTTTTTTTAGAGCCCAGTTGAGAGAAAAGTAAGTTATGCTTCAAGAATCAGCATTCATTCTGATGGCAAACATATGATATGTTTTCCATTGCAATAAAAAACAGTAGATGTATATAAATCCTCAGAAATTGATAAGGTTGCAGGATATTTTGAAAACAAGATCCACTTTTCTTCAGAAAAGTGGGTAGAAGTCCTTTTACATACAGGTCAACTTTGTAGCTTTTATTAGCATTTCTAAGTCATAACAGATGATACTGGGTGGCTGCTGGGGTGGTATGGCCCACTTTTGAGCTTTATTTTCACGTGGTGATATATAACTGAATCTGGCAATGAGGCTTTTAAGAGACTTACATTTCTCTAAGTCCCAATAGAAATAATATCATTTAGTTTCATCTAAGCTACCTAAAACCTCCCTATCTGATGAAATCTCTGGATAGAGAAGAAAAGACTTTTTCAAGATATTGCCAGAACACCAGTCATTTCTTGAATCAAAATGTTATTTAGCAAGTATTTATTTGTGTGTTTATTATTTAATCTGAAAAAAAAGCACTCACATTAAACTGATTTGAAAGCTTAGGGAGTTGATTAAGTGTTTACTTAACTTGTTATTGAGCTTCCAGATTTAAGCTTTTCCGTGGAATGACCCTAATGTTCATGGTTTTGCCAACTGCACTCCACATTACAGAGGCAAAGACCAACAGAAGGTACTGCTATATTGCATTATGACTAATGGGCCATATGAGAATTTAAATGCTTTTTCTTTTGTAAAATATTTGGATTAGAACCTTTTTCCAAAATTAAATTAAATCTTGTATAGAACAAAGATGATTGAGGTCTAGAAAAGTATATAAATTTGCTTATTATAAAATTGCTTATTAAGAAGTATAAAAAAAGTGTTTAGAGGTATTGTGAAGAACATGGGCCTTGGAAATTAACAGTTTGATTTGGAGTCCTGCCTTTACCATAACTAGATATGTCATCATCCAGTGAATGGTTCGGCATCTCTGAAGTCCATCATGTGAGATATGGAACAGTAATCCAAGTCATAGTTACTGTGAGGATGGAAAGCAAATTGTATATTGTAGTGCAGAAAGAAGTTATTTTTATTTTCTCTTAGTAAACTCCTTCAAGTTAGGTTCTTTTTTTTGTTTGTTTCTGGGCCAAAAATAACTGAAAGCTCACAATGGAATGTTTTAAATTAATAGCTGGGGCTGTGCGATATCAAAATAGTGATATTATGCCTTTTCAGTTTAGATAAGCAACATCTGCTCTATACTGTTTGTCTTTTGGTCTTTTAAAACAATATTGTACTTTCAACATCAATTTTAGCAGGTATGAGTCGAAAATAACCTATCACAGTAAACAGAAGAAACTGACAACAAAATTAGCACGATTTTTTTCGACTGTTAGAATCCTTGTAACTGAAAGATCTGCTTCTATCACTAGGGCAAATTCTTTATTTATTGGTTATTTCCAGTTATAACACAGAAATGTCTAATTCATTCATTCAGAATCTTTCAAGCCGTAATTGTTAAATGTTTACTTCAAGTTTTGGCTATAATTTGATTAATGGATCTATCCCTTACCTCCAAGAGTTTATTTTTGAAAATCTTCCTTTTTTCCTAAGGGATGGTCTCCTGAACTATCAGATTTAAGCATAAGAGCGTAGAAATCTGACCTCAATAAATTAGGAATTTTCAGTTGCATCCCCTTCGAAAATGAAGGCTGGCAAAGATCATTTTCCTGCTTTCAGTAAGCTCTGGATTTCGAGCTCTAGAATGAACATGAGACACTTCCATCTTCAGATATTGAAGACAAGTGTACTCAGTAATGGACTAACCTGGCCTGTTGTTCTCTCTGGTTGTTTTCCTTCACAGCAACACCCCTGAACTCACTTAAACCTCCAAGGGTGGACACTGCTCCAGTGGTACCATCTCCATATCAAAGAAGAGATTCAGACAGATACTGTGGGCTCTGTGCAGCCTGGTTTAACAATCCTCTCATGGCCCAGCAACATTACGATGGCAAGAAACACAAAAAGAATGCAGCAAGAGTTGCTTTACTAGAACAACTTGGGACAACTCTGGATATGGGGGAACTAAGAGGTAAGAGAAACTCTTAATTTCTGCCACAGAGCTGGGCTTTCAGAGAAAGATTGTGTTTTCACAAATTGCATTGATTACTAAGGAAAAATCTAGGCTCATCTAAAAGGAGTAGAAGGAAAAGGAAATGAGCAGAAAACTAGCTTAATTTTTGTAATCTCCTTCATTTCAAACTCTTTGTTATTTCCATATTTTTATTGACTATTTTTCAGATTGAAGCCACCCATATATGAACCAGATATTTTCCTTCTACTTTACCATTTTTTTTTAAGAGAAGGAGGGTGTAGGAGGTAGGGGCAGAGGGCAACAGAAAGAATCTCAAGCAAGCTCCATGCCCAGTGTGGAGCTTGAGGTGGGCTTTATCTCACAACCCTGAGATCATGACCTGAGCTGAAATAGAGTCAACTGCTTAGTGGACTGAACCACCTCTGCTTTATCTTTAAACACCTTTGCTAATGAATGCTTTTGTAGATGAGCAGTATGAGAGAAGAGGCTAAAAGGGCCAAATAGCATTATCTTATTAAAACTTTTGTGCTTTTATGAATCCAACCCAAATGAAGCAGCATGTTGACTCTATTTAATAACTTAAAACAAGCCCAAGTCCCTTTAATAGAAATATCTAGGAAGCTGAGATAAGATGGTTCCACCATATGGTCAACACTCAGCTTCCCCACCACACCCTGCCAGATGTTTTCTCAAGTGATGGAAAGCATGCAGCATTTGAAATTCATATGCGGTTTCACAGAAGCTGCTGAGTAGAGACTCGGGAACCATAGGGGAGGATCATTCGTGTGGATTTCTTAGGAAGACATGTACCAATTCGTGGGATTTGATAGGATCTTTTATCATCAACAACCATTTAAACATTTTTCTCAATCACCTAAACATTTTTGATCAACTCATGTTGGCAGTGTATTAGTAGAACAGAATCACATATAATTTTTTTTTCTGAGAAAATACATGTTCTCAGGAAAATAATTTTGCAAAGGGTGCTATGAATACTATACTTCAGGTGTTATATGGGTTAGATGAGCTTTTATGGGCCCACCAAGAATCATAATTCATAATAGCTCTAATAACAAAATTTACAATTCAATTTTGAGAATTTTGAGAATGCAATCTGAGTCTAAACTGGGCTCTGTGTGTAACTTACAATTCTTTCCCTAACTGGGCTATGAGCCTCCAAGAGGGGTTGTTGTAGTCAGGAAATGCCCTGGTATAATTTTAGACCAAGATAAGTGGGACTGAAGTTCATGCTGTGTGAGCTGAAGGGGTGGGGATGGGGGTCAAGTCACTTATGGTTTTGTTGGTTGAGGAAGACTTCACTGAGGAAAGAAATTTGAGTGGGAACCAGAAATGTGCATTTTAGCAGGCCTTCCATGTGAGCAGATTCATATACGTACAAAGAGAGAGGAAAGCACAAGCTGTAGCTGGCAAATAGACACATTTTCATGAAAGAATCGTCTAACACTATATAGATTAAGGATTGAAGGTCCATTAGTACATCTATAGAGCTTGATTAGAGATGGATTTTTCCAAGATACGTAATTAAGAGCAACAAATAAGAACAGACATTAAAAACACTTTATTGTGGTTTTGTTTTTAGCTACAGAAAAACAACACAGGGCTTCATATTTCAGAATGTTGGATAATTTCATCTCAGAGCCTGTTTTGAATTGTTGGTACTATTGCTTTTTGTTGGGGGTTTTCTTCTATTCTCTGTCTATGTCTTGTTAAAAAATACAAAAAGAATCTCTCCATAGCTGAAGGCCTTCCCGAAACTCGCTGCTACTGGCAGATAACAAGTTGGCTCAGTGACTCCTTCACGGCAGGGCACTGAAGGAGAAAAATAGGGCTTTATTTATGTTTTGTGCCAGATATTATGACTTGTGGAAGAATTATTTCTAGAGCACATTCTTCTTGTCTATTTTGAATTATCAGTGCTGCATCTTTTATGTACAACCACATTTAATGACTTGGGCGTCTGAATTCTGTAACATTTGAGCATCTTGTCTTTTATACAGAAGACAAAAAGGGCTGCTCTTTGACTTGATAACTCAATGTGACTGTGACTCAGTAGCATATGAGATGTGATTAGCATTGAACACAACGTCCTTGAAACCAACCTTTTCACCCACCCCAACTGACGTTTTGATGTATGTTTATTCAGGCATTAAATATTGCAAAAGCTTGAGGAATAAAGCAAGGATGATAAACCAGCACACACACACACACACACACACACACACACACACCCCTATTTCTGGAATGTTTTTAAGGCATTATCAATCAATTACTAGGGACAAAACTACTAATTAGTAAATATAGGTATATCCGTAACTTTTTAAAAACTCATGTCATGCAGCTAGAGCACAATATGGCAACATTCAGGCTTTCTCTCTTTCATAGAACTTCTCAGTTTTTTAAGCAGTACACCATTTACTTATTACAGTTTTCCTGATTTTCTGTCTTCCTCCCTACTCCTATGGATTGTTAGATTGAAAACAGACATTGATGTCTGTTTTGTTCACTGATGTGTTCAAAACGCCTAGGACGACAGACACATAATAGGTACTCAATAATTGCTAAATAGATAGAGGAAGCAAAACTTTAAAAAATCACCTAAAAGCCTACATTCTTTTTTTAAAATGATTTTTTATTATATTATGTTAGTCACCATACAGTACATCCCCGGTTTCCGATGTAAAGTTCGATGATTCATTAGTTGCGTATAACACCCAGTGACATTCTTGACATGGTAATCATTTTTATTTTTAAAAGGATCCTGATGGAATGATTTTTACAAGAAATTATGATTTTTTTCTTCTAATTTTTAAAAATGGTGTCTATTTTACATACTATGAAATGCAGGCATTAAGTGTTACATAGTTCAGGGGGTTTTGACAATACAAACACCTGTATAACCCACACCCCTGTCAAGATATAATTTATCCATCCTGAGAAAACTCCCACCTGCCCCTTCCCAGTTCATTTAACTTCCCATTCCAGGGACACACTTTTCCTATTTTTTCACCTAGATTAGCTTTGCTTATTTTAAAACTTCATGTAAATGGAGGAGACACGTGTGTGTTGTGTGTCTAGCTTCTCTTACATAGCATATTGTTTTTGAAATGTATCCATTTCTTGCATATAAGGCAGAGTAGCCCCTTGCTTTTTATTGCTGAGTAGTATTCTGCTATACAAAAGTTCCACAATTTATCTATTGTCCTCTTGATTTGTGTGTGTGTGTGTGTATGCTATTTTGAATAAAGCTTTCATGAACTTTTTTTTTTTTTTACCAAAATAAATATCTTGTACTTACCTTGGTAAATACCTGGGCGTAGAATTGCTGGGTCATAAAGTTGGAAGTATTTTTAACTATATAAAGAATGATCAAAATATTTTCCGAAGTAGCTGCATTCTTTTGCATTCCCCAAAACAACATAAAAAAATACCACATTCTCACCAATATTTGTTTTTGTCAGTTTTCAAAATTTTAGCCATTCTAGTGGGTGTAGAAAAGTATTTCATTATGGCTTTGATTTGCATTTCCATGTTGACTAATGATGTCAAACGCTTTTAATGTGCTTATTGGTCGTTTGTATATCTTCCTTTGTGAGGTGTCTGTTCATGTCTTTCTACTTTAAAAAAAGTGTTGGTTGTTTTTCTTTTTATTATTGAGTAATAGGTAGGAGTTTTTCATATGTTTTCAATACACATCCTTTGTCAGATATATGCGTTGCAAATATTTTCTCCTAGTTTGCAATTTGGCTATTCATTTCTTTAAATGTCTGGTGAACAGACATTAATAAATTATAAAAGCCTGATTAACCTTTTTTCTCTTTTATGATCATTGCTTTTTGTGTCACATCCAAAAAGTCTTTGCCAGCACTCAAGATCAAACATGTTCTGACATGTTTTCGTCTACACATTTCATAGGTTATCTCTTTTATTGAGGATTATGATGTATCTCAAACTAACTTTTATGTGCGGTATGAGATAGGAGTTGAAATACATTTTGTTTTCATACATTTACCAAGGTCTTTCAGAAAATTTGTTAAAATATCTTCTTTTCCTCATTGAATGATCTTGGCACAGTTATTGAAAATCTATTGATTGCACGAGTCTCTTTGTGTCCAAGCTATTGTGTTCCATTGATTTCTTCGTTTTGTTTATGCCAGTACCACATTGTATCAATTCTTTTAGCATTATGAAAATCTTGAGATCGGGTAATTGCAAGCTCTCCAGCTTTGTTCTTCTTCCTCAGTATTGCTTAGCTCTTCTAAATCCTTTGCAATTCAATATAAATTTCAGAATCAGCTTGTCAATTTCTACACAGAAAGCTTGTTGGAATATTGAATGGGATTGAATTTACTATGTATCAGTTTGGAGAGAT
The DNA here is from genome assembly GCF_023065955.2 of Ursus arctos. Classification (NCBI taxonomy): domain Eukaryota; kingdom Metazoa; phylum Chordata; class Mammalia; order Carnivora; family Ursidae; genus Ursus; species Ursus arctos. Next base: position 3,726,573 of record NW_026622952.1, read on the forward strand.
TTATTTAACTTCTTCACAATACTGAGTCTTCCAATCCGTGAACATCCTATATTTATTTATTTATGATTTTTTCAAGTTCTGTCAGCAACTTTTCAGTGTAAAAGTTTGCACATTTAAAAAAAAAATTTCCTTAAGTATTTTCTGTTCACACTAATATAAATTATTTTTTTGAAATTTCATTTTTATGTGTTGATTACTGATATAGAAAATGCAGTTGATTTTTCTATATTGGTCTTGATTCCCGTAACCCATGCATAACTTTCTATCCATTATTGGTATATAATTAAATAACACAAAAAATTGCACCTTTTGTATTTTTTGGTATTCACATTATTTAGTTATTGGAAAATCTATAGAATTGTGTTAGTGTTCTTGCCTTCCTTTGCTTCAAGTGGGAAATCAAACTTTAAAACGTATTATTGTAGATTAGCAAAGAATTTTAAATGGAATTGGCCTAAATGGTTATTAATATGCATAACCTGGTTACTAATTCAACTTCAGCGTTATTTGTTCCAGAAAACAGATGTCTCTACTTCCAAGTTTTAATTTAACAAGAAAAATAGTCACCCTTTTCTAAATATAAAGTACAATGTAGAAAACAAAGGAAGTCATTGAATTATGAAATTATAAAATTCAATGATCTCAAAGTACTTTAGATGTTTTTATAGTTTAAATTCTTCTTGCTACCATAAAACACAGATATCAGGTAATATCTTATTTAGAAATAGTGACAGTATAAACTATAAGATTATAGTTAGGTGGAAACAGTATACATTTTGCAGAACTTTATTATTTATCCTTTTAAAGGTTGTAGGGTAAAAAATGCTGTTATTTCATTGTGTCAGAGGAAACTAGAAATCTGGTGCAATTCTCATCTGAAGACAGAAAGTAAAGGAACTCATTTGAAAATTTAATAATGTTTTGAGCATATAAGCAGATAGTGTTGGAAAGGACATCAAACGTCATTGAATTATACTCCTTTATCCTCCCTCCCTTCTTTTCTTTCTTTCTTTCTTTCTTTCTTTCTTTCTTTCTTTCTTTCTTTCTTTCCCTCTCTCTCTCTTTCTCTTTCTTTCTTCCTCTCTCACTCTCTTTCTTTTTTTAAAGAGCAGCATTCTGAGGGCCAGAGAAGTGACATGACCGTTTCCCTTCTAAATTATGGCTAGACCCACAACTCCTAATTGTGTGCACACCAATTTCTAGTGACTCATCATTAACTAAATAGAACTCTGAATAATTAACTCTTTAAAAAAAAACAGTTGAGTTGGGGACTTAACTGTTTTTAAATGCATAAACCTTGCTTTGAACTAAAGTATAGAATGGGCATAGTCAATTCTCAGTTTTCTGGGGATGAATCATTTACAAAGTGCCTTATATAGCTTTAAGAAAGGAGTTTTCCCCACATTCATGACTCCATCTCAGCTGGAATGAATATAGAAATGCAAAGAAATCATATTCACTATTCACAAGGGCCTGGTATTGGGAAGCAAAGTTCTGTGAAGAGAAAACATTTTCCCTGAGGGGTCACAAGTATTTATTACTCTCTCTATAATGCAGTTTCTGCCTTTACTAGTGGGAATGGGGATTAATTTCCAAAGGATACAAGAAGCTTGTATAGGACTTCAAATCATTAAAGCAGCATGTGAGTCAGAAAGAGCAGACCTATCTCAAAATGAACAGAACACTGAAGTAACAGATTTTTACCCTTTGCGTTATTTCTGCTGTGGATTTTCAGGTGATAATGGATTGTCTGTCTCATACTTTGTCCCACTTAATCTTAGTTTGGTCTTTGCTCATATCTCAGGCAGTAGACAGCTTAGACCCATCATTCAGTGACACCCCTCTAGTTCCAGCTACCTAAGATACCTGTGCAGTGGTGCTTGGGCATTGGGTCTGCTTCAAAGTGTGCTCCAGTGGAAAAAAAGGTGTTCTAGGTAAAAAAAAAAAAAAAAACTTTTCTAAGACAACCAGTCCAAGTATTGCTGTGTAAAAATCACCTCAAAGTGTAGACGCTTAAAAAAAACATAGATTTTTACTATCTCCCAATTTCTATGGGGGGAATTTGGGAGTGGCATGGCTGGGTGATTCTGGAAAAATTTAAAAACTGAATGAAAGAAGAAAGTAAAGGTGACTCATTCATATGTTGGCAGGAGACCTCAGTTTTTTTCCTCATGGTCCTTTCCCAGATTTGTCTTAGATGCTCCTGCTATGGTGGCCAGCTTCCCACAGAACGAGACATTCGAGAGATATCAGGTAGAATGCTTGAAGGTTGCAAGGTATCACCAGCATCCCATTCTATTCGTCAGAAGTTAATACCAGACCATATTCAAGGGCTGGTAGAGCATTAGACTCCATCTTTTAAGAGAGGATTGTTATAGAATGTGGGGACATTTCAGACCACCACAATCATTTAGAAAGCAAGTGGACAACTGTATGTAATATTCTGCCACTATTCTGCCACGTGGTTGTAGACTTTAGTGTGAAAAGCATCTCATTTACAGGTGGAATTAATATATGCAATAGACACATCAAGTCAAGGATTTCATTTGTTTTTAAAGATTTTATTTATTTATTTGACAGAGATAGAGACAGCCAGCGAGAGAGAGGGAACACAAGCAGGGGGAGTGGGAGAGGAAGAAGCAGGCTTCCAAGAGAGGAGCCTGATATGGGGCTCGATCCCAGAACGCCGGGATCATGCCCTGAGCCAAAGGCAGACACTTAACAACGGAGCCCCAAGGACTTCATTTTTTAAAACTAAAATCTAACAGAGATTTTGGCCTATCCTCATGAGAACCAAGAAAATAGTCTCTCTGTGTTCCTCTGCCCAAGGTCTGGGCCTGCCCTGATGGATAGCATGGCTGGAGTCAGCAGAGACAGGACATACCATTTGAAGTTTGCTTTCATCCAACAGCCATCCTTTCTTCATCCAACAACCATACTCCCTTTGTTCTTGGTCAATCCAATATGCCTGAGGGATTCCAAAGATTTGGGGATCAAATTAATTGGGGTTAACAACTTGATTGTGGGCTCCCAATCTCCATCTGTGTTGATAGAACCAGAAGTTCCAATCAAGATTTTAGAAACAGAAAGCTTGTTACATGTTATTGCTTGGGTTCCTCTTTGATTCTTCATTTATTTATCCTTTCATTTTTTATTCATTTGTTAATATTGAACTCCGACTGCATACCAGGCACAGTGTTGGAGATACTACAGTGAATGAGAGAAAAAGGTCTCTATCTTGGGAAGAAGACAGGAAATAAACAAACAAAATATTTTTAGTCTGTAGCAAATGCTAAAGGGATAAAGGTAGGGTGATATAATAAATAATGAAGTAGGACGTAGGTTCCTTTAAAAGGGATGATTGGTGACAGCTTTACAGAGAAGCTGACATTTTGGACTGTGACCTAAATGAGGCAGAGGATCCAGACATGAAACACCTGCTCATTCTTTGCAGAAGTACTAGCAAGTGCACCGCCCTGTGTGGGGAAGGGGCTTGGCACACCTGAGGACTAATGGCCGGCAGAGTGCCTGAAGCTAATGAAAGGGGTAAAATGAGATTGAGTTTAAATAGAGTCACATTGTGCAGATCTTAATGGGTCATTGTCAGAGTTTTGATTTATTCTAAGTGCACATAGGTGTTTGCAGCTCATCTTACTTGTGAAACCACATGATCCACTTTTTCTCTACCGATGGGCTTGCTTCATTTCCACTCTAGGTCACCTCTCTTCCCTCTGTCTTGCTCCTGTCATTCCTGTGAATACACCCTTTACATACTTCCTTTGTTCAATGCTGCCTTTCTCATTCCACTAGCAGATTTTTAGGGTAGCAAAACTTTCTGGCCGGAGATCCACTATTCATTCATGTTTTTTCAGGGCAAACAAAACAAAACAAAACAGCACCCTGGAATTGCTTTAGTGTTTAAAGGAAAGATCAACTGACCTATCTCTCCTTTATGGTATGGGTGTGGGTGAGTGAGTGCTTTGGAGAAGAGAAATTTCTTGGCAGTCATTGAATTGAGAGGAAACAGCTCAGAAACAGCATATTGGCTACTGAAGAATAGCAGGGCTATTAAATTGGAAAGTATTAGGTTTATTTGGGCATGTTAGGGGCAGTTGATTCATGAGAAAAAATGGACCTAGTAAGTATGCACTGAAGTCTTCATTTTAGAACAGAGGATTCTGGCTACTGATTAAGCATTGTCTTATTGGACAAGTAGAAGAGCCAGACTGCTTAAGTATGGAAATGTAAAGGGGACAGTGGGAAAGGAGCAGTGAAGCTACTAGACTTCCTCCTCCTCCTCCTCCTCCTCCTCCTCCTCCTCCTCCTTCTTCTTCTTCTTCTTCTTCTTCTTCTCCCTCCTCCTCCTCCTCCTCCTCCTCCTCCTCCTCCTCCTCCTCCTCCTCCTCCTCCTCCTCCTTCTTCTTCTTCTTCTTCTTCTTCTTCTTCTTCTTCTTCTTCTTTTGTTATGTTATGTTAGTCACCATACAGTACATCCCTAGTTTTTGATGTAATGTTCCATGATTCATTACTTGCATATAACACCCAGTGCACCATGCAATACATGCCCTCCTTAATACCCATCACCAGCCTATCCCAATCCCCCTCCCCCCCTGAAGCCCTCAGTTTGTTTCCCAGAGTCCATTGTCTCTTATGGTTCATTCCCCCTTCTGTTTACCCCCCCTTCCTTCTTCCCTTCCTCCTCCTCCGATCTTCCTATTTCTTATATTCCATAAATGAGTGAAATCATATGATAATTATCTTTCTCTGCTTGACTTATTTCACTTAACGTTATCTCCTCCAGTCCCGTCCATGTTGCTGCAAATGTTGTGAAATCGTTCTTTTTGATGGCTGAGTAATATTCCATCATAGATATGGACCACATCTTCTTAATACAGTCATCTGTTGAAGGGCACCTTAGCTCTTTCCACAATTTAGCTATTGTGGACAATGCTGCTATGAACATAGGGGTGCATATGGCCCTTCTCTTCACTACATCTGTATCTTTGGAGTAAATGCCCAGTAGTGCAATTGCTGGATCACTGGGTAGCTCAATTTTTAACTTTTTAAGGGACCTCCACACTGTTTTCCAAAGTGGCTATACCAACTTGCATTCCCACCAACAATGTAAGAGGGACCCCCTTTCTCCACATCCTCTCCAATATTTGCTGTTTCCTGCCTAGTCAATTTTTGCCATTCTAACTGGCATAAGATGGTATCTCAGTGTGGTTTTGATTTGAATTTCCCTGATGGCTAATGATTTTGAACATTTTTTCATGTGTCTGTTAGCCATTTGTATGTCTTCATTGGAAAAGTGTCTGTTCATATCTTCTGCCATTTTTTTATTTGATTATTTGTTTCTTGTGTATTGAGTTTGAGAAGTTCTTTGTAGATCTTGGATACTAATCTTTTCTCTGTAGTGTCATTTTCAAATATCTTCTCCCATTCCGTGGGCTGCCTCTTAGTTTTATTGACTGTTTCCTTGGCTGTGCAGAAGGTTTTTATCTTGATGAAGTCCCATAAGTTAATTTTTCTTTTGTTTCTCTTGCCTTTGGAGGTGTGTCATGAAAAAAGTTGCCATGGCCAATGTCAAAGAGGTTGCAGCCTATGTTCTCCTCTAGGATTTTGATGGATTCCTGTCTCACATCGAGGTCTTTCATCCATTTGGAGCTTATCTTTGTGTATGGTGTGAGAGAGTGGTCAAGTTTCTTTCTTTTGCATATAGCTGTCCAATGTTCCCAGCACCATTTATTGAAGAGACTGTCTTTTTTCCAGGGGATGTTTTTATCTGCTTTGTCAAAGATTAGTTGCCCAAAGAGCTGAGGGTCCATTTCTGGGTTCTCTATCTGTTCCATTGATCTATGTGTCTGTTTTTGATCCAGTACCATGCTGTCTTTGTGATCACAGCTTTGTAGTATAGCTTGAAATCCAGCAACGTGATGCCCCCAGCTTTGTTTTTCCTTTTCAACAATTCCTTGGCGATTCGGGGCCTTTTCTAGTTCCACACAAATTTAAGGGCTGTTTGTTCCAGTTCTTAGCTACTAGACTTTCTTATCAGTGGAGTCAGGTGGGCCTTGGAAGATAAGTGGAAGATATTCAGGTTGGGCTGTGGAGTGGGACGGCATTGCAGGCTGAAGACAAAGCCTATGAAAAGGCATGGCGGCAAAGAAATAGGGCCCCTTTGAAGAGCTATATGGTGTGGCTGGAGCTTAATGCCAGGTTTGGGATTGATGGGAGAAGTATGGAGAAATACAGTCGGATCATGGTAGGAGTTGAATACTTTCATTTAACCCCGAACGCCGTGAGACTGATCACAAGATTTTTGGCAGGGAATTTGTATTTCTGAAAGAAGTTGCTATAGACAACAGCATGGAGTTTGGGTTAGGGAACTAGAGAGAAGACAAGGAGATTTTTTGAAAGGCCATTAATTTAACCCAGTGAGAAATTATGCCAACTTGAATTAAAGAAAATAGTAGCACTGAGCATATAAGTAAAGTGAATAAAATGAGGGGAAAAATGGGTGTGAGTTCAGTGGAATTTGGTGGACAGTTGGCCCTTCAGAGCCCCTGATGGCCATCCCTTCTATGGCAGGGCCTGTCCATGATTTACTCTTAACTTACCACCCCACATCCCACATTACTGTGAGAGCCTTCTTCTGAAGCATGAATCCCAGCCCTGAGCATTTGGTTTTATCAGTCCCGATACTTTTAACCCAGTTTTGGTCTTTTCAAAGTTTCTTTAGGGCAGGGTGGTCCATGTTTTATTTTTGTTCACATAATTGACAGAATCCAGAACAATATATTGCTGATAGGAGGTCCTGAATGAATGTCCAGGGATTTGAATGGTCTTATCCTGTTAACCAACTTAAAGACCATATTCCATATTTTCCAATTTCTAAGTGCAATCAGAATTACGTGTCTCGGGGCGCCTGGGTGGCACAGCGGTTAAGCGTCTGTCTTCGGCTCAGGGCATGATCCCAGCGTTATGGGATCGAGCCCCACATCAGGCTCCTCCACTAAGAGCCTGCTTCTTCCTCTCCCACTCCCCCTGCTTGTGTTCCCTCTCTTGCTGGCTGTCTCTATCTCTGTCAAATAAATAAATAAAATCTTAAAAAAAAAAAGAATTGCGCGTCTCAAGGTGATCCTTGAACATGTCCTAGTGCTTAATACTTGACAAAAAATTGCTATGTCAAGTAAGGTGCCTTTTTATTGTATTTAATAAATTAAAACAAAAACATTAGTTCATTTCTTGTACTAATATTTTCAATCTCTGAAAGCTGTATGTATTTTATCTAGTTAAGAATCAGCAGAAAATAGGACCTTTAAGCAGTTATGATAATTATAGAACACAATTCTAAATTGAATGGTAGGGAAAGAGGTGCCAGAAGAAAATACTCAGCGTAGATTACACCTGGTTATTTTTGCATTATTATTTTTAATGTGTTTTGACACTTCAGCTGTTGCATATAGACTCACTCTGATCTTCAGAGCCCACATTTTGGGTTAGATAATTCAACTGCTTAAATGGCTTATGTTCCTGTCATATTATTGAAGTGGGAAAATAGTGTGATATAGAAGAGATCATTTTCATTCATTCATTCATTCATTCATTCATTCATTCACAGTTACTAGGTATCTATTTTGTGCAGGCTTTGTGGCTACAGTTATATAGAATATTGAAATGTCTGACTCATCTTCTAAATCTCAAAGGGTTTAAAGTCTGAAGAAAGAGAGGAGAGCAAGATAATACCTTTATGGAAATAAATATAACACAAAATATGAAAAAGAAATGAGCTTAGGAGTTATTACAGTCCAATGCATTGGGATTTGAAAATCAAGGAGAAAATACTTCTAACTTGGAGTTAGCATCATACGTATGGAAATTGGTGACCAGGTTCTCTAGAGCGAAGAGATCTGCATGTCAAAAAGCATGGAGACATGGGAAAAGTGTGAGCATAATTAGTAAACAAGTTCAGTGGGGTTAGATGCATAAGTGAGACAAAGCTGGGAAGACAGATCAAAACCAAATTATAAATAGCCTTGCATGTCAGGCAAACCCGTACTTCTTTTGACAGCCACAGACTTTTTTTTTTCTTTTAAGTAGGGATATGGCTGGTCTCATACGTGCTTTAGGGGGATTACTGTGTGATGGACTGGAGTAGGGAGATTCCAGAAGCCAGAAAACCAGATGGAATCAATTCAGAAGCCTGTGTGAAGTCCTGGAGAGGACTGGAGGGTCAGCGGAGAAGGGGGACGGTGAAAAATATATTTCTTTCTGTACCAGTCAGTGTACTCTTCCCCTCAACAAGATTCAAGGTAGCAGGAGCATTAGAATTCTGAAAGACAACTTGGCAAAGCCTTGGGAACACTAATAGGAAAAAAATATATAAATTTAATGAGTAATATGAGTAATAAATTTCTGCTTAATCTCAAATCCAACAAGGAATGTGGTCAAACATTCACAGTAGTCCTGTAGGACAGTTCTTTCTTCAGCTGAGTCAGATTCTTGTCTGTTATTGTTAATAATGAAGCTAATAAATGGAACACTGTCTAAAGAAGCTTGGTTAACTCTTTATCATCACTGACTAGCTTTCAAAAAAGATGAGGTTGGCTTTTAAAATGGAATCATTCTGCCTCCATTTATGCATTGTGAGGTTGCTCATTAAATAGAGAACTACATACCAACTTGGATTTCTAATTTCAGAATTAGCTAGTATATTAGAGAGAGCTGCAAATTTGGGACATGGAACTAGTGTCCTTGGCTGTGAGGGGTTGACCAAGAAAAGGACAAGAGCAACAATCAAAACACACCTACCAAAATCCAAGCCACTTAACTGATCTGTAGTTGCAAATTTGGGCTATGTTAAGGAGGCTGACAGTGTTATGTGAAGCTGCTAACCAAGCCATTTTTCTTCTCAGTACCTTAAGGCTCCTCTTCAGTATTGACTGAAGGTCTCTATTGTTTGGTTTAAGCTCAAGAACTAGGATAGTATTTTGAAAGAACTCAGCACAATGTTTTCCTAAGGTTCTTGGAACGTGTATCTGTTACACTGGATCTTAAATAGCTCTGGGCTTTGTTAGTGGCATGCATTCATTTGACAAAAGAAGGGATGCTTGCAAAAAGATGCGAAATCAGGAGAAACCTGTCCTACAACAAATAGGAAAACTATTTTGTTTGTTTCTAAAATTATAGCTTTAACTCCATGCAAAATAATAGTCATATGTTCTTTTATTTTAAAGCTGCTACAAACAGACCTGATTTTCTGCAGTAGGTGGGATTCTGTAAAGTTGATTATAAGTTGATATTAAAGTATATGAAACAAATATTAGATATATTCAAAGTAGAACATATCTACTGATGTTTTTGTTCACTATCTTATTTTGACTAGTTTCTAATGAGCACTTACCATGTGATAGACATTGTGATAAACCCTGGAATGTAAAGATGACATTGTCCTGGAATGTGAAAGAAGACATTCTTCTGTCTTCAGGAAGTCTATAGTAGTGTCACTGCTGTGGCAAGTGAAATATTGCAAACGCTTTCTACTTGAAGGTTTTGGCGTATCTTCTGTATGTAAATGCTTAGATATATGGGAAAGAAAAAAAAAACAGACAAAAGTACAGTCCATTCTACACTTTCAATCTATTTTTCAAATAGGTTCTGCTACTGGCAATTACCATCTCCTGTGAATGTTTCTCCAAAAAAGTGGGGATTTTATATTTGAGGTTGAGGTAAGGAAGGAATCAGCAGGCATCCTGATAGATTGTGTCTGGAACCTTTGATTGGCTGTTTGCCCGGGACCAAAGCTGCTACATGAAAATGGAGAAATTCAATCCTGTAGATGCTTTTTATAATGGAGTCACCTGGAAGAAAGATCTCTTTCTTTATTCATCCATTAGTCCTTCAACAAATACTTACTAGGTGATTATTACGTTATAGACATCATGTTCAATGCTGGAGATGCAATAATGAATAAAGCATGGTCCCTGCCTTCAGGAAACTTCATTGCTAGTAGGAAATTCAAGCATTTTAATATTACGTAAAGACTGTATTAAAATCCCCAAATGGTTTAGATGCCTTTACTGTAAGAAATAGAAAAATTTCTCATAAAATCTTGGGAAAACCTCTTTAATTTAAAAATACAAAGCAATAAAACTAAAGATTTCTTTGGAAATATAGAAGCTGGTGGTGTGCTGCCAATAGAAACGTTATTTACCAAAACAGATTTTTTATTTGGAAGGTGTATATGATGCCTACATTAGCTAAGTGGTCTCTTAGACCTGAATAATGAACACAAATATGCAATAATTTGAATTTGGAGTCTATTTTTACAAAGTATGACAAATAATGATACATTTACTGAAATAGCTAATGGACCAGTGAAGTGGTAGCATAGCTTTTCACAGATACCAGCTGGCAAACTGTTAAATGATTTGAAATGAGTTATCAAGCACTGCCGTTTTGTAAATAAGTCTTGATTTCCTTTGCCTTTACATGTGAAAGAGAGGCATCCATTGCTCAATATGAACCCTTTTGGGGGAAGCTATGGTTTCACAAAATCCTGGTGAATCAGTAAGTTTCAGTACAGTGGACTCAGAGTCAGAAAACCTGGAGGTGAGTCCCAAGTCCTGTTACCAAGTAGCTGTGAGAACTTGATGAGCTGCTCCACCTCTCTGGACCTCAGTTTCTTCTCTATAAAATGAACATGTTGGCCTGGGCCATTCACATGTCTCTTCTCACATTATCTTCCATTTAGTTTCCATCTAGGTCAGTGTGAACCACGGAGGAGCACTTCCTTTGAGTCTGCGTGCTAGACATATGGATAGTTTCACCTCCAGAATAGGATTTGGTATATCAGATGGTCCAAGCCCAGCTTTAATGATGAACTGATCCTACCTTGGCCCATAAGAAAGGGTTTTATTTTGTCTCCTCTCTATTCTTTTGATGACCTATGGACTTCTACAGTCCAAGGGCAGTAGAGGAATTGATTCAGGTATGTGGTGATAGCAAAAAGCTTTTTATTTTTATTTAGCTTGAATCTGAACAAACTATATCTTAACAGGCAAACCAACAGAGGAGGCACTTCAAGTTATTCCCCTCATATGTGAGACTGTTGACAATCCTCAAAAGTGAATGCCAACTTTATCTTTTTACTCATCTCTTTATCTGGTCTCTGTTCCATAACCCTCCCACAATTTCAAGTCCACATCTGTAAGTTTCCTATTTTAGTTCTCAGACATAAAAGTTCTCCAGTGGAATCAGGGGTATTGGCCTCTACAATACACATGCACACACACATGTAGCCACTTATACATATGTGATTACTAATCATATATATTGTTTTAATTGTCTCTCACTTTTGCCAAGTACAGTTACCATGTGAATGAAATTTACCATTGTTGCTACCCAGTCATGGAGATGTACTCTAGTGATAGTGGATTAATTCCTATCAAATCAACTCCTACTGATAATTATAAACTCTGATCAAAATATTAAAATCATTTACTTGAAAGCAATGAAGAACATTCAAAAACAAGCAGGAACTTGAGGAAAGTAAATACTTGTAAGAAGAAAACAACATTGAGTGGTTTCCCCCATTTTTATAGCTTTTTAACTCAGGGCTGACCCAAGACAGCACCAAGCTGGTTAGCTAAAACTCAGATAAAAACTCATAGTCTTACTGGCTCGAAGAATCAGAGGAAAAAGTAATGGGGTACATAGCATTGGGAAGTTGAGGGAAAATTTAAGATAGGAGAAAGCCACAGAGGGGGATGGCTCAAATTTTATGTATATACTCTGCCTAAACTTGTACCTAATACCTAAGCAACACATCCATGAGGCCAATTACAAACAGCTTAGTTACAGCTAAAAGTATTGAGCAGAAAGTTTAACTGCTGCCCCATCCCAACACACATACCACTGGGGAGGCCGAGTTTGTAGTATGAGTTCAGCTAAGGTCACTGCCTGCTTTAAAAATCAGTACTCTTTGGAGAAATATAGCAAAATCTGGAGTTTACACAATGAATCATAATGTCCAGATACAGTACTAAATTAATATATATGCATATGAAGAAATAGGAAAATGTGACCCATATTCAAAAGGAAATGCAATCAATGGAGATAATACTGAGGTGATCCAGCTAATGGATATGCTCAGAGACATAAAAGAAAAGGTAATCATGATGAGTAAGGAAATAGAAAATATAATCTATAACAGAAACAAAAATAACCAAATGAAAATTTTAGATGTGACAAATAAAACATTCAAAATTTAAAAATTACTCAGAGATATAGAAGAAAATATATTCATAATTAGTAAGGAAGTAGAAAATATAATCAGTGATAGAAACGAAAATAACCAAGTAAAAATTTTAGATGTGAAAAACAAAACATTCAAAATTTAAAAATTACTCAATGTGTTTATCCTCCCCCACCCTGCACTGAATATGTTTATAATTAATTGGATTGATGAAAGAGTCAGCAAACTTGAAGTTAGATCAATAGCAATTATCTGATCTAAAGTAATCAGAAAAAATATTAAAAAAAAATAAAAACATCATAGCAGTGTATGACAATGTCAAAAATTCTAATATATGTGAAAGACACAAATTTTCACATTTAAGAAGCTCATGAAGTGAGCTAGAATCATGCACATCATAGTCAAACTGATGAAAACAAAAGATTAAGAGAAAATCTTGAAAGTAGCCAGAGAAAAATTACATGCTACAAAGAAAGCCACAATATGAATTATAGCTGATTTCTCATTAATACCAAAAAAATTAAATCCAGAAGTCAGTGAAACTCTTCAGAGTACTGAAAGAAAAACAAACAAACCTGTTGACCAGTAAAAATATTCTTCAAGAATAAAGGTGTACTAAAGACATTTTTAAATGAACAAAAACTAAAGAATTTTTTACCAGCAGATCTGCACAACAAGAAGTGCTAAAGAGTTCTTCAGGCTATCCAGAAATACCAGATGGAAAATCAGATCTTGAAGAAGGAATGAAAATCACCAGGCATGTTAAATATGTAAATTAGCATAACAGGCTTTCTTTTCTCTTAATTTCTCTGAAATACATATGATCCTTTTTTAATGCCTCTGTTATAAAAAATGAGATGTAATTTAACAGAGATGTGATTCATCATTTCAAAGTATACAATTCAGTGGTTTTTAGTATATTCACAAACTTGTGCAACCATGAACACAATCAATTTTAGAGTGTTTCATCACTGCCCTAAGGGCCTCTACCATCAGCGGTTGTTCCCCATTCCTCCCTTCCTTTCTGACACAGCCCCCCATGAACATTCTGTCTCTGAACTTGCTTGTTCTGGACGTTTCATGTAAATGGAATCCTACAACCTGAGCCTTCTTGTGTCTGGTTTTTTTCACTTAGCATATTGTTTTCAAGGTTAATCCATGTTGTAGCATGTCCTGTACCAGTACATCATTCATTTTTATTGCTGAATAATATTCCATTGTGTGGATCACCTTTTCTTTATCCATTCATCAATTAATGGGCATTTGGGTAGTTTCCATATTTTGACTATTATGATTAATAGTCAACTAATTTGAACATTCATGTAAAAATTTTTTGTGTAGACGTATGTCTTCAGTTCTCTTGGATATATATCTAGGAATGGAATTGCTGGGGTATGTGATAATTCTTATGTTTACCTTTTTAAGAAACTATAAACCTGTTTTCCAAAAGTGGTTGCAGTATTTTATATTCCCACCAGCAATGTCTGGGCATTCTAGTTTCTTCACATCCTTGTCAACATTTATTATTATCTATCTTCTTAATTCCAACTATCCTAGTGGGCTAATGACATGAGCATCTTATCATATTGGACATTTGTTCATGCTTCTGGAAAAATACCTATGCATATCCTTTGTCAAGTTCTTTTGTCTTTGTTTTTGTTTTAGATTTTATTTATTTATTTGACAGAGAGAGAGAGAGAGTGAGAGCACGAGTAGGGGGAGTGGGAGAGGGAGAAGCAGGCTCCCCCCTAAGCTGGGAATCCAATGCGGGGCTTGATCCCAGGACCCTGGGATCATGACCTGAGCTGAAGGCAGATGCTTAACCAACTGAGCCACTTCGGTGCCCGTTTTGTCAAGTTTTTAATTGAGTTATTTGTCTTTTTATGTTTGGATTTTTATAGTTTGGATACTAGATTTTTAGCAGATATATGATTTGCATTTTTTTCTTTCATCCATGGGTTATCTTTTCAGTTTCCTTTAGTAGTATCCTTTGAAGCACAAATATTTTTAATTTTGATTAAGTTTATATGTAATTTTTGTTTGTATTTTTAGTATCTTGTCTAAGGGAGCACTGGTTAATCTAATTGTCACAAAGATTTACAGCAAATTTTCTTCTCTTACACTCAGGACTTTGATGCATTTTGAGTTAATTTTTGTATATGGTTTGAGGTAGGAGACCAGCTTCATTCTTTTGCATGTGAATATCCAGTTGTACCTGCAGCATTTATTGAAAAGACTATTTCCTTATTGAATTGTCTTGGCATCCTTGCTGAACCTCAATGGACCATAAATGTATAGGTTTATTTCTGGGCTACCAATGCTATTCTATTGATCTATAGGTCTATCTTTATTCCAGTACCACACAATCTTGATTACTGTAACATTATAGCAAGCTTTGAGATCAAGAAGTGTCAGTGCTGCGACTTTATTTTTCTTGTTCAAAACTTATTTTGGCTATTCTGGGTCCCTTTCATTTCCATATAAATTTTAGGGTCACTTTGTTAATTTCTTTAAAAATAACAGCTGAAGCTTGATAGTGCTTATGTTGAATCTGTAGATCAATTTGGAGAATATTGTCATCTTAACAATATTGTCTTCCATGAGGAAAAGATGACTCTCCCTTTATTTAGATCTTTTAAACATTTTCAACAATATTTTATAGTATGCAGTGTACACGTCTTGCATCTATTTTGTTAAGGTTATTCATAATATTGTATTATTTTTCATGCACTGTAAGTAAATTGTTTTCTTAATTTCATTTTTGGATTGTTCATTGAAAGTGTATAGAAATACAATTGTGTGACCGTTTTATATTGATCTCGTATCTTACACCTTTGTAAAACTCATTTATGAGCACTAGTAGTTTGTGAGTATGTGTATTCCTTAGGATTTTCTATATACAAAATCATATGATCTGTAAATTGAGAGGCCAGAACCTCCAGGGCATTACTGATAGACATGGTAAGAGTGAACATACTGGTCTTGTTCCTGATCATGGGGAGAAAGCTTTTAGTTGTTCACCAGCAAATATGATGCTAGTTGTGGGTTTTTCATGGATGTTTTTAATCGAGTTAAGGAATTTCCTTTCTATTCCTAATTTAATGAGTGTTTTTACCAAGAAAGATTGTTGGGAATTGTCAAATGCTTTTTATTCATCCACTGAGATGATCATGTGATTTGGGTCTCTTATTCTATCTATATGATAAACTACATTCATAGATTTTTATATGTTGAACCAACCTTGAATTCCCAGTATGATTTCTACTTGGTCAGGCAAATAATTATTCTTATTTTTCTGAATTCAGTTGCTAGTATTTTGTTGAGGACTTTTATTACTAGGGATATTTGGCATAGTTTTCTTGTAATGATTTTGTCTGGGTTTTGTGTCAGGGTATACTATAGGCCTGTGGTGAGATTGAGATTGAAGAATTTGAGGACTAATCAAGGAAAAAAATATGACCACCAGGTGATAGTAGCACATGGGAGATTTATTTGAGTGGTGCTTTGGCAGATTTGCATGCTAAGAAATTCCCTCATAGTATAAGACCATCCAGAGGTTATAGCACAGGGATCACCATCCAGAAAGAGAAGGTCAAGGGAGCTACTAAGGGAAAGAAGGTTGGGAGAAGGGACTTACATGTATAAGTGATGTCTCTGGGCAGTTTGGCAGGATGTCTCTGAATCAAAGAGCTCTGAAGGCAGTAGGGCTTCAATTAGGATTTTATAGCCACAGGATTTATTTTATCTATGGCTAGCAGATTTGGGGTGTAGTTTCATGGGGTGTGCAAATCAGGCAGGCTCTAAGTGCCTAAAATCTGCTTATTTGAACTCTGTTTAAAACAATTAGATGTGTAAAAATTTGAGTTTTGTGTCAGTGGGCTTTGAGCTAATAAATGTTAGCCTACTGTGAAGAAGGAAACAATGTAAGGCTAATATGCAGGGGCTGTCTTTGGCTCATTTATATAATATGGCTTCATAGAGTGAGTTAGGGAGTGTTTTCACTTCTTTTGTCTTTTAGGATGAGTCTGTGAAGGATTGGTGTTAATTCTTAAGATGGTTAGTGGAACTTACTATTGAAGCCATCTAGTCCTAGACTCGTCTTTGTGTGGAAAGTCTGATTACTAATTTGATCTTTATTTAATATAGGTCTATTCATATATTCTGTTTTTTCTTAAACCAGTTTTTGTAGTTTTTTTCCCCTAAGAATTTATTTCATTTCACTAGGTTGTCTTATTTTTTGGCACACAACTGTCAATAGTATTCACTTATGATCCTTTTTATTTCTGTAAGATCATTAGTGATGTCCTCACTTTTATTCCTGATTTTAGTAATTTGTGAGTTCTCTCTGTCTTTTTTTTTTTTTTTTGGTCAATCTAGCTAAAAATTGATTAATTTTGTTGATTTTTTCCAGGAATCAACTCTTGGTTTTGCTGATTTTCTTTAATGTTTTTCTCTATGTCATGTATTTCCACTCTAATGTTTATTATTTACTCCATTCTGCTTTTGGTAGGGTTTATTTTGCTCATTTTCTAGCTTCTTAAGATGGAAAGTTAGGTTATTGATTTCAGATATTTATTTATTTATTTAGGGGGTAGGGGCAGAGGAAGAGGAAGAGAGAAAATCTTAAGGAGACTCCACACCCAGTGTGGAGCTTGACATGGGGCTCAATCTCAAAACACTGAGGGTCCCTGGGTGGCTCAGTTGGTTAAGTGTGTGCTTAGGCTCAGGTCATGATCCCAGGGTCCTGGGATTGAGTCCTGCTCTGGGCTCCCTGTTCAGCGGGGAGCTTGCTTCTCCTTCTTTCTCTGCTGCTTCCCCTGCTTGTGCTCTCTCTTCTCTCTCTCTCTTTCTAAAAAACAAAAACAAAAACAAACAAACCAACCAAACAAACAAAAACCTGAGATCATTACCTGAACCAAAATCAAGAGCTGGACGCTTAACCAACTGAGACACCCAGGCACCCTTTTATTATGTTTTTTAATACATGTATTTATAGCTATAAATTTCCATCTAAGTATTGCTTTTGCTGTATCCCATAAATTTTGATATGTTGTTTTCATTCCATTCATCTCAGTGTATATCCTGCCAGCATTTTGATTTCTTCCTTAGGCCACTGGTTATTTGAATGTGTGGTTTAATTTTCATATATTTATGAATTTCTCAAATTTCTTCCTTTTACTGATTTCTAATTTTGTTCCATGATGGTTAAAGGATATACTTAGCATGATTTCAGTCCTTTTAAATTGACACATGTTTTTGGACCAACATATGGTTTATTCTAAAAGATGGTCCATGTACCCTTGAGAAGAATAGGTATTCTGCTGTTGATGAGCTAAGTGTTCTGTAAATGTCTCTAGGTCTACTTGATTTTCAGTGTTGTTCAGGAGTTCAATTTCCTCCTTGATCTTTTGCCTAATTGTTCTCTCTATATATATATTGAAAGTGGAATATTGACATCTCCAATTATTAAAGTTGAATTGTCTGTTCTCCCTAAAGTTCTGTCAGTTTTTGCTTCATGTACTTTTGAGGCCCTGTTGTTAGGTGCATATATAATTGTTTTATCTTGCCGATAGTTAATCTGTATTATCATTATAAAATGTCCTTCTTTATCTCTATACCATATTTAGACTAAATAAAATTGACATCTATAGCATGAAGAATGGAAATGTAAGGTTCTAACACTTTATGTGAAGTGATACAATATTATTTTTAAATAGAATAAAAAAATTAAAGTATGTGTACAATAATCCTTAGAGAAACCACCAAAAAATACAGAGGTATAGCTAAAAGATAATAGATAAATTAAAATGATATTCTAAAAAAGATCAATTAAATCTAAAGAAACATGAAAGGAGAAATAGGAAAACACAAAATACATGAGATGAACAGAAAACAAGTAGTAAAAAATGGACCCCAAATCTGACCATCTTAATAGTTACATTAAATGTAAATGGATCAAAAGACATTTTCAGAATGGACAAAATCTAAGACTCAACTAAAACAGTGGAGACTTAAACATTATTAGCTTAAAATGGAGTCACCTCTTTGTGTGAATTTATTCCAGAGGGGATGTTTATCTCCCACAGTGTGAATAACTCACAGTAAAAAGATTATGGTTCTTTTGGTAAAATATGTGTAGTATCACTTCAAAATTACCCTGTTTTATTTCTGTTACATTACTATATACATATTACTCCATATGGCTATTCATACATCCTACAACTGTGTATACTCTACTTTACAGATGATTTAAGGGTGTTCATAGGAAATTTTGACTTTAGTGTATTTTGTTTCATATGGAAACTGTGTCCCTCTTGCATTGTCACTGAACTGTACTTAACTCACCTTCCTTGTATGAACAGCTACCCAGTAATAGAAATCTTATTGCCACACTTGAAGCATTCCAATTATATCTCAATCAGGCATTTCCTTTAGTACCTTAATCTTAAGATTCTTCATAGCCCATCCCCTGGACTAAAGAGAATTCTTTTCCCCAAGCAAGAATATGGCTGGACATAAAATTTCTCTCCTATTGATTTTTTCTCCATTTGTACAGATATTTAACTAAATAAAGACCCTTACTACAGTGGACCTAAATTTCCTATCTGTTCTATTTGACTCCCTACATTCTTCTCTCTAATCTATCTGGTTTAGTTTAACTTTTAAAAGCACAAAATTTATTATGTCATGGTTCTCCCTAAAACATTATGTGTCCCTTTGCTGAGCAAAGTTAGTTCTTTTTCAACTCAATAATTAATGGTTTTCATTCTTATTTCCATTTTTAAAAGAAAAATTTAGAATAGTTTTAGACTTACAGAATTGTGAAGCTAGTACAGAATTTTCATATGCACCACACCCATTTTTTCCTATTAACATCTTCCATTTGTCAAGTACATTTGTCACAATTAATGAATCAATATTGGTAGACTGTTATTAACAAAAGTCCACAATTTATTTAGATTTCTTTAGTTTTTACCTAGTATACATTTTCTGTTCCAAAATCCTGTACTCCATTGTAATTATTAATCATGTCTCCTTAGGCTCCTTTTAGCTGGGACAGTTTCTTAGAGTTCTGTTGTTTTTCATGATCTTGATAGTTTTGAGGGTATTGGTCAGATATTTTGAAGAATGCCTCTTCATTGGTGTTATCCTCATGATTCAACTGGGGTTATAGGTTTTTGAGGCAAAGGCTATGGTAGTAAAGTGCCATTCTTATCACATCATATTAAGTGTACATATTATCAATATGACTTATAATTGTTGATGTTAACCTTGATACCTGTCTCATGATCATGTTTGTCATATTGCACTTTTTGGAAGGAAGTCATTATGCATAGTTCACACTTGAGGAGGGGGGAATTATCAACCACCTCCACAAGAATGGAGTATCTACATAATTTAATTGGAATTCTTCTGCATGGAGATTTGTTTTTTCTCCTCATTTATTTATCTAATCATTGATTTATATCATTGATTTATAAACTTGTGGATATATTTATTTTATACTTTTGATTATAATCCAATTCTACTCTATTTTTTTGCTCAAATTGTTCTAGATTTTACCACAAAAGACCCTTTTAGTTAGCTCCTGTGCCTCTTTGATGTACTCACATATTGCTGAGAGTTTTATTGGGTTTGATTTATTGGGATTTTTTGTATATTTATTTGTTTTGGGTTTTTTGTTTTGTTTTGTTTTGTGTTTTTTTTTGTTTGTTTGTTTGTTTGTTTGTTTTTTTTTGCACTTCTTTACTTTCTGGCGTAACTAGATGTTTGAGGCTTATCTTTTAAATTTCCAGCCTTGGTCCTAGAATCAGTGTTTTCTGGAAGGTGTTCTGGTTCCTTTTTTTTTTTTTTAAGAGAATGATACTAGAAACCAAAATCTGGTTCTAGATTTCCTGCTTACTTTGATGTTTCCCTTTTATTCCATCAGTCAAATTCTTTCCCTTCAATTCTTTTTTGTATTTTCTTTCTCTTTTCTTTTTTCCAATTTCCATCTATGCCGTTTAGCTCCTCATTCCTCTACTATAAGAGTCTCTTAAATGGTCTCTCTCTTCAATCTATTTCCCACTTGGCAGCCAGAGGATTTTTATAAAATACAAATCTCATTATGCCATTACCCTGCTTAAAAACCTTCATAAACTCAGCATTGCCCTCAGGAGAAAGTTTAAGCTTAATATTGTTGGAAAGAATTTTGGGATCTGTTTGCTATTTTCCTCTCCAACTTCACCTCTAAAAACTCTCACTCTCGGTTTACACTGCATCCATACTGAAATAATTTTAGTTCCTTATAAGCCTTGCATAGTTTTATTCCTGCAACACTGCCCTTACTCCTCTCTTTTTGCCAACACACACACACACACACACACACACACACACACACACCTCCTCAGATAGATTCCTCCTCAACTTCTAGATCTCTCCCTATATGATTATTTTCTAGAACACTTTCTCCAGGCTGGGCTCCCTTCTTAATATTCTCCTACAAGGAGAACCAATATCTTTGTTTCTTGTTGCAGCCTCATCACAGTGTTTGACAGTTAGCTTTTCACACGTCTCTTCCTTCCAGACAGAAAGCTCTGTGATGGCAGGGACTTTGTACATTTGTTTCATCACTGTATTATTAACAGAATCAAATGTTTAGCACTTGATATACACTAAAGAAGCATTTGTTTAGCGAGTCAGTAAGTGACTCATGGGGTATTTCCTGTCATGCTGGTCTCAAGGGTATAGTGGTCACCTAATGTATTTCCAAAGGTTTGTCAAGGATTAAATGTATATAAATTTTTGTAGGCAGAGTATCACTCAGTATGTGAGACATCTCCTCCATGATGGAAAGATGTGAACAGTTAATGCAACCAATCTATTGTTACTCATAATAAGGCAGAATTTCTAACTTCCTTGTTATTCATTTCCAAATGCAAACAGAAGGCAGAGTGCAGCTTCTGGGCTGCTTGAGATCAATTCTAATGTGTGGGCATGTGCTTGGTTAAACAGACTGGGAAACCAGCCATGGAGAAATGAACAGGAATTCTAAAGCTGCCAAGGAATTTACACCTGCACCTCATAGCTCAGAATAGAGCCTGTTCTCAAAGGTATTACCAAACAAGTTCCAAAACTTCTACACTTTCTCCCTGATTGTTACACACTCACAAAGACACTAACACAAGAACGAACAAATAAGGTTTGACATTGCTCACCCACACCCTTTTATACCCACAGGAAACTTTGGTATCTTTTAAATATTTTTTTTCCTTGAGAAACTAGGACAATCATTTTGCTCTCATGAAATATGGCTTGAATGTGAGGTTTCCAGAGCTACCCGAATGGAAATGATCTGACTCCTTCTGAACATATGTGCAGCAATGCTCTTCCTCTAAATCTGATAGTATGTTATAGACATTGCCTTCAATCCTCTCCTCTTAACTTAGATCTCCCTTAGATGGGGAATGGAGAGAATATTAATAACCCTCCTTTAATAGGTTTTCCAGGAGAGAGCCTAAAGCTGCCAAACTTTACCAAGTTTTTCTCATGAAGGAGAATATGTTTGTGTATCAGGTTTGGAAGGAAAGTGGTATTAAATGGAATTAACTGGATATATTTGTCTTCAAGGGATTGGCTCTATGTAGTCAAGTGAAGAAAACAGAACAGCTGAATACACTAAAGTGGTTTCTTTAGTCTTCTAGAAGCCATGCTGATTGTGTATATGTACTGTCCCTCTTGGCCATGCTAATTAGGATGACTAACTGTTAAATTTTTTTCCCTACTCTCTATCTTTGATAACCCAGGATAATCATTTTGTCAATACCCTATGTTATTTAGTGCTCATCCATTAGAACAGTGGGCCATATGGTGCAGGTATGATTTTTTTTATAGCCACTAGGTTTGTCAGATAAAATATAAGATGGTCACTTAAATCTGAATTTCAGATAATCAAATATTTTTTAATATAAATATACAAGTAGGTAATATCCGGGACATTTTTACAATAAAAATCAGTTTTTTTAATCCAAAATTCAAATTTAATCAAGCATCCTATTTTTTTTTTATTTGGTTAACTCAATGTCATGCCGAATCCTTCAGGCCAAAATATTTTTAAAAATTTTGAATTTCAATCCAAGAATAAAGGACTATTTTAAAAGAAGAAAATGGGTTTACTGCAATTTTACATCAGCTTTGGCTCCTCGTGATCCCAAAATTTGCAAAGTCATTTTTTAAAAGATTTATTTATTTATTTTGAGAGAGAGAGAGTAGGCATATGAGCTGGGAGAGGTCAGTGGGAGAGAGAGAAGAGCAGACACCACACGTGGAGCCCCATGCAGGGTTGGATCTCAAGACCCTGAGACCAGGAGGTGAAATCAAGAGCTGGAAGCTCAACAGACGAGCCACACAGGCATCCTCCAAAGTCATTTTGAAAAAAAAAAAAAAGGAATAAAGTTAGCAACACTGTTTTTTTTTTAAATAATTTGTTTCTGTGAAAATCACTGAAAAGTTTAAATTATGTAAACACTTCTGAGTTTTTACTACATACCTATTCCTCTAACATGATTTGAAAAGTAACCTGAGCAAAATAAATGTAAGTGTTTTTCCACATAAAGTTTGACTTCTTTTCCATTACATTGTGACATCAAAGCCTCAGCAAGCTCCTCTTTTCTTTTGTAGGGTTTTTATGTCAATTTTGTCCATTACTAACCTTTGCTATACTTTTCTCAGACAGATGATTTTATCTGCCACCTAAACATAGAACTCCGGAGATACTGGAAATATTTAACACAACTACAGAATGATTCTTATTGGGATTGAGCTAGCGTTAGCCATTCTCTTAAATATTTAAAAAGTTGATTTGAAAAGTTTATGAATTCTTAAGCAAGTCATGTGTCTTCTGCTTTGTTTTTGCTTCTGCGATATATTCTGTCTTTTTTTAAAAAGTGAATTAAGTTAACAAAAGCTTCTTTTTGTTTTTTTCAAACAAGAACTCCCCAGAACTAAGAAGAAAGCCTCTAAGAAAGGGATAAAGAAAGGGGGGGTAATCAGAAGGGGGAATGAAGCATGAGAGACTATGGACACTGAGAAACAAACTGAGGGCTTCAGAGGGGAGGAGGGTGGGGGAATGGGATAGGCTGGTGATGGGTAGTAAGGAGGGCATGTACTGCATGGTGCGATGGGTGTTACACGCAACTAATGAATCATCGAACTTTACGTCAAAAACCAGGGATGTACTGTATGGTGACTAACATAGTATAATAAAAAAACATAAAAAAAAAAAAGAAAGAAAAGCCTCTGGTATATCTTTAAAATTACTTGGCAACAAAATAAACCTAGATATAAAAAAAATCCTTTTTTATGGGGTGGTTGGGTGGACCAGTCCGTTAAGCATCTAATTCTTGATTTCAGCTCAGGTCACGATCTCAGGGTCCTGAGATTGAGCCCCACATGGGGCTCTGTGCTCAGTGGGGAGTCTGCTTAAGACTCCCTCTCCCTCCCCCTCTGCACTGCTCCCTGTTTGTGCTTTCTCTCTAAAATAATAAATAAATTTTAAAAATGCTTTTTGTTAGTTGTGTGTTAGCAGGCACTGATTATTCTATCTTTGTGATAAGAACCATACAAAAGAGAAGCAACTCTTAGGATAATGATTTTTCCTCCCTGCAATCAAGGTGGAGTGATTGTTGGAGGACTTCATAACTGTCTCTTCAAGCATCACTTAATGTGTGCACGTATTGAATTCTGCTGAGCTACCTTCCTAGCCTTCACATCCTCTGTAAGGTTTTCTACTAATATTAAGAGAGTGCAAGGAAAGACAGAGGTCAGGGTAAGGGAGTGACTTGTGTTAGCTTGTCATTCTTTCCTTTTTGTTTTCAAAACTCCGTCTCACTTGATGGGATTCCTGGGTGGCTCAGTCAGTCAAAGCATATGAGTCTTGGTTTTGGTTCCAGTCATGATCACATGGGTCATGATCTCATGGATCATGAGATCTAGCCCCTTGCGGAGCTCCATGCTCTGTGTGGAGTCTGCTTAAGATTCTCCCCCTCTGCCTCTCCCCTCTCTCAAATAAATAAACCAACCTTAAAAAAACAAACAACTCCTTCTTACTTGAGTCCTCTCCTTGATCTTTCTATTGTGTAAAATATGTGTAATTACATATATAAAGTCCTTTTGTTACTTTGAGATGAGCATCCACCTTCAAAGCTATAAGGATTAGACCCAGGCAAGCAGGAACGCAGAACCAGGTAATTTCATCAGTGTGTGTGTGTGTGTGTGTGTGTGTGTGTGTGTGTTCTTGCCTTCTCTCACTCTTCCCCTCCCCCTCTTTTTTTTTTTTGTAGTGAAAGTTATTTGAGAAAATCCAACTTTACCTTGGCTGAATCTTTTTGTCTTTCCATTCCACCCCCGTAGAGAGTTGTTAGAAAAATTCTCATGACCAAAAATGGTGGAAACTCTGAAGCTCAAGAGTCCCTGTCTGAGCTGGATCCCTGAGTTGGTTTGTAACCTTATGCAGATGTGAGGACTCAGAGCCAGCCTGGGGGCATTAGTCCCAGCAGGGTTTGTCCATCACACAAACTATATTCATTCTTATTCAAAGCCCCATAGAAAACTTTACCAGGGTACAATTTTCATATCCCCAGTTTCCCCATCTAGGTCTAAACAGTCATAGACAAGAAATAAAGTTAAAGAGATTAGAAAAAATGAATGCAGGAATTCCATCTAAGGAGTGGCCAGTCAGTGTTTCTGACCATGCCTCTGTCCATGGCATGAGTCCCTACCACCTCCAGGCTTTGCTCAGCTTACAAAGCAGGAGAACCAGGCCCACAGTCATAGGGCTGGGAGCTCAGGGCAGTAGGGGTAGCCCTGTTTGCCAGCATAAAAGGTGCCAGAGGAGTAGTGTGAGCTTACTGCAACATGGAGTAATCATTCCATTATTATATAATGACTTAACAGTTATGTATTAGACTCATCACAACTGGGTAATAGACTGAACTCATAAAAGCTTTTCTATGTCATGTAATATTTATAATGTGCTTTCTATTTATTATCATTTTTAATACCTTCAAATATGAACCCTCTACATTTACCTAGTGCTTCCCTATTTTATAGAAATCCAAACAGTGTATGTGTGCATTGCTGACCCTCTTGTTTAAGCACATTTTCTTCAAAACACTAGAAGCATTTTCTGAGATCTTAACCTCCAGGCACAGCCTGAGAAATGCAAAATTGAGAAGTGGGTGAAGTTTGACTTTAAAGCTCTGATTTGTTTCTCTGATGCCTTGTTTGCTCTCATAGAACCTCTCCTGCAGTACCTGTCTTTCTGCTGCTCGTGCCTCTAACCCTCCCCACTTTGTGTCTGATGACACATGTACTCTCGTGTCCGTAGGCAATAGCTTGTCCTATAGAACAGACTCTCCGTGGATTTCCTCCTACAAGAGGTGCTTTTTAGCCATTACTTCAGCTGTGTGATGAAAGACTCTATCTCTGATTCAATGAGTATAAAGTAAAACAAATTAAAGATTTGTTATTTCTGTTTTTGTTGTTGGCATCAACATCTTCCCGGCACCCGCCCCCTCAACCAAACTGCAGCACCATGATGTATAATACTCCACACGCTGACCTCCCAGGGACTGGTGCACAATGTCGTGCTGGGTCTGGGAAGGAAGGAGCCCTCCATCCAACAGCAATGTGAGTGGCCCAGGTATTCTTACAAGCAGCCATTCGCCCAGGATGCTGTCACAGCCTGGACTGTCTCAGGGGCTTACTGTACAGAGCTTTATTGCAGCAAGTGACCCACTTAATAATTATTTTAATATGGCATTGGGAGGATTTATGTTTCTAAAATGTGATTTTAATAATTCTCTAATTGTGTCCATTAATCTTTCTCTCCTTTTGGGGAAACAGGGAGTGGTGGGTGCATACCCTAACTGCATGTTAACACCTTTGTAAAGTCTTTTTATCCGGACCTTGAGTGATTCGGAGACTTCCACGTAGAAATCACACATTTACTGGGACTGTCAGCCTCATTGTCATTAATTCTGATTCGGTGCTCAGCAATTCCCATGACAACTGTTGACTTTTATTGTCTCTCTGAAATTGGTTCCATTCTGAGAATAATCTGAAACTAATTTCATGTTATTTTATTTTGGTCATATTACTGTAGTGTTCCCTCCAACCCCTTCTCCGACACTTGCAATTTGGCTGAGAAATGTAGCTTCAAGACAGAGAAGACATTTCACGAGTTCTATGCACCCTCATGGGAATTGCAGAGTTGTTTTTTTTTTTTTTAATCTATTTCATTATTTTTTTTATATTTGAGACTCAGACTGTCTTCTTCTTTTTGGAACTTTTGAAGGAGATTATTTTTTCAGGAATTATACATTTGAGCCTCAGCTACAGAAGCAATTACTTTTTAAGGATACCTAGTTCTGCATTTGGCAGCTCTCAGATCAGAAAAAGGTATTGTGACTCCCTCTGGAGGGAGGTGTTTGTTAAAAAGATGAAAGGTTTTCATTAAAAAACTTGGCAATTGTGTCTTATGAATTCAGGGAAATTAAAATTGATCTCAGGGCCCCAGTTCCTCGTAAAAGATTCCTCAATGTCCCAAACGTACCTACCCGTTAGACTGTTACTTGATTGTCTGAGACACAGACACTTCCCTGCGCATTGATCCAGTGTCTGTGGCTACTGGTTGGCACTCCAAGCTCCACTATTTAATCATGAGCTCCTCTGGGCTGTGCCACTTGTGATCGCCCTCCGTTCTTCTCTTATCGCTGCAGAAGCTTTTGCAGGCACAGCAAATTATCCTCTTTTTCTAAGTTGTTGTTTATTTTCCTGAAAGAATAATAGAAGGCAGCTGAAGAAATGTGAAGATGTTTAAAGCTGACCTTCTGAACACCAAAAAAACCCCAAATGAACAGCTATTGTAAGGCAATTTTTATTGTGTTTGTCAGAATAAGTTGAGCGGTGGCTTAAAAAAAATGATGGATTCGTGCAGGACTTGAGGCAACTATTTGACTTTGTGTCAGAGATGCTGGTTTTTTCCAAACTGAAAGTTTTCGTGCACCATACTTCAACCCCTACTGCTTGGCGGAGTTGGTTTTTCAATTGCAATCAGTTCTGAGAGTGCAAGCACGTTTCTCAAGAAGGAAATGCCTACAAAGTGTGTGTGTGTGTGTGTGTGTGTGTGTGTGTGTGTGTGTGTTTGCATTTGGACATGTAAATTTCTACTAAGGGATTTTCTTATGTCCCTTAAATAAAAAAGCAATGACTGGTTGAGAAGTGTGTTTGAATAATCATGAGCTCTTTCGTAAGTTTCCTCAATTCTTGTTGTCAGAATTTGCCAGTTCTGTATAACACATATTATAGCAGTCAGCTAAGAAGCTTAAAATGTCTGTAACCTTTAAAAAAAGGCCTGGGTCACTGACATTTTTTCCGGAAGGCAGTGATGGGGCCCCCAAAATGTTTCAGAAAGTAGTCTTTCCTCCTCAAACTTTTACTAATGAGATTATACTTTATTTGACTTAATAAGCTCTCCTTTTAAAACATTGCTTTGCAGAACATATGCATAAAGGTGAGGTCTATTAGTCACTTGCTCTACAATAGCAAATATTTTCAGGAGTTTTTTCATGGCCGTGACACCAAAGTTAAGGGGGAGGTCACTAAAGATGCAGAATGATTTTTCAAGGCTACAGCATTAGTAAATGATAAGATGAGGATGCAAACCTAGGACTTTCAAACTGAACTCCAGTGCTTTTTCTGGAACATTGCAGCTACTCTTTTAGTGGGAATTCCTTTAAATAAATTTTTAGTGTACCTCTACTACCAGGGAATAGGGTTTTGATTGCAGAAGACAGGGTATCTTGGAACATAAGCAGGTTTGGGTGCTAGGTGGAAGAATGTGAGTGTGTCAGCATGCGGTGGGGTAGAGGTGTTCTTTAAAAGGACAGAGATCACAGAGAACAGAGGAATTAGCAGGGGTTTGTTAGGGGAAAAGAGGATACACAGAGTAAGATAGAAGGAAGCAGTAATAAATTTTCCTTAGTCATTCTCATCATTTGTGCTCAGGTTCCTGGAGAAAGGTGTGATCAAGATTTATAGAAAATCATTTCCCAAGCCAAGTTGGTTCCTTGGCTAAGGGGGCCTCTCAGGAATCATACAAATGGAAAAGCTTTATATAGATTTGGGAGATAAAACCTGTTGTCCGTGTGATTTGGGAGCATTGAGTTTTATGTATTAGTAGCTGAGCAGTTTGCAAATGGACCACTGGGAAATTGTTGCCCTTGTCTTTGAGAAGATCATGCACCATTTAAATTGGGAAACAGAATCAAGACATATGACTAGACTCTAGAAATATCCCTAGAAAACCCTTGTAAGTATATACAAATTAACATACAGCAAATGATGTGCAAGGTGCCGAAGGGATGTGTGTAATGGACTCATCAGAATCTGTAAGAAGCTAGATTGCAAAATAAATCATGCATTAGTAGCTTTTCTATAACTGGGTGAATGGCTCCATTCCTTAGTAGCTTTTATGCACAAGTTAATTGTGTGAGATTATTGATGTTTGAGTTGTTTTTTATAAAGTTATCAGAAGGTATTATGAATGCAAAGAAAGCAATTGAGTTTAAGATCACTGTGCTGAATGATTCCCCCAAAAAGGAAACCTTTACCTGCAAACAGTGCACATTTCCTTCCTTCCCAACTCCCCACATACAGAATTAGAACTTCTAGAGCCTCTTAATTACATGTAGAATGACTGCTTGATGCATAACATTATTGCCTTGACTTACTTTTAAATTTCTGGGTGAAATTAAGGATGTGGAAATAATCTGTCTCTAGGATTGGTATTATTAGAAGTGTTTCTGGGCTGTGAAAGATAGTTTCTTAGAGGTGACAACAAATAGAAGATATTTCTCCCCAGCTATTTAAAGGGACAAACCTGAGATAAATGCAAGTTCATTCACACAATTCTTAGATGCATAGAGAATGGAAGCTCTTTTGTTTATCTAAAAGCTATTGGGTCTTTTCCATGTACCTCTAACTGCTGTTGGCCAAAAAGAAATTAACTTTATTCAGTCCAATGGCGTTTAAAGCTTAGTTGTATCTGATATTTGAACAACCTTTAGATAACACTCCATCTATACGGTACTTGCTCATACCTCTCCTTTTGCTCCTGCCTACAGCAAGAAGTCATCCTATCTGAGCAGTTTATAGATTTTTTCGAAAGCCATGCTATGTTCTCTCCTGCTTATTACCAAATGATAATATAAAAAGCGTACTATCATAGATATAAGAAAATAATAAAAGAGAACAATCTATCACGATGGTGGGTTGAGTAGTGGTTACCAAAAGATATGTCCACCCAGAACATCAGACTTGTGACCTTATTTGGACGGAGGATATTTACAGATGTAGTTAAGATCTCAAAATGAGATTATCCTGGATTAATGGGTACTAAATCCAATAATGAATGTCTTATAAGAGACAGAAAAACAAACAAGCAAACAAACAAACAGAAACACAGAGAGCAAAGCCATTTGAAGATAAGAGAGGGCAGAGATTGGAATTATGTATGCCAGAAAACAAAGTATGCCAGGAGCCACCAGAAGCTGGAAGAGAGAAGGAAAAATTTTCTCTTAGAGGCTTCAGAGGGAGTGGGACTTTGTTGACACTTTGATTTCTGACTTCTAGCCCCCAAACTGCAAGAAAATAAATCTCTGTTGTTTTAAGCCATGCAATTTGTAGTAATTTGCTATAGCAACCTTAGGAAATGAATACAGCTAAAGACTACCTTTCCACTGTAACCCATCAATTGTTAATCTCCACTTTGTATTTCTCACGTGCACACATATTTGACAGAGTAGTGTTATGGTATAGGTTCCAGTGAAAGGGGAAGAAAGGCTATTGCTTATTGAGCATATTCAATGTGCCAAATAGAGCGGTCACTTGCTCTCATGGGGCTTTCCTTTTTTGTTGGGTATGGTTTTCATCCAGTTAGTCCAAAGAATCTTTCAGGGTTGGGAGAGTTAGGTTGGAATGGGGAGCAGATGATGATCTGTTGCAGAAGAAATGCAAAGAAAAGTAATTAACATTACCCTTTTGATATTCAAAATATTATTGTGCGGTAATACAATGGCCATGAAAGCTAGGCTAATGTCAAAATGGGAATTTTTCAAAATCCCTCTTTTTTCTATCACTACCCACAAGTCCATCCCCCAAATCTACCCTTCTGAGTATATAAAAAGCCAAGCTTGGGCAACTCAAGTCAGAATTTTCCCAGGGGTGGAATATCCTTTCTGCCCTGTTTAGTGAGACCTTTGTCAGTGAAACATGCTGTGTACTGACAGAGAGAGGACAAAGTGTAGGGAAAAGAACTAGTCAATCATTGGGCAGAAGTGTATTAAGTGAGGGTGATACTTAGTGCAGAAGAAGACTTTCTCCACTCCATTACCATCCCACGGGCCACCCCATATACACCTGGTGTAGCAACATCAAAGTGACTTAGGCATAGTGTGCGCAAGCTAACAGGCCTTGAAAGTTTCATGTCTCCAAGCTTCCCTTGCTTCCCTAATGGTATATGCAGGTCCCAGAAATATTGGCAACCCTGGCTGGGAGCTTCCAGAAGGGATTGCCAAAGTAGGGGCAGGATGGCTCCGTAGGAAGAGCTTCCGAACAGTTCACCCAGGCAGAGTTGAGTGGTCGTCACAGTCAGAGTCTCAAGATGTCTCCAGTATCTGGGGGAGCTGAAGTGAGTCCAAGTAAGCCAGGAGCACTACTATGATCTATCCATGCTCAGAAAGCAGCTGGATCATGAATTACCCCAGCTACTACTGCAAATGCCAGCAGGGAAACAATCAAGTGGCTGAATGACATCACCTTGGAGGTCAGCATTGCTGAAGGACACTGAGCCCAGGGACCTCCCCGTTACCACACGTTTGCATAAGCTACAACTCTGCACATACACCCAAATGTTACAATGAAGAGGTGGCTAGGAAGGCAGAGATGACTGAGAAGTAAAAAAAGACAAAAGCATGTAAGATCTCAACTTGATATCCTTACCTTAACCACACCTGCAAAGACCCTTATTCCAAATAAGGTCACATTCTGGGGTTTTAGGTAGGCATATCTTTTGAGGGCCAATATTCAAACCACTATAGTGATATATTGTTCTCTTTTGTCACTTTCTTATTCCTGTGATAGTATTGTTTTTTACATTATCTATTAGTAATGAACAAAAAGAAAATAGCATGGATTTCAAAAAATCAACAAAACTCTATGCCTGGGCTGATTTCCCTTTTTCTAAACTTGTCTCTACTTCTCATTCCTGAAGAGGTTCTGTGTGCCTGGCTATCTTTGTATAGCAATTCTTACATCTAGAAATGAGCTCTGTAAAGCTGGTTGTCAGGACATCAAGGATCAAATATTCCACCCCAGGAATCCACAACCCTGTCTGTTCAACTACTAAACAGCCCTATAAATAGAATCACAGAAATTCTTGGTTCTACTTAACTAGTTGGACAAAGCAGAAAAGGTTTCCCTGCGGTCATTTAACTCGGAAAGAAGAAGTGAGTGAAAATCTAGTTCTCTTACACATAGATATAAAATATTTTCAGGGCAATGTTGACTTAAGAGGGTTAGTCTTTGTATTTGAAGCTGAAGCATTCACCTTGAATTAGTCGTCATCATCTCAATGTTAGGGTGCCAGCTTAGACTTAGGTTCAGGAACCTTCTAAGGGGTAGTTCTCCAATCAGAGCCTTAGAATTTTCATCCCCCAAATCTTGGAACATGAAACCTTCTTGAAATGTGATGCCATTCCTCTTTCCATTCCTCTTTCCTCAGAGTAAGGATTCCATTCCTTATTCTGTGAAGTAAGTGGTTTGGACCACATGGTACCATTTTGCTCCTCTTATGTCAGGAAGTTTAAAAGACTTGATTTGACTATCCCAATCTATCTCCATATGCCTCCATTCAAACGTGAAACAATGAGGGAACAGGCCAAAAAGGAAAACTGAAACTATCTCGCATTTGAGCTAAGTGGAATTAAACAAGTCACTCAACCTTACTGTTCCATAGTGTCTAATCTGTAAAATAATGGCATTGGAATAGGTAATCCTACGTACCCTTCCAGCTCTAACTTTGCACTGTCTAATGTGATAGCCACTGGCTATGTGTGGCTATTGGACACTTAAAAGTAATGTACATTTCTCACTAATATTTTTATATTAGTTATATGTTGAAATGACAGCTTTTTGGATATATGAGATAAAATAACATTATTAAAATTAATTTAATCTGTTTTGCTCTCTCTTTTTTTTTTTTTACTATGGCTTCCAGAAAATCTAAATAACACATGTAGCTCACAGTATATTTCTGTCGTATGGCGCTGTTCTATAATACCTATGCAAAACAGTTTTGAGACTAAGGCCCATATGTCCAGAGTTACATACAGTGATCATATGCCATGTGTGCTTTTAATTTGCATGGATATACGTATAAATACCCGCACATATACACATACGCAAGGCATCTTTTAAAAAACAATGTTACTGTAAAAGCATGTTTCATCCCCTTCCTTTGTTATCAGGCAATCTAGTACCACCACTCGTCTTGGTCATAAATACTCAATTTAGGAAAATAAAGGCTTTGACCGAACACAAATTTTGTATCAATGTAGATTACCTTTTTAAACATTACTTATTTTTAGAAAAAATAATACATGCCATTGACAGGTTATATACTGGTAAGCGATTAAGGAAATGGGGAAAAAAACTTAAAACTTTAAAAAAATCAAACTCGTAGAGATAAAAAAAACAACCTCATATCCAGATACCCTCACACAACAGGTGTGTGTTCCCGGTGACTGGGGCTCAGCCATGGTCTTGCTGCCCTGCTCTGGCTCAGTTCTCTTTAGCACCCATGATACATATACCACTCATAGCCCCATTTTCCCTCTATTCTCCCAACACCAATTATTCCTCACTCCCTAAGCCTATTTTCTGCTGATAATTTATCCTTTCCTTTAATTATTTATATTCTCAGAAAAAAGTTTTCCCTTATTGAATATCATAAACCAGATTAATTTATCCCCTTGTTCTTTATCTTTGCGCAGCCTGCTCTGGGGAAAGCTCTGTCATAGGCACTCAAAGAAATGCAAAGATAAATTAGACTTAGAGCTTAACCTGTACTTCTTCTTGAGGGAGTGCGTGAGATTTCTAGAATGTCAATCTGTATATGTGGGGTAGTCTACTGCAGCGGTGAGCACAAGATAAAGAGCAAGTATCACAATGCCTGTGTTTTAATACTAGCTCTCCTACTGTTTGGTTGTGTGAGCTTGGACAAGCAACTTTATCTCTTTGAACCTCAGCTTCTTCATCTGTAAAATGGAACTGATACCAGTTATCTTCTCCATAGAATGTGTATGAGGTTTAGAGAAGATAATTTACTTAAAGGGATCAGTTCTGAGTCTGGCAGGGAATATGTTCTCAATGAAGGTGAGCTACTGTTTTTTTAATTACGGAATATAACTATGATTTAATTATGGATATAACTATGATTATAGTCCTATAAGCAGGCTTGTACTTGTATTTTAATATATTTACATATAATATATATTATATTATTTATATATACATATATACACAGATATAATCCTATATATATTATATATAATCCCATATGTACATATATATATATATATATATATATATATATAATCCTATAATCCTATAAGAAGGATAGACATTTGAAGTACAAATAAAAGTGCTGGGAATTTTTTAGAAGTAGCACATTCTTCCGTTTGAAGAAGGAAGGAAAACTTTGTGTAGAATGTGGGATTTGCTCCAGACAAGAGAGAGTTTACCTAAATACAGATGAGGATTGGATATTCCAAATGGAGGAGCTGACATGAGTGACATGAAACTTGCCCTATGGAACAACCAATGACTAATTGGGTGTTGAAAATACGATTTCTGAGAGGAAGTAGAAAGAATTAAGATTGAAAAGGAAGACTGAGAATAAGACTTCCTCAAGTAGACAATATATTTTCACATGATCTTCCATAAAAATGCAACCCTTTTATTTCCATTGTATGGTGTATCTTTATAACCATATTTAGATTATAAGTAGTAGTGATTCTGTATGGATTTGTGTTGGCATTTTCCCTTGTGGCTACTCCTTAGTTTCATTCTCTCTAAATTCCAAAGAACCCAGAAGCAATATGGACATCCTTCTAGTTTAGTAATGTCATTTCCAAATCCCCATGTCTCTGCTCTAAATTACAAATCATGCTCCTTCAAGTCTCATGCCATCCAGCTACCAACTTCTAGACTTTCTTGTCACCCCCCCTCCAGCAATTCCTCCTTTCCATCCAAAATTTCATGCCTGGACTGCAGCTTTCTAAACTTTAAAATAGTTTCTTAATTCTGCTATAACTGTTCTCCATGTGGTCTTGTCATGTAACAGATGAGGGGGCTGGGTCTTAGCCCCACTATTTATTAGCAGTATGACCTTGGATAATTTGCTTCACTTCTCTGAGCTTATTATAGCAATAGGCATAGTGTAAACTTAATAAAGTTATTATGAAATAGGATGACGCATCTGAAATACTTAGCACCATAGTTGGTACATAATAAACCTTCCAAAACTTTTGCTATTCGGTGTTATGACCGTTAGTCCTTTAATCCATACATTACCATCTTAACAAATCATTCCTGTCTTCATTTCCTTTCTTATTTAGCCTAGATGTGAACATGGCTCCTAATCTTCAGTACATCTCCTATTAGTACTCTCAGGTCCCTTGCCTTACATGCCCTCAGACAGGCTGTAACCTGGAGCCATCCCATTCTCTTTACCTCCTCACCTATGATCAGGATGTTGAGGCTCCAATGAGAAAAATCACCAAAAACTTAAGCCATGATAAATTAACACAGTCCTTCCTTAGCTCCTAACTCAGACCTGGGCTCTTTTGTGTATCCCTATATAACATTCTTTCCCATTCCCTATGAACAGACAATTCAGGGCTGACAAATTGTCTGAAGTCTTTACCCTCTACCATGTTCTCTCTCAGCTGGTGGCTTCCCCTCATCCTACAGAGACAAAATTGAGAACTTCAGGCGGTAAATCCCATGGCTTCTTGCCTCTGTATCTGTAGACTTACTTTTACCTCCTCCTCCCATCCTCTCAAAGGATTCTTTCAGAAATAGAGCTGTATCAATTACAAAGCCTTATTAACATACCTATTCGTTGAACCCAGAGAGTGCTTATTGCTATATGACAAAAGATGCTTTTCTCATTGGATTTAAAGTCTGAATAAGCAAGCTGAAATAATTCAAATATGAAAAATTAGCTTAGAAAGTATTTAAATCTCACAGGTATAAGATGTTTTAATTATATTCCCTGCTAATACACAGTTGAAAAATTTTAAGAGGTAGAAGAAATATAATTCAAATGATAAACTGAATTATAGTATTGTTAATAAATGTTACTGAATATTAAATTTAGGAGTGTATATCTTTGTGGTCCATGAAAACAGTAAAACAATGAAAATTCTCTCTATATATACACAATGCATGTATATATACACTTTTGTGTATATGTATATGTGAGTGTGTGTATATACGTATATATATTCTTCTTTGTCTTTTGTTTATCTAAGCATAAGATTCTAATGCCTGACTATGCTACAGATGTATCTGGTTTTGAAATGTTCTAGTGACATAATGTGGTGATACATTTTTTGTGTGCTTAATGCCCTTGAACATCTCAGTCTCTCATAGAATATTCCACAGCAATATTCTTGAGAGGAACACATGTCTCAGATTTTCAAGGACAAATCAAATCTCAAATCTCCTGACCCATTAGTTGTTTGATTGTTGATTGATTTAATAATCATTTGTTAGCTATCTGCTCTACCAGGCACAGTACAGTGGGGAAAGTAGGAGCAAATATAGATAAGAGTAATGCAGTTTTATAGACAGAATTACTCGGGAAAACTGCAAAGGGAAAAAACAATTCAGATGAGGTTATCAGGAAAGCTTCACGGGGTCATATGATGTAAACTCCAGTTTGGAAATCTAGTTCATCAAATGAGTAATTCCACAGTTCCTCATTCCATCCTCCTTTTATTCAAATTCCAAACCCTGTGCATTGTTGCTTCTCCTGTGGAGGGCTTCAGTGGTAAATGGCTCTCTCCAGCCTACCCACATCTTCTCTGTGCTTTTTTTAAAATCTCCTTAGTTGCCTTGATCACTGCCTATCCACCCGACATCTCTCATTAGCACCTGCAACTTTGCCCCCTCTTCACTCAAAAGATACACGGGCATTTTTTCCTTTAGTCTGACACCTGATTCCACACCAGCAGGATGAAGATCTGTCCTCTCAGACAGTGTGCTGGGTACAGAGCTCAATTGTAAACAAACAGATCCTTAAACAACTGCCTTACCACTCCTCGCACACCCTGTGTGTTTCCTGCTCAGGGCACGGTGGCCGGGAAGGTGACAAGTGATGGGACAAGTGGGCAGATCGAGAAGACAGGATTGGCAGTTAGCAGGTGAGTTTTATCCTGGGCTGCTAGTCTTGGCCTTATACACAGATGACTTGTACACCCTTGGGGATTATTTTTCTTCAGTTTCCTTAGTTGAGAACTGAAATCCCTTCTAATTTTGCTATTCCTAGAAAGAAGCTACACAAATTCTGATTTTGTCAGAATCCTCAAGTTACTCAACTGGGAACATTTTTATTTCCTATTGGCTTCTGAAATACCACACTTCCCTGGTTTTCTTCCTCAATAGCTGTGCCTTCTAAGGCTCCCTGACTGTCTTCTTCTTGCTTGCATATCTGATTCTAGAAATTGAAGTGCCCCAGGGCCTCATCCTTATCATCTTCTTTTCTCTATCTATATGTTCTCCCTCAATGCTCTTCTCTAGTCCCACAGCTTCAAATACTGTCTTTACCGTGGTGAGTGACAGATTTATTTATCATGCTCTAACCTCTTCCCTGGTGTATCCGCCTGTCTCTTCTACATCTGCACTTGGTGTCTGGTAAGTATTTTAAACTTAACATGTCTCGAGTAAACCAATTGCCTCTGCACCTGCCATTGCCAACCCTGCTTCCCACCTTGTTGCTGTAAGTGGTACCCCATCCATGCAGTTACTCATGCTAGAAACCTGAATAAGAATCATTACTGATTCTTTTCTTTCCCTCCATTCCCACATTTTTCCTTCCATGAGTCCAGTTTTCTCTTTTTCAAAATATGTACCCATGGTCTGGTTATGTTTAAGCATCTCTACCATGACCACCCTGGTCTAACTACTTCGACTCTCCGACCATAGCCATGGCCTCCGTGTTCTTCCTATTCTGCAGGACAGTCAGAGTTATATTTCTAAAGCATAGATTATATTCTTAAGTACCCCTGCTAAGACATCTCTAATGGCTTTCCATTGAAACTGAGTAAAATACCATAAGGCCCACACGATCCAGCACCTGCCTTCCCCTCTCTCTACTCTTCCCCTGGTGTACTATTCTCCAGCTGCTGATTTTCTGTACACTGGGTACATCACGTTTGTTCCATTCACAGAGCCTTTGGTTATACTGCTCCTAATTGCATGGAATTCTGTTCCCCAGATCTCCACATCCACATGGCTGCCACCTTCTCATTATTCAGGCTGACCTCAAATGTCATTTTTTCAGAGATGCTTCCGAACACTCTAGGAAAGGCACCCCCTACTCCATTATGCTCTACTGTATTACCTTATTTCAACTTCAGAGCACTTGGCAATGTCTGAAATTATCTGATTTTTTCCCACATGTTCACTATCTGTTTCTGTGTACTGAAGTATAAGCTCTTTGGGCCAATGACTCTGTTCATGTCTTCATGGCCACATCCTCAGAGGCTGGGTCAGTGCCTGGTCTGCAGGAGGTGCAGAGTCACTATTTGTTGATTGACTAACTAAATACTAGGTTCAACCAGCTTTTGCTGCTTTGCCTCTTTAGTGGCTAGATGGTAGTTTTCTTCATAAAGAAAATCTCCTTTATGTGGTCCAGTCCCATCAGCTCAGTCCCTGAGGAGGGCAGGAAGAGAATGTGTATTGATATCTGAGAGGAATTGATGAGCACTTTGAAATCTATTTACAGCTAATCATTTAATCAAATATTATTCAACAAGTATTTCTTAAAGGTCAAAGGTGGTTGGGCATTAGAGCCTGGGTAACAAAGGCAGTAAATCATGATCTGTCCCCTCAAGGAGTTCACCATTTGGTAAAGAAAGTGGACACTGTCTTAGTCAGCTTGGACTTTCAAAATAAAATACCCAAGCCTGGGTGGCTTCAGTAACAGAAGTGAACTTTCTCACAGTTCTGGAGTCTGGGAGTCCAAGGTCAGAGTGCCACCAAGGTCAGGTTCTGGTGAGAGCCTTCTTGCTGGCTTGCAGATGGCTGTCATCTTGCTGTTTTCTCACACAGCCTTTCTTCAGTGAGTGTGCAGGGGGAGAAAGAGAGAGATTTCTCTCTCTCTTCCTTTTATAAGACCACCAATTCTATTGGATTAGTACCCTACTCTTGTGACCTCATTTTTAACCTTAATTACTTCCTGAAGACCCCATCTCCAAATACTGCCACAGTGGGCTTAGAACCCCAACATATGAATTTCGGGGGACACAGTTCAGTCCATAGCAGACACATACACAGGTCCTTGCAGTGCACCAACAGAGGGAAACACGGGGTGCTGTGGAGCACAAGCAGGAAAAGGCAGTGCAAGCAGGGGTTAGCCAGTCCAGATGCCTCCCCAAAGGAGTCGGCATGGGCCAGTAATGAGATCCTGGCAAACTGATGTTTCTTTTTTTTTTTTTTTTTTTTTTTAAAGATTTTATTTATTTATTCGACAGAGATAGAGACAGCCAGCGAGAGAGGGAACACAAGCAGGGAGAGTGGGAGAGGAAGAAGCAGGCTCCCAGTGGAGGAGCCTGATGTGGGGCTCGATCCCACAACGCCAAGATCACGCCCTGAGCCGAAGGCAGACGCTTAACCGCTGTGCCACCCAGGCGCCCCCAAACTGATGTTTCTCATAAGCCTCGAGTGTCTGTGGAACATAGGGGACAAAGAGCAACCTATCTTCCGGAAAGTGTCTCCCATTGGAATCAACACATTGGCACTGTGTTGTTTGCATGGGGTAGGCAGAGACTTCGGTATTTCTGTGCTTTATTACTGCAGCACTGAAACTTGGAGGGAGAAGAGGTCCTTTATTTCATCTCAGGATCGATGTGACCTGTCAGGGCTCCCTGTGGTTTCTGGACCTCTACATGTCTCATACCCCTGGTATGATGAATTTCCAACAACTGAGAGAACTGTTGTTTCCTGGTTGTTGCTAGAGTGTTTAACGCAGTCCCTCGTGCCCGCTATCATGATATTTCCCGACAGTCAGAGGAATGATAGATCTGGGGATCTACAGGCTTAGTGATGTCTACTTCATCCAGCCAGGTTAAGCAAGGCCAAGCTGAGGCAAAATTTCCAAGTTTGCCTCCTTGATTTCTTGGCTATTCTTTTGGGTAAGTTGCACATTAGTAAAAGTGAAAATAGGTAAAATAATCACACCAGGCACTTGTTAGTATTTTCTCATGCATTATCTCACCCACCCTGGAAGGAAAATAGTATTAGTCGTGTTTTTCAGATTCATAGAAAAATCCTTAAAGTGGTTATGGTGCTTGCCAAGAGCTGCCTCCAAGTCTGTACTCTTGCGTCTAGGCCATGTCGTCCTAGTGTCGCATGCTGGCCCCCTGCAGCTGCCACGAAGCCAAGGACTCAGATGACCAGCCACTAAGTAAGCGACCCCTTCCTCTGTCTTGATGGCATCCTGTGCTGCTTTCCCCAGTCTTCATTCTGCACAGTGGTTAGCAGTGTCCTTGTTAGGACCTTCGCTAGACAGAAGGCTCTCTGAGGCCTCAGATGCTGTTTTCTTTGTCTTGATGTTTCAGCCCTTAACAGTCTGACACCTGAGAGGGAGACCATACATGTTTGTCATAGAAAGTGTTCATGCCATATCACCTCTTAGAATCTTAACATTTGAGCTGGTCTTAAATACCCTCTTTAGCAAATAAGGCACAAAACTCCAAGAAGGAAAGGAATTGTGTAAGGTCTCACCCTGTGAGTGCCATTGTTTCGAGGAGAACAGATTCTCAGCCCAGGGTTCTTTCCTCTCTCGAACCCCGTGCCAGCCACGCCAGTCCTCAGAAGGGCCTCCCCTTAAACGTTTGAGGAAAGAGGTATTTGGGACAACGGTCCCTTCCCAGGCTCCTTCCATGGTGGACCACACACATATATTCATCCTCCTCACTGTTTCCTTTAGCAGATGCAAGTATAAACTCTGGATGTCTGAAATAAACTATTTTGTTTCCTTTATGTTTCATATGTTTAAATTATAAGCATAGTAATTGGTTAGTAAAAAAGAACCACCAGGTCATTTATCAACTGAACTTCCTGTCGTGTTTTCACGTGTTGCTGATGTGCAGTTTGCATATGTTATTAAATCCTTTGAACTAACTGTTGCTACTAAGCTTATGATAACTGTTATTCTGGTGAATGAGAGTAGGGTTTCTATTTTTACTAAAAGTAAGTGAAAGCTTCAGTATGTTCACACCTTGTGAAAGGTGTGTTAGCTCTAACACAAGTGATATAAGAAAGCAATGGGTAAGCTTCAAAAATATGGCTCGGGGCGCCTGGGTGGCACAGCGGTTAAGCATCTGCCTTCGGCTCAGGGCGTGATCCCGGCGTTGTGGGATCGAGCCCCCACATCAGGCTCTTCCGCTATGAGCCTGCTTCTTCCTCTCCCACGCCCCCTGCTTGTGTTCCCTCTCTCGCTGGCTGTCTCTATCTCTGTCGAATAAATAAATAAATAAAATCTTTTAAAAAAATAAAAAATAAATTTAAAAAAATATGGCTCGACCTACCCTGAACAATTCATAGATGGCATGAAAGAATCATTAGAAGAATTAAATCTTAGACTCTGCATGACACTTAGAGATTTGGTCCAAGTCATTCATTTTACAGAGAGGAACAACCAAAGAGGACACATGCAATGTTTTCCTGATTCCCCCACCCCATTTCCCAGTGACCTTGAAAGCTGAGGGCTCTAGACCACTTCCATATGGGGTACAAAACATCCCGGAAGGTAAGACCTGAGGGCTCGATGCCATCAAATTAACAATATCACATTGTGTCACTATTGTTGCTTTTTTCAACTCTAACCTTGGTACTTTAAATTCCCGGCCCTGCCTGATACCACCAGGGTGAATCTCTCTTCTTTCCCCTGTTATTATTTGCTCCAACTTCTGAACCCTTGAATCTTTGCATATTGCCAGCTGCTCAAACTCGGTCTCACTTCAGAGCACCAACTAGTAGAATTATACCCTGCTTCCAACTATTTTTCTCCAGAATGAAATACTGATTTGGGACTATCTTCGGTCTCTTGTGTCTGTATTCATCCTTCAGTGAAGCAAGATCTGGCTTGCCAAACATTCCAACATCCTCCCATCTCTCTGTCTGGTGGTTTTTCCCCCAGACAAGTCGTCCTTGTGTGTGCTGGCCTATCTCATGAGCACAAGCTCTGTCTGTCACCAAGCAACTTTCCCAAAGTCCCCCCAGTCCCTCCGTGGTAGGGCTGAGACTAGAATCACAGGGTCTCTCCTCTCCAGCCCACTGTCTGTAATATTAAGTTCATATTAAGCTAGAATGACAGAAACCAGAAAAGGTGGCTATCACTTCTCTAATAAAATGACTTAGGCCCCCATTTTTTGAAACAGAACATTGATAATATTAGAATATAAATAATTCTGTCAAGACTTTACTAGTATTCCAAATGGTCTAAGATGCATTGCAAATGAATAAGCAGCAGGGGATATATAATCCAATGCCTCTGCTGAAAAATAAATGTACAGCACAGGCTTCAAAAGAGCCTCAGCCAAAAAAAAAAAGGCTTGTGTGAGAATACCACTAAATATAAACAGATCTTCCTCAACACTTTGTTGCCAGTTCTCATACAGATTATGTTAGGCACTATAATTGCAGAATTATAACCTATCAGGGATATTTGTTATGGGATGACTCAAATAGAAGCAATAGGAAACCAAGTGGCTAGATCAAGAGCTTAATAATAAAATCTGTAAAATGAGCAATTGGGAGTGAGGAATTGTTGGCTGGATAATTTATGTTATAATAATGTATGATAGATTTTACATTGGGAACACCTCAAAATCTGAAACGAATCTGTCTCCCTTTGAAAAAAATCCTTGCCTTGCTATTAAATTGGTTTCCTAGATCTTATAGGAAGTGTCCTGAGCTACAAAAATGGGTTTTGTGGGTTTTTTTGACAGAGGAATAAAAGCGATGTTAATCAGGTAACAGAGCTCCTAGCCCTGGGCAGGGAAGACCTCGTTTTGTCCTGGTTCTGTGGCCTATGGCCATGAGTCCTGCCATGCTCTGGGGAAGGCTGGAGGGGGGACCCTCTGACATGTTTCCCACATCAACCTTTGCTCTGACATCAGCTCTCTTGTTGCTTTAACTTAGCTGGACTTTTATTTTTCACTTTAAAGTTCGCCTTTGCCGTTGACCCTTCAGGATCGAGAGTGGCAGAGGTGAAATGATGGCAAGATGGGTTGTACTCAAGCCCTCTAGCAATTCTCAGCCTGCAATGTTCCTAAATAAGCTGAGACAGTTTCATATCTTGGGATCTCTCTGACTTCTTTTTTTTTTTAAATAATAATTCTTTATTATGTTATGTTAGTCACCATAGAGTATATCCTTAGTTTCTGATGTAGTGTTCCATGATTCATTATTTGCGTATAACACCAAGTGCACCATGCAATATGTGCCGTCCTTAATACCCATCACCGGCCTATCCCAATCCCCCACCCCCCTCCCCTCTGAAGCCCTCAGTTTGTTTCCCAGATTCCACAGTCTCTCATGGTTCATTCTCCCTTCTGTTTAACCCCCCTTCATTCTTCCCTTCCTTCTCCTACCGATCTCCCTGCTATTCCTTATGTTCCATAAATGAGTGAAACCATATGATAATTGTCTTTCTCTGCTTGACTTATTTCACTTAGCATAATCTCCTCCAGTCCTGTCCATGTTGCTGCAAATGTTGGGTAATTGTTCTTTCTGATGGCTGAGTAATATTCCATTGTATA
Organism: Ursus arctos; assembly: GCF_023065955.2. Lineage (NCBI taxonomy): Eukaryota > Metazoa > Chordata > Mammalia > Carnivora > Ursidae > Ursus > Ursus arctos. The sequence goes on from NW_026622952.1 coordinate 3,769,983, forward strand.
TATGGACCACATCTTCTTAATCCAGTCATCTGTTGAAGGGCATCTTGGCTCCTTCCACAATTTAGCTATTGTGGACATTGCTGCTATGAACATTGGGGTGCATATGGCCCTTCTCTTCACTACGTCTGTATCTTTGGGGTAAATGCCCAGTAGTGCAATGGCTGGATCATAGGGTAGCTCTCTGACTTCTATATGGCTAGCGAGAAAAATCTAGATTTATATTTTGTATCAAACACCCTCCAAATGCTGGGATTTTCTTTGGCTGGTGGCCTCACAGTTGTGAAGCCAAATGTTTCTAGTGTGCTTTCTTCTTGTGAGTTAGTGACTCACTCAGAACAATGAGATTGAGGTATCCTCAAACATGAGCTGTGTTTCAAGTCTGGAGAACACATTATTAACCCACAGTTAAAGAGTGTGCATTGGACTGTTTGTAGTGGATGGGGTCTACTCGGATCCCTCCCTGCTCTGCAGGGCTTGCTTCTTCACTCAGGGGAGTGCAGAATGGCTGAGTCCCCTTTGATGCCTGGGATTTAAATGTCAACAGTGGATAGCTGGTGCTAAGAAACTGCTATTGGTAAGCACTCTTCCCTAGATATTGCTGACTGTCTCCAGGTCCCTGCTTCTCTCTGGCAGCTGCCTATGTGGACCTCGTTTCTGCTGGCTACACTGTCTCCACTTTGTGTCACCCCTCGACCGAGAAAAAGGTTCTGTCGCAGTCTGTCTCCTTGCTTGTCCATTCCTGCTGTCCACGTCTGGACTCACAGCTTCCCGGTCAGTGTCTGCCTTAGGAGCACATCCGTGAGCTCGGCTTGATTGCAGCCTGAATCCCACCCAGCACAGCCTCAGCGTTGAAGGTGCCAGTTTGCTCTACCCACATAGAGAAGCCCAAATTATTTCTGCCTTCATTTTATTTTATTTGGCTTGTTTCTTTTACTGCCTTCTCCACGCCCCGAGGTAACTTCCTGAACTAGGAAGGCTCCAAAGAGTTTGAATGGGCATTTGTATGTCCATTTGTGAGTCCTTGTGGGGCCAACCCCATAGGCTCTCTGTCCATATTACAACTCCTCAGTGCACATCAACTTGACTTACCACTGTTGCCACCAGCATCTCTTTGTCTGAGGGCTTTCTCTGATCACCTGAGTCCATATTCCCGTCCCTGAGGTAGGCTAAAAGCATCAGAGAATTAACATTCCCGCGGTCCCCACCACAGCAACCCACTCTCAAATGACTGACTAGGAGAGAAGAGTTGGTATATAAGACCTTTGACCCTCAGCTGGGATTCCTCTGCAACACTCCGCAGACACTCTACTTTATACTTACTTCCTAGTCCCAGGGGGAGTCAACTGTGTTCTTAGAGCTCACTTACTGGAAAACAAACCCTTCATTAGCTGTTTTTCTTACCTGCCTGTTTTCCCACTCCCTCAAAAGGGTTTCCTGGAATTGGCTCCAGAATAAACTTCTTGCACTTAATTCCTTGAATCAGTCACTTCTGGAGAAACCCACACTAAGACACTACTTAAACAATACCAAGTAGGGACATGACTTAAGAAGCTATTTTCCAGACTGATGCATGGTTGGTTTGTGTGAACCAGACCTTTGCTGCTCTTCTCCTTTCTGCCTTTTGTGTGGAGCTGACCTCTATAAAACCCATATTTTTTTTCTTTTTCCAGGTGTAGGAAAATGTAATATGCTCAATAAAAAATGGCCACGCAATTTCAATCTTCATATTAAACAAATGAGTATCTTGGATTTAAAAGTATTAAAAGACAATTAAAAACCTTGTACTAAGTAGTATCTGATTTTCTGTCAACCCAAACTGCATCCTCTTAAAAGATATTTAAACCATGGTTTCATTTTTTAAGTCGGGAGCATCGGTTAGACACGATGAAATATAGTTGATGTCAGGAAGTATTATTTATGCCTGTTTTTTTCCCAGACCCTCTGACAGAATTGTTTGTGAGCGTTTAGCCTCTTAGAGTGGTGATACAGGAGATAAATACCAAGGCTCCTGCGGGACTCTCTGTTACAAAGAAAAACACTGCCTCATATAGCCTTTGTCCTGGATACCCCAGGAATTTTTTTTCCTTTTTGTTCTAATTGGACTGATATTTTTAAAAATCTCTAAATATCAAATCTGAAAAGTCAGATGAAGATGGTGCTTTTTCTAAAGGTTGTTAAGCTTGTTAGAATACACACAGACTAGAAACCTAGTGCCTGTAGGTTCATATGAAAAAGCAATAGTGATACTCAATCATACCTGTTAAAGTTGGAGAGTGGGGTAGAATTTGAGAGAAAATTCTAATGGTCTGATCTGTGCCATGTGCTTTATTCGCTTTATTTTTAATCTCATACCAATTGTCTACAGCAAAACTACCCATGGGAGGGAAACTTCCTTTTACACAAGATAAAACATTAGGCTGATCTTGGACTTCCTCAGTGGATTGCATATTCAATAAATGGTTTGCATCTGTGGGCATAGCTCATAGTATATCATCTGGTTCTCAGTGATATGATATTTAGTTGTGTGACTTTTCTTCTGAATTATGCTATAAGCTTATTGATGGTGGGGACCCTGCTTCTACTCTTAAATACCCCATATCCCACATCACGCTACTTACTTAACTAAGGTATCAGAACCACAGAGGGTGTTTCACAGATATTTGCTCAAAGAATATTCATAATATTCTTGATCCACAATTTCCATTTCACTTTAGCTTTATATACATTCTGAAATTCCCCAAATCCAAAAGATGGTGTCTATTTGTGTAGAGATCTTCCATTCTACGGTAACATTAAGAATATATTCTCAGAAGCTACTTGTGCTACAAAATTTTAACAATTTTTTTTGGATAACATTTAGGTTGAACTGTTGGAAATTAGCAGTATTCAAAGTATGGTGAGCATTGGATTCATCCTATCCAAAATACAGACGCTTAGACCTTACCTCTGGAAATTCTGGTTCATGAGTCTGGAATGGGGCCCAGAAATATGTGTTTTTAAGAAACTGCTTGTGTACATCAATGTTTTACAACCACTGCCCTAAAGTCTTGCTATTGCTTTCCCCTAAATTCTAATATAAAAACAAATAAACACATGGGGAACACTTTGTGTAGTTTTAAGTATTTTTTTAAAAAATATATGATATAAAGAATATGATTCACTACATCACTTTATGACCCTTGTGTAAAGATCAACATGACATCATGAGAAATTTCTCCCAAAGCTCAGGTCTAGTAATAGTTTTCTTGATAAATTTACTTCCAATTATTATTCACTTGTGAAACTTTTATTTTTCCTTCTTCATTCTGGCTGCTAGAAAAACTAAAAGCAAAATGTTTTGAAATTACTATAGCTTGCCCCAATAGGCTTTTAAACTATAAATATTCATTTTTCTTTTCCTTTAAGACTTGATGCAGAAAAGGAAAATGAGCCAAAGGTTCTTATCTTATTGAAAAGAGGCTTCCCTTTAAAGTTGCATAAAATCCTTTTTAGAAGTTTTCTTAGTCCTGAATTCTCTAGAAAACAGAGCTTGAGGCAAGGATTAAATGTTGATGCTTTGCTTGCTAGGTGCAAACCCAGGGTGGCAGAAGTGAGGGAAAATGGAGGGAATGCAAAGAAGGATGTGAGGCAATAATACAATACATTGCTGTGTGGGCTGCTGCTTCATGATGAGCTGTGAAGAAACACAGGTAGTCCAGCGAAGCTGCCACTCAGTATGTGGAATGCCTCTGGACTGTCTGTATTGAGGAGATTCATCTTTAAAAAGCCCATAAGAGGGAAGTCCTTTGTTTAGACTCATTCCATTTCTGATTTTCTTTGGGGCAAAATTGGCCCCATGGAAAGCTAATCCTTTCATACTTGCAGAGTGTGTTATCCAAGCCTTCTGCAGGCTGTGTTGGGATGCCAGATCCCATGTTCTGCAGTGTGATGTTCCATTCAAGTTCAGAAGTTGTTGAAGAAGCCAGGAGCTCAGTGCATGTGCCTGATGCACCACTCTCAGTAATGCCAAGTGACTTATTGGCCCCTGGTGATGGCATCAAGTCCAGGAAACCGGCCAGCCAAAGAAATTCAAGATGACGGAGAACATGTGCATTTGATGTACAAGTCGATAAGGAAGTAGGGAACAGGTTAAAGGTGTAGGGTGGAGGAAAGGCAGGAGGGAATAAAAATCCATAGCTAGTAGAGCTGTAAATGTAAGAATGTTGGGAAAAGGGCAGAGTTTATTTAACTACTTTAAATTAGCAAGTGAAGAATTCTTAGCTTTAATGATTGAGTAGAAATACAAGTAACTGGAATATTGGAAATAAAAGAAACCCGTTTATTGGGAGGTAAAAGGATTGAGTGTATTGAGGGAGCAAGAGCACTTTTGGACATGTTAAATTTGAGGCATCTGCAGGTCACTCAGGTGAAGATGCCAGTTGGCCGTTGGAAATGGGAGCGGAGTTTAGGAGTGAAGCCAGGACTAACCATAGGAACTTTAGATCATCAGCATGGGGGGAGTGCTGACCTCCTTGGGTGGGTAAAATCAGTGATAAGAGCAAGAAGAAAAGTGGGCCAAACACAGAAACTTGAGGAATATCAACGTACAAGGAATGGATATTGTGTGTGCGTGAGAAGAGTTGGCAATAACGGACACTTAGAAAGAGTTGTCAGAGATATGGAATTAGAAATTTTCTCTGGGTGTCTCTAGTAACTTACTTGGCATGGAGCCTGCATTTCCTGCCCACTCTTTGTGTGGACACAGAAATGAGTCTTTGGGTCTGTAAATATCACCTTTCAGTGTGTACATATTCATTTAGCACACGCATACTCATGATAAAGAGAAAAAGAAAGAGAATATAAATGAGAATTTATTGAGTATCTGTACATATCCTGAGCTATGCTGGGCAGTTGACATATGGTGCTACCTTCTTTCCTTTACAATAATTCTGTGAAGTAAATGGTGTTATCATCATTTCTTACAAAGCAGGAAACTTGGCCTCAGGGCTTGACAATAGTAAATAATGGTGCTGGGACCATTGGAAACTCAGGTTTGTTTGAACCCAACATCCAGGTACTTCCCCCGTACTGGACTACCCCTGCCTTTCAACCATGGCAATAGGGGTCTGATGGTAAAAATCTTGCTGAAAAACCAGCTTTCTAGATGGAAGAGAGTTCCAGACCCTCCTTCTTCTAGTTTAGTGCTGCACTTTAGCTGCTTGTCTGTAAAACTAAAATAGATGATAGTAAAATTTTATTTTTAACCTCTCTTGAGAAACCATTTGAACATTTGAAACTTGTACTTTTCATCTTTACTGATCTCCCTCACTAGTGCTCAGAATAATGAACATCATACAAATGTTTTCTCCAAAAGGAAATCCTACATTGACATGGTATAGAACAGAATAATGTTTTTCTAAATGTGATTACATGCACCAGGCAATACGTTGAAGTGTGAATTTTAGAGATTAGATATATTCCACAGATAATATGTAAAAGTTCTAGGCAGACAAATTAATGATGACACATTAATGTCGTTTAAGTGGACCACTACCCAAATAATGCTGTAGCTGACATGCTGGGCCTATATTATTGCCTTGAATAGATTTTCAAAATTTGAATGGAATATGCTAAAATAAAAGAGCACAGTGAAATAAGCTATTACATGGTCCATTAAAACTACTTTTAAGTGACTCTCTATAGCAAAAGATTCCAAAACTTTTGCATTTGCAAAAGAAACTTTTCAATTAAGCATAGGCCACTGTTCTCAGAACTCCAAGGGAAGTGCGGATGCCATTCTAGGTCTTTTTGAAAATGATAATTATATATTTGTTATGTGGTAATGAAGGGAAATCTCCGTAATAGCCATTTCACACATGAGCTAAGACCAGACAAGTAATGCAAAAGAGTAAATCTGGTTATTTAGTTTGAGAATAGCCGAATGGAGAAAGTTAGTCTAGAACGTCCTGGGTTTCACAGACAACCTGTTTTCTCTATTGCCCACCTTTTGTTGTTTATAGAGGCTGCAAATTTGAGTCAAAGACACATCCAAAGGTTCAGAACTGCATGAGGTACCAACTCTTTCTTATTTACAGTCTCAAGGAAAACATGGCAAATGTACAAACATCAAATTCTTATTTCTGTGCAAAATCCAGGCACTTTTCCCAAGCAGAAAAGATAACAGAATTAAATTGTATTCATGCCATTTATGAGAGAAATTGTTCCTGCTTCCATCTAAATAAAGCAGACGATTCATTTTCCCTTAAGTGATTCAACTGGCAATCAAGCTTTCCAGACAGGTGCAATAAAAGAAATGGATATAATATGAGGGATTATCTTCTTGATTAGAATATTTTTGTGTGATTTTCTTTGGATATCCCTTCATGGGATGAATTGTGACCCTGCATAGCTCCTCATACAATCCATTTTTGCTTTGTAATAGTGTGTCTACCTACAGTGTAATGTGCTTACAACGCTTTGCCTGTTTGATCTAGGATAAAAGGTGAGTATACACCCAGGTGTTCGTCGTGTGTGTGAAAAATATTTTTGGTATTCTTTAAATTTATCTGTGTGTGTTTCTGTGAATACTTTCTCAGTTTTCTGGACATATTATATAAAATGGAAGTTTTCCAAGCTCTGGATTCAATAATCAATGGAGATTTATTTGTGAATTCTTTGTAGTTTTGTTTTTAAGGATTGGTATTATTGGAAGATACTTTTGTTTTTATTCTTTAAACAAGCTATGTAGAGTTCACCATTTGGAATCTGTTAAAATTGCAGTGCACTAATTAATTTTCTAACAACTATAAAGTTTAGAGATGCTGTCTTATCTCAGAACTGGTTAAATACATCAAGATAGATTGAAGAAGAGACTAGGGCATTGATTTGGTCATTGGCACAGCAAATTCTGTGACCTGCATTTTCTCTGAGTTAGCGCTCCGTGGGTTCAGCTGGAACAGGGAATATCTCAAAGGTAACTGAGCGAATGGAAAGGGCTTGAAAACTTGAAGGAAGCCAAGGTCCAATGCTGTGAGAAAAGTCTGGAGGGGTGACAGACCAAAGGACCCTGAATTGGTTATCCATCAAATAATCAAAAAAAAGTGAGGGTAAAAAGGAAAATGAGAAGAATCCAGGGGAAAAAAAAATCTCTGACTGTTATTTTGTCATAGTGAGGTGTATGTGTGGTTTGGCCAAGTTCAAAGGGCTAATAGTAGGTCAGATTGGCCAATATCAGAGCCTAAACTGTGGGTGTAGGGTTTAAGTTCTTGCTTGAAAGCAAGTAACCAACCCCTTGGGCAATGGTCAGCATGCTGCTGTCAGTAAAACACAGAGTCAGACCCAGGAATGCTCAATGTGAAATGGGGGAGTGTTCCCATGGAGGACTATGGTTTTGAGATTTAGAGGCAATGAAGAAACTTCAGTAGTTCATGGACTGGTGCTGGTCCAAAAACTGATTTTTACAGGTCTGTAATGAGGCAGGTCTAGAAACTGAGAGTAAACATTTAGAAGCTTTTTACCATAACTTCATAGAGTACTTTTAAGTCTGTTTGGTCTAATAATAGAGCTTTGGGCTTGCATCTTACATGTCTTGGTTTTTTATTTTATTTTGCTACTAATTTAATTTTTATTGGATTTTATGCAAGTATGCTCTGCAACATACTGAGAATTAAAAGTCAATAAAAATGAAAAAATCTGGTCTTTAACCACAGATATTTTGAGAAGCTCAAAATGTCTCTTGACTATGTAAGAGAAATAAAACAGACCTCTGTGTGTCCCAGTTTCTTCCTTGCCTTCTACCTTTGCCCCATTTTCCTTTTTTCCCTTTCTTTCTTTCTTTTCTTTCTTTCTTTCTTTCTTTCTTTCTTTCTTTCTTTCTTTCTTTCTTTCTTTCTTTCTTTCTTTCTTCCTTCCTTCCTTCCTTCCTTCCTTCCTTCCTTCCTTCCTTTCTTTCTTTTTTCCTTTTCTGTTGTCTACCTCCCTGCCTGGCAACTTTGAACACCTGATAAATCACAAGGCTTACTGAAACATTTCTCAGAAAATACTGTGCTGATGGTCTTCGGTACCCAGACTGCAGCCTCAGTGAAAGCCATCAGGGCACAATTCAAGTTTGCCCTGCCTAAAAATCCTGACCCTGTTTCAACTGGGGGCCACCCTGTCTTCAGTGCTCTCTGATGTCACATCAGCTGAATAAAGCCTTTCGGTTTTATTTGCATCCCTTAAATGGTTTCCTTCAATAACTGAATATATTCAAGCAATAAAGGGTGCTGAAAATGAAACCCATTTTCAAATTGAGGAGCTGGGGATGAGTCTTATACTGCTGGAAGTCTATGTTATATGCTTGACATTTCAGTGCTCAGGTATAGACTGAATAGTAGATTTCCAAATTCACCTGGCCAGAGGGAGAAAACTTACTTCTTTTCTTTTGTGCTGGACTACTGTAATTGAGGAGAAGGGTAGAGCAGCTTTCTGGTCTCTTTGTGGACATTTGAAATGGCACTGGGGCAGCAGTGGGAACTGACATAAGGACATAAGCACTTTTTAGGCATCATGACCAAGGCAAGAATCTAATCTCTAGACTTGGCATGAGATGGAGATCTATCAGTCTAGACATCTGGAGCCCCTTTGGAAGCTTCATTATGTGGGGCACCACAGCAAGATCAGATGACAGCAGGTATGACTGGCTAGCTGCTCAGTCCCTGGGTGTAGGAACAGAACTCCCTCACTTCCTCCTGCTTGAGATTGACGGGGGCTCTAGGGACTGCCCAGGTGAGGTATGTGTGTGCATTTGCCTGTGGGTAAGGGCAGTTTGTCCCACCTGTGAAGGAGGAGAAAGGATATGTGGGCTGAGACCCAGGCAGGATTCTGCCAACTTCCTGTACTGAGTTGTGTAGGAATGCTTTAGTTGGTCCATATTTATCTTGGTAGACTTGAAGATATAAGTTAACAGAATTCAGACCATAAAAAAGGTCAGAATAACAGAGAAAAATCTGAATTCAGGGAAACTTTACCTTCCTTATCTGTTGCTTTTGCCCTAGGAGGAATGACAGATGTTCTAATTCATGGAAATAAGGCAAAAAAGGAGCTTTCTCCATCACCTGCATTTCCTTCCCTCCACCATTTAATTAAACAGCTGTTTAGTGAGCTGCTCTACGAGCAGGACTCTTTGCAGGTGCTGGGGTGAGTAAAAGGATGACTGTCTTGAAATGCCATTGTGGCTTCAAATCAGCTTTTAATTTAAATGGGGAATGTAAACATAGGAAAAATTAAATTGTATTACTTTGAATAGTTCAGGACCAAGAGAAGCTGCAAACTCTGCATGATTGGTAGAGACAGTCACTCCCCAAGGATCCAGAGGATGACCTGGGCACCGTGCACTGTGAAGGACAGACGGAAGAAGGAAGTGGTGCCAGAACTGAAGGCTGGTTGGACTGAATGATGGGTATCCTATCTGCTTCCCCACCCTTCCCCTTAATACAGCATATGCTTAAGCAATCACCATCCTCATACATCCTCCCTCCAGCCCCAACCTGCCTCTAGGCACAGCCCTGGGAGAGGAAGCCACACATGGTACACTGCACAGCCACATGCTTATGAGCTCTCAGCACACTCCAACTCTTTGATTCAAAGAGAGCGGATGGTTCCCTAAGATGATGTATCACAGTGTGAAGTTACCCTGTTTTTTACCAAAGGAAAGAAAACTTTAGCTCTTTTAGTGGAGAGGACCCCTTATACTAAGAAAGTCCTTCTTCAGTGAAGTTCTTTAATATTACCTTGGAAATTTAGCTCTTCAACTTCCTGAAAGTTGGTGTAGGAGACATTTAAGTCTATATGTGTATGTTGGTGTGTATATGTATGTGTATGTATTCATGTGTGTGTGCATGTATGTGTGTGTATATTGGACGATGAGAGCCCTCCTGATTAACTTTATTTTTTTGATGTGTATATAGGATCATTTATTTATTTATTTTTATAATTTTTATTTTGTTATATTAGTCACCATAAAGTACATCCCCAGTTTTTGATGCAATGGTCCATGAATCATTATTTGCATATAACACCCAGTGCACCATGCAATATGTACCCTCCTTAATACCCATCACCGGCCTATCCCAGTCCCCCATCTCCCTCCCCTCTGAAGCCCTCAATTTGTTTCCCAGAGTCCACAGTCTCTCATGGTTCCCTGATTAACTTTAATATAGACCTAAATTGAATACCTACTGTGTGTCAAGCCTTATGTTAGAAATACTAAATAAATCAGACATCCCTGTTCTCCAGGGATTTAAAATCAAGTAGGACCAGAGGTCAGAGCATTAGGTAATTAAAATGCAATGGAGAAAACAAGAAGGAAAAAGGATGGGAGAAATTGCAATGACTGAATCTGGGACCCTAACAATTTATTTTGGAAATATGTCAGAATAGAGGTCAATGCCAGGCATTTGTAAGAGTTCTAAAAATCTCAAAAACTTTTGTTTGATTTAACCATGTCTACTTATTGAATTAACTATTTTCCAGTCAAATTTTCCCACCAAATTATAACTGCTGACTAAAGATCAGTTATTTGAATTGGCTGAGCAGGAAAAATCCTGTGACAATCCACACACCTGGTAATTGTTATACCTAGAAATTATTAGTTGGAACATCAAAAAGGAATTTTGTAGCTGTTGAGATTTTATCTCATGGGATTGTAGGTCTAATATTTTATCTATTTTTCTACACATGTCCACATACAATTCCACAGTAAATTCAATGTACCCTTTAATTAGGTACTTTGTGCATTACTTTGATGTTCAAAATAAGCATATCAAATGGTGGCATATGAAAAAAATGAATTGTATGTGTGTTTTTTTTCCCAATCTGTAGTCTAATTTTATGTCATAAAACTCAGGGAGTTTTTAAAAATACACATATACTTTGTCTCTTCAAATAGTTCCTTTAGGAGAGGCACGTTGGAATTTTGGTGGGAGGAAGAGAGGCTCTATAGTTATTTTTAACACCCTGCTCCCCCATTCACAAACACTGGTTTTAAATAAGCATGAAATAGGGGTGCCCAGGTGGCTCAATCAGTTAAGCATCTGCCTTTGGGACAGGCCATGACCCCAGGGTCCTGGGATCAAGCTCCCCGTCATGCACCCTGATTGCAGGAAGCCTGCTTCTCCCTCTCCCCCACCTCGTGCTCTCTTTCAAATAAATAAATAAAATCTTTTTTAAAAGTAAATAGGTGTGAAATTCAAATAGTAGTTACGTGAATTTTCCCATCCAGGTAACCAAAAAAATAAAGGATCATTTGGATATTTCTCTAAAGATTAAGCATTTCTTCAGTGTTCAACTGATCTGTATTATCTTTTATTTATTTTAATTTTTTTAACATAAATTTTAGTTAGCGAGCATACAGTACAATATTGGTGTCTGTATTAGCTTTTGATGGTTATTCATCTCATTTTTCATCCATCTATCCATTCATTCAAATATTTACTGCATGCCACTCTGTATCAGACACTCCTCTGAGCTTGTTAAACAGAAAGACAAAACTATATGCCTTCTTGAAGGTTAGATTTTAGTGCAGCATTTCAGAAAATTGTTTTAAAGAGTAAAATACATATGAGATGCTGCTAAGTGCTAAAAGAAAGATGAAGGGAATAAAGGAGGTGATGAAGTGAGGAGGTTTGCAATGCAACCAGAGCAGTCAACAAAGGCCTCCCAGAGAAAGTGACACTTGGATGAAGATCTGAGGTGGCTGAGGACAAGTCATGCGCAGATCTGGCTATGAGTGGATGGAGGGGTGAGCAAGGGGTGGGGTCGAGGGAGGTGAGGCAGAGAGGCAATGGGGGAGATCGGGCAGCATGACCGTCTGAGGCTGCTGTGATGACTCCGGCTTGTCATCAGTGTGTGATAGGAAGCCACTGGACTGCATGTTTGCAGGATCTCTCTGGTTTCTGCGTTGAGAACTAAGGAGGTAAAAAGAGCAGCCGCAGGGAGATAGGGTAGACACCAATTGTGATAGTTCAGATGGGAAATAAGCAGGGCTTAGGCTAGGGTGGTAGCAGCAGAGGTGTCAAGAATGGATTTTGGATCTATTTTATCCAGATATTCTACTTCTGGGTATTTACCAGGCACAGATCCGTGCTCATGTCAGCATTATTCACTGTAGGCAGAAGGTGGAAGTGATGTGAACAGAAAAACAAGACGTGGTATAGATGCATAAATGGAATAGTATTCAGCCGTGAAAAGGGAGGAGAGTCTGACATGCTCCAACATGGATGAACCTGAGGACAGGACCCTAGATGAAATAAGCCAACCACAAGAGGGCAAATACTGAGTGGATCCACTCATATGAGCAGTCTGATTCAGAGACAGAAAGTAGAATGGTGGTTGCCAGGGACTGGAGGGGGAGAAGCAGGGGCATTGCTGTTTAATGGGTGCAGAGTTCCACTTTATAAGATGAGAAGAGTCCCATGGGTGGAGGGTGGCAAGGGCAGCATGGCAGTGTGGATGTGCTTTACGGCACTGAACTATACACCTCAACATGGTCAAGTTGGCACATTTATGTTATGTGTATTTACCACAATCAAAACAATTTACATTTTTAGAATGTAAGAATAGATGCTGGATGTATTTTGAAGATGGCGCTAGTCCTGCAGAGAAGCAGCATGCCCCCGACCTGGATGGGGTGGAAAGAGGCTTGGGGGCTGGCTGTACACCTTTGAGTCTGAGCAGCCTGGAAAGCAGAGCTCTGTGGAAGGAATGGCTCTGAATGGAAAGCAAAAAGCTTGGTTTTATTTCAGTTAAATTTCAGTTAATTTCTCTTGCCTTTCTTCTTTGGGGGGGAGAAGGGGATATTCTAACCTCATTTCTGGGCATTTTATGCTTTTTGAGCTACCCATCACAATGGCCTGCAGGTTCTCACATTGTCTCAGCTTCCCATTGCAAGTATATACAGTCAATTCTCTTTATTCACACTACTTATTCCATAAATCCCTCCACCTCAACACTGACTGAGCTACCACTGAACCGCCGCTCCTAGGGGAAATACGTACATTTGTCTGTACACACATCTCACATAGATTATACTCTTCTCAACAAATCACTCATACCAGTAGAGTCTTTTTTCTTTATATTATGAAAGTGTTAAGTGGCTTGCCTGAGGCCATCCCACTAACAGGTGTCAGAGCTGGGATTCAAACTCATCAACTCGCCCCAAAGCTGGATTTGCAGGACTACACTGGCTGGTCCCTGCCATCTCCATCCTCTGGTCAACTCTGTGGGAGAGCTGAAACAGAAGGCAGAGTGTCATCTGTCTAACCTCTTTTGGGAACACACACGTGGGCTGCTCTGTACATGTCTGTGAATGACCACAAGGCATTGCCAGTATTGATTCGGGGATTACAAGTAAGTTTTAGCGAGTAAGTGATTTTATAAATATGAATCCATGAATGATATCATATATCATGTCCTATTGTATCATATATCATTATGTGGATATATGGATAATAGAAGATGATTGATAGATAGATAGATAGATAGATAGATGATAGATAGATAGATAAATAGATAGATAGATATTCTATTTAGATACATCCAAGTTTACTGGGAAGTCAGATTGAGCAATTGGAAAGGAATTGCCACTCTCACCAGAGCCACTGCCTGCTCAGTATTTATAAGGACTCTAGAGAACAAATGGCATTGTTAACAGAGGCTGTTAGTGGAGGGAAAAGCCCAAATCTTCAGATAGATCCTGAGTGCACTCTTTAAGAATAAAAAAGATGCAATTACACGACTTCCAATATACCCTTCTGAGCTTTCCTTTTTATCTAATATATGAACTTAGTTAATTACCTATTCAATAGCCTCAATCACTCAATTTAAGAACAAAGCAGGGAAAATACATTGAGATCCACTGTGTCAACAGCTTTCTAAGAAGCAGTTCATGTAATGTCATATCTTCCATGTTTTCAAAAAAAAATGTTTAAATGAAGAATAGGGATAATTTTCAATTCAACTTTATGCCAAGCAAATATATAGGATGATTAGTTTATAAGGAAACATTTGACCTGTCAAAAAAGATGTGTATAAATAGCATCTGTAGAGAAGGCAGCTTGCCAGAATAATTTGAATATGCCTCAGAATTCTAAAAAAGAGAATTCTTTCAGAATATTAAATTATTATGACTCTCCCATTCATGAGTTAGGGCTGTATTTTTGTCTAAGACAAAGGATCATCATTATTAAAAATAACGACTGTAATTTACATTTATTGAGCTGTTGTGTTGTTATTCACCTACATTAAGTCTTTTGCTTTTCATATAAACTCTCTAAGGTAGGCCAATAATTATCTCCAGCTTACAGATGAGGGAATGGAGACACCTGAGGTTTAAAAACAAGTATAGATTCAAAGAGGGAAAAATACAGTTTCCAGCCTCCTGAAAATGATCGATGGGTCCATCATTCTTCCATGTCATTTGTTTCCCATATTCTTAGGCTCCAGTATATTTGAGAATTATTGAATCTGTCTTTCCTAGATTTTTCACAATTTTTTTCTTTTTCTATAATCACGTTTCCTCTACCTGTAAGTTGTGCATTTTGCTATTGTCTGTTACATTATAAATCAAACAAGATCAGGCACGTTTCTATAAATAGGTAAGGCTGGACAATGGTATTAAATAGGGAGCTCTCCTGCCATGTGTCCTGGAGAAAAGTCACTTCCTCAAGTCACAGTAGGGCCACATGTGTCAGGGTATCTGCCAGGGGAAGGCAGAGCAGGCAGTTTCATGGTAGCAGTCATTTGAGGCCCACTGACTTCATAAAGCTCTCTCCCAACCCTTCTGGCAAAACCAGAAACTCCACCTTTAAAGTTATTTTCTTTGCGTGTTGAAGACTTTTTAATTTCAAACATCTCTACTAAAGGGCCAGTCCTGCAAGGAAGCAGCATAGAGCCACGACTTAGCACAGAGTTTGTCAGGCTGCCTGCTCAAAGTAAGGTAAAGATCTGACCATAGGAGATGGATGTCTATAAGCAGGCAACAGTGACTAACAAAAGAACTAGAAGGACACCAAAGATTATATTCCTATACCTAACGGCTGTTTTGTGTGTGAATGATAGAGGGAAAGAGCATAATCTCATTTATAAAGTGATTCAAAGGAGATACAGACAATTAGGACACTTGCTGTTCATACTTCACCTTTGAGTCCTTCTTGGGCTAGATCTCTTAGAAATGACCACCAAAGCGTCTCCTGCTTCCTGGGGCCTTTCGATTGACCAGGTGGCTGGTGCAGCTCCAGAGCAAGTATTGCTAAAGAGGGATTTGGACTTCCAGTGGAGGTCTGAAAGAGCTGACAATCACTGTGTCCTCAGCTGATACAGCTAAAAGGTCAATACCATGATTCTTTGACAGCTGTGGCCCTAATAGCCCTACTGACAATTCTTCAGGGAAATCACTGCAGCCTGTGATCCTGAGCCCTTGGGGAGAAATGAGAAATGGTCTGAAGAGGCATCCCTGAAGGACAGAGAGGAAGGGAAGATCTGTGCATCTGTGCTTTCTACACACCTTGCGGGTTACAAATGACTATTTGGCCCTCATTTAACCTGTTGTATAATTTGATGCCATAACCTATAACTTCATGTTAGGAGTATCGTCTAGTTTAGGTGTAATGGAATCGGTAATCAGCAATTGTGATGTAGAAAAAAAATAAATTTTATGAAAACACTTTACATAAAAAAATGGTCCAGCTATTTAGTTGTTTATATCCACAGAGATCAATGGCTGTGGGACTCACAGGAAAAAGCACATTTCGTGTTCTGTGAATTTCCATTTGTATTACATCAACATCCAGACCAGGAAAAAGGTATTTTGCTCATATGTGGTTATTTAATATATTTTTAAAAATCACTTGAGTACAATTCAAATAACAGATTGCTTCAGAGTAGGTTTATTTCTGTTTTCTTAACATTTAATTCAACTCACAAAAATAAAGAAAAACCAGTTCAATCCTTTGGGTATTATCATAATAGTAGTGATAACCTCTAAGGCTAAGGTCAAGGTTGTATGGGGCTGATATGCTCAAAGCATGAAAATGTATCATCTATCCTCTGCCATGTAGAATACATCTAAACCTTCTTACAGTAAAGCAGCTTTTTAAATATTTAGAAAAAACTACTCTGTGCCTTCTGAGTCTTCCCAGTAGGGTGACAATTTTCCAGTCCTTTCTTGGGTCAGGCATCCAACATGGCTGAAATTGTCTTTTAATTACTGAGAATAAATTTATTCCATAGCTTTAGGTTTTGTTCGTTTGGAAATAGCTTTTGAAGATCCAAAGCCATTTGCTTCCTGATTCCATTTTCAAGGCTTTACATATATACTATTTAAGCAGAGAAAGAATTGTTTTAGAAAATGTGTGTTCTTTGTTTAATTGACTGTTTGGTACCCTGCAGTCTATGCCCATAAGCAATGAAATGAATTCAGAAGGCTAAGCATTTAAGCATCCTGTACACGGTAATGACTATAGGATGGAGGAAGAGGCTCTTCTTTAACTGGCACTGCATCAAATCCTGATCTTAGTGAGGTCTCCTTGGCTTAAACTCACAGGGAAGAGATCTTCCATAGTGCAAGTCTAATATTGGACATAAAAGCATTCCTCATGTTATCCTTGTGAGGGGTAGCTTGACAGAATGCAGTGGTTGTCAAACTCTGCTCTACAGAGCCCACACAGTCCCTTACTTATGGTACTCTAAGTGCTTTGCTTGGAGTGTGATGGGAAACCAACTGGCGTTTGAGCCCCCTAACCAGTATTTCAACTAAAGCAGCTATGCTTTGTCTATTTTACATATTAGTTTCAAATTAAGGGGGTGTTTGTTTGTTTGTTTTTAAGAAACAGGATTCTTGTACTTTCCTTCTCTCACTCCCATTTTTCTAATAAAAGCTCTAATGTAGTTATTAAGGTCACTAGCTTTGAAATCAGAAATAGGTGGACTCAGATCTAGCTTTTCCACTTGCTAGTTCCATGATCTTAAATGTCTTAAGACCATGGTTTTCTCACCTGTAAAATGGGCTAATAACAATTACTAAATTATTAAATATGATAATAGTGACTCCTTCACTCTTCTAGAAAAGCTTTCTTCCTTCTGCTTCCTCAATATCACTTCTATCAGTTAGGATTTGATCAGAGGAGTACAAGAACCATGAATGGTATAGAGTAAGGAACTCATTATAAGGATCAGACTTTATGTAATTATAGGAAGTGGTGAGTCAGTGTACATAATGCTGTTTCTTCTGCATCTAGTGCTGGACCTGAAGTCAGCAGGGTTAGCAGCCAGGAAGGAAAAATGGTTGTGAGGTAGGGAAGAGCAAAGATAAACTACTCATGAGGGAAAACTGGAGCTGAAGACTGTGTCTGAGTATTGGTGCTCCAACTTCAAGGATATGGGTGACCTTGCACCGGGTTCCCACACCCACATCTGGCCCTGGATTCAGCAACACCAAAAGTAGGGATCCAGTGGGAACAGGGGATATCCATGGACCTGGTTCCTACCCTGTGCATCAGAGTAACATCAAGAAGTTCTAACTTCTATATTCTCTTCCCTTTACCTATACCATCTCCATAGATGATCCAACTATTCCTATGGTTTTAACTACCACCTACATTTTGATGACTTCCTGGTTTACCAAAATATTCCTTAGCCTGAATTTTCTATGATTTATGTTAAGGTGCTAGAGCTGGAATGACACAGACATCGAAAGCCTGCCACTAGCACTCTACCCCTCGCCAATAAGAGACTTGGCTAACAGATGATGGTGATCTTTCTTTATCATCTAAAAGGAGGACTCATAATCTTTTCATAGCACTCTGGCAGCCACTACCAACCAATCAGAATTGATATATGAGCTGCATTATATTTGCTATCCCTAGAGGATTAGGTAGAATTAATTGAGATGGAGCTTAATGGGGATAAGCAAGAACAATAATCAAATATAAAATTAGAGGAAATGAAAATTTGGCTTAGCATAAACCTGTGTGGAAAAGACTTAGAATTGATTGACAGTAGGTTCAATATAAGTACGTATTTCAGTGGGTCATTGTCGCCATACACACACACACACACACACACACACACACACACACAGCTTTAAAAGCATTGTTAGAATTAATGGTGTACAAGGGCTGTGACCGTCCCGCTATATGTTGTATACTGACAAAACCACACTAGAGACTTGACCTTCAGTTTGAGGGTTATAGCATAAGAATGCCATCAACAAACAGGAAATGCCATTCAAAAGGTAATGGTAGAGATCATGCAGGGAACTTGAACCTATGTAATAATGAAAAACATTGTCAAAGTGTCAATAGACGTTCAGCCTGGTAAACAGAACCTTAGGGGACAAGATAATTTTCCTCAAGAATGTAATGTATTTGAAGAGATGGTAATAAAATTGTGCACAAAGCAGAACTGAGGCCAGTGGCTGAAGTCAGCCATATTTAAAAAAGAACACCTCCAAGTGCAAGCTGATACAAACAACTCTGCTTGTAAAAAACTTCATGCATCCACCATGGGGTTTTGGACCATACCAATGGTTTCTCCAGAACTTGCACCTTGGGGAGCTTTAGATAATGTAGTTTTTAGGTTCCTCTCTGGATTTATTGAATCACAGTCACCCGTAATTTGTGTTAACAACTTGCACTAGATTCTCTAGAGGCCAGTGTGAGGACCACTGGACTAGATAAGCCCTAAAGAGCCTTTTGTATTTCTGTGACTTCATTCCTAGTCACCTGTTACAGGAGGCAGAATGCGTAATTGTTAGGAGCTTGACTCCTGAGCAGAATGCGTGGGTTCAAAATCCAGCTGTGTCTCCAACCAGCTCTCTGATTTTGAGTAAGTCTCTGTACCTCAATTTCCTCATCTGTTAAATCAGGATAATGGTAGTGTCTGCTCATAGGGTGTTGCAAAGGGTAAATGGCTAAAGTGAGCACAATGGTGCTTATGTATGGCATATATAATGTAAGTATTGCTACTATTTTTTATACTGGAAGATGACAAATCCATTTAGAGGACCATTTGATTAATGAATGTGTAAGAAGTAGGGAAGAAAGAAATAATTCAAAACCAAATGCCTTATTTTTTTTTACTTTTATATTATTAATCATCTTTCAAAATGGTCCCAGCTTTAGTAAGCCCTGAATACGGAACATATGGAAATATTTCTTGGCGTGTTACAAGGTTATCAAAGCATATACAGGAAAATGAAATTTACTTTCTAGTAATGTAAAACAATAGAATGTGTAGTGTATAAATGAGGAGGAACAGAAACTGGCAAAACTTGAGTCTCTAGTTTGCTGAGGTTTTTGTGTAGAACTACATCTATTAACTTTTCTTAATAAAATGAAATATGAGGATCTTGGGTATACGATCTGATGAATTTTGGTCAATGAATATACCCTGTAACTACCATCCCAATCAGGTACTTTTCTCTGGAAAATTTTCTTGTGCCCCTTCCAGTCAATCCACTCGCCAAAGACAACATTGTTCTGAATTCTGCTATTATTAGAGAATAGCTTTGCTGTTGTTAAGCTTTATAAGGGGTTGAAGTCACACAGTATGTGCTCCTTTGTGTCTGATTTCTTTACCTACATGAGACTCATTGATGTTGTTGCATAAATTAGGGTTTTTTTTTTTCATTTTATTTTGGTTTTTTGGTTTCTAGGTATTATTCCATTGTATGAATATATTGTAATTTAATTATCAATTTGTGTTGATGAATGTTAGATTGTTTTGAGATTTTGGCTATTAGACATAAAACTGCCATAAACATTCTTGTACAAGTCTTCTTTTTTTTTATACTAAGTTTTTGTGTCTCTGGGTTAAATAGTCTAGGAATAGAATTTCTGAGTCTTAGGGTAAATATCTAATTAACTTTATAAGAAACTGACAGCTTTCCCAGTAGTTTTACCATTTTTGCAACCTCCTCCAGAGGTATGAGAATTCCCATTGTTCTATATGGGCATTTACATTTGGTGGTGTTTTATCTGATGTCAGCATTTGTAGTGGGCACGTGATAGTATTTAATGGTTCTTTTGATTTTTATTTCCCTGGTGACGAATGATGTTGAGCACCTTTTCATGTGCTTATTGATCATTTTTATATCTTCTTTTATGACTAATCTGATCAAGTATTCTGTCCTTTGAAAAATTGGGTTGTATATCTTTTTATTATTGACATGTGTGTAGGCGTTAATTACGTATTCCAGACACAAGTGCTGTATGAGATGTAGGCATTAGAAATTTTTTTTTTCTCTAGGATGTGGCTCCCCTTTTTGTTTTCTTTATGGTGACTTTTTATAAATAGAAGCTTCCATTTTTTGTAAAATCCATTTTATCATTCTTTTTATGTTTAATGTGTTTTGTTCCCTAGGAAATCTGTGCCTATGCCAAGTTCATAAAGCTCTTCTATATTTTCCTAGAAGCTTTATAGTTTAAGCTTTTGCATTGAAATCTACAATTAATGTCAATTTTAATGTGTGCTGTGAGGCAGAGATTGATGTCCATCTTTTTGTTTCATACATTTATCTGGTTGTTTTAGCACTGTTTGTTGAAAAAGCCTTCTTTTCCCCATCAAATTGCCTTGACACCGTTATTGAAAATCAATGAAAGTGGTCAAAAGGTACAAATTTCTAGTTATATAATAAATAACTACTAGGGATGTAATGTACAACATGATGACTATAGTTAGCACTGCTACACGGTATTTTTGAAAGTGGCTAAAAAGGCAGATCCTGAAAGTTCTCATAATTAGAAAAATCTATTTTTTTCCTTTTTCTTTTCTTCAACTTTTTAATCTATGTGAGAGGATGGATATTGTCAAGTCATTATGGGGTACACCTTAAACTTCTACAAGGATGTATGTCAATTATATTTCAATAAAACTGGAAAAAATATCAATTGACCCTTTTGTGCACACCTAGTTCTGGACTCTCTATTGCATTCCATTGATAGAATTTATCCATCCTGATGCTAATGCAACACCATTATGATTATATCAACTTCTGTAGTAAATCTTGAAATCCTCAAGTGAGAGTCCCCCAAATTTTCTTGTTTCAAATTGTTTTGGCCATTTTAGATACTTAGATTTGCACACAAATTTTAGAATCCACTTGTCTGTTTCTATAAAAAGCCTGTTGAAATTCTGATCAAGTTTGCATTGAATCTACAGAACTGTTATCTTAACAGTAATGATTCTTTTGGTTCATGAATATGGTGTATTCTGTCCTTATTTAGATCCTAGCTCTTAATTTCTCTCAACAATGTTTTGTAGTTCTCAGTCTTGTACAGCTTTTGCTAAATTTATTCCTTTTATTCTTAAGTGTTTTAAAATATTTTTGATACTATTATAATGATATTTTTCATTTTTATTTTCCAGTTGTTTGAAGCTATTTTAAGAACACAATTTTTTTTGCTACTGCCTTTGTGTATGGTGACCTTTTTAAACTCACTTATTCTAGTAGTTATTTTGTAGTCCCTTAGGATCTTCTATATAAACAATCATATCTTCTATGAATAAAGATATTTTTACTTCTTCATTTCCAAATCTGCGGGCCTTTCACTCTTTCTTTCTTTCTTTCTTTCTTTCTTTCTTTCTTTCTTCTTTCTTTCTTCCATTGCACTGCCTAGAATCTCTGGTGCAAGGTGTATACAAATGACAAGAGTGATATTCTTGGCTTTTTTCTGATTTTAGAAACTTCAATATTTCACCATGTAATATATTAACTGTAGGTTTTTGATAGATGCTCTTTATTAAATTAAGAAAGGTCTTTTCTACTGTGCTCAGAATTTTGATTATTAATGGATATCAAAATTTATCAAATGCTCTTTTCTGCATCTATTAAGACTGTATTATTTTCTCATTTCATGTGTCAATGTAGTGAATTATATTATTTGATTTTAAAATTTGAAACCACAACTTCCTGGAATAAACAAACTTGGTTATGATGGAACTAATATGTGTACATGCATACACACACATCTACATCTGTTATATGTTTCAATTTTAAGGGATTTTTTTGGTCATATTCATGACAAATATTGGTTTGCAATTTTATTGTCTTTTAGAGTCTATCAACATTTTTATTGGTGTTATGTTGGCTCTAAAATAAGTATGGGAATATTTTTTCCTCTGTTCACGAAAAGAGTTTGTGTAAATTGATATTATGCAATCATGTAATGCTTGATAGACTTGTTCAAGGAACTTTCTGGTTCTAGAGCTTTTTTTGAGGGAAAATTTTGAATAAGAAATTCAATTTCATTAGTAGATAAATAAATGGCAATCCCGATTTTCTATTTCATCATGTGTTAGCTTTGTTAAATTGAATTTTTAAAGACATTTGTCCATCTCATATACTTTGTCAGATTTACTGCCATAACATTGTTCATGATATTATTTCTTTTATTATCCTTTTAAAATGCCTGTAGGACCCGTATTAATAACAATTCTTTTATTTTCATAATTTATGTTCCTTGTTTTTTATAACCTCCAACAGATTAATACATGCATTAATACTTTCTAAAAAGCAGATTTGGGTTTTGTTATTTTTTGTTATTTTTCTGTAATTTGTTTCTATTTTATTGATTTCTTCCCTTTATTATTTCTTTTCTTCTACTTGGTATTGGTTTAATGTTCTTGTTTTTTTCTAGTTTCATAGGATTTAAACTTTGACCATTAATTTTGAGTCTCTCTTCCCTTCTGTTATGGAGCCATATACATTTCACTCTAAAAACTGATTAAAGACTGATTAACTGATTAATATGTAATATGGTCATTATCATTCAGTTCAAACTATTTCCTAATTTCCATTTGGATTTTTTTTATCACAGGTTGTTTAAGTATTTTAGCTCTTTTTAGAAATATTACCATTATTTATTTATTTCAAT
The DNA here is from genome assembly GCF_023065955.2 of Ursus arctos. NCBI lineage: Eukaryota > Metazoa > Chordata > Mammalia > Carnivora > Ursidae > Ursus > Ursus arctos. The sequence goes on from NW_026622952.1 coordinate 3,792,872, forward strand.
TGCAGTCAAAGAAACCACTCTACAAAATATAATTACTTGAAATTTAGTACAATTTTTAATGGCTCATCATATTCCTTTAGTTTACTTCCTATATATGCTTGAAAAGTTTGTATATTCTGCAATTGTTGAGTGCAGTGTTCTATAAATACCCATTCGTACAAAATGGTTGATAATTTTATTTAGATCTTTTAAACTTTACTGAGTTTTTTTGTCTTATTGCTTTATCAACTACTGAGAGAGTAGTGTCAAAATCTCCTGTTATTATGGACTTGCCTATTTTTTTCATCTATTTCTACCAGTTCTTGTCTCATGTATTCATAAGCCTTATTATTAGCTAAATTTCACTTAAATTGTTAGGTTCTCCTGATGAATTTCTCACTTTATCATTATAAAACATCCTTTTTATATCTGCAATATTTCTTATCTTGAAATCTGTTTGCCTGATATTAATATGGCAGCTCCACTTTGTATGCTTATTGCTCTCATGGTATGTCTTTTTTCTATCCCTTTACTCTTAGCCTATAAGTGTACAAAATATACCTCTGGAGACAGTATATATTTAAATCTTGCTTTTTATCTAGACTGACAATTTCTCTCTTTTAAATGTTTGGTCCATTTACATATAATATAATTATTAATATGGTTGAATTTAACTGAACCATTTGCCATTTATTTTCTATTTTTTTCCATCTGTTTTCTATTTTCCTATTCTTTTTCTGCCTTCTTTTTGGTTAATCAAATATATTTTTTTTATTATCCTATGTAATTTTTTCATAGGCTCTTTAGCTTTGTATCTTTGTATTTGTTTCTAGGGGATTTTATAATTTAATACTCATCCTTGAATGACCACTGTCTATTTATAACTAATATTTACCATTTTATGTAAAAGATAATCTTTTAACAGTATTGTTCTACTCCTATCCATTCTTGTGCTATTGTTATCATATATTTAACACGTACATACACATTAGAAACACCATAATACACAATATAATGGTATAGTTTTTTAAATTGTTTTCTCTCTTCAAATAAATTTAGAGAAATAAAAAAGATAGATGTCCACATATTAATCATTTATCATATTCTTCATTTTTTCCTGTAGATCTGAGTTTGTATCTGGTGCCATTTGCCTTCCACCTGAAGAGCCTTAAAAGCGTTTCTGTGATGTAGGTCTGCTGACAAACTACTCTCTTAGTTTTTGTTTATTGAAAATGTTTTTATTTCACTTTCAATTTTGAAGGATATTTTTGCAGAATATAGAATTCTGGGTTGGCAGTTGCTTTGTTTTGTTTGTTTGTTGAACAGTCCTAGCCCATTTCCATTCCTGGCCCTCTCTGCTTACTATTCACTCCCCCTGGACAACTCTCTAACCAGTTTTTTACATCACAGCCTAAATCTCATCCCTCTGGTTTCATTTCACACTTCTCAGAGAACTCTGTTGACCATACTGTCCAAAATCACCCTTCCTCCCCATTTCTCTCTCATTATCCTGTATATATCCTGAGTGACATCTTCACAACCTGTAATAATGTGCTTATTTGTTTACTTGCTTCTTGTCTTTGAACCTGACTAGCTACATAAAAAATTATTTGGTCTGTTTTATTCTCTCCTACATTCTTGGCATTCAGCAAAATTAGCTGGCATTGTAATAAAGGTGCAATGATGTTTCAGTAATGTAAAATGGATACAAGTGAAGTTGCAGGGGCACCTAAAGTCTGGCTTTGTGAGACTTGAAAAGACACATTGAGTAGTCCCATACTGCTAAACACTCCAGGACCATCTGTTTTACACACTGTGCTAAGAATACAAATGCAAAAGTGATGCATCTTCAAGAAGCTTTCCCAGATTTTCTGTGTTAGAAACAATCTCCCCCTCTATTCCCATACATTCCACTCCTCCTGACTGTGGTACTTTTTATGATCTACCTTGCACTGTTGCTGTTTTTATATATGCCTTCTCTCTCCAACTGGACTGCCAGATCCTTGCAGCAGTGACTATATTTTCCAACACATAACAGCAATCCTGCAGAAATAACCTTTAGGTATGCTAAGGTTTCAGGATACTCTTAATATCATATTGCACTGAAAATGAGTTGAATAAGGAAGTTAGCATTTTTGTTTAATAAGAACCTCTAGTTCTCTGAGGAAAAAGGAGCTGTATAATTCCAAACTAATTAGGATTTCAACTGAGCATTAATAAAGGCCTAACTTCCCACCAAGGACACTGTGTCATGTGTGGGGGAGGACTCCTCTGCCCCTTCTCTGCCTTTGTTCTTGTTTATACCCACTGCCTTTCTAGTTTATGCTTCCTGTAGTTTACATCGTAATAAAGTGCCAGATATTTCCTGCCCACGCCTCTGTTGGGCTGCAAAGTATGAGAACTGTAATGAAAAGCACAGATCAGAATATTTTAGATTCGTTGGTGATCTTAAAAATGCCCATTTTTAAAACATAAATATTTATGTCTGTTGCCAAGGTGAACCTCCATTTGTTATGAGGCGAACTTTGATTAGTCTGTAGTCTGAGGAGGACCCATATAAATAGTAGTTACCTTTTATTATGACAGCATTGATGGAAAACCCAGGGAGCAAGGCCTGAAGCTGGTTTTCGTATTCTGATTCCATGCATAAAAGAAGGAATGGACCAGCCCTGCAGAAGCATTCAAACAGCTCACATGCTGGTTGTGATAACTTATATTCTCTGGGTTTATGGACTACAGTCATCTTTCTGAGTCATGCACACCTGTGAAATGGAAAGTGATGTAAACACAGCTCTTCTCTATGGCATAGCTTTCTTTTCTCTCTCCTCTCTTCTCCTCTCCTCTCCTCTCCTCTCCTCTCCTCTCCTCTCCTCTCCCCACCTCTCCTCACCTCTCCTCTTCTTCTCTTCTCTTCTCTTCTCTTCTCTTCTCTTCTCTTCTCTTCTCTTCTCTTCTTTCTCTTCCCTTCCCTTCCCTTCCCTTCCCTTCCCTTCCCTTCCCTTCTCTTCTTTTTCTTAAGACCCAGAATTGTTCTAACAAATGCAAGTAACCAAAAAGGGTATGAGTGCATGGGCCAGTTTCAGTTCTTTTTAAGGTGTAAGTGTATTTGTGCATGTGTGTGGTATGGTTTGGGTTACAGGTCTGAAACTTCTTATAGATTCCCAGGCCCAATGCAAAACTTATAGAATCATAATCTCTGGAAGCTGTGGCTGGGAATCTGCATTTCAGCATGATTGCTAGAGCGTGCATCCACACTCGGAAGTTTGGGAATCATTGCTTGAAGTAATAGAGAGTTAACGGCTATCTGTTGCATCTCTGTGCTGTCAACCTGTGCTGGGAAAGTTTTCAGTTCCTTAGACGGATTCCCAAGAAGATTCCAGAGATCCGTGGTTTTATTGTTTTTTTTTTTCCCATAACTGAATTGACTCTAACTTGAAAAATTAGGTAAGTCAGTGTCCAATTATGTAATTGAAACTGAATCAAAAACAAGTTAGTCCTCACACTGGCCAGCCCAGTTTATCATAGGACACGAAAAACAGGTTTCTCTGAAACATGAATGGGGTCCCTACGAACTTGAAAGGCTCCAGGAAGTTCTGCTGTTTGTCACGTTATTGATGATGTTGCAACATTCTGTCAGTAGGACTCGTAGGACGTAATCAGAAAGCAACGTTATTCTTGCCCACCCCCGCGCCCTTTCAAACCATCTCTGTGGGGTGAATTTTTTACTACTCCTTGGATAAAAACTAGGGTGAGTTTCATGAATTTTTACTCACTTTTAAGCTGAAAAGAGTTCTTTACTCCCATTCCTAGATACATAAAAGTACTTTGTCATTAATTGATCTATCCAGGATAGAAAAATAATTTTTAAATATCTCCAAACTTTATTAAAAGTTAGTTTTTTTCCCCTCCCTTAGATTAGATCTACTTGGGCTGCCTATTTGCTGTGGGAAAAAAGAGTTCAGTAGGCTCCTCTCTTTTTCTCTGCCCAGGGCTCTTGCTTTTCTTCTAAGGTTTTGCTTTTATCCCTTTAGCTCAGAAGGTTGCCTCAGGTTCCTCCAAGGCTGATGGATGCAAGGTTTCATGTTATAGTGGCAAGGGAGATAAAAGTTGACTTGATAGATAAACATACAAAGCTGGCATAGATGCTGCCAGATCTGGCAGTGGCTGCAAACTGACTCTTCTTTTCATGGGGTGATTTCATGGCTTTTCAGGAACTCAGCATTACTTGATGTGGGCTAAGCATTTCCTCTGGGATCACTTTAAGTCTCTAGATACCCAACTGAATACTTTTAACATCTTTCTGCCGAGGTCTGATGCCCTCAATTCCGATATCCAAAACATTGTCAAACCGGCTCTCCTCATACACAGGACACACGTGGGTCTGTGGGAAGCTGTCATGTATCTTTTACTCTGACAAGCTGTGAGAATACATGCCAATCCTGCCACCTTTCTTGCTTTGCCATCAAAGTTGCTAACAAACCACAGACTCCAGCATTTCGAATCTTGCAGGGGGTATAAAGAGTACAGTACATGACTTTCCAAGTGCAAGGAGGCACTTCTGAAGATCTTTAGGGAGTTAGTTCCACTGAAGTCTTTTCCTATAGGTTTGAGGTGAGAGTGAAGGACACCCGCAATTCACATGGAGGAAGGTAAGTAAAACAGTACAATACGACTCCTTTAAGAAATCTTCTACCTATTTCTTTCATTCTTCTCCAACCTCTTTTAGACTGGTTGTGGGTGGTCAGCTTGGGATTAGAAATTGGTTCTTGACTATTTCCTTTGGATGTTTTGAACTGGGACTTTGATACTTCACTTTAGTAATGTGGTTATAGGGCTTCAACTTAGGGCTTCATCTGTGACATTGAGGAAAAAATTAATTCCATTTTAATATCACTTTGAAATCATAATAGTAGCTAATTTATGTTGATCACTTGTTATCTACCAGATACTCTTTCATACATGCTTTATCTCACTCAGTCCTTCCCACAATCCTTTAAGGAAAGAGAAGTCCAGAGAAGTCAACTAATTTGTATAAAGTTACCCAGGCCGCAGGTTACACAATTCTACTGAAACTGTGCTTTATTTTCCTTTTAGAAAAATGAGAATGATTTTGTCTCTTAGAAAGGTGATATGCATTATCAGGGGGAAAATGCTATAGCTGTTTATAATTCTGGCTTTACAATGGTAAGACATAGAATGTTGGAGCAAAATTAATAACAACTGTCACTTGATAAGCATTTTAATATATTTTATTTGCCTAATTCTCGCAGCAACCTTGTGATGTGAATGGCTTTGTCTTCATGTTGAGGCCAGGAAGAAATTGCATGATTTCCCCTAGATCATACAACCAGGAATGATTGGAGCCAAGATTTAAATTCAAACTTTCAGATCATGATTCACAGTTTACTTTTCTCTCTAGTCTGATGGGACACACTAACAGAAGGAATGTGTTTCATGTGGGTCTCTGAGCTGTGGCAAATGTTTAAAGTTTGGTTATAGCTACTTTCTAACACATTTGAGTCTAGATGAATCAATATGATAAAGAAGTCAACGTTTTTACTAAACTCCTTGAAAGCAAAGAGCATCTTATTCATCTTGGAATCCCTAGTGCCTGGTCCAAAGTTGATACTTTATTAATGAATGAATTGAATGAATTAAATTGATAAACAAATTAATGAATAACTTTCTTTTAAACTCTTTGGTGGAAAGCAAGCTTTTATGTAAATTAGATTATTATCCATCTCTTGGGTATTTACATTTTATAAGATGATCCTGGAAGAATTCAAATGAATAAGGTCTAAAGTTGAATTTGTGATTTTGCCATTGGAATAGTGTTGAAAGAATAATTGAGATGGAGTTTTTCTCTGGAGTCTCAAATTTCATTGCAGATATGACAGTATACTATGTCTATATGCCTTAAGGAAAAAGTAGAATTGTCTTTGCTTGGGTAACAAAATGTCCAGAAATATTGTATCTCAAGGAAGCATGTTCTAATAATTTTAGGCATCCAGAAATGGAGCAGCCAGCTTCTAACTTCTACTAAGAAGGTGTTGGTTGGGCTCTGTAATTAGGATTGAAGTGTTAGTGGGGTAGACCAGATGCCCTGTTACATACTTTGTTCTAAACTTTTAGAGATTCTGGTATTCATTCAGGTAGCGATGGCAAGGATGCAGCTAATCAAGTCTGTCTGTTGTCCACAGGTCTGAGGCGCAATTACAGATGTACCATCTGCAGTGTCTCTCTCAACTCCATAGAACAGTATCATGCCCACCTGAAAGGATCTAAACACCAGACCAAGTAGGTACTTTCATGCTTTCATCCTTCAGTCCTTTTGTATATAATTTATAACATGGTGGGGAGAAAAAAGGCTAAACATTTTACTTACTTCAAAATAAGTCAATGGAAACGACATCTCTTTATCTCCAAAGTTCACCTGATATTTATGCTAGAACCTCTGGGGTCTGTCTAGCACAACTTAAAGAATGGCTTCTCCTTTTTTGGCACAAGTAATACAGTGTCTTTTGTTTGTTTGTTTTCATTCTTTAATTTTTTCAAGAACAGTTCAGCACGTTTTCACAAACTTGGGGAAACTTGTAGATCTATACTGAGTGTTTTTAAATAAACAATGTTATCTCTGTTTGGAGGATGTGCCAGACTTCAGTGTTGTGAAGTTAAATTCTGTGAATGTCTTCTGCCACTTAACATTTCTGGGTGAATATTGTTGATTAGTATAGAAACCTAACAAATCCCCTGGTATATTAAGTTATTCACATGTGTAGCAATTTCCAATTAAATGGCAGCTTGTTCTACCCCCCCGCCCCCCGCAATTCTCATAATTTTAAACCAGAAAATGTTATCAGGCATAATTTCAACTATATTTATACTGTGCATCTTTTTAAAAAAAATCAGTGATGTTAGCTTTGTAAGTATTTAAAAAATAGCTGCTAGGATTACTAATAAAATCTAATAAAATAGGAAAAAAACAAAGAATATCTCAAAAATATATAATCTTCCTGGGTATAATTTTTTAATTTCTCTCATATTCATTAGCAGAATCATTCAACAGATTTGGCAATATCAAGGTCTCATGAATAATGAATGATTCAGTCAACAAACATTTATTGAGCACCCACTACGTGTGAGACTCCGAGGTGTGCCCTCGGGAAGAAAAGATGAATTGAATGAGGCCTTCTTCTTGTGGAGCTCCCTTCCAGGCTGGGGAAACAGCCATGTGAACACAGGGATTGTTCTCTAATACCATAATGTGTACACCCAGATCTTTGAGTACCCAGGAGGGAGCAACCAGGGCAAGACTGACAGGGACATCTGTACAGAGCCTGAGCACATGAATGAGGTCGCGGTCTGATTTTGCTCACCTTCTTAATAACCATGGTGACTAGTACAGCACTAGATACATATGAAGGGCTTCATAAACATTTTTTTTTTAAGATTTTATTTATTTATTCGACAGAGATAGAGACAGCCAGCGAGAGAGGGAACACAAGCAGGGGGAGTGGGAGAGGAAGAAGCAGGCTCATAGCAGAGGAGCCTGATGTGGGGCTCAATCCCAGAACGCCAGGATCACGCCCTGAGCCGAAGGCAGATGCTTAACCGCTGTGCCACCCAGGCGCCCCTTCATAAACATTTTTGATTGAATGAATGTGTGATTTTAAAAGATAAGTAACAATTTTCCAGGCAGGGATATGAGGAAGGTGCATTCCAGGCAAGGACATTTTTTTGCAAAGATATTATAAAGATGTAGGTCACAGGTGTCTGGAGTAGGTGAGGAAATTTAAGCCCAGGATTAATTATGGACTCTCAGACTTTCCTCAATTTGTGCTGTCTCATGAGTCAAAGCCGCTTTCATGACTTGCTTTGCTCTGATCCACCCCCAGAGGATTTGATCAAGGTAATTCTTCAAAAAAAGATTTATCTCTGATTCGTAATGGAGTACCTAGAGCACTTGTATTGAATACTGGACACTGCGGCTCCCACCCCAGTCTATCCATTGTGTCTCTAACTAGCATGTTGTAAGACGCACCAAATGTGTTCTAATCCACATGCATCTGATGGACACAGAGATATATCACAAGGCTGCAACAATAAATGATAATCTTTTAGGGACATGCATTTATTGCTCTTAATAAATAGAAAATGGTAGACAATAGTGACTTTAAGTGGCACAAATTCTGTAAGTAAATAATGCAAATAGTATCTCCAGCTTCAGGAAAGTATCTATTTCTCTATGTGTACAGGAATTTTCACATCCATCATCTCATTTACTTCCATGAACTACCTTCAGATAAACGTCATTAACCTATTATTTTATACAAGAACATGAAAGCTAAGAGAGACCAAATAACTTACTGAACATCACCTTGCCAAAAATGGCAGAACGAGGATTGAACCTAGCGGTGTCTGACTCATGCTTCTACTTATCCCATCTCTCTGAGTTACCACAGACAGGCCTGGAATGGAGGACTGCCAATAGAGTACAATGATGAATTTTGAAAAAGAGAGCATTACTTTCCAGGTGGCTTTAATAAATATTTGTTACTTGAGAAAAGTGCATCTCCTACCATGCTGCCTTCTTTCCAGAAAAAAGACACTGTCTCTACCTCAAAAGCACAAGGTTGCTCTCCTAAAGAGTGAAATGAGGGAAACATGAAGAAACTAATTGCAAAAGCCCTGTCCTACATGATTATTTCATCTGCCCTTATAGCTAATGGATACTGTGTGTGTGTGTGTGTCTGTGTGTGTGTGTGTGTCTGTGTGTGTGTCTGTGTGTTTCTAAAACAGATTGTTCCATAATTTTCTTGTAATCCCCTTGTCAGGTTTGGTATCAACTTTATGCTGCTCTCATTAAACAAGTTGAGAGGTTTTCCCTCTATTTCTAATCCCTCAATGAGTTTGTGGTAAACTGCTATTACTTCTTATTTAAATATTAGGAAGAATTCATTGAGAAGTCATGGAGATTATACTGTAGGAATATTTTTATTAAAAATTTAGTTTCTTTAAAGAAACACTGCTCGTATTTTCTATTTCTTCTTGTATCAGTTTTAAATTAGTTATTTTTCAACGACTTTGCCATTTTATCTACATTTTTAAACGTATTGATATAAATTTGTTCATGATATCTCCTAATTTTATTTATAATTGTCTGTGGAATATTTTTCATTCCTAATATTGTTTATTTGTCTCTTCTTTTTTAAAAAATTTGTGATAATTTTTGTTAGATTTTATCAATCCTTATTAGTCTTTTCGATGAATGAATGTTGGGGTTTGTTGATTTTCTCTGGGTATTGTTCTTTTCTGCCATTTAAAAAATTCTTTTCTTTCTACCCCCTGTGGTTTTAATTTGTATTTCCCTTAGCTTCCTCTTGGAAAGTGTAGGTCATCAATTTTCCAGTGTTTCCTTTCTTCTAATATATGCATTTAAAGCTCTCAGTGTTCCTCAACAGATTGTTTTAGCTAAAATCCACAAGTTATTTTTTGTATCCTAGAGGTTTTAGTATGTAGTATTTTTTATTATTATTTATTTCAACTTATTTTCTGATTCTTACTGTAATCTCTTCTTTTACTCATGATTATTTAGAAGGGCTTTGCTTACAACCTAATATGTAGGGGATTTTTCTATTTATATTTTGGAGTTTAATTTGTACCTGGGTTCCACTGTGGTCAGAGGACATAATCTAAATGATTTCTCCTGAAATTTGTGCAGACTTGTTCTATGCCCAAGGCAAATGTTCAATTTTGGTAAAACTTCATGTTCCCTTGAAAAGAAAGTGCCTTTTTCAGTAATTGGGTAAATGATTCTTTATATCAATTAGGTGAAGTTTTTTAATCTTGTTCAATCTTCTACATCCATACTGATTTTTTGTCTGCTTATTACATTCATGAGAAACAGAGGGACTTAAAAACTTCTGACTATAAGTATGGATTTGCCTATGTGTCCTTTTAATTCTATTTCTTTTCTTTATATATTTAAAGGTACACTATTAGATGCTTACAAATTTAAGAATTTTTCAAAATATTCCTATTGAATTGGCCCTTTTTATCACCTTTTGTCACCATGAAATGTCCTTTGTTATTAGTAATATTTTCCTTAAAGTATACTAACATCTGCTCTCCCCATCTCTTCACAGCTTTCAAAGTTTCCCTTTAAATTTTATCCAGCTTTTATTTTTTTCTCAAGTGAAAGGTTAGTACAATATCAGAGCTGGAATTGGAAGTCAGCCAGATGGTTCTTAAGGACTCTAATCTGAGAGATTAAATCAACATAAGTATTAAGATGTCAGTAATTTTCAAGGTCTCATATTTATATTTTTAGTAATAACTTCTAGAGAGGTGTTGAGATGAGAGATTATTAATTTGTATAGTGGAAAGAGCACTGAATTTTGAGTCAGGAGATTTTATTTCTAGTGCAAATATGCCTCTGAGTGACCGGGGGCAGTGACAAATCTTCTTTAGGTTTCAATTCCCTTGTAGATAAGTGCTTAGTGATGACAAGAACATGACAGGTATGTGTCCACTTTCCATACCTTGCTCATGATCCTTGTATTCTTTCCTGCTAATCCTGAATTCAGCCTTCACATTCTTCTCAACACGGGTCCCCAGTCAACCTTTACCGTTATTTGCAGCTAGCAATGTTCCTCCAAAATTATGTCCACAAAATTATGTCCAGAAGCTCAGAATGCGAACTTTTTTTGTAAATAGGGTCTTTGCAAATGTAAATAGTTAAGAATCTCAAGACAAAATCATTCTGGATTTAAGGTGGGTCTTAAATCCAATGCATAGTGTCTTTATGAAAGGAAGGAAAGGGATCTTGGGACACACTGAGAAGCAGGCCATGTGAAAACAGAGGCAGAGACTGGGATTATCTCTACAAGCCAGGGACACCAGGAGCCAGCAGGGGCTGGAAGTAACAGGTTCTCTTCCAGAGCTTTTGGAAGGAGCTGCTGACACCTTGATTTCAGACCTCTGTCCTCTAGAACTGAGAATAGATTTCTATTGTTTTAAGCCATCCAGTTTGTGGTACTTTATTTTAGGGTAGCCCTAGAAAATGAATACATTGTGAAACCTACTTACTTTGTTCCACAAGTATCCCTTAGTCGTATTTTTCTGGGCACCTTCTTCCTTGTCTATGCCAATAATGGTGATGATGATGACGATGACGATGATGATGGTGGATACGGCAAGAGTGCCACCACTGTTAACTGAAGTGAATCTTCTGTGCAACTGGGGTATAGCAACAAATTAAAATGCTTTGAAAGTTTTACTATGTATAATATGCACAGCATCCCTGTTAATGACCAGATGTTCACATCTCCTTTTTATAGGTTAGAAAATTGAGATTCATAGAAGTGACTTGTCCAAGACCCCCAAAATTTTTGGTTGGCAGACCCAAGAGCAGAAGTCAGGTTATTGACCATCAGTACTATCACTGTTATAATAATACTTAAATAATACCATTATTATCATATTGCTTTCTCTAGTACTAAAGAGATTTTTTTCTTTTTTGGCAAATGTTATAAACAGCAAAATGGCAGTCAAATTTTGCTCCATTATTAAATAATGAGAGAAATATTAAGTATCTAATGAGATTAAAGGTTTAGAAATGCAAATGATCACACTGACATATGAAGCAATTGCCTATTAGTAGATTTTTCAGGGTTTCCAGGGGATATAGTCTGTCAATTAGTACAAATGATTAAAATGAAATTTAAAGGCACATGAGTACATACCATAGACTAATGAACAGTTCCCCTATAATGTACTTAGATTTGAGTTTAGGGAACACTTCAGACCTCAGGACATTATATTACCTAGAAATAATGGATATAAAAGTTGTCATTACTTACTTTGATACTTCAGTTGGTTGAAAATGAGACACAAGTGTCTAAGAGAATAAATTACGCTGACCAAAAGTTAGTAGAAATTTCTAAATGTGCTTCTCCTTTGAGAAGAAGCTTTAAATGATAATATCCATTGCTTTTTCGGCAGTTTTTCCCAACTATAATGAAGCCTCCAAACAAAGCCTTCATATTATTCATTTTCCCATCATATTCATTTATTTCTTAAGCAAAGTAAATGATTAAGTGATTGAATGAATAGTTAGACTAATTTTCAGAGCTGGAATATATTTGTTTTAAATTCCTTGGAATTTAGTCCCTGCATTTAGCATAGCAGTTAGTTATCTGAAGAGTATATAATAATAAATAAGATAGTTTTACAAATATGGCAACCATCAAGAACCATCTATACTTTTAATGAATAAAAGTAGCTTAAAACCCCAGGAAATATTTGGAAGCAAGCAAATAAACAAGCAAAAAATCAATGCATGGATGTCTTCAAAGGCTAAAGATCTAGATATTTTTTGTGGAATTTTCAATGTGGTTTACTGGTACTAACCAAAAATTTCTTTCTTTTTTTTTTTTAAGATTTTATTCATTTATTTGAAAGAGAGAGAGAGGGCAAGCACAAGAGTAGGGGAGGGGAGGGGAGGGGGAGGGGGAGAGGGAGAGAGAGATCACAAGCAGACTCCCCACTGAGCTGGGAACCTGATGTGGGGCTCGATTCCCGGGACCCTGAGATCGTGACCTGAGCCGAAGGCAGATGCTTAACCAACTGAGCCACCCAGGTGCCCCTAACAAAGAATTTCAGTAATCAGAAGGTTTAGGACTTTGGTATTGTGCTATATGTTTTTCATAAGAAAGTTTTCTTTTCTGAAAAACATAGAATATATATATTACCAGTAACAACTGGGATAAGCAGGGCATAAGACAGGCTTTAAAACAGAGCCACCTTTCCCAAGTAGGGTCAAGTTATTTCCCTTCAGCTGATAATTTGTAAGTTGCTAAGAAAGACTTGAAGTCAGGGCAAAATCTGGAACTCAAGGCAACTTCTTTGCTTGTCCCATGTTATGATCTGGCTGTGCCAATTGGCTCTTCTAGGAAGTGGGGCTTATGGAGTGTCACCAAGCCTTTCTAGCCAAGGGGAATCCCAGGCCCTGTAAATAGGGAGCTTGCTCAATGTCCACAATAAATAACCAAATTGTGGGAAGAGCTGAGATGTCCATTGACAGATGAATGGATAAAGATGTAGTGTATGTATACAATGGAATATTACTCAGCCATCAGAATGGATGAATACTTACCATTTACATTGACATGGATGGAACTAGAGGGTATTGTGCTGAAGGAAATAAGTCAATCAGAGAAAGACAATTATCACATATTTTCACTCATATGTGGAAAAAAAGAAACAGCAGGTGTTCCTGGGTGGCTCAGGCGTTAAGCATCTGCCTTCGGCTCAGGCCGTAATCCCGGCGTTCTGGGATCGAGCCCCACGTCAGGCTCCTCCGCTGGGAGCCTGCTTCTTCCTCTCCCACTCCCCTCTTGTTCCCTCTCTCGCTGGCTGTCTCTCTCTCTGTCAAATAAATAAGTAAAATCTTAAAAAAAAAAAAAAAAGAAACAGCACAGATGATCATAGGGGGAGGGAGGGAAAACTGAATGGAAGTCATGAGAGAGGGAGACAAACCATGAGAGACTCTTAACTCTAGGAAACAAACTGAGGGTTGCTGGAGGGAAGATGGATGGGGGATGGGGTAACTGGGTGATGGGCATTAAGGAGGGCACATGATGGGATGAACACTGGGTGTTATATGCAACTGATGAATTATTGACCTCTACATCTGAAACTAATGCTGTACTAGACGTTGGCTAATTGAATTTAAATTAAAAAAAAAGGGGGGGGGTGTCCTGCTGCAGGCATGAGGGACAGGGATGTGGCAGGCCTGTGGGTCAGAGGTGTTCTCCCGCCCTGTTTTTAATAGGCAGAACATTCAAGTCCACTACTGTCTGGAGCCCTTCCCTCTTTGAGGAAGGCCTCTGATGAAACAGAGTTAAATTCTCAAAAGGAAGAGACAACAGCCTATAGAGAGAATTCCAGAGAAACCAGAGAAAAGCTATACATCTCTCTATATATAGCACTAATGCACAATCCTGAAAGCTCTATTTTTCCAAGTCTCACTTGCATGCTTTTACTATATATGCCATACCCAGGGATACATTATAATTACAGTATGTGACTAGATTAGGCCCTTGCAGGCTTAAGAAGTACTAAATAGGGAGCACTTTCATTCTTTCATATTACTTCTAGAATTTCCAATAGCACCTAATATTCTTTAGCTCACTCATTTACTAGCCCCCTCCTTTGGGGGGACTGATAATCATTATTTTGTGTTGCTTGAAATTTGCATAAGTCATGGCTGTCTCCAGAGTAGTTATGAGCTGATAATTTAATGTCTCAGATTTAATTGTGGACCTCACTGGATACCTCTTATGTTCTTTGTTATGCTGCTTCAGCGAGTTGTCCAGGACCAGTCACCAAGACTTGGTTTGGAGAAGTACATTTGCATCAAGAAGAAAAAGAACTGGAAGGAGCCTGGCCTGGGAGGCACATAGCTAGAGTCCCATGTCAGCACCATGTGTCACACCCTGCACAGCTTTAACAGCAACAACAAAAAATTATTTTAAAATCAGTCTGTTGAGACTCAATTTACACACAGGATGAGTAGATTTTAGTGGTATAGTGGGATGGGTTTTGACCCTTGTATCCACCATGTCACTAGCAGCCCAATCAAAGTACAGAACATTATTTTCATAACCACCAAAAGTTCTCTTGGGCCCCCTTTAGGCTCACACCCACCCAGCCAGCCAAACACCGATTTCTGTCCCCACAGCTTAGTTTGGCCTGCACTGGAACTTAGTGGAATAATATAATATGCATTCTTTTCTGTCTGGCTTCTTTCATTCAACTCAACGTAATGTTTTGAAGAGGCATTTGCACTGTTGCATGTGGCAGCCATTCTTTTTTTCTCTGTGTGTTTTTGAACAAATCATGTCCCCTCACTGAACTTCAATGTCTTCATTAAAACAGGAGGTGGCTGGAAAATGGGGGTCATTAAAGTCTCTGTCATTTCTAACATTCTCTAATTTTATGATTTTGAGGTTTAACTTCTTTGACTTTTTAAAATTTTTCAGCTGGCAGAAGATTGGCTGTAAAAGAATTCTTTTGTGTTTATTTCTCTGCTGCTGCAGAAGCTGACCAATACTTGAAGAGTTAGCCCTATGAGAGGAGGTATCCTGAAGGCCTGGCCTTAAACAAAAGGCAAAGGGACTTTTCAAATGCTTATGACTTTGGGCAAAAGGGGTTGGAGTTGGTTGTATAAAAAGATAAAGAAGCTTATTTTCAACTTTATTCCAAGCTATGAATACAGAGCATAATGCTGGTGGCTTCTTAAGCACAGGAATAGGTAAGAGGGAGTCAGGAAGGTTCTAAGGTAGACCTTGGCCCCTCACCTGAGCAGTTCAAGCTTCCAGACTTGAACTCTTTCTGGGTCTTCTGTAAGTTACTAAAACCACCTCTCTCACATTTCACTAGAGTTCATTAGAAATGAGAGTATGTCCATTTCAAACTATCTTTAGCTGCCATTGACTTTTACTCCAGCCAGACTTCAGTAGACTATTGAGTTTTGCCAGCATTTGTCTAATCTCAAAGGTTATCCTGGAACATGAAATGCCAGGGAATTGGATTAAATAAATGAAAGATCTCACTTCATTTAGGTCGATTTTGTTGGGGAAACAGGGAGGAGAAATGAGATGAAAATGGAAACTTGCCCTCGGTTGCGTTATCTTGTTCAGCACTCTATTGCCTCTCTTCAGGATGCAAGAGAGGATTAAGCAGGTTCACTTGGCTGTGATTTCCATAGTGTAGATGGGGTAGAGGTACGTGATTGGATAGATCAGCCCCTCACCCTATTTAATTCAATCCCGTAACCAAAATCTATTGAATACCTACTATGGGGGGGGGGCATTAAACAGGCCTTGGGGACAAGAGAAAAAGAGGCAGAGATAATTATACATCTCACCAAGTTTATAACCTAGTTGAGGGGATGCAACATGTAGTCAAGTAATTACAGTTAAAAACCTCATAGGATATTGTAAGTGTAAGAGGTACAAAATGTTGGAATTCGGAGGAAGGAGTCATTGCATCTGATTGGGGACCATTAGGAGAGGTGATTGTGAAATGAGTGCCATGAAGTGGTTTGGAAATGAGATCATCTGGGTTCAATCCTTGCTCCACCATCTGCTAACTGTGTGACCTAAGCATGTTACTCAAAAGCCTCTCTGTACCTTAGTTTCCACATTAGGAAAATTAGCAGATTATTGAAAAAAACGTAACGAACTGACTGCAGTAAGAATTGAGGTTTTTTTTTTAAGATTTTATTTATTAGAGATAGTGAGTGAGAGAGAGCACGAGAGGGAGGAGGGTCAGAGGGAGAAGCAGACTCCTGCTGAGCAGGGAGGCCGATGCAGGGCTCGATCTTGGGACTTCAGGATCATGACCTGAGCTGAAGGCAGATGCTTAACCAACCATGCCACCCAGGGGCCCCAAAAATTGAGTTTTAAGAACACCAAAACCAACAAGAGCAAAAAATACTAAAGTGTATAGACAGTACAGTACTTGGCATGTTGTTTTTCTGTCAATAAGCATTCATTGCCTTTCATATTAATGAAACTGTATTTGAAATGCACCTCAAAAAATGTGTAGGTGAATGTTGAGGTAACATTTAGTACTTCGGTTCCAAGTACTATTTCTGCAAGTTTGTCCAGAGTTCTTGGTAGCAAACTCTTATTTCTTGCCCAAGGTTGGGGCTTCCGGACTCACACACAAGTGCAAGCCTGCTCAGTGTTTAGAACGCAAACTTACCTTAATCAGACAGTTGGATATATATAGAGAGAGTGGTTTGAGAGAGGCCTTCTAAGAATGTCCTCATTTTGAGTTTCTTGTGCTCACATGCTTTCTACCTTCTCTGGGTCCTCATTTTATGCAACAGTTTCAAGCTGTTTCAATTTCCCAACTCCAGAAAGAACATTATCCGAATATCCCCATGACATGTGGTCTTTATACCCCAGCTCCTACTCAGGTTTTCTGCTTTATCCAACTCTCTGATTACCAGTTGCATTTTGTCAAACACCTGTAATTAACACATTTTGCTCCAAAGACCATGGATTATACACCTTGAAAAAAAAGAAATTGAAGAATCTTCCTGGCTTAATTTCCAAAAATCACTGTCCTAACATTCTTTGAGACTCCCTGGATAGAGTTGCTTTACCATTCTGAGCGTATGAGTTTATTTTTCTTTCCCATTCACATTTTTTTTTATTTTACCAAAAAAGTATGTTCTTTCTACTCAGACATCTACGGGTTCATACTAGATTATGGCTAATCTCAACATTAGCTGATTAAATCCAATTTTGAGTCACCATGTTTGATAAATACCTGATCTTTCAGAATTGGAAGGGTTTTCTCAAAAAACAAATTATCTCTCTGTATGAGGGTGACGTCTCTGTAAGCTTAGGCCACTAGTATTTAAATTATAACTTAATGATAAACATTTTGAAGATTTTGTGTTGTTTTTTCCTTTGAGTTAATATTATTTAGACCATTCTATGTTGTGTTAAGAATAGCCAGATACAGCCAAATTCTGGACTTCAATCAGAATATAAATTTACATAACCATGATTATAGTCATATATATCTGTCACTCTTAATAGTCTTTACAGTGAACGTGTGTGTTTTTCAATAGCTTTTAGGGTCACAGAAAAATCTTAGTCCATTTCATGCTGAGTAGTCAAATACAAATCAAAATCTATAAAGCTAGCTTTCGGAAATGTTGGTGATATTTCAAGCTCAGGACGCAAGTAGTTCAAAGCTCTACCCACAGCCTCTGGTGCTATTATACTCTCCAGAGATCTATGTCTTTTCTCTTCCTTATTCAAGTGCCCTTTCTTCTAATGATACCTAACAGGATAACATGTGCACTTTACTCTTTTTGATTTCCAGAACCATCACCACCGAACTTATTTCTGTTCTAACAAAAAGATCTTATAATAACCTTGAAGTAGATGAGTTTCAGACCTCTAATTTTATTTCCCTGACACTGGATAAAGTTGAAATAATAGATTTCCTTTCCTAACATCTTTTCAGTGCTAAGTAAGATAAACTTACTAATAGGTAAGATTTTCATGGTCAGACAACTTACTAAATTAGAATCTATATCCTTGAGTATCTATATCAGAAAAGGACACTTTAGGTTTCAGTCGTAGATGGGTTTAGCTGGGTGTTATAAAGTTACTCATTTTAAATCCAGCTTTAGGTCAGCATAATTCTTACTCAGGGCAACTGAATAGGGGAAATCTTCAGATTTTTCAGTAGCCCCCATACGTGGAAGGTTTGGAAGTCAACTATACATGTTTCAGTTGTGTTATTCCATATTATGTAAGAGGCCTGAAGGTGGAAGTGTGCCTCCCATGGAAAAGAAAGACCAGATAAAATGTAATCTGAGATGTTCACTATAGCGAGGAAATTTAGTGGCCAACGTCTGTTCCTTATTTATTTATTTATTTATTTATTTATTTATTTATTTATTTATAGAGAGAGAGTGTGTGCAGGAGTTGGAGGGGTGGGGCAGAGAGAGAATCTTAAGCAGGTTCCATGCTTAGTGAGGAGCCCAACACAGGGCTCCATCTCATGACACTGAGATCATGACCTGAGCCAAAATCGAGTTGGGTGCTAAACCGACTGAGCCACCCAGGCTGTTCCCTTTTTAAAAGTGAAGGAAAGAAGTCAGGCTCTCTTATACCAGTATGTCAGGAAAACATCAGTATGAGGAAAAGATATATCAATGTTTTCAACGTATGTACACATTGGAGAGGCCTCTTTCAAGTTTAACTCTCAAGAAACCCAGTAGCAGGTAACTAATGAGTCAACCTTCTAGAACCTGCAAGTAATATTTCTATAGTGAATCTATAGAGTTCATTTCTGTGGATTGGATTTGGTCCACTTATGGTCTGGAGGTTTTCCATAAGATGACGTGTCATGGTTAAGGAACACCAGAACATTCACTGATTGGGTCAATAATTTAACAAATAAGAGGTCCACTGTGTGATAGGTTCTAAATCACTTAGAGAATAACAAATTAATAAGTTACATTTCCTATCTTTAAAGTGCTCATGTAATTTTTAATGCCTAAGCCCAAAAGCTTTGTGATCCCAGGGAGATCCCTCAATTCTTGGATCCATTGAAATTGCTGGAGAGGACACTGGTGCCTCCGTACAGTGATGAAGGTCAGGGAGCTCTCTGAGCAGCTGGTGGTGGAGTGCAGCTCGGGGACTGGGCACAACATGAACTGCTGTGCTTGCTACACAATGTTATCACCAGAAATGTAGGTTCTAAGTGCCCAAAGTAGCCTGGAACCTGAGTTATGAAGGGAAGAAAGAAGTCAGGCTCAGGCAACATCAGGGATGTCAGGTACAAACAGGATGAGGCACCAAGAAGTGCTTGTTGTTTTGTTATATGGACTTCAAAGGCCTTACCCCAAAAAACTACTTTCTTTCCTCAAAACTTAACATTTTCTGTGTTCTTTTTTTTTTTTTTTTTGAAAAGCCCTCATTACTTATTTATGGTGATTTAAGTCTTGTAACACCTAATAGGATATTTCATTGCTATTAAGTGAGAGAAGAAACCAGGAATGAAAATTACGTTAAGAATAAATGACATTTGTGATCAAAGAGTGATGATTAGAGACATTTATCTGTCCAACTTCTGTTAGAAACCACTGTAATTATTCTTTCTGCCTTCATGCTCATAACGCTTTCTCTAGTGTATGGTTCTAGGAAATGAGAGCAAATGATTAGCTCCTATAAGATAATGCACAGATAAAAGAGTAAGACTGAATCACATTTTCATAACAAAAACTGCTTTATTGTTCGAAAGCAGTTTTTTGGGTTTTTTTGTTTTGTTTTGTTTTGTTTTTTACTATCCATGTGGGTAATTTTTCTTTTAGCCTAGTAGAAGGATTGTTCCTGGATCTTTTGATTAAAATATCTCATCCTGGGCCCAGAATGGATGCTCAAAAATTAATATTCTTTCTTTTCTCAACTGTTCAATTAGGGTTGAGGCCAACACAGGATTTGAATGACTGAAGTCAATGAATATCATGAATATCATTCCATAATATTCTCTGGTAATTGTGAATAATTTCTTCATTCTCAAGAGAGGATGTGACAGGCTGTAACACTCGACCTGCCTTATGATGTGATTTCAGGGAGTTGTTTTCTTCTCTCACAGTGATACCCTTCCCCCCATACATACCTGCTAGTTAATTGCCAAATTATTTTTTACCACAGGAAAAAAAAAACATATTGTTGTCTACTTTCTCATAGAAGTCCCAGGGATAATAGCATAATGGGATGTGGGATGTGTAAATAACAAATAATCAGAATCTTACCTATGAGAAGTTTAGGTGAGAGTGGCCTGAGATAGAAATATGAGGGCCATCACTGAGTCAAGTAGAGAAGGCTGGAGGAGGAACTGAGACTTGGCAAGGGCAAACTTGGCCTGTCTGGTCTCAGGGCCAGGCAAGATTGAAGAGATCATATTTGCTTTCCTATACTCTGGACTTATAGAAAGACAAGTGAGAAATATAGCACTTAATGAGTTAAATATTTTTTCTACACAAAAATATTTTTAGACTCCCTTACCATCACAATTTTGTCCATTATGATTTCTTTGGTTTCTCTAGCTTAGTGCTCATAAAGCAAAGACTTCAACTATTCTTGAATACTCATAAATGTGCCTGACCTCATGACTCACCCATTTTTATGCTTTGGAAACACAGGGAATAAGTAGCTCCTTTATCATTTTTAGTCAAGGAGAGGGGGGTAGATAGCAGATATGTGGTCTCCAAGAGTCTGGGGGAAACCGGGATGAGAGGGTAGGGAAGACTCCACTTTCAACCACTGAGTGTAGGCCAATAGCTGCTGGTGTGGGAGGTCTGACCATGGGGAGAAAAGGTAGGAGTGGGAAGGGGCTAAGAAGCCCCACTTCTGCTTCTGAGCCTCCTCCCCACTACCATAGTCTCTGGTTTTCAGAGTCAAAGGAACAGGACCACTGTAGTCTAATAAATCATGTGCTTATCCTTATCATCCTTCCGCATCTGTATGGGTGCAGTCAGAGATTTGGAGGTGGAGAGAAATGCATCGTCAAATCATGCAGATTTAGGCAGACTGAAACAATTTTTAAAAACATTGTTCTAAGTCAAATTTTAAAATCTAGTTTAAAACATTTTTCTTTCTTTCTTTCTTTCTTTCTTTCTTTCTTTCTTTCTTTCTTCTTTCTTTCTCTTTCTTTCTTTCTTTCTTTCTTTCTTTCTTTCTTTCTTTCTCTTTCTTTCTTTAAAACTATTTCTCCTGGGGCGTCTGGGGGGCTCAGTCATTAAGCATCTGCCTTCACCTCAGGTCACTATCCCAGCATCCTGGGATTGAACCCCCGCATCGGGCTCCCTGCTCAGCAGGCAGCCTGCTTCTCCCTCTCCAACTCCCTCCTGCTTGTGTTCCCTCTCTCACTGTCTCTTGCTGTCAAATAAATAAATAAAATCTTAAAACACACACACACAAAAAAAACTATTTCTCCTACTATGGTGTTCAAAGAAAATGAATTGCATCTGTTACCTTTGGCTTTAGATAGCCGATACAGTTATGACTTCCAGGCATGTCCTTCTTTTCTAATTCTCAATTCGATTCAGTTCTGTATATTTACTTGATGTCTAGCTAAGTGTCTGATATCACAAGGATATAAAACCAGCCAGTAGTGTGATTCCTGCCTTCAAGAAGCATAGGGTTTAACTAAGAAAACTAATTAACAAGCAAACATAATAAAAGAGCATAACAATGCTAATATATGAGAGTGATTTTACATAACATCACTTGAAGAATTGAGAGAAGGGAGTGGTAAGTGCAGACATGAATAATGAGAGAAATGTGCTTGGATGAGATGAGCTGGAAAACAGGGATGATTTCAGTTTGGGGTGGGCTGAGTTTAGTGGCAACTAGGTGGAGATGCCAGTGGGCATTTAGGTTTATGGGTCTGGAGTTCTGAAAATAAATGACGTCTGGAGATACAGATTGGAGAATCATCAGCCCATAGCAGATTATTGAAGTAGATGAGATGGAAATAGATGAGATCATTGGAGGAATGTGTCTAGAGAAGAACAAGGGTAAACACACATTCATGCACGCATGTGCACACATGCAGACACACACAGGGTGACAAAGGAAGAGAAGTCAGTACCTTTTCTCATAATGATACATTTTATATTCTTTTCTAAGTAGAAGAACAGGATAGATTAGTGCTTCCGAAACCAAGGAAGAAAAATATTTCAAGAATGAGTTGAACTGATTTCAGTTCAGAGTCACTAAATACCAAGAAGTCAAGTAGGAAGAGGACTAAAAAAATCCAGAGTTTGTCACTTAGGAGGTGATGGTTGATTTTTGCCAGGGGAGTCTTGCTGACGTTTTGAAACCATGATGACCACAATCGCCGGGATAAGAACGAAGTAAGGGAGGTCCTGACCAGTATTCTCACTGGGTGAGGGAAAGGGCCCTGCTGTCCCAGAGATGACCCAGTGAGAAGGGCAGAGGGGGATGTGTAGCTATGTGGCAGGCAGAGAAGAAGTGTTTGCATGAGAGCTCAGAGTAAATAGAAGAACCTTCTTTTAAAATAAATAGTATGTGAAATTTCATAAAAACAGAACTCTATTAGAAATGAACATATTGGGTCAAAAGTACTACCCACTGAACTTTTTCCCTGGGCCCTGCTGTTCTCTAGAGCTCTGAGGAACCATTTGATAACCAGTGTTGACAGGACAACAGAGGAGAGTCACAAGTGCCTGCCTTTCTCCAGCCTGGGGTATCTCTATCTCTGATAGAGATTGGAAAACCTTCATGAGTTAAGTTTTAGACACATTGCTTTTGAATTAATTGTACTTTATCCAAGTGGGAATGTGCTGTAGGTAGTTAGAAGCAAGTTTGGTATTCAGATATAAGCCAGGCTTAAAATGGGGATTTTGGAGTCAGCTAGATAGGTGAAAGTTAAAGCCTGGAGAGCAGGGTTAGCCTCCAAAGTAGAGAAAGGGGCAGAGAGAAAGACCAGCACAGTGAACAGTGTATCAGCCAGGATTCAATCTGAGAAGCAAAACCACTAGGAGACCCTTTCTTCTCACACTTTTCTGTCATACACACATTCACTTATGCACACACACACGCTCTCTCTCTCTCTCTCACACAGACTCTCTCATACAGACATGCACGTTCATACAGAGACACATAGAGACACAGACATGCTCTCTCAGACACACACGCACACTCAGACACACACACATAGACCCACAGACTCACACTCTCACATAGACCTGCTCTTTCAGACACACAGTCACACCCAGACACACACTCATATTCAGATACACACTGACCCACACTCACACACAGAATCACACTCTTACACAGACATACTTACACTGAGGCACACACTTATACACACACACTCTCACACAGAGACATAGTCTCACTCACATATACTCTCACAGACACACTCACACACTCACACACAGATGCCCAGATGCACAAAGACACACAGAGACATGCTCATACACAGATATACACTCACACATAGACACACGGTCTCACACAGAGACATAGTCTCACACGCACATTCTCACAGACACACAGTCATACATACAACCCTCACACATGCACACATACATAGGGATTTGACCTTAGACAATTGTGGGAGATGGTTTAAAACCCTCTAAAACTGTTGCCTTTATATCTGATGCTGGAGCCTGACATATGCAGGACAGGCTGTTGGAAAGGAAATGGATATAAAGTGGGGAAGAGCAAGGACAAGCTTGAATTCCCAAGCATGAGCTGGGATCTGTGAGTGTGCACAGAAACATGTCAGTGGTCACCACCTTCGACCTCAGTGGAGGGAACGTGCTGCAGGAGGATCTGACAGTTACACGTGTGAGCTACAGGAGCACTGACCTGAGTGTAAAAAGACAAAACCAGAAATGGACAGGGAAGGGAATTCTAGGAAATGGCGTTCAGCTTAGCCATGCCTTATAGCATGTATGCCTTGTAGCCACGCAACAAAACCACCACTGTACACTAATAAAGCTGCTAAAAAGCAATATAAGGCAGAATAGTCAAATGCCAAATGAGAGGCCGAAACATCAAGTGCTGAGTCATTTTGTCCCTCTTTGGAAAAAATTAAACAAACCAAAAATAGAGTGACTTCAAAGGCTTCCAATTTTCTCAGGAACATAAACTTGTTTTATTAATGAGTGCCATTCTGAATCTCTTTGCTTTAGGTACATATAAAAATTATAAATGAAAGGCCATTTCTTTTTTTAACTGAACCATATGTCTTTAATGAAAATATTATAGATTCACATGTATCAAATAATTGATATCCAGCTAGGAATGAATTATACCCAGAATACTAAAAAATTAAAATATCACCTGGAGAATACATGATCTTATCTGCATTCTGAGATTAATTTGAAGGGAGAGATACAATGATTTGTTTTCTCATCGATGAGCAAAACAAAAGTTGTTCTGGTGCTATGGCTCAGGGATTTATTGCAGAAGTTTCATGGGAAACAGACCATCTGTGGTTGGAAGTATTATTATTTATATAATTTGTTCAGGACAACAAGTTATGATAAAATATCCAATTTCCCTTGGTGAAATTGTCTATTTTACTTTATATATATATATATATATATATATATATATATATATATATATATATATATATATGAAGTTTGACAGGATTAAATAGGTTCACCACTTTGTGAACGGGCGGGGCTAAAGATGCATTGGGTGGCACAAATATTGGTCACAGAGGGGCTTATAGGATCCTTCCTTGGTTCTCTATTTTTTTCTATCAGTGCACTTTCCAGAAGAGATCTAATCCATTTAATACATACCATCAAATCCAGCCCACACCTTTCCTCCACACTCCAGGCTCTGTAGTTGGGCATCTCAAACTTAACAAGATTAACAAGAGAACACTTGATTTCCCTCCACGACCTCATACCCCCTTCTTCCCTGGGCTCCGCACATCTCTAAACAGCACTACCATTTATCTAGTTGCTCAAGGCAAAAGTCTGCAAGCTAACTTTGATGCTTTTCCTTCCCCCCATTTCCTTGTCTGAGCTATCAGCCAGTACTGTGACGCTGCCTCTGTGTATCTCATTCCTCCATCTCTGCTCTTGGCATCCTCATCCAAGCCTCCAGTCTCTATCTTTTTTGGACTCCCCTGCATCAGCCTCCTAACTTGCTGCCTGTGGGCACATTTGCCTTCTTATATGCCATTCCTCACATAGCAGCCAAAACGAGCTTTTACAAATGCAATCAGATTTTATTCTTCTCCACTGAAAATCCACTGAAGGCTTCCCGTTGAACTCAGAAGAGAATCCAAACTCCTCCTGCTGGCTCACACAGCCCAGTGCAATCTGACTTCTACCCACCAATCTGTGCTAGCTCAGACCAACCTTCCCCTGCCCACTGTGCCCTGGGAATGCTGGCCAACCTTCATTCTGATTTTTTTCAAACAGCCAAAATTTTTCTGCCTTAACTTTGCATCTCCTACACCAGCTGGAATCTCTTCCTAACGTGTTTTCCACCAACCACCACAAGACTAGCTCCTTCTTGTCAGCCAGCTCTAAGCTTCAGTGTCTCCCAGGTGTTCTCTGTCACATCATTCTATTTTAACTCTCTACCAAGCACTCATTCTCTTCTGCTCTTTCTTTTCCTTCCTTCCTTCCTTCCTTCCTTCCTTCCTTCCTTCCTTCCTTCCTTCTTCCTTCCATCTTTTTTCTTTCTTTCTATCATCTCTTTCTCTATACTCATTCATCCATCTACCTATGTATGCTTTCACAAATAGAACAAAAGTTGCAGAGGAGTGGGGATTTTCTGGATCTTGTTCCCTGCTATATCTCCAGTGCCCAGAAGGGACCAACACACAGAAAACCTGAACTGCATTTTAGTATTAAAGACAGTCAGAGTCAGATCATTCTAATATAAGATGGGAAATACCGTGTTAGGGGAAGGCAGAGAGAACTATGGAAGCACAGAGGAGCAACCAACTCAGCCTTGTGAGAAAACTTCCCTGGAAGAGGTGGAACTTGACATGAGTTTTTAATGAATCGATGTACAGCAAAGGTAAGGTTGTTGGCTAATAAATGATACCACCATTAGAAAAAGCTGATTTATACCTTTAGAAAAGGGTCTGGAGTGTAGAGAGAGAGAAATAGGCCTGAGACATTAGCAGGAGATAGGAGCTAGCATAAGTGGTCCTCAATGTCATTAAAGAGAACAAGGGGGAGAGAGACAGACAGACAACACTTATCCTACAGGTAGTGGAGTCACATGGAAGGACTTAAAAATATCACTCTGGCAGCAGATTGGAAAAGCCCAGAAACATAGACAACAATTAAGAGATTAGTGAGGTAGTCCAGGCAAAAAGTGCTGAGCTTCTGAACTGGGAGGGCAGTTACAGCACTGGGTGAAAGAAGGGCTAAGGGCATCATCTAAGACATAAATGGTACTATTCAGTAAAGGACAGACGCATGCAGACAGGCTCTGTGCAATAGCCTGGACTTCAGACTCGAGCTTCATGGGCTGGTGACATCACTTGAATAAAGGACAAAAAGCTGATTTGAGAGAGAGAGAATAAAAATCATGAGTTCCCTTTTATTCTTGTTAAGTTTGAGATATCTGTGCAGCATTAAGAGATATAAGAGTGTGGGTGGGGGGGGTTTACCAAATCAGTTAAGAGTGAAAATATAGATTTAGGAATCCCCACGGACGTGCTCACTCATAAGATGAGCTAAAGTGCTATTGAATAAAAAGAGGATATAGACTAAAAAGAGACGCAAGTGAGGATGAAACCTTGGCAAATAGCAAAATTTAAGTGTGGTTGGAAGAAATTATATGAGGGAGATCAAAAAGGAATAGTTATAGAGGTAGGGGAATCATGTGGCTAGCATCTCAGAACACTGGTCAGATTTTTAAGGAGGGAGTGATAGAGTCAAAGCAAGAGAGAAATCTGGTAAGATTCAGGCCAAGTGCTGTCTGTATAAGTCTGGAAGTCTGGAAGTGCAGTTTTGATAACCTTAGTGAAGGCAGTGTGTGGAGTGGTCAGGAGAGAAGATAGCCTGGGGTGTTGAAGGCCAAGGAAGAGGTGAGGTAGGGAAGGTCAGGGAATAGTGTATTCACTGGATGACTTAACTTTGCATAAGAATGTGAGAGAACCCAGAGAAGATGGGGCAGAGAGCTCAAGGCTTGAAAGACAGGAGGATCCTGTCCTCTGGTAGAAGGAAGGACCCACACTCTGAGATTGGAGGAAGAGCAGAGGGATCATAGGTACATTATTCATTGGAGAGAAGGAGGCAGGGGGGGTTTCAGCTGCGTGAGTTCAATCTTATCAGTAAGGAAGGACTGATGGTCTGGAGGAGAGGCTGTGTACTTTCTAGTAAAGAACACAGGCTCTGGCAGTTACTAGTTGTCACATAACTTACTAGTTACATGACGTCTGGAAAGTAGCTTACTTAACCTCTTTGGGATTCAGTTTCTTTATCTGTAGAATGGGGATACCAGTGCCAAACTTATGGGATTATGAGCATCCAGTAAGATCATCATCATAAAGCTAAGCATGGTGCTTTGCTGAGGCAAGCTCTCAGTATGTGTTAGTGGTTGCTATGGTTGTCACTGTTGATCTTGAAGGCTGCAGGGGATATCTAGGATGGTGACTAAGAAGTATTTGAGAGGTGGGTGATGAAGAACCAATGAAAAGATTGGTGAATGCTATTTTTTTGAGTGGAGGGCAAATGTTATTGATAATCTTACTGGGATAGATGAGGAAGTGGCATGAGGCAGAATGACATTCCCCCCAAAGATTTCAGTGTAATTATGATTGTTTAACACTTCCAACTAAGCTCTGTGAAAACAAAAGTTTATGTCTAGTGTTCTCGCTGATGTGTTTCCAAAATCTAGATTAGTTTGTTTAGTGAATTTCTGTTTGTTTTTAAAGACAGTGATGGGTTTGTAATTGTCCAAAGCAGAAGCAGAAGTTGGTGGTTTATTGCAGTTGTAGCTAAAGCCTGCTCAATCCTTGACTTTTAACCAAATACAAACACCTCGAAGTGACGAAATTACTTAGGGATAATCCCATCTTTTATCATGTTGGCTGTAACTATGAGGAATTTTAGGGACAAAAGTACTACGATGGAGCCGTAATGACTTTGATATATATGACACCTGTAATACCTATACCCTCGAGTGGCAGAAGTGGCCTGGGAATGCTCTTGTTAATTTCCCTCACTTTCAAATGTCCTCATCTGAAAACATGTTAACAAGAGCTGTGCCATTGATATGATGATAAATAAAATAAAGTATGTGAAATACCTGGTGTACTTCTTGGCTCAGAATGAATAATCGGTAGTATTTCTTTCTTTTCTCTCCTGTATTAACTAATGCAGTCATTGGCATAGGAATGGATTCATGCCAAGAGTATGATATAGAAGAAATTATGCTAGATTGAAATTCAGGGATCCTGATTTCTCATGCCTTCCATATCACTTCTATGAAACTTTAAGCAGTTCACTTTAAGTCATCTACAAAATGTAAAATAATAATTTTCCTACTTTCCCAATGGGATTATTGTGAGGATCAAATGACATCAGGCATGAAATGCTATATAAATGTAAGGTGCCATTATTTTGATCCTTAAAACCACCTGATAGACATTCTTATCTTAGGATGAAAGTCAACCACGGCTTTGGAATTTTTTAGCGTTTTCGGGCCCCATTTTTCTGTGATGGCATAAGAAACTCAGCAGCTACCTTGAGACACAATATACCACCTATGACCTATAACTCTAAAACATCAGAAAGTTCAGGTTTCCTCTGTATTAACTATCTACTATTGTGTAAGAAATTTTCCCAAAGCCAAGTAGATTAAATGAGGAATAATTGCTATCTCATAGATCCTGTGAGTCAGGAAAAATACCAAGGAATAGCCTGGGGCTGCAGTCATCCACAGGATTGAATGAGGCTGAAGAGTGTGCCTTCAAGATGGCACACTCACATAGCTATTGACAAGAGGCCTCTGTTCCTACCACGGGGTAGGAACTCATGAGATGGCAGCTAACTTCTTCCAGAGGGAGAAATCCAAGAAGAGCGAGGAGGGAGACAGAGTATCTTGTGCAACCAAGTCTCTGAAGATACATGCCATTAACTGTACTATTTTTCTAAAAGCCCATCAAGTCCAGCCACACTCAAGGAGGGTTGGGGTGGAGACTAGGCTTCTACTCTGGAAAGGCGGAATGTGAAAGAATTTATGGACGTACTTTACAGCCATCACACCTCTCTATAGTCAAAGTCTAGGAGTGATCACCTGGGGTCCCCTTGGACATCAGTAGAGTGTGTAGCCACCTGTGCTGGTTGGTGATACATTTACCATGAAGAGACTTATCTAATATAAATATTAGTTCAATTTATTGAAAGATCTCTAAGGTGAATAGTTTATCTGATCCTTTCCAGGAGATAGGTTTTAGTAAGTGGACTAAGGACTGGACATGAGGATTTGAGAGTAGGAACAGGGATGGGGGACGGGCCAAGCAGGGGAAGGGCAGAGAATTAGTCACTGAAACACAGCTTCACAAATGCATGTGTTTATGGAGGGCTGGACTGTGAGGCCTGAGGAGACTAAACTCTGAAAAGCAGCAGTAGCAGCGGCAGCTCGATTGGTGGCCAGGTGACCTAAAGAGTGGAAACCATACTGGAGAAGTTACTCAGACCCTGCAGAAGAAGAGCTCTCCTCAGAACTGGAGCTGGGAATACAGCCCAAAAGAGTGAGTGGGTTCACAAGAGGAGGAGAGGGTTATTATGAGAAACCTTTCCAAGTACATTTCAATTTTGGAGAAATACCAAGTTGTAAATTCATCTCAGACATTTAAAATGCATTGGATGCCACCACAGCCCTGGCTGTCAATTCAGCCAGCGTTTACTGAGCAACAATTGTGTGTCAGATGCTGTTCTTATGGTGCACACGTTTATTATCTCATTCAGTCCTCAAAAACACTGTTTGGGAAGTTTTACTCTTATTCTCTTATAGCAGATAGTGCTCGGGGGGTTATGTTCTTTGTTCAAAGTTGCACAGGTAGCAAAAGGAAAAACTGGGATTTGAATCCAAGTTTTTAAACTTTATTACCTTTCATTTCTTAAATGAGAAATTGAAAATGCAGATATATTGGAGATTAACTAATATTTCTTAAAATATAGTAACTCCCTAATTAAAAGACTGACCTGTGGGGCGCCTGGGTGGCACAGCGGTTAAGTGTCTGCCTTCGGCTCAGGGCGTGATCCCAGCGTGATCCCGGCGTGATGGGATCGAGCCCCACATCAGGCTCCTCTGCTATGCTTCTTCCTCTCCCACTCCCCCTCCTTGTGTTCCCTCTCTCACTGGCTGTCTCTATCTCTGTCGAATAAATAAATAAAATCTTTAAAACAAACAAACAAAAAGACTGACTTGTATGGGGAAGCTAGAGCCCCATTGTCCTGTGAAGAGTAACTTGCTCTTGACAACACAATTTAAAATGGGGGTGCTGACTTTCTCTCAGATCTCATCTGCACGTTTATATCTTTCTCATTCAAAGATAAGGTGGTGTGCTCCCCACAGCAAATTGCCCACCTTTCTCGAACATTCAGGCTATACCCAATCCCAATGCATCTTCTCCCACATAACAACTAATGACAGCTTGACTACTAACACAGGCCAACATACAATTACAAAAGTTTAAATACTTATTTGTAATTATACTTTTAATTAAAATATCGAGAGGACAATTTGATAACTTTTTTACAAACATTATCTGTTAGAATTTGCTCATTCATCATTATTCCTTTGAGGAAATAAAACATTTTCTCGTTCTCCCTCGTGTTTCTCCACGACCTTTGATTTCTACCCCTGTGCTCCAGGCTGTGTGCCATTCATTCAGGCATTCCTTCATTTTGTCTGTGAACATCAACCATTCACACTTTCAATATGTGTTTATTGAGCATCTAGTACATGCTAAGCACTTTTCTAATTACCAATTTGGTTATGAGCTGGCCACTGTGTTCAGCTCTATGGGTACAGAGATGTGTGAGATAGCATCATTATCATGAGCGAATGCAGTATAATAGGAGAAGTGATGGAATTTTGGGTAGGATACAGGGGAGATGTATGAATATCTACGTCTCTAACATGAATAGTGCTCTTATTAGTTACAACATATAATAGATGGTTATTACATATGATGTATCACTTTACCTAGGGGTCATAACATAACATGTCAGATAAAAAGTAGGCTTTCCCCAGATGGTCACTGCATGAGCCTGCGACTGGGTCCCTTGAGAAGCAGCTGCTAAGAGAGGATGAAATGTGCAAGCACATCATTAAGGGAAAGATCTGAGAGCAAAGTGCAATGTGGTGCAGGAGAAACTGGGAAAGCTGTTAGACCGCATGTCTGGCCCTGAGTAAGGGAAAGAGGGAAGGAAAGTAGGGTGGAAGTATCCTAGACCACTCCATGGCCCTTGGATGGCAGAGCCCAAGTCAGCCTCAGAAAGACTGCCTGCCTTCCAGAAAAGGATCTGCCTTAACATCTTGGCTGCCCGCAGTCAAGGTCTGGGCAGAGCCGGGGGAAGCAGTCAGAGCTCAGCAGTGGAGACACTTGGTCCATTCTGCTCCCTGTAACTGCAGGCCTGGGAGGCACATTGTCACCATGAGGCCAGCACTCCAGGCAGAGAGGCCAGATTAAACAAAGGATCTACTTCAAGCAGTTTGGTGCATTTTAAGAGAACAACAAGCTCAAAATGGCTGGAGTATAAGGTACATTTTGGCTGGGGAAAGGAAGCAAGAAGGCAGGTATTGAGAACGAATACCGGATAGGTTCAGTAGCCAAATTACAGTCTAACGTGTAGATCTAAAGGATGTGGGCAATGAGGAGACATGGGAGAATTTTAAGTAGAGAAGGGACCTAATCAGGTTTTAATAAATCAGTGGATGGGTTAGAAGATGTGGTAAGAAACAGGGAGAGGAGGCAGAACAACTTATGTTCTGAATGCTCACAGCAACACTAGAAATGCAGAGGCTCAGGAAGGTACTTGATGAGTAGAGCAAAACTCAATCACCAGTTATGTGTGAGGGGACTTTGATTCCCAGAATTCTGGCTTGGACTGGACAGTGGAGCCATTCCCTCAGCTGAGGACTGCAGGAAGAGACACTGGTTTGGGAACGAAAGTCTTGGACAGTGTGGCATTTGAGGTCTCTCAGCACTGTTTCACCCAGTGCTCAAAAGATAACTCGAGGCTTGAGACACATGCTGGGGAGCTGTGAGCCTTTCTTCCTCAGGAGACATTTTAATGACCCAGAACAGCTGGCCAACTGCCTCAAATCTTGTAAGGGGACGGCATCCGTGAGCTTGCTTCTTGCATCCCTGTCTCTCTTTTGACCTTTGTCTACTTAGCAGAAGTTAGTAAAGAGAAAAACAGCCGCAGATTAATGTAATGACTATGAGATCATGAGATTGCAGAATGAATTTTTCACCAAATGGATGAGGCACTGTATCAGCTCCATCCTTGTCTTTGTCTTTCTTTGTTTTGGGAGAACACAGCCTTGCACTCTCCAGGCAGATACGTGGAGTGAATCTACAGACACTGGCCAAGAGCGCCCTTGTCTCTGGACAGCTGCCAACGGATGGGTGGTGAAACAGATCTGACTTCCTCGCCCCAGCAGGGCAGAAGTCACCCACAGAAATGGTCAGAATCTCTAACAAAACAGTGTGTTTTGCTTCCAGACTTCCTTCCTATTACTTAAGTTTCATGCCATTAATTCAGACCACAGAAAAATTGCCAACCAAAACTGTATACATAAATCACACAATCTTCAGGCCAGAGGGGAGAGAAAGAAAGATTAGTGTGATTATCTGGGGAACTTGAAGAGGGTTTTAAGTACTCAGGTGTGCTAAGTACTCCATAGCATTTCTTTCTCCCCTCTCCTTTCCTCCTCCTCTTCTCTTCTTCCTCTCCCTCCCCTTCTCCCCTTCTGTCCTTCTCCCCTTCTTCATCTTCTTAATTCACTGAATCCTTAGTGATCAGGCCACTTCTGGGTTCAAAACACACTAATGGCTTTCCAGCTTGTTCATCATAAAAACCTAAGCCTGTACCTTGGCCTACAAGGCCCAGCACACATTCAAACCCTCCTACCTCTAGTTATCCTTTTGCCTTCCTCCAGCTTCTCACCCTCCTTCCCTCAGCTCCAGCCACATTGACCCCTTTGCTGCTCCTGGAGTCCTCGGCAGTGCTCTGGCCTCAGAGTCTTTGTATTTGCTGATCCCTCTTCTTCCCAACAACCGCCTGTCACCTGGCAAGTTACTAGCACGTGCAAACGGCAATCTCCCTGGATTCAGAATTATAACTCTTGTTCTCATATCATCCACATCCCCTGCCTTGCTTTATTTTTCTTCATAGTCCTTACCACCTTCCAATACACCATATAATTTTATTATTTTCATCCATCAGGAGTCTCTCCATACTAAACTATAAGGCATGGAGATTTGCCACTTTGATTTCCTGCTGTGTCCTCATCACATTACAACAGGCCCAGGCTTTAAAGGGGCAGATATTCATTGTTCCCATTCATAGATGGGGTGACTTAACTGAGAAAACCGAAGTCATTTTCCCCAGTCATGTAACTAGTAAACAGCGGGGCTTAAAATCAAACCCAGGTCTGTCTGGCCCCAAGACCCACATTCTTTATGCCACTCTATGGTTTCCATCCTTTCCAAATTATCAACTAAATTCTTTCATAGGATTGGGGTGATTCCATTCAGGCAATCTCTCCTCTCCAGACTCTGAGTTCTCTGTCAGGGAGTCAGACTGTGAGGGACCTGTGTGAAAGGCCAAGAAAGGAAAGAAATGACATCAAGGATAAAGTGGGGGATCTGCATGCTCACAGGAGTTCAATGCCCGGCCCCTCGTGACCTCACCGGAAACCTGCTTCCTCACATGCTGGCTGGATCGCAGGTGCACAGACTGTGGGAAGACTGGTGGTGCTCACATGCCAGCCAAGGGTCCCTTTTAGATCAGCATTCACAGACGTCTAATTGGAGTTTGCTGTTTATTAACAGAAGCTGCTTTGCGGTTCAGAAAGGGGAGTTAATCAAAATATTGCAAATGGTGCACCTTGAGAAATGTCACTTCTTGGCATGATTGCATTTCCATATTCTTTCCATGTTTGCTTGGTGTGCGTATGAAACGCTTTTAAAAATCATACGCTACTCACACCAGCCCCTGGTGGCAGGATGTGTCTGAGTCTGTTCAGAGGACCCGGCAGAAATGGTATTGAACCATATTTCAATGCAGCTTTCTGTGTTGCATGTAACCTACATTTCTGTAGTGATTGGTTAGGAGCAGAGCAGTTCCTGGCACTTACAGCTCACACGGAGTCCTGGAGAGCCCTGACTCCCTTCTCCCTTCCCTCTCTGTCAGGCATCAGGGAGGAAAGGTCAGAGGTTGGACGCAGATCATCATGCCGCCTCAGGGACCAGTGCTTCCTCTGAGGACCATTGGAATGTAATTCATTGCTTCTGTCTTTCTTCTCAAGTATTAACAAAGTCAACAAAAAAGGATTTTTTTTTTCCCCATCAGGACTTGTCAGCCCTGGATGAGAGCAGTCAGCATGAATTTTAATCACAATGTCTATTTTTCAGCCCTGAATTTTCCATAATCAATTTCTTTTTGTTTATTAATTGAAAGCTAATATGTACAGAGTTTGAGAATTGCTGGGTCTTGACCCCTAGGAGACAACTCATTCGCATTCGGAACCTGGCTGGCGTGTGCTTCTCCATAGAGCCCAGACTTATGTAAGAGGAACATTAGAAGCTGATCTTTTTTCTTGTTGAAGTGATTCACCCTGTAGTTCTTTAAATGGGTCAATTCGTGCTGTAAGTTTGCACAAAAGAGTCAAATCCTCTCTACTTATTTATTTATTTCAGGGACAAATCTACATAGGAGGCGAGATACATGTGGATTCTCCTTAATCTGCCTCTCTTTGTTACTGTGCCTTGGGGTGCTCTGGTGTGTTTTCCTCCAGTTACTCTATCCCGTTTACCTTTTCTGAGGTGTGTGAGTGAAGCTGTGTTGCACAGGGGGCAAGACCACAGCGACCCATTGCAGAGCCGTAACTGTGAGCAGAAGTGCCTGCACCGAGGGCATTTGACTAAGCACGCGTAGATTGCTTTGTCTGTTTGTCTGTCTGTTTGTTGGCTTGTTTACCAGGCTTTAATGAGGGGATGTCAGTGTTTCAGAGACTACTGGGGTCAAAGCAGATCATTCTTTGGTTGTTCTACTTGACACTCCTTAACACCACTTGTCCCATTTACTGACTCTATTTGTTGGCTAGGACACCGGTAACCAAGGGCCACAAGCAGAGTAGCTCAGACAGCAGCTGGTTTCTTCGCTCACAGCCCTGGAGGCTAGAAGTTCAGGATCAAGGTGTCAGTAGGACCATGCTCCTTGTAAAGGTGCTGGGGAAGGAGGCTCTAGGCCTCTCACCCAGCTTCTGGTAGTTCCTTCGGTTGTGGCAGCCTAACTCTGATCTTCACTTGGCCTTTTCCCCCTGTAGACCTGTCTGTGTCCAAATTCCCTTTTCTGTAAGGACACTGGTCAGATTGAATGAGACCCACCCTACTGCAGTATAACCCCCACTAATTACATCTGCAATGACTGTGTCCAAATAAGGTCACATTCTGAGGTACTAGGAGTTAGAACTTTAACATATGAATTGGGGCGGCATAATTCAATCCATAACACTGATCATTTTTATTTGCTGTTTCATAGCAAATTATCCCTAGCCTAGGTGCCCTACGCCTGGGTGGCTCAGTTGGTTAAGTGTCTGACTTCAGCTCAGGTCATGATCCTGGGATCCTGGGATGGAGCCCTGCATCAGGCATCAGGCTCCCTGCTCAGCGGAGAGCCTGCTTCTCCCACTGCCCCTCCCCACTTATTCTCTCTCGCTCTCGCTCTCTCTCTCAAATAAATAAATAAATAAAATCTTAAAAAAATTAACAAACTTGGTACCCTAAACATTTACTATCTCACAGTGACTGTGGGTCTAGAATCCGGGCATGGTTTAACTAGGTTTTCTGGCTCTGAGTTTTTTCTAAGGCTTCAGTGAAGTCTGCACAAAGGGTGAATCTGCCTCCGATCTCACTCAAGTGATTGTTGGTGAGGTCTGGTTCCTAGCAAGTTGTTGGAATGAGGGTCTCCATTCCTCGGGGCATACTGGCCAGAGGCATTTCTAGGCATGGGCAGCTCACAACAATGTGAGCAAGCAAGCGAGAAGGCAAGAGACAGTGTAGGAGGGGACAAGAGAGAAATAACAGTCTTTTATAACCTAATAGTGCAATAACACAGTCCATATTCAGTCTTTAGAAATAAGGCACCAGATCCAGCCCACACTCAAGGGGAGTAGGGGGACGCCTGTGTGGCTCAGTGGATTAAGTATCTGCCTTCAGCTTAGGTCATGGTCCCAGGGTCCTGGGATTGAGTCCCTCATTGGGCTCCCTGTGCAGCAGGGAGTCTGCTTCTCCCTCTGCTGGCCGCACCCACTGCTTGTGCTCTCTCTCTCTCTCTCTTTCTCTCTGATGAATAAAAACTTTAAGAAAAGGGGTGAGGGAGTCACACCAGGACACTGAAACTGGGATGCAGGGATCTTAGGAAGGCACTTCAGAAGCTGCTTACCATCATCTGCCCTCTGGGTCGTCCTTTTTCATGAAAGCTAGTACATGTTTATACCCAGCTACTTTGCTTGGCCTGCTTCTTGACAGTAGACATTCTGGGGTCTATTGACTTCTTCGTTTTTTTTTGTTTTTTTTTTGTTTTTTTACTGTCTCTATTCCTTTCAGTCCAAAATAACAGTATTTCTACTGCAATAATTTTCTCAAAACTCTGAGAGATTTCTGTGACTCTTACTGGGGTTTGTTGTACTAGAAAAAAGTACCACCCCGAAAAGCCTTTTTCTAGCTTTGGGCCCTGTTGAGAAGGCAGAGACAAAGCCCTCACACTTCCCAGAGGCCCTGTTGTTCCACTGGGACAATGTGTGTGTAGCGTCCTTACTCTCTTTAGCAGCCCCTGGGTGGGACCCACTAAGGGTCTGATCCTCAGATGGTTTTGAAGTCCTCACCAAGGGTAATGCTGTCTCATTCAGCTTTATCTCTAGATCACATTTTCCTGACTATCTACCTGGAAGCCATTTCTTAATTTTAGCATCTTTTGCTGTCCTGAGATGCTGAGAATTTTCAAAATCATCAAGTCTTGGCTCCTTTTTATATAGCAGTTCCTCCTTCTATCTGCCACTCTCCCAGTTTACTGTAAGGAGTAAGAAAAGTCTACAACACGGCTTGAAAAATTGGAGCTTGATCACCAAGTTCCTTGGTGCTGGTCAAGACCAAGTTGTGAGATGGAAAATGTACTTTAACAGCCACCCCCTCCCACACACACCCTGGAAATAAATACAGATGCTCCCTTTGGCATCTCCCTACTCTTCTGCCCCCTCACTTACCAGCTTCACTGCCCTTTGCAGTTCCTGACTACTTATGCCAACATTTTTAGTATGCCCAGCCTGACAAACATCTTGTTTCTAATAGTTCAAGTATATTAGATTCAAGTCCTTCGACACTTAGAATCTGTAATGATAGATTCATCTTACAAGCAAACCATTGACAGTGCTGTAGTTAGCTAATATGTTATTCCCACTACATTATCTCAGTGAAAAGATAAAAAATATACTTTAGGGAGTAGTAAAGTCGTATAGTTACATAAAGTTATAACTCTAATGATTTACATTTGAATAGCTTTTCCACTAATTTTACTGTTTACCAGTTACAAAGGTAACCCATTTATTCCTCACAGAAGTCCTATGTAGGAGATGTCCTAACCCCAGTTTAGAGATTACAGAACTGAGGCTCAGGAAGGGTGAGTCATTTTCTGTCTGTTTTCTATCTGACTTAGACGGTGTCAAGTGGCACCAGGACTCCAGACTCCACCCCAGTGTACGCCACTCTGCATCAGATGTCCTACAGAGACAATGTAAAGGGTATAGTTACTTGGAGTGGGGATCATGGTAGATTTTCACCAGGATGATTTCTACATGTGTCTGATTGCCTCCACATCATTGAGTTTGCCTACTACAGACACTGCAATTACTTTTGTTTTGGTCCAGACCCAGGTTCACTGGATGATGCTGCATCAGACCATGGTCTCCCCAAGACTATTTGTGAGCACATGCTGGCTTTCTTGATCCTCTTCCTTGGTCATCGTATATGTATAAGATAGTTTGGCTCCATTTGCAAAAATGCACTGCCAGCTTTCACTAGTGGATTTGGTCATCTCCTGAAAGGTTTGACTGTGTTTGTAGTTGGTGCTGGTTAGCAAATAAACTGAACCTGCAGGGGAAAACAAAAGAAAGGAAAGGAAATTGCAGAATCCTCTCAGAAACTTCTCTATCTTTGGATTTGTCATTTTAGAGTTTCTGATAATTTAGATGGGCTGACAGAAACTGCTGAACTTGAAATTGAATATCTTAAAGGACAGTGACCTTGGCCCAGCCCCAGGATTTCAGCATGTTGGAGGTGAAAGAACCTCTGGAATGGCTATGTCCATTTCTTCATTGAATAGATGAGGAAGTTGAGGCTTATGGGGGGCATGAAGCTACATGTGTAAATGTAGCTATTTAGCGGTAAATCCGGACCTAGATCATAATTGAATGCTTTTTTTGAGTTCATTTGTTGCATAGCATGTTTTAGGGGCTTCATAATAACATAATAATTGTCAAATAACTTGTTAAGAAAATTGCACTATCATTGAAATCCTATTTTTACCACCAGCAGGCCAGCCCAAGTACCAGAGTCCTTCCTGCCCCCTCAATGACCCCTGCATTGGTACAGACCCTATGCCTCCTCTGTCAGCTTCCAGCTCTCCCCTTCTCTATCCCAGCCTCACATCTCTCCCTGCAAGCTGGCTACATCCCATCCCACCATGCTTCACAGTCCCCTTCCCAGAAATCTGCTTCATACAGTATTTCTTTTCTTTTTTTATCACTTTGGTTCCCTGTCCTTCCTTTCCCTATGAGTTCACCATATACTCCACCAACACATGCTTCTGCCAACACATTTCTTTGCTTCTACTACTGTGCTTCATAGACTTTAACCCCTCTCTGCCTAAGGGCTGGCTTGAGGAGTGGCTTTCCACCTCTACAGTTGCTGATCTGGGAATACTAGGCATCATTTGGAATGATGGCCTCCGGGTTCTCAAAGGCATGCACTCCAGGACATTTACACATGAGCTGAAAGAGAGGAAGACAGTCTATCAAGAGTTTAGACATTTCTTCTTTCCTGATCTCTGAGCTTAGAGGCACTGAAATGTTTGAGAGTCAGCTATACATTATTTGAGTATAATAATTGCCATTCTCTCCATTAAACACATCCATTATTCTTCTTCATTTTATTTTGCATTTTGAGGAAAATTAGTGGATTTTACATAGTTGTAGAAGTTATAAAAAAAGAGCTCTGCAAGGGGTCTGGGAAGATAGGAGGATCCTAAGTTCACATCATACCATGAATACACCTAGATCATAGCCACATCAATGCAACTAACCCAGAAAATAACCAAAGACTGTCAGAACATACTCTCTACAGTTAAGCATAGAGAGGAGACCACATTGAAGATGATAGAAGGACAGAGATGTGGTCAGGAACCAAACTCCCTGTGAGACCAACCACAAACAGGAGGGATGCCAAGAGCATGGTGAAGGGCAAGGAGCACACCACACAGCAAGCATTTCAGACATGGGGGACTTGCCCTGGAAGATGAGTCCCCGTAACATTTGGCAGTAAGAACCACAGGGACTTAACTAGTTTTTATAATCAGTGGGGCTTAACTCTGAGTACTTTAAAAATCAGCAGGCTTAGCAATGGGAGAGCAACAGAGCTATAAGAAACTGAGTTCCTGCCCTTAAAGAACCAGCATAACATACAACCCTGTGGATACAGTATAGAAGCAGCAGTTTGAAAAGCACCTGGGGTATACTGGGAGGATATTTATTTACTAATCTCAGAACATGGACTGGATGTGGAGAAGTCTTTATGAAACTTCTCCAAGGGCAAAGGAGCTAGCTGGCACCATTTCTCCTCACCCCCCCCCCCCAACCTTCAGCCAAATACCCAGATAACTGTCAGAACCAGTGTGTGAACATTCATCACCTAGCTTCATAAAAGCACACCCTGCCCCCATGTTCTCCTGCAGATCTGCCCAACCAACCTACCAACTTGGTGGGAGTCCCTCTAAGGTGGCACCTGACATTCTGCAGGAAGCCCTAACAGTGACCAGCACTTGCCCTAGGTAGAGGGGAAAATACACACACCAGTTTGACTGCAGCCCCAGCAGTGGGTTGGAGGTAGACATCTGATCTCACTGCCAGCCCTACCCACCAACAAATACCTCATGATGTCAGGGGAAGGAGAGCCCCATAGCTTGGGGTACTGCAACTCCAATAGACAGACTAAGGACAGACATTTGATCTGATCCAACTACAAGCTCAAGGTAGTCCCAGACTAGTCCCTTAAGGCACAGGGACCAAGCCCTGCCCACAAAAGACAAAGGGGACCATTGCAACCAACTGTACTAAAAGCAAAAGCATTTCAATCACAAGAGTAGGGTGCACAAAACACACATAAGAGACACCCCTGAATCACCAGGGTCTCATGAATAGAGGACACTGCACTGCCAGACATGACAGGACCTCTTCTTCATAAGGCCACTACTTACAAGACCAGGAGAAATAGCTGACTTGTCTAATACATGGAAACAAACACAGAGAATTAGACAAAATGAAGAGACAGAGGAAAACATCTCAAATGAAAGAGTAGGACAAAATCACAGCAAAAAAGCTAAATAAAATGGAAGTAAGCAATATGCCTTATAGGGAATTCAAAGTAATTGTCATAAAGATACTGGACTTGAGAAAAGAGTGGAGGATCTCAGTGAGACCTTCAACAAAGAAATAGAAAATATAAAAATGAACCAGAGATGAAGAACTCAATAATGGAAATTAAAAATACACTAAAGGAAATAACAAGTAGACTAGAGAAAGCAGAAAAACAGATCAGCAAGCTGAACGACAGAGTAATGGAAAGCAACCAAGCTGAACAGCAAAAAGAAAAAAAAAGTTAATAAAAACAAGAATAGATTAAGGAAACTCAGCAACATCATCAAGCATAATAACATTCACATTATAGGGATCCCAGAAGGAGAAGACAGGGAAAGGGGGGCAGAAAATTTATTTGAAGAAATAATAGCTGAAAACTTTCCTAATCTGGGAAGGGAAACAGAAATCTACACCCTGGAGGCACAGAGAGACCCCAACAAAATCCAAGGAGATCCACCCAAGATACATAGAAAGTAAAATGAGAAAAATAGAAAGAATTTTAAAAGCAACAAGAGAGAAGAAAATAGTTACATAGAAGGGAAACCCCATAAGGCTATCAGCTGATTTTTCAGCAGAGACTTTGCAGGCCAGAAATGAATGGCATAATATATTTAAAATGCAGAAAGGAAAAAAACAAAAAAACAAAAAAACAAAAAACAAAAAACCTGTAGCCCAAAGTATTCTATCCAGCGAGGTTATTGTTCAGAATTAGAAGGAGAGATAAAGAGTTTCCTAGACAAACGAAAGTTAAAGGAGCTCATCATCACTAAACGAGCCTTATGAGAAATGTTAAAGGGAATTCTTGGAGTGGAAAGAAAAGTAGTAAGAATATTATGAGAGGATAAAAATAACTTCACAGGTAAATGCAAACATAGTAAAAGTAGTAGATTACTCACTTATATAAACAGTATGGAGGTTAAAACACAAAGCAGTAAAATCAATTTTATCTATAAAAATCAGTCAAGGGATTCACAAAATAAAAAGGATCAATAAAATTGATAAGACATTAGCTAGACTCATCAAAAAGAGAGAGAAGTTTCAAGTAAATAAAAGCAGAGACAAAAGAGGAGAAATAATAACCAACCCCCACAGACATACAAAGGATTATAAGTAATATAAAGGATTATATATTTTATGTGAAAAATTTGGACAATGTAGAAGAAATTGATAAATTCCTGGAAACATTTAAACTTCCAAAACCAAATCAGGAAGAAACAGAAAATCTGAACAGACTGATTATTAGCAATAAAATTGAATCAGTAAGCAAAAAACTCTCAACAAACAAAAGTCCAGGAACAGATGACTTCACAGGTGTAGTCAACCAAACATCTAAAGAATAGTTAATATGAATTCTTCTTAAACTATTCCAAAAATCAGAAAAGGAAAGAAAGCTTCCAAATTAATTCCATGAGGCCAGCATTACCCTAATACCAAAACCAGATAGACACTAAAGAAAACTATAGTCCAATATCTCTGATGAACATAGATGCAAAAATCCTCAACAAAATACTAGCAAACCAAACCCAACAATACATTAAAAAACAAAAATCATTCACCATGATCAAGTGGGATTTATTCCAAGGATACAAAGGTGGTTCAACATTTGCAAATCAATCAACATGATACGACACATTAATAAGAGATAGTACATAAGACCATATGATTATCTCACTAGATGCAGAAAAAACATTTGACAAAGTTTTTCTTCATGATAAAAACTCTCAACAAAGTAGGATTAGAAGGAACATACCTCAATTAATAAAGAACATAAATGAAAAACCCATAGCTAACATCTTCCTCAATGATGAAAAACTGAGAGCTTTTCCTCTGAAATCATGAATAAGACAAGGATGTCTACTCTCACCACTTTTATTCAGCATAGTACTAGAAGTCTTACCCACAGCAATGAGACAAGAAAAAGAAATAAAAGGCATCCAAATTGGTAAAGAAGTAACACTTTCACTATTTGCAGATGACACGATACTATACAAAGAAAACCCTGAAGACCACACCAAAAATTACTAAAACTGATAAATGAATTCAGTAAAGTGACAGGATACAAAATCAAAATACAGAAATCTGTTGCTTTTTTATACACTAATAATGAAGTAGCAGAAAGATAAATTAAAAACAAATCCCATTTGCAATTGTACCATAAAGGATAACATACCTAGGAATAAATTTAACAAGGAGATGAAAGTCCTGTATTCCAAAAACCATACAACACTGATGAAAGAAATTGAAAATGACATAAACAAAAGAAGAAATATTCCATGCTCATGAATTGGGAGAACCAATATTGTTAAAATGTCTGTACTACTCAAAGCAATCTATAGATTTAATGCAATCTCTATCAAAATGTAACATTTTTCACAGAACTAGAACAAATAATCCTAAAATTTATATGGAACCACAAAAGAACCTGAATAGTCAAAGCAATATTGAAAAAGAAGAACAAAACTGGAGGTACCACAATCCCAGATCTCAAGATATACTACAAAGCTATAGTAATCAAAACAGTACGGCACTGGCACAGAAATAGA
Organism: Ursus arctos; assembly: GCF_023065955.2. NCBI lineage: Eukaryota > Metazoa > Chordata > Mammalia > Carnivora > Ursidae > Ursus > Ursus arctos. Next base: position 3,836,391 of record NW_026622952.1, read on the forward strand.
TGTAGAGATCAGTATAACAGAATTGAAAGCACAGAAATAAGCCGACGGTTTTATGATCAATTAATCTACAACAAAGGAGGCAAGAATATACAATGGGAAAAAGCCTTGTCAACAAATGGCATTGGGAAAATTGGACAGCTACCTGTAAAAGAATGAAACTGGACCACTTTCTTATGTCAAACACAAAAATAAATGCAAAATAGATTAAAGACCTAAATGTGAGACCTGAAACCATAAATCTCTCAGAAGAAAACGTAAGCAGTAATCACTTTGATATCAGCCGTAGACACATCATTTTAGATATGTCTCTTTTGTGAAGGGAAACAAAAGCAAAATTAAGCTATTTGGACTACATCAAAATGTAAAGCTTTGGCAGAGCAAAGGAGACCATCAACTAAACAAAAGGGAAACCTACTGAATGTGAAAAGGTATTTGCAAATGATATATCTGATAAGGGGTTAATATTCAAAATATATAAAGAACATATACATCAACACCAAAAAACCCAAACAATCCAATTAAAAATGTGCAGAGGACATGAATAGACATTTTTACAAAGAAGGCACACAGATATCCAACAGATACATGAAAACATGTTCAACATCACTAATAGGGAAATGCAAATCAAAACAACAACGAGATATCACCTCACACCTGTCAGAATGCTAAAATGGTAAACACAGGAACAATAACATAACAAGAGCAAGTGTTGGCAAAGATGTGGAGAAAAAGGAAACCTCGTGCACTGTTGGTGGGCATGTAAACTGGTGCAGCCACTGTGAAAAACAGTGTGGAGTTTCCTGAAGAAATTAAAAATAAAAATACCATAGATGATGGATAAAGAAGATGTGCGTACATATAAACACACACATATATATATGCATATTCCATTTTATATAGCTATATAAAATAGAATATTATTCAGCCATGGAAACAAATGAAGTCTTGTCATTTGCAACAACATGGGTGGATCTAGAGGGTGTAATGCTAAATAAGTGAAATGAGTCAGTCAGAGAAAGACAAATACTATACGCTTTTGCTCATATGTGAAATTTAAGAAACAAAGAAAAGAAGAGACAAAAAATATAGAGAATAAACTTGTGGTTGCCAGAAGGGAGGTAGGTGAAAAGATGGATGCATAGGTGAAGGGGATTAAGAATACACTTATCATCAGCGGCACTTGAGTGCCTCAGTCCATTAATCATCAGACTCTTGGTTTCGGCTTAGGTCATCATCTCAGGGTAATGAGATCGAGACCCACGTCAGGCTCCGTGCTGGGTGTAGAGTCTGCTTGGGATTCTCTCTCTCCCTCCCCCTCCCCTCCTCCCCCTCTGTGTGCCCTCTGTCTCTAAAATAAATAAATAAATGAAATCTTTAAAAAAAAAAGAGTACTCTTACCATGATGAGCACTGAGTAATGCATAGAATTGTTGAATCATTATGTTGTACACCTGAAACTAATATACCACCATATGTTAATTGTACTTGAATTATATATACCTACATATATACATAATACTTAAAATTGTATATATGTATAAATATACATAAAAGAACATATAAAAGAACTATGTTTATGTTTGAAAACATACCTGATTTCAGATACTTTTGCTGTTTCTAGACCAGCAATGTCCAATAGAACCCCCTGTGATGACTGTCTCTATTCTATACAATGTAGTTGCCACTAGCCCCATGTGGCTATGCAGCACTTAAAATGTAGGCAGTGTGACTGAAGAACTGAATTTTAAATTGCATTTAATTTCAATTATTTTATATTTAAATAGTCACATGTAGCTACTGGGTAAGATAGTGGACAGTATAGTCTGGACCATTTTAGCCTTTTTTTGTTTGTTTTTTTGGCAGGAGGGAACATTGTGTACCCATCAAATATTAGCATTCATCCCTCCCCCACTATCTTTGTGGTATATGCTATTGTTTTCTGTGATTCTTTACCTACCCTGGAAACGTGTAGAACCAGAGCTGCCCTTGGGGTCCAGAAAACATATTTTACTTCAACACCCTGTCTTTCTTTCTGCCAATTACATAAGAGACAGTAATCTATTTAGTGTAAAGCAGGGGCCCGTGTAGCAGAGTAATACTAATACTAGTAATGATAGTAAGAGACAACCTTGATTTGTTGTTCCATACGGACCAGGTACATCATACTTCCATGTATACTAACTCATTTCAACTTCATAGCAGCCTATGAGACCTATGCTATGATTACATCATACCCATCTAATGGATCAGGAAACTGAGGTAAAGTCCACAGAGCTACTGAGTGCCAGATCTGGCATTTGAGGTCTGGCATTTGATGGTAGAGCTCATTCTCTGACAACTTCAGTGTCCAGAGTTTTTACTGGGATTCCATTACTTATGATAAATGATAGATTGAATTCTTGGCTACATGACTGAACTCGATCTTCAGCCCCTCCTCCTCTCTACAGAGGTCATGATGTCATTTGGCTCAAAGCCTCAACCCACTAATCACATGGTGGATCTTTCCACCATGGCCAGCCTCCATCTTGAAATTATGTAGGGACTCACTATGAGTCACCTCATTAGCATAAGCTGTCAGGGCCCACTATGAATAACAAAGGCATTCTTATCATTTTATTGATGGTTTTCTTCCTGTGCAAAAGCTTTTTAGTTTGATGTAGTCCTAATTGTTTATTTTTGCTTTTGTTTCCCTTGCCCTGAGGAGACAGAGCCAGAAAAACATTTCTATGGCTGATGTTAAAGAGGTTACTGCCTAGGTTTTCTCCTGGGAGTTTTATGGTTTCAAGCATCACATTTAGGTCTTTAATCCGTTTTGAGTTTATTTTTGTGTATGGAGGAAGAAGGTGGTCCAGTGTCACTCTTGGCAGGTAGCTGTCCAGTTTTCCCAACACTGTTTATTTACTGTATATTCTTGCTTCTTTTGCCATAGATTAATTGACCATTAAAGTATGGGTTTATTTCTGGGCTCTCTATTCTGTCCCAATGATCTATGTGTCTATTTTTGTGCTAACACCATACTGTTTTGACGACTACAGCTTTGTAATGTGTCTTGAAATCTGAAATTGTGATCCCTCCAGCTTTGTTCTTCCCCAGGTATGCTATTGCCTCCTCTGTCATAGATGAATTAACTATACATTTTATGGTGACAGAAGGTAACTATTTGTATCATGGTGAGAATTTCATGATGTATATGTTCTACCCCTGGATCTAATATAATATTACATATCAATTATATTTCACTTAAAAATAAATAAATAAGTACACACAGAGAAAAAAAAGCCAACTGTTGCTTTGTATATGTTAAAAACAAAAATGAAAAACAAAAAGTAAAGACACTCCTAATAATTGGGGAATTCCAAGGGCTTATCTCCACCCCAGGAACTTGGGACAAAAAAACACAAATTCTTTATTATGTAATGGCTACCTCAGAAATGTTCCTTTCAAATGATTAAGAGTAAAGATAAGGACAGAAGAATCTCTAAATTTTTTGTACTTACTGGATATATTCATATATACTCTCTCATTTAATCCTCATGACACTCCTGTGTGGAAGATACTACTGACATCTTGGTTTTATAGATGGATAAGTCGAAACTAAATAAAGTTAAAAACATGGTACATAAATATCCAACTAGTAATAATAGGTGTTGGTGTTTATTTTTTAATTCCTTTTAACTATTTTTTAAGGTTTTATTTATTTATCTGACACAGAGAGAAAGAACACAAGCAGGTGGGGCAGCAGGCAGAGGGAGAGGGAGAAGCAGGCCCAGGCAAGAAGCCTGATGCAGGGCTGGATCCCAGGACCCTGAGATCATGACCTGAGCCAAAGACAGATGCTTAACTGACTGAGCCACCCTGGCACCCCCAGGTGTTGGAGTTTAAAATCAAGTTTTCTAACTTTAAATCTCAAGCCCTTTGAATCTATAAGAATAGTAGACAGAAATAAGAATAGAAATGTTTTGAATTCTTAGTTGTTTTTCTTATCTATAAAGGAAGGCCAGAAGTGGATTTGCCCAAGATATAGGACAGGGAACTGAGGAATGTGACTCTCTGGGAGTCACGCTTCTTCCCAACATCCCAATTGATTCCTCCTCTGGTCTCCTGTGTTTTTTGGGGAAGGTTATGCATTGATTCTGTGTCAGGCCTTATTGCAAGCATTGAAAATACAGAAATTGAGTCCCAGGTTGCTTTGAGAGAGGGCAGACAGTAAACAAAAGATGGCAAGATGATGTGGTTAGAGAAACAGTAGAGGAAAGCATGTAGGATGGGCCCTAACTAGGACAGGGTGGGGAAGAGGGCATCAGGAAACAGTTCCCGCAGGAGACAAAGTAGGAGCTGAAGCCTAGAAACAAACCAGGACTAACCAGGCCTCCGGGACTAACCAGGCCTATAAGCAAATGGAAAAAGGGTACTGGGCTCTCACCTAGGTCTAGGAGGCTGATGGGTCCTGGTGATGCTCCAAATCCCAGTGCTTTGCAGCTCCCTTGCTCTGTTTGCATTTGCCCCAGTTGTGGCTAGAACCCCATTGTAGGAGGAGTGGAGTCTGCGGTGTGAGGATGTAGGCCTCAGAAATGCTAAAATTTACAGGTGTGTCAGCGGCTCCATTGAGTTTTTCATCTATAAAATGAGGACTTAGGACTTTCTTATATGATCCCTGGGGTCCTTCTGCTTCTAACATTTCATTATTTTGTGATTTTATGAAAAATGTTTTGCAAAGCAAATGAATAGTGTAAACAAGATTATAGAGAGAATATTTGCCTTCTTAAGGGAATAAATTGTTCTCAAGCACTTTAGAGCATTCATTTGCATATAAACAATGCAAAATCTATATAAACAGAGGAGGCTTGTTTTCTTAGGTGTTTTGGTAAGTTAATTACAAATCATTCTTGTCAATTTTGCTAGTCGTGTAGTAGGAAGTGATGGACTTGCATTCATTTTAAATATTCTATATTTTTGAATATTCACAGCTTCTTGAATGCTCATAGTATCTGACTTTTCTCTCAATTAGCTTGAATTTTCTTAAATGATTTATTTATTCAATGGGTTATAAATATATGGGATTTGTTTTTCTAAGAAGGATTTGGAGAAATTCATCTTGCGATACCCATATGTTAGAGGTGCCAACTGAACACCCCACTTTCAGTTCTCTTGAGTTGGCATGGGACTACCCAACAAAGTCTACAGCAACCTTTGTTTTTAACTCCCAATGTCTTGTGGTCTTTCTACATCTTTCTCCCCCTACACATTTGAGTGCTTCTCCCCTCCACCACCACCCCATATCACTCAGACTGCATCAACTTCCACTAACAGTTAATATTTCACAAGTATTTTATTTGTCTAGACAAATTTCAAAGATCAGGGTGTCATGCAGAGGTAGCACCATGTACAGAACAAATCCATTTTCCTGGTTCCATTCTCTCCATGCTTCATCTTTTCTCCCACATTTTTTTTCTCTTCTCCTCTTTCTTCTCCAGCCCCCCTCAACCCCCTGCCATTCACCATTCTCAGAAGCAAGACACATTGCACCCCTTGTCTGAAGCATAACAGTATACTGATCACTTGCTATGGCTTGGGCATTTTCTTGAGATTTTGTTCTCTACTCCCTAGTGGCTGCTCAAAACATTGCAACTGCATTTGGTTGGGTCCACGTAAGTTCAGGAAAGGATATTTTAAGGAAGCCTGCTTCCACTAAGAGGACTGGGAAAAGCGGGAGAAGCCCATAGGTGAAGGATGAGCTCCCATGAACAGCCTGTGCAAACCGTAGAAGCACATGGGAACGTGGCAGGTCCGGAAACCTCAAGTAACTCCCTGTGATGGGAGTTTAGCATGGTTACAGGGATCACTGACAAAAAGATGAAGCTGGAGGAGAAGATGGTGGTCACATCACAAATGACTTTTGTGTATTACATTTCTCTCCAGTAGGCAGTGGGAACTCAGTGAAGCACTACAACACCAGTGTGATGATTCAGCAGAGCTGGTTGCAAAGATGCCAGGGAGAAGCCAAGTGTCATGTCAAGGGCCTGGAATCTGGCACAGGGAGAGGGTGCAGAGGACATGACACATTTCAGAATGAAATGGGAGGACAATAAGACTTATGGTTGATTGGTTATGAGGTAGGGGGAAAAAAAAACAAACCCGGGAAAACATTGAATTTCTGCCTTGAGCTCTTATTTGTTGGGTTAGGGAATGTAGGAAAAGAAAGAATAGAAATTGGGAGAAGCTTGATTTGGGAAATCTAGTTTAATTTGGTTTATCTGTGTCCTATGTAATAAACTGAGTAAGTCCTTGGATATTATTCATGGCACATCTCAGGCAGTAGATTGAACACATTCAAAGTCATGACTGTTCAGTGGCATGTGGTGGAAAGTGTCTAGAACATAGCTCCTCATCCAACAAACCTAACACATTCTGGCCACATCATTTCATAGACGCCATGGTCCATGATTTCATTTCTCATGTCCCTGTAAACTTGCTGTCTGGTATCAGACACCAGGCTTCATCATGGTTGAGGATACACTGCTTTGTTTTTTAATTGGCTTATTGAACAGTTTAAATTCAGGGTGGGATAAACACATCAATTTTTTTCCAGTAGCCATCTCCAAACACAATGTGTCAGTACACATTCCCCATCCTTCCCCCCTACCTTGATAACATCTCATAAAGACCACATACATTGGTCATTTTCCATGATGAACACAGTTCAATCTCAGTATTGAAGACTCCTTTTTAGGTAAGAAGAATGAGATCTTGCCATTATAGGTAGACTTAGAGGGTATTGCTAAGTGAAATAAGCCTGACAGAAAAAGACAAATGCCATATGATTTCATTTTTTTGTGGAATCTAAAAAACAAACAAAGAAATTTTTAAAATGTGGAAACAGAGCCATAAATACAGAGAACAAACCGGTGGTTGCCACAGGGTAGGATGGAGGGGGGGATGGGCAAAATGGGTGAAGGGTAGTGGGAGGTACAGACTTCCAGGTATGGAATGAATAAGTCAAGGGGATGAAACATAGAACATAGTGAATATAGTCAATGGGATTGTAATAGGATTGTATAGTGACAAACAGTAGCTACAATTGGGGTGAGCACAGCATGTGTAGAGTTGTTGAATCCCTCGGTTGTACTTCTGAAACTAGTGTAACACTGTGTGTCAACTATACTTCAATTACAAAAAAAAAAAAAAAAAAGTCCTTACCAGTATACATAAGACCTCATGCCCAGTTTGGAGCACCACCCTCTCTGAACTTTCCAGGTCTGAATGGGCAAAAGGGTAGCTAGTACAAAGAGAACCTTTTTGACTTAACTGGTCCAGCAAATGTGCTTCTCATTAGGCTTGGGATCTCGGAATGCAGACTGACCCCACAAGGCCATCAAGTCTCTGTGTAGGAGGAGCTCCCACAGGGGCTGGGGCTTACAGAGTCGATGGAGCCCCACAGGTCACAGACATGGACATTTCTCTCTTTGGAAAGCAGAATGTACCCATTCCAAATTGCTGTAAGTTTTTCTAACTGCATTCTAAGACCCGAAGAAAAGTACCTAGTAACCTTCAGTGACATTCTTTTTAAGTGAAGTGACATCTATGTTGTATCATTTTTATGATGATATATGTCAAAAATACAGGGAGCTCTATGAGTGTGTTGGTACATATACAATGCAATTGAAAGTCTCTTCAAATGGAATTAAACTTCAGACTCTGAAAACAGAGACTGTCCCTCACCACAAATGGAAACTGTATAATGAATTCTTTTATCCCTATGCCTTTCTTCAATTTTCTATTTAAAGAAATTTCTGAAAATACATGAATTATGCAGCTTATCTCTCAGATGAAAAAGAATTTTCTTCTTGGATTGGATGGCTGCATATTTATTAATAGCAGTAAAATTTTCCATGTTCTTTTGTATCAAATGGGATGCTGACTAAAATATGAAGGAGCCTTTTCAGCAATAATAAGAGTAACGGATGAATAATTCTAAAAGCTATATGGAATTGAAAGACATTTTAATTTGTCATTACTTCTGTGTTCAGAAAGGATATGAATAATCATTATGACTATAAAAAGGACGAGTGTGATATTTTTGCTCATTATGGGATTAAGTTCTTAATATACCACTTTTACTATAAGTTAAAAAAAAACAAACCGCTTTTAGTTTCCTCTAATGATGTAATCATAACTGAAGACTGCTCAGCTGAGTGTGTGTTTCGTCCTCTCACTGTTACACGGAGGTGTGACACTTTAAACTCATTTTAATTTGAAAAGTGTTGATCTTTGCAATTTATAAAAATTAGATTATACTTGTTTGCTTAGTGAGAACTTTTAACCTTTATGTCACATTAACACACGAAAATAGCAAGGACTGTAGAATTTCCTCAGGTCATGACTGGATGGAGCAGAAACTGAATATGGGATACCAAAACAGGATTTTTCTTTTTATAACAACCATTTAAAAGTGGCTGTGCTTATCAGGGTCATTCAAAGGCAAAATTCCAAAGCAATTTTTTTTTTTTACCCAGAAATGCATATAGTTTCTGTTTTCTTTTGGTTTGCATTATACAACAACATTCAAACTCTTATCCGCATCCTAAGAATATTCTCTGACAGCACTTTTTTTGGAAAATAAAATTTCAAGATATGCTATGTGCTTCTAGGTGAGTGATAGAATTCTCCTTTGTAGCTTGTGAATTTTCATTTACCAGATTTCCACTACAATATTTAGCACTTAGTGATGAGGGATAAGAGAATCTATGGGAGGATTCTAACCTGCTCCTGCACTTTTGCCCCCCTCCCCTCTAAAAATATAGCTTTAGGGATAATTGTCAACTAGGAGCAGAGACTGGGCAGCCTCACTGCTGCCAGAGGACATGTTCTATTCTGTGAGAGAAATTCTCTGCACAGCATGTCAACAAGTCTTTTGATTCTCATCTTTCCCAGGGTTCAGCCCCCATCCCTAAGCAGCTGTGTGAAGATGTGCCATTGCCTTAGCCAACTGAAGACTCAGTGTTCTCACTGTTAAAATGGGAAGAAATGACATCCAAATTAAAGGTGGTTGTGGGGATTAAATTATAAGTAAAGTAATGTGAAGTTCTGGACACATAGTAGGCATTCCATAAATGGTAATATTTTCTTATCTTAAAGGAAAACAAAACCAAAAACCTTTAAGAATTAGCTACCTATTTAATTTTACTCAATACTTTTTGAGAGTAAAGCCAGAAAACATATTTTTTTTCCTATTTATCTAAAGGGGAGAATTCTGAATGAATTGAGAATGTGGTTTATAACAATAATCTGAAATCTAAATGCTATAATGTTGTTCTCCCTCCCACCAAGAGGGTTCTACAAGTCATTATATCTGAAACTTAAGGATGGGTCTAAGTGGTCCACCATAAATATAAGCCAATTTGTCATTCTCATTTTAAGAACTTTCATAATGAATTTAGCTTCTGGATTGACAGGATTGAGACATATATTTCCTTGTATATACATAGAGATGACATTGGTAATTGAGTTATTATATTTACAGGTTATTTAGAATGTAAAAGATTCATCATATAAATTTGACTTTAATTTGATGGCTAACGTCATGTGGGGGAGAGACTGAAAGAGAAAGAGGGGAAAGGAAGGAGAGAGTAGGGTTGGAATATGTAATTATGAAAGAAGGTAAGACTGTGTTCCCTTCTGTCTTATAGCCTGAAGAATAAGTAGTGAAAACATCAATCAAGAGATGAGAAAAAAAAATGTCAGGATTTCTCTGCCTGGAGAATTTGCTTATCAACCACCAGAGGAGGATTCTTTCTTGAACAATGAACATTTCTTATGAGGATTCACAAATTAACATATGACTAATCTTAGTTTTGGAGAGTGAATGAGCTTTCTTGCTTTCTTTCTTTTAATTTTGTGGTAAGTTATGATATTTGGATGGATTTTTTAATTCTTTCCTGATGATCTATTTAGCACATGTTCTAAATTATAATCCTATAGCAAACAGTGGGAACATCACTCAAACTTAAAGACAGTGGGAAGATCTAAATTTATTCTAGATTTCTTCAACATAAATTATTCCATTAAATCTTTGAGGATTGAGATTTAAAGCACCTTTATCAAGAAATACACATTATTTTTTCATCACGCTAAACATGATTGGTGGCAACATGCACGGAACCAGAACGAGTCACTACTAGCAGAAGATACATAATGGACACAAATACCACTCCTTCATTTCACCTTCAAAATGGTGGACGAGGTTAGCCATCTGAATGACAAGAATAAAGAGGGTGAATAAAGGAAGAAGCCCATCCTTTTTTCTGATCACTCAAAGAAACGTTTCTCAAGGTTAAGCCAAGTCCTCTTTGCAAGCTGCCAAAATAATAGCTTAGGAAAAGAATTAGTTTGCCTGCATGGTGATCCTCTTAGGCAAAAATGTCTTCACAGCAGTTGACCTTGATGAAATGTTTTCCCAAAGGCATCCAAGAGAAGAATTACAAACCCCCGAATGAGAGGGAAATAAATGAGTATTTCTTATGAAGTTGGCCTGCACTGTGGGCTTTGATGTGGGTCCTGATGATTTAGGGAGAATTGCGTAAGTTCTGGAGAAATGACAGCCTTGGGTATAGTGAGTCCCCCTATTCCTCTATTCCTCACTGAAGTCCTCTCGCTGAGCCAAGGTTCAGTCACTTTGGCAAGAACACTACTGGCCAGTATGACAGACTGGAAAACTGTTCCTCTCTGATGGGGAATGCCTCTGAGTGTAAATTCTAAAGCTTTCTCCGGGTTTAACTCTTCTCCGTCGTGACTGGATCTGGTGTCCTGCAGGCTGGCTGCAAAGCCAGACGTTTAACTCCTCTCCACAGTGTTTCTCAGTGTTCTGACTGGGGTTGCCCTTTGTACATTGTGACCACAGGCAATTGATCTCCTGGTGTCAGGATTTTCCGGGCGTCCCTTGTTTTTCCACAGAGAGCTGAGGTGGTTACAACTCAGTGAGCAATAAATGAAATGACTTAGAAATGCACAGTGTTGTTATGAAGGTGTTTGAAATTTGGCACCACTCCCTTGAGAGGGCCCACTCAGGAGGGACCAGGGTTGCTAGTTTCTGTGCCTACGGGGAGAAGCAGCTGCACCAGCCACGTGCTGTCCCGTGGGAAGGAAGGAGGGTTTGATGGGAAGCAATCTATCTTGCCGTTTTGGAAAGCACACAACAGAGCTGCAAACCTGCAATGATGACTTTTCTTCCAGTGTGTGAAATAATGCTTTATTTGTCAATTCCGCTGTAAAATAAGCACTGTCCAAGTAAAAAAAACAAAACAAACAAACAAAAAAACAACAAAAAACCAAACAAACAAAAAACCCAAAAAACAAACGAACAACAGCAACAAAAAAACCAACTTTGTTTCTGTTTATGTTTAGTGAGTGAGCTCATACCTTCAAGTGTTTTGTTTTGTTTTGTTTTTAATAACCTGATAGAGTTGAGCCTGTGAATATAGATCTCTTCTGCTTTACAGAGGGGCTATGCCAAACCCTTTACAGATAAGCTTCCAGATAGAATAATCAGATCATTTCAGAATTCCTCATCTAAATACCATTGCTCCTTGGCAACCTGTCAAGTGAAAGTGAATATCCTGCCAGAGATTTTGCTTGTTTGTTTTCAAATTTTTTTTTATTTTTGCATAAATAAGGGAAACGATTGTTCTAATGTACCATGGAGTTGACGTATTAAGTCTTAAACAAGAAGAGCCAATGAATGTTATTTATATATTCGGAAGTCTTAGATAGAGACACTTCTGCTCGGAAAGCTAGCTATTTGTTGTTCTTTCTGTTCTTATTTATTGTTAGTAGTAGTAATAGTATAGTATGGTTATATTTGTTTAATTAGGTCATGTCTTACATTCAGATTCATTATGGAACCCGTGGGAGTGAGATGTAGGATAAATATTTTCAAATAGCCAAATTAATTCCAGCAGAGAGGAACAGACCCATGGAACCTGGTGGTTGTAGAGGTGTTCGGGTAAGGCCACCTGATGACAGCAGAGATTCCCAGGGAGATAAGAATGAGTCCTGGGATTTCCCGTGAAACCTCAATTCAAGGGACCTGGGGGAGAACCCTATCTATTTGAAAGAAACTATCCAAATCATCAATATATAAAGTATTTTCACTGTTCCAGAGTACTTGGAGTCATGGCAACTAAAGTAACCAACTACTGACATTTGAAATTTCTTCCAATGAAGGAAAAATGATGCAAAATTAACATAATGCAAAAGCTTAATGTATTAATAATTTTAATAATCCTTATATTAGAGTATTTTTTTCTTTGTATTTAAAAAGATACTTGCTAAGTGGTTGAAATCGTCTGTGTCTTTGTATAGAGACAAAATACTCCTACGGATCTGGTTGTTCAATTCGCTTAACTTTTCAAAGAGGCTTTCTTCTTCAAGCACAGAGGTAAGCTTCTGGCCAGCACCTGTGCCAGTGGCCACAAATGCCATGGTAGTGAAGCCCAAATTAATGAGTTTTCATTATATATAACCGCAGCCCAGTGCACAAATAAATACCATCATAAAGCAATCTGCTAAGTAGAGAGGACCACGGTGATCCCTTTTGCTGATAAAAATAGTAATAAAACTCTCATCTGCAATTGCTTGACCACAAAGACCAATATAGGATTTGTTTTTTCATTTGCCTCTTGGATGACATATAAACATAAATTGGAACTGCAAGTGTCTTTATACCTTTCTACTGCATTGAGTTTATTAGACCATTCAGACAAGAGAAGAAGACTCTGAGACAGATGAAAAATGCTAATACTCCCAGAGGCAAACTTGAGCCCCGGACAGTGACCATACCTCCTCCAAAGCTGATCTTTGAGTGAGGTGTTACTGACAAGTCACTGCAAGCACAGCATACTGAAACTCCTGTAACAAACTTTCTATACTGTCAGGTAGTGAAATAACAGCCCTCTCTACATTCCATCCAAGCTAAATATTCATTGTTTGACCAGCTTGTACAAAGAATTGATTGTTGTTCTTTTGCAACCAGAATGAGAAAGGTTTGATCAACATATTACTAAGGGGAAAGTTTTATTTTTTTCTTTTTTGGCTTCTTACCTAATTTATTCATACTAAAGTCATGCTAAACTACCTCATAGGTTTGTGGTGTTAATTAGCTAATTAATAAACGTCAAGTGCTTAAAAATATAAATCTCTATATAAATGCTGCCTTAGTTGGCTTTCTAGTTTAAGATATGCATGTCAAATTAACTATCTATATATTTCATTGTAATATTCATGTTGGTAAATTTGTCTTCAAATTTAATATATAAATATCTTGGTGTAAAATGAAACTCTGAGAGCCCCAGAATGGACTCAAACTCAAGTCTGGCAAATGTAGCACCTAGAAGTAAACAAATGTACCTAGAAGTAAACCAAAATGTTTTCTTAAGCAGATTTTAAAGCAGGCCTTCTCAAGGGTTGGGGATGGGGGTTGTCAACACTGGTTTTAAAGAGAGTATTAAGTAATTTTGTATTATAATAGTTAAAATGCCAACAATTATCAATGACTTATATTTAAAAATTAATTGCAGTGGGTTTAAGGTCATGCTTGTGGTGACATGTTCAGTAAAGCATAGAGGGAAGAGTCATAACGAGTCCACATGTTTCTGAATACCTGCAAGAGAGGTTGTTTGGATGGACATCTGCTTTGGTTTGTATCTTCCTAGAAAAACTTTGAAAACTGTTTGTTTGTTTTTTTAAAGGATACAGCCTAAACAGAAAAGAAAGGAATTAATGTCTCATGGTTTCTTAGTAGCATCATCTGAAGGGTCTACGGCAACTATTTAGAAACTAATTTTACCATGGCTCTACTCTGCTGCCATGTTTTCCCTGTATGATTAATTACTCCTTAGCCACTGTTCTGAGTAGCAGTTTTATTTGCTAATTTCAAATGCCTCAACTTAATTACCAATTCATTCTGACCTTTAAAAACCACATTATATAATCTTCAAATTATATGAGTGAAGGAAAAAGAAGTCCTATTTTACCTGTCCCCCCACCTACAACTATCACTAACAGGTTACATTGTTTCTGAAGAACAGTCTAACTATTGCTATAGGTCAAACTTTGACATCATCTGCGGTTGTTTGAAGACCATCTCAAATATCCTCATTGCACAGGTGGGCACTAGGCTCTGCAGAGGCTGTTTCAATTTCAGAATGTTTACGTAATGTACAAATGTAGGACATTTGGCTGCTAAATTTATTCCTTTTTTAATTAAAGAAATAAAAGTGAAATTGATACGCACAATAATGAATTCCCGTCTTGCATCCTTGCTATTTTCTTAGCACATTTTCTACTTGAATTGTCATTCTTCAAATGATTAAAAGTCTGACTGTTAGACTACCAATGATGGTAAGATAAGGTTTCCTGTAATGGTCAACTCGGTGACCACCTATTCTGTTTTGAAATCAAATGTTTTACTGTATATTCTTGTATTTCTTGAAGTTGTCTTCATAGCTAAGAGTAAGGGTTAATCAGTGTGCATAACAACATTAGCGTTAATGATTTTATTATTGATAGTCCAAAGTCACCATGTTGTGTCAACCCCATGTCCTATCAGTCCACTACTCTAGCTGTAACTCATCTCCAAGAAGCTCAGAATGGGAGGATGGGATTAGCCTCCTTAGTATTAGTTCCAAGGAAATTATTAATGTTGCATATGTATAAGCAAGGTAGTAGGGATCTTCCTCTATTTTGTCAAAAATATAATCTCCTCGTTTGTGCATAAGAATAATGGATTGAACGGCAGTCGTCATGGAAGGAGGGCAATCTACAGAACTCTTATTTTACACAGAACTGTCAGAACATCAGAGAGAGCACATCTTGAAGAGAAAAGACAATCTCTGTCCTCTACGTGTCCAGCTGGCTTCCGGAGCAAGAATAAGTGGTTCAAGTTTTCCCTCCTTTCTTCTTCTGAATTAATTCTTCTTGTCACTAACTGATTGACTTTGTGGCTATCATGTTGATGGACCATAAGGAGCACATATTCAGAACTTTGGAGTACCTTGTGCTTTTCTCCACTGCTCTGTTGCTCACCTAGAACTTGCTGTTATTTAAAAAAAGTGTTAGTAACAGGAAAATATAGTCAGTATATGGAGAATATTTGCCATTTCAGCAAGTTTCTACTTTTGACTCGATATCTTTTTTTAAAGCCTCTGTCTTCATTATCCACTTCTTTACCATTTAATTTAAGGCCAATTAGAAGCCTATCTCCTACCTCTTTATATAAGCTACCATTTCTCTGTGTCCTTTAGATGTAGAGAGTTTAATTGTGATGAAGCTAATAAGTACCCTTTACAAGCCATCCGTGGGGGTGTGGTAATAAGGTGAGTGTTCCACCTGAGGAATTGCATCAGCCCTTTACTCTTTGATAGTTTTGAAGTGTGAATGAACCACGTACTTGAGCTTTTCTCCCAGTTACTCACTGGTTCAGAAACTTCCCATTTTCCCAGATGAATGGTAAGCCTCTCTGGGAGGACTTAAACTCAATCCTTACCCATTTTTGTATAGTAACACGTGTCTCCGCTACTATAACACCTTTCTCTGTAGATGCTGAGCACAAGACAGTGCAGTTCCCACTTTTTGTGAATTTTGGATATTCTCTGACATATTGCTGGGATTTGAAGAAAACAAATCATTTCTCCTTTGCAACGATCTGCTTTAGCCAAAGATTTTTTTTTTTTTGAGAGTAGAGATAGACACCCCAGAGAGCAAAAACCAAAACCAAAATCTATTTATCTTTTTTTTTTTTTTGCAAACTCTAGTAATCCAGTTTATAACAAACAAGTGCTAAGGAGTTGCATGTGCTATGTTCATCATATATGCATATAGTAATTAGTAGTTACTTAGAGAATACTAAATTTCAGATAATGCATAAGCTATAGGGGAAATGTATCAGAATTAAAACAAACCTGGATTTAGAATATGGTTCTGACATTTCCTTACTCTACGATCTTGGACAAATTATGTAAGTTTTCTGAGCTTTAGTTTCTCAATGTTTAAAATGGGGCTAATGGTACTTTTCTTACAGAGTTACAAATGTTAAAGAACATAAAAATTTCATGTTGTCTTCTCCCCTCTTTTCCACCATCCAACTAGCTAATAATTATTCAATGTAAAATAGACCCATGCAGTGTGAGAGCTGGAAGACACCTATAAAACTATCTTGCCCATCTCTCATTTTGCTCACTCACATTTCAAAAAAAGGGTGGGGGAAGGAGAGAGGGAGGCAAACCATAAAACAGACTCTTAACTATAGAGAACAAACTGAGGGGTTTGGAGGTGAGGGGCGCAGGGGTTGGGCTAAATAGGTGATGGGTATTAAAGAGGGCACTTGTTTTGATGAGCGCTGGGTGTTGTAAGTAACTTGATGAATCACTAAATTCTACTCCTGAAACTAATATTACACTATATGTTAACGAACCAGAACTTAAACAAAAACTTGAAACATTTAAAAAAAGAATATATATGAAAAAGTATGTATTTATATATACATTTATTTATTTTTCTCTTTTTTTAAAGCTTGTTTTGTTTTGTTTTTGAATGAAAGAGCACAAGCGGAGTGGGGCAGAGGGAGAGGAAAAAGCAGACTCTCTGATGAGCAGAGAGCCAAAACCCCGCCCCCCCCCCCCGGGATCATGACCTGAGCCAAAGGCAGACGCTTAACTGACTGAGCCACCCAGGCCCCCTACACTTATTTATATGTATTCTTTGTATAGCATTAAAAATTATGTTGTGTAGCCAAAAACAACAACAACAACAACAAAACTTACATGTTGAGATAGAACCTTACATGGGAGAGGGTTGATGCTGGTATAACTCCAATAGGGAACAGCTTCCCAGAAGAGCAGAGCCCAGAGTTTCAGAAGCTGTCAATGTGAATTCCCAAAGGACACCTTTCTCTGTCTCACTTCCTCTGCTTGCCCCCACCTCCACCCCAGGCTGGAGCTCTGTCTACCTGTCAGGCTCTGACTCAGTGCAAGGACTGCACAGTTGCAACTAGCGAGGAAAGCTCATGAGAGCTTTGCTCTAACACAGAAGGATAAGACTTATGACTCCTCACCGTGTTCCCATAGGCAGAGCATCCGCATCAGGCAGAATTCAGCACATATTTTTACATGGTATTTGTACATAGTCTACATGCATGTATGCAAATAAATATGAACCTATTACCACATGACCTATTCATTTTTATACTTTTGTCTATTTTTTGATAAGACGCAGGATGAATAGCACAGCTGTGGAATATTTCCTTTTGTTCCTTTGTCTTATGATAGGAGCTATTTAACTGTAAAAATGAAGCTGGATTTATGACTGCCAGTCTGTTGAGTGGTAATAAATGTCAGACAGACATTGCTGAGTCATAAACTTTGTGAGTTTGAGCTTAACCTACTGCATAAATCAGCTTACTAGACACGAGCCCCCTACTTCAAAAAGTTAACTTACTACAATGGTCATGAAGTTCAAAGATCTTCCAGCTCTCTAAACATGTCCGCCCTTTGGCACCCTAAATTTGTCTTCATTGTTAACTGACTAGAGTTCCCTATGCATTTGCTCAGAAATCTGACCTATGATTCAAGTTCTCTGTATCATAGATATTAGAGAAACAGGGAGGTATTGGTGCATAGCCAAAACACTCATCCCTGGGAGTGGATGAGTGAATTCCTGTGTGGTTGGAGCCACCTTACTTCTGCCCAGTCATGTTAGGGGCACCATGGGGTTAGGAGTCCCCCTTGTCTCTGAGCAAATGAGAGCCCTGCCTGGCAGCGAGCCGGGTTTGGGAATATACTGTTGCCTTCTGCCTGCAGGCCTAGAGGACCTCAGCAATTCAGAATAGACATTCAAGCAACATCAGGCCGTGTCTCCCTGTGCAGCCCTCAAGGTATGTCCAGCTACTGACTGCTTTCTCCAAAACCCAGCTCCTGTGTTCCTCATTCCTGAAGACTGGTCCCTACATAGAAGTCATGTTTATTTCACCAGCCCCTTCAGTCTTGCAGACTCATACTGCTGACTTCTCCCTTGAGTAAGTTGGGTCCTGCTCTCCTGGTGAGCTCTCTCCACCAGCCATTCCTAGCTTACAACCCTCTTCCTGCTAGCCTTGTCATGGTTACTAGATGGGACATTGATAGTCCTGACAGGTGATGGGGAGAAAGGAGACATGCGTGTATATGGTTGTACACATTTAATATATATGGAATTTATATAGTATATAGTGTTTCAGCAGCTCGATTATCTGAAGACATTAAATCATTTATAGAAATAATCATGAATTTAATTTGAAACTTTATGAATTAGGAGGCATCATCGTGCGGTAGCAAGAAGGGAGTTGAAGTTTAGGAGGCTGGAGGTTTAGCCATATTCTGCCAGGAGAAAAATGCGGGCTTTCATAAAGCAAGCTACTTTCCTCACCCTAGGCCCAGCTTCTTTGGGTGAAACACAGGGATGGGTATGGACTAGATGGCTCCTGTTGCTATATAACATGGGGAAGTCAATGGAATACTAAAGACTGTGACTGTGCATTTTTACTATTGTACATATAATGAAGCAATGCCTCCTGCATCAAGATTATTTCAGTCTTTGGGAGTTGAGTTAAAGCAATGCAGACAAATTCATATGACCAGATCTCATGAGGGTGACACTGATGCCACTTATATCACTAAACAGAGTTGGCAATTCCTTTGCCCAGAATATGATACTACCAGAAAGCCCCAGAGATGTCCAGAGCATTTCTGGTATTTTACCTTGTGCCCTTAGCAGTGACAGGACGGTGGCCTGGGACAGTCGAGGCTTACTTCTCACATGATATGGTTCTGACTCATTCATTCTTCATTTTCTTGACTGTGCAATTGTCCAGGACGCCCCTGGTTTCAGTTTACTGTGAAAGAGCTACCTTAATTCTACCGCCAAATATGTTTAAAATGTTAGCAATGAAAACAACTAAAGAAAGAGCCTTAATTCCAAGATCAAATCCAGGTGCAGTTCCAGGGCAGCAGAAGGAAAAGTCTCCTCCCAGCCACAATGACAGTTAGACTGCTCTGCAGACTAGGTGTCATCAAACGCACAGATGTATAGCTGCCATCAATCACTGCCAAGAGTCATCCTGTTACTGCCTGCCTGTCGCAGCCCAAACAGCCTGTTACTATTCCCAGGCCCCTGAGACAGAAAGAAACAGCACACAAAGGGTGGGCCCTTTGAGAAGAAATGAGGCAACATTCTTTAGCCTGGTTTTAGGCGTGCTGGCAAATGCCTTTATGAGACAGTGAAGAAGCAGGGCACTTTTCATATTGGAAGCCGCAGTGAGAACAGGGCAGGGCAGCAGGAAGCTCTCACACCCTTGGGCACAGTGCTGCTGCAGTGGTTTTCGGGCTCTGGCTCCCTCCAATCGATCCCATTTGAATCAGGCTGACTATTGAGAGACGGAAAAGCGCTGTCTGCTGTCGTGGAGAACGCCCACTCGGCACTGGAGGGACAAAAGGAACAATGGAGATAAGGCTTTGGAACACAGCATACAGGAGACAAGAATCGCTTGGGTAATAACACCAGCACCACATTGCATGAATGCTCTCTGCAGGGAAAAAACTCCCTTGTGTAATAATGGTTGTTAAGATGAGAATGTAAATAACAGGGAGAGTTTAAATTGAATATTTGACAACACTGAAATCCTGTGAGCATGCATTGAATTTTTATCTTTTAAAAAAAGAGTTTTATTTAAATGGAAGGCCTGCAAAAGCTTCCAGTGAATCCCTTATATTACTTAGTCGGGGAAATATTTTCTCTGTGCCTCACAGTTGGAAATGACAGGTGCTGTTTTCTATGTAGGGGGGAAAAAGTCCCTTGGAAGAGGGTGTTTTAGGTGATTACTTAAGCCAATTTGCTTCTAAAATGACAAGACTGGCAAACTGCCCATTATCACATTGGCATATCAAATGATAATGATGTTCCCTAGGAATATTAAGGCACTATATTAGTTTCTACCTCCATGGGCAGGAGGGAGGACTGGCTTTGGTGGAATCACTGTAGCTGCACAAAGGTTCTAGATTGTTGGGGGGCAGGGGAGGAAAAAAAGGAGGACAGGAAAATAGAATTCAGGCAAAATCAGGACTTCAGGAAGGGGGAAAAGTATGAGTGTTCAGAAATTTCTTTAGCTATTTGTTACTAGCCCAAAGAGGACAAGTTGAAATAGGAAATTCCTCAGTGTCACCTAAAACGGGGACAAGCCAAGAGTTTGCATGTTGCCCGTGGGTCATGTTCTGAGGTACCCTGGCCCCCAAGGTCTATAAAAGGCTCAGACACCAGAATTCTAGTTCCAGTTCTGCCTCCAACTCTGAGACTCTGCAAGCCTTTCTTGAAGCCTCGCTGTTCTTGCCCATGCAACGTAGGCCTGGTAAGCAATGAGCCATAGGTGTCTATTCTGGTCAGTCCACACCAGCCGTGCTGCTTGCTATCCTCTGGCTTTGTCAAGAAACCATCGAATGAGCCCCACCTTCTCCACAAAACAGAGGGGTAGCTCACTCTGCTTGAGCATAACTTTCTGTCCCAAGTGACCACCCTTTGTCAGCTCTAGGCCCTTTAGAAAAGGAGGAGCTGAGGGAGCGTCTGGTCACCAACTGTTGCTGGTCTGCAGTGGAAAACTACTGTAGCGTGGCCTTGACTGGGCATGAGGAGTTGTGCCTTCCTAAGTGAAGCCCCAGGGACCTCAGCATTATGTCTCAGCAGAGATGAGGAAGCCACTGAGTCTGGGCAGAGACTGAGGAGAACAACCAGTTGACAAGGGCTTGCCACAAGCGGAAATGCTCGAAAGGCCATTACGAAATTTCCAGACGACCTTGGAAAACTCAGGTGTCATTTGCAAAAGTGTTCTTATCCAGTGATAGGGCATAGTATGAACATGGATGTGTGAAAAAGACCGAGCAGCTGATCCAAAGTTGCCAGGGAGAGGCTGAAAAGAGAGAGACTGGGATCCAGCTCTCTGAATTAAAAGAAAAAACAAAAAACAAACTAAAAACCAAAAACCCTCAAGAGCCGGGTAACAGGTGTGCTGTCTGGGGTTGGTCGTGGCTCCTCAGCTGGAGCTTGAGGGAGGCCTCCAAGGTGGGGTCCCAGGTTGTGTGAATCCGGTGCTGGCAGCAGGGACTAGGAGGTTACAAGCAGCCGGGCGCAGTGGGAACAGGAGCCGCGCAGGGGTGAGTGCTGAGAGAGCACACAGGGGTGGAGGTGATGCAAACAGGCAGGCAGAAAACAGAACGAAGCCCAGAACCTCATGGGAGACACCAAGGAGCAGCACCAAGGAGACAAAGTGAGCAGTGCCTGGAGCAGGAGCTCCAAGAGTGGAACCAGGTCCCTAGAACATCTACGACATTCTACCAAATAGTTGGATGTGCCCCAACTGTATTTCAGACTTCTCTTCCTATTTCTGCGGAATTTTGTCCCCAGGACTTCGAGGGTCTCTGTCTGTAATTGTGTGTGGTGGGTCGATGGTGGATTTCTTTTCCAGTCCATTACTGGCCGGGTGGTCAGGTCAGCCAAGGTGCTCAGAGGCCAAGACACAGGGATGACACGGGTACTGCAAGGGGTGCCTCAGTGGGGGCAGAGCTGCTGATAAACAGTGCCCTGGCAGGGATGACCTTGAGGAATTAGAGCAGTGGAGAGGGACAGGTGGATAGCAGCTGCCTGTAGGTGCTAACTTAGGCTCTTTTGTTGACTCTAAAATTAATACTGAAGGATAGGCCTGTTTTGTGGGTAACATTCTGTGCTATTGTCATTCTTATTTTGATGTATTTCAGAAGCCTAAAAATATAGTATAGAAACATTCTCACAGGAACACCAGGGTGGCTTAGTTCCTTAAGCATCTGCCTTCGGCTCAGGTCATGATCCCAGGGTCCTGGGATCGAGTCCTGCATTGGGCTCCCTGCTCAAAGGGGAGTCTGCTTCTCCCTCTGCCTGCTGTTCCCCCTGCTTGTGCTCTCTCTCTCTCAGTCTGTCTCTCTGACAAGTAAATAAATAAAATATTTAAAGAAAGAAACATTCTCACAGTTTAAGTAGGAAGCTGTGTTTGACTGTCACAAACAAAATTCTAATTAGCAATGCAATTGCTAATCACATAATTGATATCTGAATTTATACACCCGGAAAGTGTAACTGCTTATTGTACTGAGAAACCGAAGGAACTGTGTTAGAGTAATGTGCAGCTCTCAAATACGTAAGTGAAGTGCTTTCTATCTGATGAAAGACCAATGTGTTCTGGTGCTCACAAAAATAACTTGTTATGTTAATTTTCTCCAGAGTGAAATATTTGTGAAATATTCCAGGCCAATTTAAGTCATTGATATGAGTCAGTCAATACCTTAAAACTTTAACCATTGTTTTGGAATAGCTACCATTTTTCCTTTTGGAAATCTTTCCCCCAAATTTGGGAAAAGAGATGAAATCAAATCTCTCTGTGGGGTGGAACAATGATTTAGTTCTTCACACATTTACAGAAAGCTATAGATCATCCATGTGGTCTTTCAATTTGGAAAGTCTGTTAAATATAGTAACTTTGGCAAAAGAAAATTAGACCTCATTAATCCTCCTCTAAAAGTAAGTGAAATGACTTCATGAGAGGCTGAAGGCAGGAAACCAGTTATTTTCATCCTTTACTTGGTGGAGTAATTCTGGTCTTGGAAACATGATGGGCATCAGACATAGAATGCAGCTGATAGATGGCGAGAAGTAATTAAGAAGACCGTAACTACCACGTGCCCACTGAACTTGGTCAGAGTCTCTTAAAAATGAATCCGAGAGAAGGGAGGCTTGTTGGCAGACATGTCCTCACCTATGGGCTGCAGCGCCCTTCTCGAGGACCGGGTCCTTGTGGCATTCCTGCTCCCTTCCAACTGTAGGCTTCTTGGAGTGGATACAGCTGGAACTCCGGAGCTCAGGAAATGAGGCAAAGACAGGCGAGATGACTTGTCCAAAGTCCCAGCTGACTAGTGGCAGAATTAGGTCTAGAATCTCAGTGGTGCATTCACTCTGTGAACTATGGTGCTGGATGCTTACCACACCAGAGCTTGGGCAAGGGCAGCGAAGGCCTCAGGTCGTGGCCTCAGCCTCTGTGACAGGTCAGTCCCTGAAAATGCTTTATGCTCCCCCGAGGATTGAGAACTTGGGACCCAAGCCCCAAAGAGAAACCTGGAAGAATATACCAAGCTCCGAAATGTTTATGATCCCCAACCAATGACGAGAAGGTGTAAGCTGTAGCCCAGAGTATCTTTCCGACAGAAGGGAAAGAGAAGGCACTCTTTACAGATTTGACAGCAGAGACTTTTCTCCCTTGCTTATGTACACTTCATAGCTGGCTCCCCTTCCTAGAATACAGCAGTTCGAAGCACACTGTAAATGTGTTGATGATCCCGAGGTGTTGCAGGTGAACTGTTCGTTTCACATTTGCCTTAAAGCACTGGGCTGCCATGGCTCACGTAGCACTGCCCACATTTCCAATGAGCTCCCCAACAACTCCTACCCATCTGAGCCGGCCAAAGGAATGCCCCATGTGGTCAGCCACTCTTTCACCGCTTTTCCCGGTTGTTGCTGTCGTGCAATATGCTTTGCACTTGCCCGATTTGTTCTGCCTTGTAGAATCCTTGCAACAGCCCAATCCATGGCTCACTTCCACAAGCAAAAGCACATGCACTATTTTACACTTTTAAAAATCCACTTTTAATTTTTTCATGCATCGTCTTTACTTTTCTCCCCATCTGAATCAAACGTCTCTTCCATTGGTGCTTTCAACAATTCTTCTGGTGACTTTTTGCACCCATTGAGCTTAATGATGTTTGTAAAACATTTCAATACAAAGTCCGAACACAATTGAACCAACCAGCCAACCAAGACAATGACTGGGCTGGAGTGTGTAAGTGTAAGGCTGCACCTTTCGGTGGTAACTGTAACTGATGGGTTTTTTTGCTCCGGTGTGTAGTCCTGCTTGCTCCTCTGAACATTATTATTTGATGGTTTGTAAGCAGAAAAGCTTCAGTAGCTGAGTTTTAACAAGTCAAAAATAGGCCCTGAGCTATTTCTTAGCTCTTTAAAGAGTGAGCAAAGCTCTTTCAGAATGCCCTATCTGGGGCCAGGGTACCAGCAATGGTACTAGGATGTAGCCTGAATGCTTTCAGTCCTCAGCCTGAGAACCTCCCCCAAATCCCCCATGTTTCGCAAAGCCAGACCCTGTCCTGCAAAGAGGGAGAGAGTAGGAGCTCAGAACAGCCTTCCTTCCAACAGCCCGTTCTCTGGCTAAGCTCTCCTCTCGTGGGCATGTGGAGCCCCCCACTTCCCACCCACGCCCTAGGTCCCGGGGGCCTCTCCCACAGCCTGGGAATCTCTGTTACCTTCCGCACCCTGGAGTCTGGGGAAGAGAGGGAATATTCCTGTCAACCTTAAAAATAAAACAGCCAGTTACTTTACGAAGCAAAATGAGTTAATTCAGAAAGAGCAGGGGAATTGCAATTTGACACAAGCCAACTATGGCAAACCATAGGCAAGACCAAAAAAGACAAAGGAAGGTCAACTTTTATTAGGTTTTAGGAGGAAACTGGGGAGGATTGATTTGAACAAAAGTTCACTGGGGAAGAACAAAAGTTCGAGGTTATGGCGGTTTCTCATTGGCTGCAAGTGATGGTTGCTGCGCTGTTGCTGGGGCAGAGAGACTTCTGCTTCTTTTTCATAAAAGCAGGACATAAAATTTCTATGTGAAAAATGTCCTCCCTTGTCAAAATCGCTCTTACCTTCCTTCCCCTTGGGTATCTAGCCTGCTGTGCTGCCTGCCCGAGAGCGCCCCCTGCAGGGTTTCCGGATTCCATTTCAAATGAGGTTTCCACCCTCCCACCAGCCATGGGAATGAAAGCCAGCTGCTGGCTTTATTCCTGCAGGTTCCTTTGTTTTAAGCAGATTTCAAAGCATGACCCCAGCTCTGCCTGGGTGTGTGTGTTTCCATTTGCACTTCCAAAGCTTCACCTCCATCTTGTCCTCTAAGCCAGGCTCGCTGATTTCCATATCTGTAACTTAGGTACAATGATACCTATTTCAAAGTACGGTTGTAAGAATTCAGTAAGACAATACTTGTAAATGTGCTTAGCACTATACTATATTCTTACCAAAGCATTTCAAAATGATTTGGTAGAGAAATGTCGCAGATATTATATTATGTTATAATATTATATCATATCATATCATATTTGTAACATTGCTAACATTATCAAGTAACCTTTCTTAGTTAATATGTTAGACTGTATTTTCTATTGTTAAGATTGTCCCACTCTTCTTTCTTTTAATTTTACCTGATTATTTTTGCTCACCCCACCCTAACCCACTCTCCCTGCTTTTTAGTTTTCTGTGTCATTTTATTTTAGTTGTGTCTGTTATAAAAAGTGTATTACTATGGGGCTTAGTTCTTTTTTTTTTTTTAATTTTTACTGAGAGTCTTTGTCTTTTACCAGAGGAATTAAATCATTATATATTTTGGCAGTCCCAGAACTTTTAATTTGAGGTCATTTTGTTTTTTGTTTCATGTGTTTCCTTTGTATTCTTTGAGTTATATGTGCTGTTTCCCTTCTTTTCCTCTAGTTACTTGCAATTTAAATAAAATTTAAATTCTGTAATGGTTACCATTAAGTTTTTCTAATCATGTACTCAAAAGTATATTTCCTTAATTTTTGATGTAAAAAAATCAATTTTCCCTAACATGAAATTAAGAAATCAGCAT
This sequence comes from Ursus arctos, assembly GCF_023065955.2. Classification (NCBI taxonomy): domain Eukaryota; kingdom Metazoa; phylum Chordata; class Mammalia; order Carnivora; family Ursidae; genus Ursus; species Ursus arctos. The sequence continues at coordinate 3,862,170 of NW_026622952.1, forward strand.
GGTTTAGGTAAAAATTGTTTGATCCTCTTTGCCCCCTCCAAAAAAACTGTTATTGTGAACGTTGTTCAATTGCATTCTAAGATCTGATACAGATGACAAAGATCAGATCCAGTCTGACCTTTTATTAACAATAGTTAAAACACATGTTTGTGGGAGTTTTTTTGCTTGTTTTTCTTTTCAGGAAGTTGAGAGGGGGGCAGTCCAAGGCTAGTGCAGCTACTTAAGGATGTTTCCAAGGGTCCAGATTCTGACGGCACATCTCTACCTTTCTTACCTGTGTTTCTGGTGTGATTTTTGATCCAGGGACACTAAGATCAATAAAGCACATATCTTGCTCTCAGGGTGCTCAGAGCATACTAGGTACAGAGGATAAAAGAGGCCACCAATTCTTCGGCACTGTCCCCCTTTTCGAATCTGGTCTGGTTTCGACCATTATGATATAGCAGGTGCCATGAGGTGCCAGTTTTGGGTCCAGGGCCTACAGACTACCGGTTTCCAGGTCCTTCTTCTTGTAACCTGGACCATTATGTAGGAAGTCTGATCTGGGTGGTCCATGGGAGACTGTGAAGCTATATGGGGAGGAAGAGGTGCCCAGCTGAGCCCAGTCATTCCTACCAAGAGCAGACGTCTGAGTGAAACTGTTTGCACTCGCCAGACCAGACCAGCTACTGGCTGAATACTACCAGCTGACTCTGGGGGTGCCCCATGGAGCCAAGGACTCACTCAACAAGCCCTGCCTGAATTCCTGACCCATTATATGGTAAGATCAGATAAAATGATTATTTTAAGCCACTTGGCATGAGAATAATTTGCTACACAGAAATGGGTTACCTAGAGAGGTACATATATAAACAGACAATTATAAAACATTGTGGAAGCATAGTGTTAGTTGCCTAGGAGAATAGACAGTAATTTAAACTGTAACAATAAGCACCTCTTTCTAACCAACAAAAAGCTTAAAAATCTAAATTTATGTACACTTTTTTTTCAATTTTATTTATGTATGTAGTTATTAGTCAGGTCTCTTTCAGTGGCAAGCAGCAGAAATCTAATTCAAATTGACTGGACTTCCTGGATTTCAGGACTGAGGAAAAAATCCCAAGGTATCAGAGAGAGGGGAGAGAGGGAGTACTGGGGAGGTGGAGGGAGGGATTCTGCACATAGGTCGTAGGTCCGTTCTTGGTGAGGGGAAGCTGGCTGCTAACGGTCCCCATGGAACTTCTCCTTTCCCACTTGATGTTATGTTCTTTTTTTTTTTTTTTAAGATTTTATTTATTTATTTGACAGAGAGAGAGACAGCCAGCAAGAGAGGGAACACAAGCAGGCGGAGTGGGAGAGGAAGAAGCAGGCTCCCAGCAGAGGAGCCTGATGTGGGGCTCGATCCTAGAACGCTGGGATCACGCCCTGAGCCGAAGGCAGACGCTTAATCGCTGTGCCACCCAGGCGCCCCTGATGTTATGTTCTTATGAACAGCCTCAGGGGGCCTGACCAGGCCTGGCTCTGCTCACTCCCATGGTCTGAAGTTCAGGAGGGAGGGTCTATGGGATGAAGAATGGGCAAGTCACTGAGAGAGCTTGCAGCAGGGCTGAGAGATGTCACCGCTGTCCGGGAGATGCAGTGTGTGAACTGACAAATTCCGAAGAGTTTCAGGAAAAGAGATATTTGAAAACAGACACAATTCAATATATTGCAGTTCATTGTTACTTTGAAAATGCAGATTACAGGGTATGTTAAAATTATCATTAAGTTCCTACTAAGTGCAAAGCACCGTGTGTACTCTGAGCAAGATTAACATGGAAGATTTGACCTTAAGAATCTTCTGATCTGATTTTATCATGATACATAAAAGCTGAACAGTTTTAGCAGTCATAAAAGATATAACTATGAAAAATTATAGCCTATTTTAGACTAATTTCTGAATATTGTTAAAAATGTAGTTTTATGAAGGGTTCAAAATGTAATCGTCTTGAACAGTCTGTGAAAGAAATGCTGGAGATGCAGCACCATCCATATTTTAACAAGGAAAAAAGCCTAATATTATTGATGAAATACTGACTATTGAGGAAAAAAAAAAAACTAATACCCCTTCAACATACTTGCATTTTAATTATCTTATTACATTATCACTTTAGAAGTATTTTTTCTTATTTTAAAAATGATTCTGTTCTGTATTTCTGGGAAAAGACTTAGGGTGAGTGAAAGGTCTGGAGTTCGAAAGTGCATATACTCAGTTGACGATCACGCGTGATGTGACGAACTTGACAGAAACAGCTGTGTCATTCTTTTTTATGTCATCCACTTTTCTTTAGGGTTTGGGGGAAGAGAGGTATGTTTATCTGAACACTCTCGTAGTTTTTTACTAACTCTTGAAATACAAACCTTTTATTAAAGGTATGTATGACTCTTCAAATAAATTGTTAAAAAAAAATTAAAAGAGGCATCTGGGTGGCTCAGATGGTTAAGCATCCAGCTCTTGCTTTCGACTCAGGTCGTGATCTCAGGGTCGTGGGATCGAGCCCTGTATCAGGCTCCACATTCAGCATGGAGTCTGCTTGAGATTTTCCCTCTCCCTCTGCCCCCCCCACCCCACTCATGCTCCCATGCACTCTCTCTGTAAAGTAAAAAAAAAAAAAAAAAAAAAAAAAGGTATGTAAGTTCTTCGTTTCTTTTCACTCATTTTGCCAGCTTTCAGCAACTCTTTCAATCTGCACCTTGGGTGTGTCTTTATATTTATGAATGTTTTCCTCTGATTATGTATTTGATGGTTGTTTCTGTTCCATTTATTCATCTCGACTTTAGTTGTTTGCATCTCTTTGCATTTTTTTTTTAATCTACACTCCTATGGAGCTTTGAAAACGCGTCCTTCAGCTTGCTCCTTTGATTTTTTACAATACTGATTATGTGTTTTGGGACTTTTCATGCAGATTGCGGTTCTGTGACTGCATTTCAATTGTGTATATTCTTTCCTTATTTCACCTAATGACTTTTTTTTATCTCTTCCTGATTTTCAGCTACCTATTTTTTCATCTCAACTTGTTGACTCAACAGCTAATCTTTCAACTGCCTTTTATAAAGTGCTCCTATTCTTGAGTATTATTGAGAATTTAAGCAACATTAAGCAATATTTTCAAAATATATTTTTGGTTCCCGCACTACATGATGAAAAATAGGTGTTTGTGCTTTTATGTCTCAAGATATATCCTTGATGTTTATTTTTTTATTACTATTCATCCTTAAACAGGGCAAGAGGTATTATGGTCTATAGTTTGCCCTCAAAAAAATGGCATTTCTTAGCTCCCCTGTTTGTACCTGTTTGAATTTGCACATTAGATCTCAAGCAGAAGGATATGTTGAAGTTTAGAATCCTTAGCTGAATTTTGTCTAATGTGTATCCTTTAGACCTCCCCTGTTTAATACAGAAGCCACTGGGACACATGCAGCTATAAATTAATTAAAATTAGATAAACTTAAAAATGTGGTTCTTCATTTGTACCAGCAACATCTCAAGTGTTTAATAGGCACTAAATGCAGACCCAGAACATCTCTGTGACTGCAGAAAGTTCTGTTTGTCTGTGGTGCTGGAGACTGAGGTCCATCTGTGCAAACTCCACAGTTCCCTAACTGTGCATATCGCTCCCATGTCCTTCCTATCTCTACCCCCTTTATTATATTCTTACCATTCCCAGATGGGAAATAATCTCAATTATCTACGTCTCATGTTGGCCATTGCTAGGAATTTGATTCCCAGAACAAAATATGCACGTGGAGACTGATTCCCAGGGAGAGAGAGTAGTTGTGGCATGCATTTATGGGTGGGTGGGTACGAAGGAGGGAAAAGACCCCAGCCACTGCAGAGCAGCTGCTTCATAGCAGGGGTATGGTTGTTGGCCTTCTGGCTGACCAAGGCCCCTTGCATCTTAAGAAGGGACAGATAGTGGGAATAGTGAAAGTTTCCTCTGTGTCTGCATGGTCCGTTGTTGTACCTCAAAGCTTTACCAGTGTTTTACTCAGGACAAGAGCATTCACCAATGTTCCTCTCTCCAGAGAGAGACTGCAGTTTAAGTTGCTTTTTTAATTTTAAAGATTGTTCCAGTGGAAAGGTTGGGAAGGGTCAAACACCTGTTGGAATCGAGGTTGTCTTCACCTGAGTGTGCCTAATCATGTTTGGCTTTCCATGACCCTCTCCCTCCCTGGGTGTCAGTGTCTGTGTTTCTCTTTCCATTTCTTCTCTGTCCCTCCCTCCCTTGTCTCCAGCTTTCTGTAATCCCTGCAGGATACATGTGTCCTCTGGCATAATACCTAATTGGAAGCTCAGAAAATATACCACATTGAATACATTCTTTAAATAAGGACGAAGGTACAATTTTGGAATGATTTCTTCTCTTACGAATGTTTTTACTGGCTTTCAAATAAAACTTCTTTCTACTCCATTTGTCTGGAAAAATTATCTGAAATCCTAGCATGCCATATAGAGAGGGGGCCAGTGTGGACCAGACAAAATTCAGAATATATTCAAAATACCCCAGTCCTCTAGCCTGCGTGCAAAGGTGGGGTGTTTCCTGCTGGAGAGACTGAGTGCCCAATGTCTGTGCAGCTGTAAGCATTAGGACAGTCTTCTTTCTCTGTTGTTTCAGTGTAAAAACTGATGTCACCAGCTCCTGTCAGTTGGAAAGAGCATGCAGAGCAAAGGTTGACATTGGTGACATGGAGGAATAAACACGGATTGGGACCTAAGGGTCCTACTAGAGAGACCCTCTCTACACCCCAGCTTCAGGGGAGTGAAGACAAATCCTCCTTCCATCATGACTTGTCTCTATAGTAAATGTATTAGGGGTCGTGGGTTACTCTATCCAGCTACAAAGACCCCTGGCTTCAGCAGCATTAAGACAGGCGAGGTTACGAGGGGCATTTCCTTCTTGTCCCTGGGCCCAGACCATTGCAGAGATCTGGAACGTACCCCATGTTCACTGCTGTCACTAGAAATGCCAGCTGGCGGTTAAGCCTGGAAGGAGCCTCAAAGCTAGTCCTGCCTTTAGATCCCAAAGCATGGAAAAACAATAAAAATATTATGAGCTGTATTCCACTTCCAGGTTTACTACTAAATAAAGTGCAACACAGTCTCTTAACCTCTCTAGTCCCAGACAGTCTGTAAAAGGAGGAACTGGATTAAATCAGTGGTTTTCCATGGGGGTGTGGGGAGGGGTGGAGGGAACTATCAGAGACATGCTGGTATCTCCTGATGATCGTGTTCTAAATAGGCTGCCAGCCCCTTCCCTCATTCCAACCCAAATGTATCAGAATTGCAGTAGGGCATAGGCCGGATGGGAAATTTGCAAAAGCTTTGCCAGGCATTTGGATAAGAACACCCCACCCCAGGTGAGAAACCCTGGACTAAATTGTCCCCAAAGACCCCTTAGGCCTTGGCATTCTGCGATTCTCTGAAAGCGATCGAGTCAGCAGTAGTACTCTGGTTCCGTCCTTCCTTAATCATCTGCTGTAGATTAAGGGTAAGAGTTTGAAACAACGTAATGCAAACAGAGCTTATATTGATTTTTTGAAATTAGTTTGTAGGCAGTTGCTTCCCTGTAGCCTCTACACTTGAGATAATATTGTGAGAGATGGCACCGGTCTGGGTTGAATGAGATGCTGGTGAAACGGATCAGGCAGAGGCATCCAGGTAGAAGTCAGGAGTTAAATACCATGGAAGTAGCACCTGCATCTGGAGGAGGCCAATCCAGCTGGGGCCAACTCTCGCAGCGGTGGAATGTGTGCATTGGTGGGATTCAAACCCTTTTGTTACTCTACCCCATGCTTTCCCTGGAAGGACATTCTAGGGCTTTTCCCTCATTTCCTAACAAGGTCAAAATGTTCTTTCAAATTGAGATGCTCCAACAGCCTCTTGTACCGTCTGTTTTGTGATACGTGTCACACTTGCAGTCAATGGCTTGTTGAATTGTCTGTCTTCTGTACTAGAGTGTGAGCTCCACAAGAGTAAGAGCCTTGTCCTTCATGTTCAACCCTCTGCCTGTGTGGTGCCTGGCACATCATGTAAGCTCAATAAAATATGAGTGGAATATGAAAGCTACTTTGTTTAAAGACTTTTTTTTGCCTGTAAAGATTTTCTCCAAAGATACGTTTGTTCTCCACACCACACTAGCCGGGAGATCTTTATAATTCCCTTGCCCCCTGACCCCTGGGAGTCTCCTGGTACTCCCAGCCCCCATCTTAGGCTAAGCTTCTTTCCTAGGGTAAGAGGGGGTGCTACACTCTGAAGTGTTTCCCTCATCTTCCCTCCTTCTCTATCCTTTATTACTACTCCCTCATCCTTCCTCCTCCAGGTTCCATAGGCTTCTGGCATCAGGAGTGATGTCCCACTATAATGTGTAAGTATTTGCCATGGGCTCTGAGGTCACTGGTGTCTCAGGGCTTTGAGAACTTGCTATGACTCTGGGATAGTAAGGGACTGAAAGAAAGGTAGCATCAGGGCTGAGAAAAAAATTTAAAAAGCAAGAACTGTAAGACAGACAAAAGATAGGTGAGTTAAGAATTACCTGGAAGGTGGTGCCTGGGTGGCTCAGTCGGTTTTGTATCCGACTCTCAATTTCGGCTCAGGTTATGATCTCAGGGTTGTGAGATCAGGCCCCACGTCAGGGTCTGTGTTGGGTGGGGAATCTGCTTAAGATTCTCTCTTTTCCTCTCCCTCTGCCCCTCTTACCTTCTCTCTCTCTTTCTCTCTCTCTCCCCCTCTCTCTCCCTTTCCACCTTTCTCTAAAATAAGAATTACCTGGAAGGCAAATGAAACCCCAATACCCACCCCCCCCCCCGCCCCATAAGCCCAAAAATGTTGACATATCCAAAAGATGAAAAAAGAAACAGAAAAGAACACCTAGATGGGAGGTTAGGTATTGGGAGTGGGTTTAACAATGAACATTGAGCACACGTCATCACTGGGGTCTGGGGTAGGCCAGAGAAAAGGTGAGTGGGGTGGTAATTGACATGAGACTACTCACTTCTGAGGTTTCTGTCCTTGGGCCACTTTGCTCCCTGTTCTCTGGCACCTCGGCAGCTAAAGCTTCCGTATTGCTGCCTCTGCACACTTAAGGCTTTTCCAGGTTGGCAGAGCTGGTAAAAACCATGCATAAGGAATGCAAGAAGCGACTTTAGAGCTCTTTAGAAATACTATACTCATTGGAGAAAACTCAACAAAACAAGGAAAAGAGCATTTTCAAATGTGTTGACTTGTATTTATCTGTATTTATCCAAGTTCACTGTTCTCTTAGCAGGTTGCAAATTAATACTTCAGGCCAGATTCTGAATAAGCCACAGGGGACCAACAAGAACCTTCATGCCTGGGAACTAAGAAGGCCTAATGGATCAGCTGTCACTTCCTCTGTTTGGCTGGCAGTTAGAGTTCATGTCAAGCCATTTCTCTACATTATCAAAGTCATGGAGTATTTTACATCTTTCAATAACACTCACCATTTGGCAGGCTACAGCATGCCTCCTTCCCTGCCAATTTGCAAGATCATTTCTGCTGGTAACCCACACAATCCTGGTTTGCTATCTTTCCCAGGCCAGCAGGAAAATGCTGAGAGAAAAGCCAAAGATACCTTTAAATGTTGATGAAGAAAAGAAAAGTCGTAGACTTCAGGAATTGAAAAAGACTCTCAGGCAGGCCTGGACCAAGAGGGGCAGTGGGAGTGATTTGAGTGTCTTGGGCTGTAAGTTCATGCATTATCTGGAAAGGACTTCCCAACAGTAAAAAAGGAGTAACAGTCAGTCTGCTTTTTATTATCCAGGCACCAGTAATTCCAAACAATGACAGTGATGAAATATTCCACTGGGGTGGCCTGTATCTTGAGGTGTAGTTTCTTGAGAGTGAATTAACCCAAGTCTTTCGTTCATTGATGAGGGAAATGAGGCCCCCATGTCTTCTGGTGGCCCTTCTGCTAGAGCGTCTCATAGAACCCGGGTCTCTTTGCTGCCCCCTAGGGGCCTTTTGGCTCCATTACGCTGCCTGACACCAGAGCAAGAAAACAAGGCCTGAACCCTAGTAACTGGGCAAAATTGAATTATACCAAACAAACGAAAAAAATCTAAAAATCCTGGAAAAGAGCCAGAATCTGCCCTCAGGTCTTGACTTGTTTACAAATCACATTTTCAGTCTTAAAGCTATTTTTCTCTCTTCTACCTTTGATTTCTATATTATATAACTTTTCATCCAGCTTCATTTCCTTTTTAAAATCATTGTAAGACTCTTCTGATTTTCCATCTGATTGTATAGTGTGTAGGAATCTCCGTTCTCAAACTTAGGTGTGCAGAGGATATTGAATTTTTTAAATAAAAATTAGTTTAATTTAGACTCCCAGCTTTCATCCTACCAAGGGGACAGGAAACTCAACCTGAGATATTTAGGAGTTCTCTTACTTCAAGGTTTGAGTCCATGCTGCTGGGGAGTCCCTCCATGTGCCTCACAGTCCCTCCCACCATACCTTCAGTATCTTGGCCTTCCCTTGTGGGAGTTTTCTGTTTCTCTGCATAACATGGCTTCCTCAGGGTTACTCAGGAAGCATTTTGCTGTTGAATTTTTTGGCACTGTATATTTTTTTTATCACATGTGATTTTTTTTTTCTTTTGAAATGAATTCTTTCTTTCCTGGGCTTTAAGGATCAGAAACATGTTATTTAAGATCCAGCTGGAAAGGAAATTAATCCAAGGACATACATCCACAAGCAAGCGTAGGAGTAACTTGACCAATACTCAAGTCAGGAGGGATTTTATATTTGATTTATATGTGTGAGGACAATGAAGTCATTACTCTGGGTGTTGTATCTCCCTGAGTTGCTTCCCATTCTGATCTCCCTCTGCCCATATCACTCCCTTTCCATGGAAAAGTTAAAATCATTTGTTTATACTGAATCTTTGCCTTCGCTCACAAGGGATGGAATAGAGGGAGAAATGGGGCGTCTGCCTATATTGAGTGTACTTGTGGGCATGATTGCCCACACTCATGGCTCATTGATATGAATTAGGCTAATTTATATGGAAAATAGCTGAACCAAACTGAAATAGACCAGGACCCATATGCCTCTGATGGGTAAAGCATTCTGTTACAGAAGCCAAAGTTGTGGGTTCAAAGCCCATTATGTTTAGTTAGCTCTAAAGAAGCAAAAACCTCTTTTGAAAAGTTATGACCTTAAAAGGCCATCTCACAAGTCCACTTTATCAGTCACAGGAGAAACCTCATGAAAATGTGTCAATTGATCTACATAAATCCAGTCCCACCAGAAGGAATGTAACTCAAAATATGACCACGTGTAGGAAAAATGGAACTGATCACTACATTGTATGTATTCAATGTAATAGCAGCCATCACAGTTTGTAAATATCCTTATTAAAAAACACAGAACATTTATTTAGTGAGAAATTATTTATTACTCATCTTCTCTGGAGGTAGGTGCTCTGTTAGAAACTGATGATCACAAGGTAGGATCCCCACTGATACTTAGCTACCAGGATACAGTATGAGAAACATGGATAGTTAATTAACTAGAGAAGTGGATATAAGTGGACCAAAATAAAAGTTAATGCTTGCAAGCTTCCTTGTGAGAGGGGATGGTTAATGGAAGAGGTGAGCAGGATTTTAATAAGTGAGGTCAGGCTGATGGGAGTGGCGATGAGGAAGAGTCCAGGCTGGTAATACTGTCCGAAGGATGCACACCACATGGGCAGAAGTTGTAAGACGAAAATTAGTAGGAATTATTTATGGTGGGCAGACTAATCTCAATAGAGAGAGTTTTGGTAAGACTGAGTGAGAGATCAAAGGAGAAAAGTGGGTGAGGACCAGATCATGGAATGGCTGGAAAGCTGAATGAAAAGATTTAGACTTTACTTTGTAGATAATTCCAAGTCCTTGGGGACTGTTGGAATGGGGAATGGCATGATTAAAAAATAAAGATTTTTAGGTTTTAAGAAAATAAATCTGGTACCTTTCAAGATACGTTGATGGGAGAGAGGCTGGAGAGAGAAAAACTGCTAAGCCGACGATATGTTAGTTGAAACAACAGGAGCTTAACTACCATGGTTGCAAAAGCCTTGGGAGAGAAAGAAAAGGTATGAATAGTGAAATGGAGGCACAATTATTAGGCCTTAATGGCAGCTTAGATACGAAGAAGAGAGGGGTGAAGACTCAAACCTAATCAAGCTTTCAGATAGCTGAGAAAATGGCGGTAGGGATTTATCGCCATAGGAAGCCCATTTGGGAGTTTCAGTTCAAGCAGGTGGTGTTCCCACTAGTCAGTGCTCACCTGTGCCCTGCCCTTGCCCTGTTTGACCAAAGACGCAAAGTCCTGCCTCTTGCAGACTCAGTCCTGCCTCATTCCTGCACCACCGAGAACCCAGACTTAAACTTCCCCAGGAGCACTTTCTCTCCCGGGGGCAGGCTTTGCCATAGTCTACTAGTCTCCTGGCCTCTACCTACAGTCTCCACATCTCACAGCCACTCTGGGTGGCCAACTCACCTACAATCAGAATTTGATGCTCCTATTTCAGGTCTGCATTGTGTCTAGAACTCACGTCTGAGACCAAGTTCACCTCAATGACCCTTTGCCAGGTTCCTGCTGCCTTTCCCCCAGGGTTACATCTTGTTTCTGCCTTATTCTGCTTCACCTAGACTTACCACCTTGATTTAACATTCTGCTGTCTCCCTGATCCTGAGAATCACTGCCATTCATCACTCTGGTCCCACCTGAACCAGACCCCTTAACTATGGATGTCAGCTTAGAATGGGTTTGAGTTTGCCGTCTTGGTCTTTCTCCTCCAGATAGAATTAGCCCTTCTTTCTTGACTATGATTCACCCAACCAGTTGTCACCAGCTTTTGGCCTCAGAGCCAGCTCATTGCTTGGTTTCTTTGAACTCTTGTAAGATAAGTGACTATGCTATGACCCAACAATTGCACTACTGGGTATTTACCCCAAGGATACAAATGTAGTGATCTGAAAGGGCACATGCACCCCAATGTTTATAGCAGCAATGTCCACAATAGGCAAACTATGGAAAGAGCCTAGATGTCCATCAACAGATGAATGGATTAAGAAGATGTGAATAATATACACGTGGAATATTATGCAGCCATCAAAAATGAAATATTGCCACTTGCAACAATGTGGATGGAACTAGAGGGCATTATGCTAAGTGAAATAAGTCAATCAGAGAAAGACAATTATCATATAATCTCACTGATATGTGGAATTTGAGAAATAAGGCAGAGGATCATAGGGGAAGAGAGGAAAAAATGAAACAAGACAAAACCAGAGAGGGAGACAAACCATAAGAGACCCTTAATCTCAGGAAACAAACTGAGGATGGCTGGAAGGGAGGGAGTGGGGGGATGGGGTGGCTGGGTGAAGGACATTGGGGAGGGTATGTGCTGTGGTGAGCACTGTGAATTGTGTAAGACTGATGAATCACAGACCTGTACCCCTGAAACAAATAATACATTATATGTTAAGAAAAAAAAAGAAAAGAAAAGAAAAATGACTATGGCTGTTTCCTTAGTGATGGTTGATGATAAAAGTGTGAGTCACAATTCAAAATGTTAGGGATGTAGTTCAACATAAGATATTGAAGCTGACACAAAGGGTCAGTTAGACATCCAGATTTTGCAGTCATCTCCATTGATAAACACATAATTACAGCTACTTACTAAAGTAAGGGTCAGATACACATGGACAAATGAGTCAGCAAGTAACATTAACAGCAAAACTTTGTGTCCAGAAACATTCCAATTCTTATTGTCTTTTTAAAAATAAGACTCTATTTTTAAAAAGAAAAAGCAGCTATATTTGGGAGAAGACAGAGCACTATTTCTTCTTCAATAATTTTTTGAGAAAAAGAGATTTAAAAATGACCAGAGATGAAAAGCCTAAACGTTGAGAGAGTCTACTAACAGGGAAGCAGGAGAAAGAATAGAAAGGCTATAGTAGGAGGATGGCAGGGCCACGTGAGGGAGACGGGGGGAGTGCCGCTGTGGTGGTTGGAGGTGACAAATCCCACATAGGTATTGAAGAGACAGTCAAACTTGCATCCCCATAAAAGAATTTCCAATTCTTTTATTTTTTTAATTAAAGATTTTATTTATTTATTTGAGAGGGAGAAAAGATAAAGAGAGAGAGACCAAAGAGCAGTGGAGGGAGGGGCAGAGGGAGAGGGAGAAGCAACTCCCCACCAAGCCGAAGCCCCATGCAGGGCTTGATCCCAGGACCCCAGGATCATGAGCTAAGCCAAAGGCAGATGCTTAACTGACTGAGCCACCCAGGCACCCCTTCTTTCCCATTCTTTCAACCCTTTCTCAGGGAAGAATTTGTGATAGCCAAATAATGTAGGAAAACAGTCTTTGGTCTTGCATATTTACCCTCAGACAGAGGGGTCTGATCAGGAGGACTTCTCAGCCTGGCAGTGGTGGGGAGAGCACACACGTTTGGTGGGGTTCTGATGGCTGGGCACTGGGGCCATGCAGGCTTCTACGTGTATGTGCCGCGTCCACAGGACCAAATTATATGAGGAGAAAGAACAAGTTCGATGTTTCCAATTCAGTATCAAACAAAAATACATCACAGCCTCATGCCAGTGGATATTCTGGGAATGGCCTTTTTTCCAGCCCCTTAAATGTAACCAGCTGGAAGTCTTTTTTAAGTGCTGTGCTATTCAACCTCTGACATGAAGGATTTGCCTTTAATGGGGAAGCTACTTTTCAATGTAGAGGTGGAATACTAAGTCCTTAGCTTATTCTCCAGGGATTCTCATTCCTCCTGATAAAACAGGCTTAATATATAGACTTAGAAAGGAGCAAATGTGTTGTAAGTCTGGAAGCATGAAGGTGTATAGATGGGTAGATCTGAGGAGTATGAGACGTGTTCTACATCCCCAGGGAACTGGACACCTTCTGATGAGAAGTCAAAAGAAAAAGATCTGAACTTTATTTCACAGCCAATATGGGATTCTGTTGAAAAACTATAGAAAATAATTGGGATGGACTAGTTTTATTTAATTTGGGTATAAATAAAGGAAGTCTCAAGGACGGTGATGCAATGAATAAGCAGCAAGGTCTAGCACTAAACTCGGCACGATAAGATGGGTGCCTCATTAACATTCTTCTTAGGAAGCACGCATGGTACTGCAGGGGGCACTGAGCCTGTATTCCAGTATCTATAATCTTCGGGGGCCCAAGGCATTTGATAGATAGGTACAGGGAGGGGGACCATCATGTAGGTCAAAAGACAGAAGTTGTCTCTGATCTTCATTATTTGTGTGATTCTGTGCAAATTACTCTCAGTTTACTGATCTGAAAAGTGACTATATTCATATGTCCCATAGGATTGTCACAAAGTTTGAATGAGTTAGTACATGAGAAAAACTTGGTAAACTGAGCAAACACCAGGAAAAGAGACTTTTTATTTATTTTATTTTTTTTTAAGACTTATTTATTTGAGAGAGAGAGGGTGGGGCGGGGAGAGGCAGAGGGAAACAAAGAAACAGTCTAAGCAGACTCCGCCCCTAAGAAGGCAGGGCACAGGCCAGCCGGATGCTGGGCTCAATCTCGGTGACCCTGAGATCACTACCAGAGCCAACACCGGGAGTCAGAGATTTAACCGACTCCCCCACCCAGGTGCCCTGAAAAGAGGCTTTTTGAAGTACAAATGGTGAGAGGGAAGTCTCAGAATTCAGAGTCAAACATCTAGGAATATAAATGTCCAAAATGTCCTGGAGGAAGAAGTAACCCAATAGGTTTCATTTCTAAAACAACAGGGATCTCCATTATTGACTTTATCGGCAGGTTAATGGAGAGCTCTGTTACGAATGGGGTTAATGAAGCTGGCACATTCTCGCTCCTCATAGACATCACTCAAGATTTAGATGCTGCTGATGTTTGCTCAATAATAATGACTGGCCACCTGATCTGTGAACAAATGTTTCCTATACAGAAAACTTAAATGGGACTCATCAGAAGAAAGTCACATTTTGCCATGGTATTCCATAGGAAAACCACACTGCGCCCAAGATGAAGGGAAGCTATACATGATGGTAGCTTATTTCAAAATGTTTCTGGTCATTTACAAACTGGGTGACTTTGGGTAAGATATTTAATATATATTTCATATATAAATATATTTCATCTCTAAAACAAGTAGTAAGTAATGCAACCAAGTAGATTGTGGTGAGGATTAAATAAAATGACTACATGAAGAATAAGTCTACTAACCACTAAGATTCTAGAACACAGAAGAATGTTAGTTTCCTGCCCTTTTCCCCTTCATTCCCTGTTCAGAAGTTAAAAATGAGCACAGTAATTTAGAAGAAGTTTTATGACATAGGGCCCTTCTTAAGAGGCTATTTATTAGTTCAGGAAAGAGATGGCGGAGGTTTGGACTAGGCAGTTGAGGTGGGGCCATGAGTTGTCAGATTCTGTGTATTTTAAAGTTTGAGCTGGTAGGATGTGCTGCTGAATCGGACTTGGGAACTAAGAGCAGTCGGGGGAGGTGGGGAGCTCCAGGTGTTTGACTTGAGTAGCTGGAGAATTGGGTTTTCACTTACTGATTGTACAAAATTTGGAAAGGAACGCATTTTAAGATACAAAATCAGTTTTGCACAAGTTACATTAGGAGGTCTATTAGATATCCGAATGAAAATGTGAGGTAGGGCTCTTGAGTGGCTCAGTCCATTAAGCGTCTGCCTTCAGCTCATGTCATGATCCCAGGATCCTGGGATCGAGTCCCGCATTGGGCTCCCTGCTCTGCGGGGAGTCTGCTTTTCCTTCTGCCTCTGCCTCTCTTTCTCTCTGTCTTTCATGAACAAATAGATAAAATCTTTAAAAAAAAAAAGTGAGGTATCAGTTGGATACATAAAGCTGTACACAGGGATCAATAGACTCAGTTTCCTAAAGCTCATGCCCATGGTTTGGAGACATACGTGTAGGCAGACAATAATAGTCTCCCTCCGTAAGAGCTATAGGAGAGGGAGAAACTAAGTCCCATGTGACCCAGGGGAGGGGGTGTGTGTCTGTTCTGCAAGAGTCTTTGGGAGGCCTCCTAAGAGGAACTCCTCAGTCGTCTGAGAGAGGCTGCAAGGCAAGGAAGTCACCTGGGGGACAGGAGAATGAGAGAAAGAACGGCCCCTGAGAGAGGTGCCTCGACAACGCAGATGACACCACTGAAGTCCGATTTACAGAGAGCCCAAGGCACTTCTGCTCTGATAACTTGTTAGCGCCCAGGAAACCTGTGCAGCCAGCACCCCAGGGAGGGGTATTTTCCCATCAGGAGAGAAGAGAATGTGACCTCAGAATCCACCGCTGCCTCACCTGGAGCAGCAGAGAATGGGGGTGGGGGTGCACTGGAAGAGGCCACCATAGCACCTAGAATTGGAAATTGGCAAACACACAGGAGAAGGCCCATGACTCCCAGAGAAGGAGATGTTTGGGACTGACCTTGATACAAATCTGCTCCTGGGCGGACATGAATTCCTGCTCAGTTACTAATGTGTGTGAGCCTTTGTGCCCTCAGCTTTTGTGGCCTGGGAGACATGGCCAAATTCAAGCTCTCATTCTTTTACTTTATAAAAGGGAATTAACTTTTGAGTGACTTTTCCTAGTTTTAATGAGTTGGTGTTAAATGGGTACACACATAATTCTGCACTTTTTGATGGTAGCTTTCTATCTCTGTGTTTGCTAGCACCTGTGCTGGTGTGCTTCCGTGCAATCCCAACGTCCATGCTTTGGAGTTGAAACTGATTAAGAAAAAGGAAAAAGAAAAGAAAAAACATATTTGTGCCTGTTGCATACACATCAACTTCCTCGGTGAAGTCTTGCATCTCCTTCTAGTGAGAGAGGGCAGAGCTGGGAGCTCTGTTTCTATAACAGCCCATAAGACAAGGAGACAGGATTATTGCTTGCAGCCAATGTTAAAATGACTATCTGTGTGGTATGAGATCCTGTCAGGATGCAAACAGGACTTGCTTTCCAGAGCTTCCTATTTAGTCAGAATCTTGGGCTTCTGAAAGTGATGTGCAGGTGTTATATTTTTGGAGCATTAAGAAAAGATGGGCAGAGAAAGCAAGACCCCCGCTAGGTGCTCCTGGAGCTATGTCCGTGGGCTGTCCCTGTCTATGATCCTGTCCTATCCTCGGTGACATCCCCTTCTGCTCTTTCCACCAGGTGTACCTAGCAGTCCACTGCTCAACCCTAAAACCAGGGAAAGCACAAGTCTCAGGAACAAAGACTGAGAGTATCATGCTTGGCTGAGATTCACATCATGAAACCAGAGCTGAAAGGTACAAATGTGGGTCCACCTAATAAGATGGCTATTCTGATTTTTATCCAAAGGTTTAAAAAAAAGCATCGAGTTAAAGAAATTAGAGAGGTGAGTCTCAGCCAAAACAAGATCTTAAAGTGGACAGGAACCTCTGAGAATCCGATACTGGGGACATTTGTCTTCTTTCTTAAGATATGAGAATGACAATGGGAATCTTTCTCATTAAATGCCCTTAGGATCCCTCCCTTTTTTCAATTGCTTTACCCTTCTCTGCTTTATGCCATCATGCTTGAGTTACACTGACTCCAAATTATTGGCTAATTCTATTTTTAAAAAGGAAGAAAAAGGGACATATGAGTACATTCTGCTCCTCCTTTCTGATTGGTGGGCAAGCACAGAGATGCTTGCATATTTTGGTGAAGCAGCCAGACCTACAAAAAGTTGTATTGATCCCTTCCAGAGTTTGCTGAGTCAAAACACGGATTTATGAGTAGAGAAGTGACAACATTACTCAGAAATAAACATTGCAGGTAGATCTTGCAGTTAATAGGAATTTATTGACACAAAAATGCTTCGTCTCTTGTAATTTAGGGGGAAAACCTCACAAGCACTGTTATCTTTTTGAAAAAATAATTGTAGCTTGTCAGGGCCTTAAGAATGGTCCAGATCTAGAAAAATGCCCTGACAGGCACCTGGTGGGGGAATGGGACTGGGGTACAGTGGTCCTTTGCTAGATCACAGTAGTCTGACATTCTCAGGATCGTGTTAGTGGGCACAGGCTGAGAATCAGGGCCCTTGTGACCAGCATGGGCACTAAGATCCCAGCACCCACCATGGATCCCCATGTTGGTGACTGTGCCAGTTGCAAGGATATTCTCAAAGTGCAGAGTAAACAGATTCTTGAGCCTGAGGACCAGACAGGAATCCGGGGTTGAGATTATCTTCCAGGCAGATTCTGCTCCCTTCTCTAATTCAGTCTTTTGGACTCTCATATTCTGGAAACAACAAAACTAACACACAAGACACTATTAATGAGCATTTGATGACAACACAGAATGTGATGAGTAAGACAGTCAAAGTTATAATATTAAGCAAAATATTAAAGAATTCTATTGTGAGAGGGCTTATACCATAAAACTGAATTTTATGGATCAGATGACCTATACTGAGATCTATCATATTTGTTGGGTAAAACATCAAGTGAACCTTTTTTTTTTTTTTTGCCACTTTTCTGCATCTACCACCATACTCCCTGTCCTGGTATCCTTCCCAACACCACTGTCCAATGTCTACCTCATCTCGGTTAGGCAGGGATAACCTGCTTCCAGATTCTGGTCTATTTTGTTTCCTCCAAGCTCAGGTCCAATGAAGGGTAGCCTTCGTGAATGAAGATCATGGACATTGAACTAAACTTTGCCAGAGGGGCAAGATTTCCCCCTATAAATAGGGAAGGAAGGTCACTTCGCATCACAGTTTTATCACTATGTCCATCCTGCGTTTGCCTAAAAAAATGAGACCCAGATATTTTGAGGTAGAAGGAAGAATATTACAATCAATGAAGCAAGGTTCCCCAACCTCTTTTTAAAGCTGATTCTAAACATTGTTTAGAAATATAAACATTGTTACACAAGAATTTAATTTTCCCCACTTTGCTTTCCAAATCAGTGATAATGTTCCAGTCCCCAATGCTCAATTTGGAAAGATTCAATGAACCTGTACACTGAAAATGAATAACACACAATCAGATCCTGAGCCCTCCTGAAGCCGTTAAGCCTCAATATATATGTTTTTAATATTAGTTGATGTGGATTTAATATAAACCAAGTATCCTAGTTAATTAAACGTGTTGCTAGGAATATTTTCAAAGCTTAATTCAAAGTCATATTCAACGGCCTTGGGCACCATTTTCATATCACTGGAGTATTATCAGTTCATCCTGGATGAGTAATAAACACTAGGAAATATATAGTGAATAGCGTGTGTTTTCCTCATTTTCCTAATACTAGCTATTTACAAAACAAAACAAAAACACTGAATCTCTAAGAGTTGTCTTCCTGGTAACCCACATAATTTCTCTTTCTCTCTCTCTCTCTCTCTCTCTCTCTCTTTCTGAAAGAACTCTAACAAAAACATAAGAATGCTCCAACAAAGCAAGTCTGAAAGGCACATTTACTGTGGGTACCCTTAGATATTTTTCTCCCAGAATATAATGGCTATGTTTGGAGACTCTTTCGATTGTCATGATGGGGGTGGCAGGGTGGGTTTCTGTGACATTTGGTGGGTAGAAACCAGAGATGCTGCTCAGCATTCCAAATACACAGGACAGCTCCCACAACAAAGAGCTAACCTGTCCAAAAATGTCAGTAGTGCTGAGGTGGAGAAACCCTGCTGTAGAAAATCAATCTACTGAACATAAGCTGTCCCAGATGTGTAAATTAACCAAAATAAATATATGTCTAAGTCTTCTCAACTTCATCTCCCCACTTAGAACATATGCTCCTTCTTTTTCTTGCCTTATAAGATATGTGTCTTCCCAGTACCCAAGACAAAGCTAGTCTCAAATAAGGTTTCAGTGCTTGTTGATGGATGGACTATACTCACCCACGTTTATTTATTTGCTTAAATTTACAATCATTCGCTCCCTTAAACAAAAGCACAAAGCCAAAATAATAAGTCACAATGGAAGACATTTAAAACAAAACAAAAAACCAAAAAAACAACTCCACTCCATATTAGGTTTGGATACATGATCTCACAGCATTTGAAAACCTGGCAGAAGAAACCACTCCTTTGTTCATCAAACATTCAGAGAACCACTACTATGGTTCTATGTGATTGGTTATTGGGAATATAGAGATAAATGAATACTTTCCCCCTGTGCAGTCTAGATAGATAAGAAGGCAAAGAAACGACCAGTTAGATGGAAGTGTGATAATCCATATACAGGCAAAAGGTGGTGTGGGAGCCGTAAGAGGGGAGGGGTTTACTCTTTCAGTTTGGGAAATATCTGAAAATATTATATATCGATGGCTGAGTAGAAATTTTCCAAATGAATAACAATACAAAAGAGTTATATTCTTGTTGGGGGGTTGGGGAAGAATCAAAGATAAAGATATGAGAGCACATGGTAAAGTCAGACAGATATTAGCCTGGTAAAATTTAACTGTCAGACAAGTTGGGTAGGGGTAAAGCTGAAATCATAAATTGAGGATAGATAAGAAAGAGCCATATAAACCAGGCCAAGGCATTGGTTTTGTCTATAGTTGATATTTAAGAAAGGGAGCTCTCTTTCCTGAAGTACAAGGTTCTGTGCATGATGGCAGGAAGGTTTTTTAAGAGAGTTTTGGAGGCTGAGAAGTTTGATGGGTATGGGGGTTAAAATTCGACCAAGAAATATCAGCTTGTTTTAATAGACATCAAATCTACTAGTCTAGATGTAATCATTTTCTATGCAACTGGGTGAGAGTCAAGGAGGGATAATGAAGACATCCATGCAGTGGCCTTGGCCAAGAGCTTTCTTCTAGGAGCTGGTACACCCATCAGTAAACACTTGTCCTTTCCTGTGGCACGAATTCATGAGGATGCATGTCTGCTGTTAAGTGGCCACAGGGATGAATAGAGGTCTCCAGAATCTGCTCTCTGCTGGCTGTCAACAACCCCCTGCTTTCTGTCTTCCCTTGATAAAACAAATACAGAAGCTATTGCACCTCAGAGATCTGCAAGAAAATAAAAGACCAAATCACAAGACCATAGATGTGGGTGAGAAACTGGCATTAAGCCTGGTCTATCACTTTTGGACTGTTAGGTCTTCTTCCAACAACTGTGGTGATGTCTTGTCCACTTTTCTTTCTTTATTCAGAAGAAATTTCTCATTTCCTTTTTTACCCCCTCACCTTTTTTATTAAAAAAAGTTTCTTAAATTATAAAATAGTATATATTTTTTTAGATCCAGAAAAATATAAAGAAATACAAATTCAAACCAGCCACATTCCCAAGTTCTAGAGACAATTGCTGTTAATATTGGAGAGGAAGGCATGATATAATCAGATGAAAGGTCCACATTCTATTTCAGATAGTGTGCAAGATTAATTTGATAATTTGTTTTACTTGAAACTCAATCACTAATAGGCTCTGTGAATTAGAAAGAAAGGAGAGCATACCACTGCTATCAAAAATCTTTACTTACCTTTTTCAGGTAACTTAACACCAGGCAATGATGAGTTAGACCCAACAAGACATGCACCAACTCGCTGCATCTGGCATTTAGTGTGTCTTCCAATGCGGTATTAAGTCAGTGGATTTTCATGTGAGTGGGCCTTTGTGAGAAAGTATGAGTTGCTGCATTTTGATATCAGGCTCTGGTTGGAATGCAATAGCTGTTGAAGACAATGACTGTCAGATCACCATTCCACATGATCATTGGCCAATAATGTCAAAAGTCACAGAACCATTCTGTACTGACAACCATTCTTTTGCCTTTTTTACTGCAGCCTGAATGGTAGGCATGTAAAGGATTGATCTTCATTTGTTAAATGGGACTCTTTTCATTCAGTAACTAATGGATTTGAGAGACTATGCTTCCTCTACAGTTCCTGGACATCTAGAGATAAATCTTTATTCATTCAGGTCAAATTATTTCCCCATTAGACACAAAATCACTGGATGAGATCCACTGGAATCGAGTTGAGTTATTGCTCTCTTGGCTTATCTGATGGAGGTCCTGCAGTTCAGTCAATGCTCAGTGACTCTGGAGAACTGTGAACAGCTGCTGGGTAGGGCCAGCTCCTGGCATCAGCTGTGAGGGTAGCTACCTCCACAGTGTCTCAGAGGACCTTCTGTTGCTTCCTATCTTCTTAACCGTACCTAAAATTATTGCTTTGGTGACACTAGGCATCCCACATTCAATACCAAGATGAAGGAAAAAAGTAGAGAGAGTATGGGGAAGGCAGGAGGTAGTCCTTTTGTGCCTATACCATGTGTCAAGGGGCTCTCCTTACCTACGTCTTCAAAATCAGTAGACTGAGCTACAAATACTGCCCAAACATTGTCGGAAACAACATACAGTACTGGGTCATTGTCGTAGATCCCTCTAAGTTTACAGATGATCTGCTTGCTCTTTAACTCCATGGCACAGTGGCTCTTGGCCATATTCCCCTGCTTTGCTAACTGATCCTGGCTGCTTCCATTGAACAGCTTTAAAAATCCTGTTTTGGTGAACAACATTTTGGCTTCTTGCTCTTCTCTATTCTCCTCATTGGTTAGACATCGCTTGGTGATATTAGATGGAAAATTATTCACTCCAGCCCTAAAATCCTACAACCTGAGCTCCAGGGACATTTTGCCTTCAGCCCAATGTTATCCCATCCCCATCCCAGAAAACATCCTCCTGAAAACAGCACACAAAATTCTCACTGCTCACTGAGTGAAATTATCTCATGTTCACTTAACAAGTGAAGTCACTGACCATGACCCCAACCTCAACCATTGCTCTCTTAAAATCTCTGGGTGACATCTAACACCCTACCCCCACAATCAATTTTTCCCTATCAGGGGGGTTGGAAAGGAGGGGTAAGTTCAAACTCCACCATGACTGCCTCTACTCTCACCAGACCATGGCATATTCAGTCTTGTGAGACTCAGAGAGAAAGGCCTCAGAGTTGTGCTTTTAATTAGTGAGAGAAAATAGGAAACCAGCTTTTTAGAGCAGGCTTTACTTTGCCAAGGCTGCAAAAGCTCCTTTCCTGAGTGATTGCTGTAGCCTAAATGCCCAGGTTTCAAAGTACTATACTCACTTTCCACTAAGGAAAGTGTGTGCTGCCAGGAAGGCAGGATGCCCAGCCAGCAAGTAACCTAGACGTTGTCTCAGTCCTGCCCAGACAGCCAGGAGGAAGCTGGTCAGATCAGGTGCTCGACCACTCCTCCCACTGCCTCCACCCACAGCACTGCCTCCTAGCCTGTAGTTGGACATTCTGTCAGCTTAACTACGACTGGAACAATGATGATGGGCAGGAGGTATGTATTCCAATAATAATGAAGAAGTAGAATTGATCAGGACTTGGTGACTGCCTGGGAGTTTGAGTAAGGCTGCTGGGGGAAGTACGCATGACTCCTGGATTCTAGGATGACTGGGAGCTCAGCATGGACCACAGAAGAAGAAGCATGTTGGGGAAGAAGACATTTGGTTCATTCTGTCACTCATTCATTCTTTCAACAAATATTATGTATTTTATATTAGTATTTTAAAAGAGTAAATAATATTAATTTGCTATTTAATTTGCTTATTATTTTAAATCTGTTCACATTTATTAATTGTTCACTCTACGGCAGGCACTAATCCAGATGTTGAAGATCTAGCAGTGAACAAAATAGACTAAAACTGTGCCAAGATGTAGTTTATATCATAATGGAGGGAAACAGACACTACACAAGAAAATATAGATTATGTGGGGGCGCCTGGGTGGCTCAGTCGTTAAGCATCTGTCTTCGGCTCAGGGTGTGATCCCAGGGTTCTGGGATCGAGTCCCACATTGGGCTCCCTTCTCCACTGAAAGCCTGCTTCTTCCTCTCCCACTCCCCCTGCTTGTGTTCCCTCTCTCGCTGGCTGTCTCTCTGCCAAATAAATAAATAAAATCTTTAAAAAAATACAGATTATGTGTTTTTGTAAGGACAATGAAGAAAAATAAATAGGGGTGGGGGGTATTGGGAATATTGGGTGGGGTGGAAGTGGTTAATCTCCAAAATATATGAAGAACTCATATAACTCAGTAGCAAAAAAAAAAATTCAATTAAAAATGGGCATATAATCTAAGTAGACATTTTTTCCCCAAAGAAAACATATAGATGGCCAACAGGTACACAAAAAGGTACTCAACACCCGTAATCATCAGGGAAATGCAAATCAGAACCACAATGAGATTATCATCTTACATCATCACCTGGTAGAAAAGTTACTATCTAAAAGATAAGAAAAAACAAGTATTGGTGAGGATGTAGAGAAAAGAAGATCCTTTGCACTGTTGGTGGGACTGTAAATTGAAGCAGCCACTATGGAAACAGTATGGAGACCCCCCCAAAAAAAATTTAAAAATAGAATTACTGAATGATCCAGCAATCTCACTTCTGGGTATTTATTCAAAGAAAATGAAAACACTAACTTGAAAATATATCTGCACCCCCATATTCATTGCATCATTATTTATAATATTCAAGATATGGAAACAACTTAAGTTTCTGCTGATGGGTGAATAGATACAGAAAATGTGGAGTAGAGGGGCGCCTGGGTGGCACAGTCGTTAAGTGTCTGCCTTCGGCTCAGGGCGTGATCCCAGCGTTCTGGGATCAAGCCCCACATCAGGTTCCTCCTCAAGGAGCCTGCTTCTTCCTCTCCCACTCCCCCTGCTTGTGTTCCCTCTCTCGCTGGCTGTCTCTGTCAAATAAATAAATAAAATCTTAAAAAAAAAAAAGAAAATGTGGAGTAGAGAAGATCTTGGGGCCTCAGAAGTGATTGGGTCAGGTAGTGAAGACAGATGAGTTAACTCCTTGACCAGTTGTGTAAAGGGCTCATGGTGATCCTGATGAGAACAATTTACCTTTGTGGGTTGGAAAGTGGGGGTGAACGCTTGATTGTCATGAGACAAAAGATAAGAGGAGGGGATGATTGAGCCATAGTGAATATATATAACTCTTTGGATATTTTCTTGAAGAAAATCAGAAAAATGAGGACTATAACTGGAACAGGAAGTGGAGACAATTTTTTTTCTTAAGATGGGGAAATAATTCCATGTTTATAAGAAAATGGGAATGACCCCAGAAGAGCAGGAACATTGGATGATGCAGAAGAGAGGGGGAGATTTCTAGACAAATGTCTTTGAGTGGATAAGAGGGGACAAGATCATGTACATTCATGGACAAGTAAGCTTAGTTAGGAGCAGACACTGTTTATCATCCTTAATAATAGGAAAGAGGGTAGGGTATATGAGCACACACAGAAGTAGGTGAGTAGAACTGTGGTGGAAGATGATGGAAACTCTTTCTGCTTCTGTTTCTTCAGTGAGATGGCAAGCAGTCATCAATTGAGCAGGAGGAAGGTAGAGGAAATTTTTGGAGGTTTGAGGAGAGAGAAGTAATGGAACAGTCATCTCAGAAAGTAAGAGAATAAAATGTAATATGATTATTAGACAACACTAAGGGTCACATTGAGGTCTGTGCTCATATTTAAAGTGAGATCAGTAGGTATGATTTTTTTTTTCCTAGCCAGGTTTATCTGCTTGCAAATGTACTGAATGAAGGTGAGTCAAAGTTAACAAAATTGAGGTTTTATGCAACGTGATTATGACAATAGAATGAAGGTTCAAGGCAACTGAAGGTCAACGAAGGGAGTGATTATTTTAAACTGGGTTAGTAGGGAAATGAGGACAGTAGAGTGAAGAGAGACTAAAAATATGGCAGGACTCACGGCTTGCAGGGAGTAAGTAGACAGGAAATGCTAAACAGAGAGTGTGCCACTTGGCGTGGACATTATGGAGGTGTTGCAGTTGCTGATCATGTGGAAGTCTCAAACGTATTGAATAAGTTGCTTACAAGTTATTCAGACTGAGATCACCAGAACAGGTTTACAAAAAGGATCAAAAAGTTCAGGGCTAAAGGTATAAGGTTGGCATTTGGTAGAAGTGGTGGTTGAAACCATGCGACTGAAGTGGTTAGAACTGTCCAGGAGACCAGAGAGGGAGAAGGTACTGACTTCTTCTGCCTGTTGGTCTGGAAAAGAGATCAGGCTTTTCTATCATCAATGAGAAGTAGAAACAAAATCATAAATCTCCTTTGGAGATGCAACCCATTTGCATATGCACACAGTGAAGTCACATGGATTGAGACAAGGTCCCATCGTGGGCTGAGGTCCTGGGTACCTTAAGAGAATACATGTGTTTGAGAAGTGGGTTAACTGTGTAGTGTTTGGTGCTCTAAAGTTTCATTTTCAAACTTTGCCATTTGTAATGTTTTGCCAAAAAGCTGCCCTAGCTTTTCATCTTTCTAGGAATTACAAATTTTGTCAGTGTAATCACTCATTAAAATTGCCCATCCAGAAAGAAGAAACTAAGCCTCAAATGTGAGTATATGTTCACTGGCAAAGGAAAGTAGAGCTCTCTTTGGGCAATGAGACCTAGTGAGAATCCTGCAATTAGACAAGGCTTGAAGCACCAGAGATTTTTAGAATATTCTGTTGCAGTGGTACTCAATTTTTTATTGATCTCCTTTAGGAAAAAGCTAATTATTTTTTATTCTCTTGACTGAATTGCCAGCAGTGTGGTTTCTCAGGCCCATTGCTGCCATATATATACAGAATCATTGTGCTTCCTGGTGAGTTCATTGTCTTGCCTCCACACCAGACAGCCTTGAATTTCCAATTTTCAGATGAAGTCACCAATGACAACACTCTTCTCATGTTTACCCCCTGCAGAGCTTGAAGGGAACTGTGGCAACATGAGGGGAAATGGCAGAGTGCAGCTCATTGTGATGAAACCCACACCCCAGCACTTCTTCCCCAGTAATCCTCAAATGTTCACGTGCCTGAGAGTCACATGGAGGACTCTTTAAAACAGTTTCCTGGGCTCCCAGATGTTCCAACTTAGTAGATCTGGAGTGGGTCCTGTCTGTTTGCATTCTAACAAGCACACAGTTGATGCCAAGTCTGCTGCTCTGAGAACCATACTTTGAGAACCACTGCCTATACCACAATAGTCAAGAACAGAACCCTAAGTACTAATACATATGTATTAGTTTATGCAAGCTGCCATAACAAAGTACCACAGACTGGTGGCTTACACAACAGAAGGTCATTGTCTCACAGTTCTGGAGACTGGTTGGCTTCTTTAGAGGCCTCTCCCCTTGCCTAGTAGAGGCCGCTTCTCCCTGTGTCTTCACATGGTCTACTCTTTGTGTGTGTCTGTGTTCTATTTTCTTCTTAAAAGGATACCAGTCAGGGGTGCCTGGGTGGCTCAGTTGGTTAAGTGTCTGCCTTAGGCTCAGGTCATGATCTCAGGGTCCTGGTATCAAGCCCAGCACCAGGCTCCCTGCTCAGCGGGGAGCCTGCTCCTTCCTCTCCATCACCCCCTGCTTGTGCTTTCTCTCTCTGTGTCAAATAAATCAATTTTTAAAAAAGGACACCAGTCATATTGGACTAAGGCCCACCTATATGACCACATTTGAACTTAACTATCTCTTTAAGATTTCCAAATACAGTCACATTCTGGGGCACTAGGAATGAGGACCTCAACAGATGAATTTGGTGGAGGGCACAATTTGCCTCTAACAACACTCCTCTGTGGTTTCAGCTCCATGAAAACTGAGCCTCCCTCACCAATAGTTGTGAGAAAGGGCAGCATTCCAAGGAGACCCCAGGTGGTCTCTGAAAATTCTGGAGGGCCTCATAGTAAGCTGAGAAGAGCGAAGGTAGCAGCAGATGTGACCCGGGTGTCACCAGCTGAGCAGTGAGACTGGCAGGCTTAGCTTCCTGCAGAAAACCCACATGGTCACAGACACCTCTGGTGCTCCCAGCCTGACTTTTCTGAAGGCTTTCCTTCCTGCCAGCCTGCACACCATCAGCTTCATTCACTCGACTCCTGTGTACTCAGGGCCCATCCCATGCCAGGCTGTATCTAGGAGCTAAGGATGTAGCAGTGAACAAAGGTATTTCTGCCCTCCTGGAACATGCAGTCATGGGGGCAATCTAAGTCCCCTTTCGCTTCCTCAGGCAAAACCTGGTGTAAGGAAAAAAACCCTACACATGGAAGAAACTTGAGCAGCGCAGTCTCTGAGAAAACACACCCACGTGAAAATGCACACACAACAGAAATGCAAAATGTACTTTGACGCTAAGTCCCCTCTCTCCCTGCCTGAGAACCTTGAAACCTTTTATTTTAGAGCAGAAATTCAAACCATTTGGTAAGGGTTCTCTTTGAAAATCCAATGAAACAAATGGATGTTTTACTCAGAAAAAAAAAATGCCTATGAGTCTTTGAGGGCAATTTTATGTGTAGCTTTAGGAGTTTTTAGAGTTTCTGAAGCCCCCCATGGACTCAGGCAGGGATCTCTCTTTATGGTGATTATACGGATAGTTGCAGCTACAAGTTTTAAACTTACTCACCAGGCAGTCTGCTAAAGCCATTATGTGCATTATTTCACTTAATCCTCACAAGATGACCGTATATAGCTATCGTTATCCCATTAGCTTTTTGAGAATGAGGATACCGCAGCTCTAATATAATAAAAAGAGCAATGTCAAAGTATGACTCGGGAATCATAGTCACGGTCACATTTGTCCTCTGCCTTTTCCTCTTACTGTGAAATGCTTAAAGGTTTAGAGAAGAGTAATAAAGATAGCACAGAGACTTCTCCTATGCCCTATACCCAGCTTCCCCTGATGCCAACATGTCACATAACCATGCCAGATTCATCAAAACAACAAAAATGATACTGATCAGCTTAATTAAAAAGAAGGCAAGAAATACTGCTGCATAAGCAGACACAGAACAACAGGCACAGCTGTCTTGGTTTGCTGGCAAAAATATCCCATTCAATTGAATTGTCTGTGAAGTTTCAGTGAATGACATCAGGGTATTTGGGATTCACCCTGATGATTATATAATATCAAGAAAAATCTAATGAGATTCAGTATTCTCTTCAAGAAATAGTCAAAGTTACTAGAATTTTTTATTCTGATAGTACTGTTTAGGGGTCCATGATAGCAAGAGACCTAGGATTATCTGGGAGGAAGAAATAGAACATCAGAGAAACTTCATAGCACAGAGGTCAAGCATGCAGGCTCTGAAACAAGGCTGCCTGGATTTGAGTTTCTTAACTTTGTAACTTTTTGCATGTCATTTATCTATCATCTTTGTGACTCTACTTTCTCATCTATAAAATGAGAACAATGGTCTGACTTCAAACTCTTGGTGAGATTGAGTTAATATGTATTGGATTTCTAATAAGTCCAATGAGATGAGCCTTGAATGGGTACCCAAGGTGTCCCACTGTTCTTTTTTCATTGGTTACTCCCTCCCTTCCTCTTTTTTTTAAATAATTTTTTTATTATATTATGTTAGTCACCATACAGTACATCCCTAGTTTTTGATATAAAGTTCCATGATTCATTACTTGCGTATAACACCCAGTGCATCGTGCAATACGTGCCCTCCTTACTACCCATCCTTCATACCGTCCTTCCAACATCTCAGTTTTATTCTGCCACAATCCCCAGCTCTAGGGGATTCTTTAGCATGGAACATCTACAAGATGGATAGAACTCTCTTTTGTTTATGGATTTTCCCCTAGAATATCTTCAATATGTTATTAAAGTAAAAGAAACTGTTTTCTTCAAATAAGAATGTTACACAATGAAGGGCATAAAGGGTGACCTTTCCATTGTATCCCTCTACCATAATTTTTTGAGCTTTACAACCATGGAGTTCCACTCTGTCTTACAATAGTTACTAGACAGAGCTGAGTGGAAAAAATTGTTGCATCAGAGCATCCTCAATGTCAGACAAGATATAGCCACATGGGAAACATAGCAGAAATAATGCTCTATCTTCAGCATGTTCTCATCCTGAACACAGCATCTGGAGTTTGCAAGTTTGGATTCTAAGGCTTCTAGGTTCAGGTGTGTGGGTAGTGGCTTACTCTTTTTTGGCCCTGCAGAAGGAAGAGTGTCAGCAACCCTCAAAAAAGGGTGTTGTCAATTCTCTCCATCTTCTTGCCCAGTTACTGCTTTCTCACTTAGGAAAGGGTGAAATATCTCCCTGGTAGTGCTTCTGGTAAGGGTCATGAAGGATCTGAGATTTTGTTCCACTTGCAAGCCAATGAGTTAGCCTGCTACAGTTTTATAGATATTAGAAGAAGACACAAGACTCCTGGGTCAGAGACCAAGGACTTTATTACTCATGGCACAGCAAAAAGCATGAGTTTCATGTTCCCATCGCTTCCTCTTGCCTCCAGGTCCCATGTGGGCAATGTGCTGATGGACCAAGGTAGATGCGGCACACATAATGGGTTTGTCTCAGCTGAGGAATCCGAAGGTCAGTAAGCCTCCAATCTTATAAGGAGGCTTCTTCTTTTTTTTTTTTTCATAATAATATTTTTATTATATTATGTTAGTCACCATACAGTACATCCCCAGTTTCCGATGTAAGGCTCGATGATTCATTAGTTGCGTATAACACCCAGTGCACCATGCAATACGTGCCCTCCTTACTACCCATCACCAGTCTGTCCCATTCCCCCACCCCCCTCCCCTCTGAAGCCCTCAGTTTGTTTTTCAGAGTCCATAGTTTCTCATGCTTCATTCTCCCTTCTGATTACCCCCCCCCTTTCTTTATCCCTATAAGGAGGCTTCTAGCAAATGTGTCCAACCTGAAGGAGAACATTATCTTTATTATTCTGGTCAGGAAACAAATATTCTCTCTTCCTTGGAAAAAAGATGCTATTACTATCTTAAAAAGATGTTTGCCCTACATAGTTTGAAAGATAAACTGTCAATGCTTCATCACAAGATGTGGCAGAAATGCAAGACACCCAGATAATTATCCAAGGTACTACTGGCTAACCATGGATGACGATGGTTATAGACTTGTGGTTGTGCTGATCTCCACCAAGGAAAATCTTTCCAGGGGCTAAAGAGGGATGAGTCTCAGCATGAGGAGAGAAATGAGCATGTGAAGAAGTTCTTACTTCTTAGGCCTAATATTGAGAACCAATGGATTCACACTGAGTACCTAAAACCTCCTGAACTTGGGGCAGGGTGTATGAATCAGTCTGAATTCACCTATTCAGTGTCCTTTAATCCATACATCACAATGAGAGAGGCACACTGACTCTAAGGTTTGGCTCTAATGCAATACAAAGAGGTCTTTGACATGAGCTCTGAAATTATTGCTTTCTGACAGAATGATTCATCTAGAATAATTTCTTAACCTTTTTAAAATTATTGCTCCCACAAGGAGTTTTTGTTGACTTTATTTTTTCCTAATTGCCTCTCCTCCATGAAATTTTAATACCACAGATATAGTATATCTCTTCATGTACTCTGCATAAACAATTGCAATAACAAAGCTTTCTTGTGGATTGAAGAACCAATTTTCATCTTCTTTGGGGTTGATATTATCCATATTGAGGATTCAGAGTCTAGAAAATTATTGTATCAGTTAGGGAAGATATTAGTCTGGATCCTCTGAGAAGCAGATGCCAAGATAGGTTAAACATGCAAGAATTTTATTAGATATGGTGTGGAAATATATGAAGGGAGGGAGTCAGATAACATCATTTTCTAGGCTCAGATCATAGAGGTCCCATTGGATGGTGGTAGCTGAATGTGGAACAAATATCATTCACAGGTGATTGGTATTTGTAAATACCTGACACTTGCTGTCCAGCACTGCTTGGCATACCTCTCCCTTTGCTCATATGAGGTACCACTAACCTGATGGAGAAGAGGCTGAAATCCCTTCTGATGGAATGGGCTTTGGAGCAGACACAGAATAAAACCAAGAGTTTCTTGAGGTTGGCTGGTTATCACATGTGTCTGACTGCACTTGAACTTCTGATTTTTTTCTGCAATGCCACCTGCATTGTAGATGCAGAAGATGTAGAAGATGAGGCTTCCCTTGACTAAGGAGAGTCCATGAATACATCTAGACATTCACTCTTTATTTGTGAAAGGAGAAACTTGCAAACTTCTGCTTCTCCCCTCAATCCAGGCGCATGCGTTAGTTTCTCTGACTGTCCACAGCTTCATGTTCTTCTCTTCCACCCAAGTCAATTGAAATAACAGAGTGAATCCTTCTGACCTCTCAAAATGCATAAGGTTGGTCAGCAGAGCTGGGGTTTATGGGATTTCCACCAGCACTTTTGTAATTCTCATGGAACTTTACCTTATGACATCCCTCTTCTTTTCAATGTCATATGTAAAAATAATTCTAACCTCATCAAAAACTGGGAGTCCTTTCATCCTTTTTCTGCCAGGTGGTCAATAATTTAGCACATGCTTCCTCAGCAGTTTCTAATCTGCCAAAAAGTTGCTTCAGAGCAAGCAGCTACTTAAGTTTCATGACTTCTACTCCATGTACCACGTCTAGACTCTCCACAATTCCCTGCAGTGCCTAACCTCAGAAACATTTTATTTCTGTCACAGTTTCCTGTTCTATTTAAACTGTAGTTTAAATTCATTATCCACGGGGACTTACCGTAGCTCCCCTCGCCCCACTCCCTTCCCATTCCAGACTCACAAGCTTTGTAGGTTTCTGGTATTTCAAGCGCAGTGTGCATGGCCTGTCCTATTTTTGTCAGCCCAATACCCTGAAGAAAACAGGTCTGGAACTGATGTGGGTTGGGGTTCTCTCCCCAGACTTAGAATATCACTGATGGATCTTCTACTTTCTGAAGTAATTCAAACTAAAAACAAATTCTTTGTAGGATATTTACCATCTGTCAACATAACTTTGAAAATGCTATTAATTCCTTCTGCACAAGGTCCAGAATGGGGAAGAAATATAGAAAACGAAGGGGACAGAGAACTGTGCTCTGCTGTATTACCTTTGTCCCTGGCCAAGCCTGAAATCCACCTGTGAACAAAGAGGGAGATGTTTTGACAATGCATTTTTATAGGACATAAAGGAGTCATGTTTCTAGAGCAGTCCTTAGTTAGAAACTGGGGCAGAATGACTTGGCTTCTAGAAGGGAGAGGGGGTTCTCTGTATTGATTTATTTAAAGAAGCTAAAAATTCCAATATTCCAGCCCCAGGGAATCTCTGGGCTTGGTATGGCTGAAAGATGAAGTTACAACCTCCATTTTGTATAAGATTCTCTTGCTCATAAATAGGAAGTTCAGCAGCAGAAAACATTCTTGTTTTTTGAAGATTTTACTTATTTGATATATATAGAGAGAGAGCATGAGAGAGCACAAACAGAGGGAGAGGCAGAGGGAGAGGGAGAAACAGGCTCCCCGTTGAGGAGGGGAGCAGGGCTCAGTCCCAGGACCCTGAGATCATGACCTGAGCCAAAGGCAGACACTTATCTGACTGAGCCACCCAGGTGCTCCAGCAGAAAATATTTTATCATTGTATGAATTAAGAATGCATTAAACAGCATGACATAAAATTTGACTAACAGTGGCTCAAATCGTGTGAGATATATATCATACTTAATACCAAATCTATAGGCAGTGGATTTCTAGGTTGACATAGCAGCTCCAACCCAGACCTGGTGGATATGCATGAGATTTTCTTAGCATTCCCATAATGTTACCAAATGGCTAGTTCAGCTCCAGATATTAGCTCTTTGTATGACTGTGCCCCAGGGTAGGAATTAGGAGGATGGCCAGAGCAGAGAGAGACAGAGAAAGAGGGAGAGAGAGTAAGGAGTAAGAGAACAATTGAGACAGAATCCTTCTTACGACCCTCTCATACATAATCATCCAGAAACTCCCCAGCAGACATCACCTTACATCTCACTGGTCTGAACTGACCCAATACTTCCTCTAGATCACCTGTAGACAGAGGGGATGGGGTCCTGAAGCTTGACTAAGAAATGGCCACAGTTTATGTCCTGAGACCTGGTACATTGCCAGCTTAAAAAACCGAGCATTGTTGGCAAAGAAGAAAAGGAGTCAAGTAACGGATCTGTGACCATAAAGGCAGAGCTGATGAGAGTCAGCTGGTGCATAATGCTGGTGCGTTTCTTTGGCAGTGAAATCTCTGACACTCTTTACAATATTTTGAAAATTACACCTAAATAAAAGGACTTTGGGGGTTATCCATTCCCAATGTTTGCACGCCCTTCCAAAAGAAAATCCTGCACTATTCTCAATTATAATATGTATCATACTACAGAAAAACAAACACACAATGAGCTGCCGGAGATCAGGATGAAATCTTCACCTCCATTTTCGAATGTCTTTTACTGTGTTTGGCACATAAAAGACACTCAGAAAATGTTTTCTACTTGAATTAATGGAATAAACCTTCAGTGAATAGCTGAGCAAACTTAGGCCCATGGAAGAGAAATGGCAAGCCCAAGGTCATTCAGTTAGTTATTCCCAGAGCTGGAACCACAACTTGGTTCTTCTGCTTTGACTTTAGTTTTCCCATTTTCACATGCTACTTGTCCAAAGGAGGTATATAAGGATGTTTTTGTGTGTGTACCCTAAAAATAATTGCTCAGGAAACACTATGAGGGCAGAGACACAGAATAATCTCTCACCTAAGATCGCACATGGGATCAGAAGAGAATAAAAACCATGACCTTAGAAGATAGAAATGCTCCTAGGAAGCTGAACCCGTAGATGGAACTTATTTTGGGAGTAAGAGAAATGTTTTTCTTCTCACTTGAAGAATCCCAGGTTCCAACGGAGCGTGGCTGCACTGTCTAGGAAGCCCCAAGTGGCACTTCCTGGCCAGCCTCCTGGCTCTGAGTTGCCCCTCCTGTTTGGTATTTTTAAAACACTTCCCTGGAACGTATGAACTATCTTTGGGTTTTCCTAAACCAGAGGGTAGTGGATGAGGGACGAGAAAGAATGGGGAATGATTCTCCAACAGTCCTGTGTCTTGTCCAAACTGTCCCCTGCGGGCAGAATGGCATTTATTTTAGGAGACCACAGATGATTAGCACATTTAACGTATCACTGTAACAGCCACAGCCAGTAACGGGAGAAAGTTTATTGGGGTTGATTTTAGATTGTGATTTGTTTTCCTTATTACATAGAGTAGAAAACAACTCCCTTTTACCACCTTGTGGAGACACTAATAAGCCTTTATCTCTGGGTAGAAGGCTTTATTAAGAAACCCTTTCCCTGGGGCACCTGGGCTGCACAGCGTTAAGTGTCTGCCTTCGGCTCAGGGCGTGATCCCGGCATTATGGGTTCGAGCCCCACATCAGGCTCTTCCGCTATGAACCTGCTTCTTCCTCTCCCACTCCCCTTGCTTGTGTTCCCTCTCTCGCTGGCTGTCTCTATCTCTGTCAAATAAATAAATAAAATCTTAAAAAAAAAAAAAAAAAGAAACCCTTTCCCTGTCCCTGTCCACATTCTACTTCTCTACCCCCTGGAACAAGTTGTCTTTTATGTTAACCCAAGACTACGTTACCCAGAGGAATGGCCTTGCCAGACTCATTACTTCCCTGTTGTTTTCACTCAGTTACTCACCAAATGCTCCTGGAAATCATGGTGACCGGGAACGCCAGCATCGGGGAGCATTATGTTTTTGTTGGAGTCAAGGTGTGGGACAGAATTTGGGCTCCCAGTGGGGAGAGGTCCATTTATAGAGAAGACTGATGACCCAGGTCTTAGTTCTAGCTTCACATCTGAATGATGAGCTGTATGATGCATTCTACCCTCATTTCAAATAATGGCGTGGCTAATTAAAATCAACTTGTAAGTGAGCCAGCCCCATCAACTAATATTCTGTTCACAGCTGAATTTTTATGCACTCAGAAATCTGTTGTCTCCCCCACCTTTTCCAAAGCATCTGATGTAAAATAGGTGCCTTCCCCCTGTTTTCCTCTGGGCTTTATTTTCCCTCTTTTGGTGCCCAAACTCCAGCGTTTGCAAGGTATGCATGGCACCAAGTGTTTGTTTGCTGTGCTCCCTATGTGCTCAGCATTCCTTAGAGTGAGCGGCTCCGGGGTCCCCGCTGTCCAGGACAATCCTTCCAAGGGGGATGACAATGACCAGCACAGAAGTCTTGGACTCTAGAAAGAATCTTAGCTCACTGCAGACATCCTTCTAGCCCTGCCTGTGGCACTGAGCTGTGAGAGTACTGGAGGCCACTAGATGCCACCCAGGCCTCCCCAGCATGGACTCGTAAAAGTAGGAAAGCAATTCCATCTGGGTTCCACGTGAGTCCTGTCAAATTACTGACGAACGGATGCTTTCAATGCTTTTGAGTCACAATCCAAGAGTGTCAGCCCAGTGTCTCAGCAAGCTTTGGCTGGGATAGCGTCGACCCCTCGGCCCCAGGAAGGTCCTCCCGTCCAGAGGGCAGTTTGGGGCTGACAGGGAGCACAGTGGAGGACCGGGCGAAAGCGTTGTGCCGGTGTCTGAGCTGCTCTGCCTTCCTATACCCACTTGGCACCTGTTAGAGATTATAAAAACTATATATCCCAGAAAACCTACAAAACCTGAACAGAACAATTATGATGGAACAAAGAAAGCTGCCAGAGCTATACACTACCTGCTCACCTCAGTCCCCTCAGGCCCAAACTGTTTCACAGGCCAAATCTTTCACACCGTTAAGGAAAAAGTAATCCCGATACTATTGATGCTGTTGCAGTATGTGGAGATAAAGGAAATCTTCCAAACTGATTTTATAGACCCAGCATAGTATTCATAATAAAACCTGATAAAGCATGGTTAACACACACACACACACACACACACACACACACACACACACACACACCCCAATCTGCCTTATGACCATGCACTTACCATAAAAATCCCAAATTCTAAAATAAAATGCTAGAACATAGAATCAAGCAGCATATTAGAGGATTACTACATTACATCAAGGAATGTCAAGGTTTGAATATTATAAGATCTATCAATATTGGTTCCCATGTCAACACATTATTTTTACCATATTACCTTAGGTGAGGTAT
The DNA here is from genome assembly GCF_023065955.2 of Ursus arctos. Classification (NCBI taxonomy): domain Eukaryota; kingdom Metazoa; phylum Chordata; class Mammalia; order Carnivora; family Ursidae; genus Ursus; species Ursus arctos. The sequence continues at coordinate 3,898,120 of NW_026622952.1, forward strand.
GGTGAGGCCAGATGACCATCAGGAGAGAAACCTGAAAGACTTTTACAGTTTTGTTACTCATGGTTCCCTGGAGGAATGCAGCACACTCTCCAGGCCCCTGGGGGGAAACCCTGGGTAGGTCACAAGGCCCAGAAGGGCAAACACCTTTATTGTGGTTTCTAAAGGAAATAATGGGCAAGGCTGGGCAGGCAGATTTGGCGTGTGCTACTTGAATGATCTCAGCTGGCTCTGGGGCATGGAGACTGTGCCTGGGTGTCTGGTGTCTGGCCCTGGGGCGAATAGGGCCGCATATGATAGCCTAGAGTGGGAAAACCCCCAAACAGGAGGTGATGGTGATGTGGACTTAATTAGCTGCTGAAGAAGGGGAGCCAAAGGCCCTCTGGGCAGGGCCTTCAAACTGAGTCAAGGTGACATTTAAACAGCTCTATTATGTAAGCAAAAGGAAGTAGTAACATACCATTTCAACAGATCTTAAAAATATATGTGATAAAATATAATATACCATTCCTAATTAGAAAATAATAAAAACGGAATAAAAATTTATAGAAACTGTTAATACAATTTAAAACTTTCTTTGCCATGATTCTATGTGCAAAAGCCAGCATTAGACTTGATGAACACACTGAATTCTCATTAATGTCAGAAACAAGATAAAGACGTCCATTATCAACACTTTTTTAATAATACTCTGAAGTATTAAAAAATACATATTCTGAAGTATTTTCTAATACATGGAGAAAGAGAAATAAGTGGAAATGCTCAAGTTACTTTTGCATATGATGTAACTGTACACCTGGAAAATCCAATATAATTATTAAAATATTAGAAGCTATAACAAAGTTTAATAAGAAGTCTAGATACCACCTTACGCCAGTTAGAATGGCAAAAATAGACAAGGCAAGAAACAACAATTGTTGGAGAGGATGTGGAGAAAGGGGATCCCTTCTACATTGTTGGTGGGAATGCAAGTTGGTACAGCCACTCTGGAAAACAGTGTGGAGGTCCCTTAAAGAGTTAAAAATTGAGCTACCCTATGATCCAGCCATTGCACTACTGGGTATTTACCCCAAAGATACAGACGTAGTGACAAGAAAGGCCATATGCACCCCAATGTTCATAGCAGCATTGTCCATAATAGCTAAATCGTGGAAGGAACCGAGATGCCCTTCAACAGATGACTGGATTAAGAAGTTGTGGTCCATATATACAATGGAATATTACTCGGCCATCAAAAAGAATGATTTCTCAACATTTGCTGCAACACGGACGGCACTGGAGGAAATAATGCTAAGTGAAATAAGTCAAGCAGAGAAAGACAATTATCATATGGTTTCTCTCATCTATGGAACATAAGAACTAGGAAGATCGGTAGGAGAAGAAAGGGATAAAGAAAGGGGGGGGTAATCAGAAGGGGGAATGAAGCATGAGAGACTATGGACTCTGAGAAACAAACTGAGGGCTTCAGAGGGGAGGGGGTGGGGGAATGGGATAGGCTGGTGATGGGTATTAAGGAGGGCACGTATTGCATGGTGCACTGGGTGTTATACGCAACTAATGAATCATCGAACTTTACATCAAAAACCAGGTACGTACTGTATGGTGACTAACATAATATAATAAAAAAATATTATTATAAAAAAAAGAAGTCTGGTTACAAAATTAATATATAAAAACATACATCCATTGCCAATCAGTTATAAGGTATAATAGAAAAATAAGATGTTATTTAAAGTAGGAGAAATATCTAGGAATTAAATTAATAAACAATATGTAAAACTGATATACAGGAAACTTTAAATTCTACTAAAGATCTTAAAATAATATTGAATAAATTGACTAAGAAACTAAGAAAGTTCACTAATATAAAAATTCTTTATACATGTTCTCTGAATTAATATTTTAAAATTGCAGTAAAAAAGCAAATTGGAATTTGGAGAAATTGATTACAATATTTTGAAAGTAACCTGAAGGAATAACTTCTTTTCTTTTTTTAAAGATGAATAACAAAGTAAAAGAAACTTTACCAAAAATGTAATTTTCATACTGAAATTTTAAAATGTTTATATTGGTACAGTAATAGATAGGTAAATAGACCAATCACTGTAATACAATAGTAAGAAATAGATCTTACTATAACTGGGGGATTTTGTGGGTGATAAAGGTAGTGGCGGGGGAAAGGTATACCATTTGCATTATATTAAGACAACTTGTTAACCTTTAGAAAAAAAATCAGAGGCAAATTTATTAAAGATTTGAATGTGAAAAGATGGAAACAAATATAAATGAATTTCTTTACACAATTGCAGTATGAGACATTTCTGAACATGACAAAAACCAGGCAACCATTAAAAAAATTAATCTATTTGATTCCTTAAAGGTAAAAATAAAAAATAATAAGTCATAAAGAAGTGACAACCTGAAAAATATTTATAATGCATTAATAAAGGATTAATTTTCTCTATTTTATAAATATATAATTATTTTAAGTTGATAAGACAAAGAACAAACAACCTTTTACAAATTGGGAATTCAATAATTCTATTTTAATAATTTCTTCTGGAGAGATATTCGTACAAGTATGCAAGCCTGTGTTTAACAGTAAAATAGTTGTAGTGTTATTTTTAACGGAAGAGAGGAAAGAACAAAGGAAGGAGGGAGGGAGGGAATGGGGAGAGACTGGGACACAGAGATAGGGAGAAAAAAATCTTTAAGAGGAGATCTATCAATTAGAAATTGGCTCTAGATAAAATCTTTCTTAGAAAAATAGAATATTTCTTTCTCTTTAAATCCAAATGTGCTATCTGGAAGGCTTTGGGATTTTTTTGAATTTCTATTTAAAAAAGAAATTTCTGCTTTTATACTCCATATTTTCCTTGTATTAGCAAGGATTCAATGCCCCATTAAATAATATGTAAAATTCAGTGAAATAGATAAGATAAAAAGTAGCATCAGTAAAAATAGAGAAAAAAATGAGAAAGCCAAAAGGGCCCATGTTTTTGAAATGTTGTTTCACAATTTAAACTGAGTTTTCTGGTGGTCCAAGCAAAGCAAAAAAAAAAAAAAAAAAAAACATAGAAGAAAATCACAATGCATAAGTGATTTTTTTTTTTTTATGTTGAACACAGATTATTTTTAGTCTTCAATTTTAAAGAACTTCTTGCATGGATTTTTAGATTACTTATTTTTGAATGTAGGGGACACTGGACAATGTAGCAAAATTCATTTTCAACAATATTATTCCTATAATATATACTGTAGCAGGTTAAAATTGAATAAGCCATTCCAGATATTTCCATGACCATTTTCAAATGCCACTATTTGGCAAATGTGATCCTGGAGAAATGGCAGATAGAGAAGAAGCGTTTTGAACCCAGAGAATCAACAAAGCATAATGATTTAGACATTGAGCAATGTCTCTGGATCAGAGTGCTGGAGGTTGAAATCTCTACTCCACCACCTGATGCAAGATCTTTGGGAAGTTGCCTTAGCCCATTATGCCTCAGTTTCCTTTTTTTGTAAAGTAAGAATAAAAATAATCACTAATTCATGGGGTTGTGATGATTAAACTACTTAATATATGTAAAATGTTGAATAATACATGGTATATAGGAAGCATCAAAGTAGTGTCAGCTAAGAAATGATGTATTTTATCATATTAATCTTAGACTCATATTCAGAATGCAAACAACTGAAAAAGATTTTTAAAAACACTGTTATTTGTCAAGATGAATAATAGTTCCCTTTAATCTTTGCACATTAAAAAAAGCAGTCAATTTCTAGAAAACCACACGTAAATCGTTATTGTACTTTATTTCACATTTGTTCTTCCAGTTTTCCTTGTATAAATCCATCAATTCTGGGTATTCATATGGTTCATTTTGTGGACAGAAAGGAGCTGGATGATTACAAGTGTGGAAAGATATTTCTACCAGGACAGCAGGAGTTTAGCTGGCACATTTACAAGCATGACGTTTCTGTGCTGGGCTCGGAATTCAGAAGAGAGAAAGTTTCAGAGTGAAGGACCAAGAGGCACTTTATAGGAACAGAGTAGCTTTGTTACTTAGGGAATAGCTTTCCAGTGTATCGTAAAGAGTCTTTCCTCTGCCCAGTGGATTTCTGGGTTGAAGACTAGTTTCTCATTAGGGAGTGACCCAGACTGCATGATCAGAAGATTCAGGCCAGCCTACCACTGAAATTTGAGGTTCCAGGGAGGTCAGGAACCTGCATGTTTAAAGTGGTTTAGGTCACGTCTGGATCAAAACATGAACCATCTGGTCGTTTCTTGTGACCCAGAGGCCAGTGCAGAGTTCCTTAGAGTAATTTAAAAAAATACACATGCCTAGGCTATACTCTAGGGATAGTGACTTAGTTGAGCTGGTTTAGAATTTTTAAAAAGCCCCCATGAGATTTTGATGTGTTACCCCAACTGAGGATTACTACCTTAAAAAATAGATTCACATCCACAGATATACGTGGCCAAAGGGGGAGGTTAGCGTTCAGAACTTTTATAGACACCACTCAGATTTTCAGCCAGATATATGCGGCCCTTTAAAATCTGGATACAGTTGTCTCAAATGCTCAGTACGAATCCCACAGAAAGACCACTGCCTCACTGCAATGTCTTCCAGTTTGAGGGATATTATATTTGCCTGGTGACCTTTGGCCTTAAGCTTCAATTTCTGCTAAAACCATTCAGTTTATGGCTTCTTTGTTGTTATTCTGGTTTTTTTGTTGTTGTGGGGTTTTTTTGTTTTTTTTTGTTTTTGCATTGTCCTAGCTCCGTCCTATATCAAGCCATATGTACAGCTAAGTTCCTGTCCTTAATTTTCATGGAAAACCCCTCACAGATTGTTGTGCATTTCTCAGAATTACAGAAGTTTTGTGGAAGGTGGAATGGGATCAAGTTGCCATAAGCCATATAGGCTCTGAGTGAATACACACCCCTGATCTTAAGAAGTGATGGCCTTTAAAGCTTCCTAGATTTCACGGGACTTCTCTGCTACTTGTCCTTCCTCTATCCTCCATCTTGCTCTGACTCCTGTGTTACTCTTCATTTTTAAAATTAACTTTATTAGTTTATTTCACATAAACCAAACTGTATTCACTCCAAGTATACAATTTGATGAGTTTTGACAATTGTATACATAGTATAACCACTGCTGCAATCAGGACGAAGAATGTTTACATCACCCACAAAAGTTTCCTTATGCTTTTTTACAATCCAACCTCTCTCCCCCCAGCTTCGTGCAATCCCTACATGCAGGTGACTTCTTGTCACCATAGATTAGTTTGCATTTTATAGAATTTTCTAGAATTTTCCTTTTTTTAAAGAATTTGTTTATTTATTTGACATAGAGAGAGAGAGAGCGCACGCACAAGCAGGGGGAGCAGGACAGGGAGAAGCAGGCTGCCCGCTGAGTACGGAGCTCAATGCGGGGCTGGATTCCAGGACCCTGGGATCATGACCTGAGTCGAAGGTAGACGCTGGACTGACTGAGCCACCCAGCCACCACTAGAATTTTATAGAATTTTCTGAAAATAAAATCATAGTATTTAATATCTTGTGTTTCTTTTCTGTGCCTGGCTTCTTTCACTCAGTATAACGATTCTGAGATTCACCCATGTTTATTCCTGGGAATGTGTCGTAGTATCTCATGGTATGGATAGACCTCACTCTGTCTACCCATTCAGCTGCTGATGAGCATTTGAGTTGTCTCTAGTTTGGGACTATTGCAGTACAAATCCCACAAATACTGAAGCATTTGTGTACAAGCCTTTGTGTGGACCTATGTTTTATTTATCTTGGGTAAATGCCTCGAAGTGGAATGGCTGGGTCATATGATTAGCATATGCTTCAATTAAGAAAATGTCAAAGCCTTGTATGTTTTACCATTAGCAGCGTATTAAAGACATAGTCGTACCACATCTTTGCCAACAATTGGTACTGTCAAGTTTTGGAGTGGGAGGCTTGTTGTTTTTTGGTTTAGGATTAAAATGGGTAGGTAGTAGAACGATGTTTTATTTTTCAGTTCTAGAATTTCTATTTTATTCTCTTTTATATTTTCTATCTCTTTGCTAAGAGTCCTGTTTTATATTTATTACATGTGTATTTCCCAAATAGTGGCTTAAAAAATCCTTATCTGGTAATTCCAACATGTGGGACTTCTCAGGATTAGCCTCTATTCTATGTCTTTTTCCTTAAGAATGACTCCCATTTTCCCGGTTATTTTTAGATCAGGTAATTTTGGAGTACCCTGGACATTATCAATGTTATTTTATGGTAACTCTGGATTCCATTGCTTTTTTTCTTGAAGACTGTTCATATTTTTTTTTCTTCTAGCAAACAACACATTTGATTAGATTCAGACTTAAGTCCTTCTTCACCTGCAGTGCACACAGGACAAAGCTCAGATCACATCTTTTAGTCTTCGCTGAAAGCTGTTTTGAGTCTGCTAACATGTGCACTTGTCAGGCACCAGCCAGATACTGAGGCAAAGTTTACATAGGGGACTTGGAGCTTTTCTTTGCGACTTTCTCATTCCCACCTTCTCTCTTCACTTTTGGTGGCTGGGGTTCCTCATACACTTCCCTTTCCTTCTTAAGTACAGAAAGATAGTTGCTTTTTTTGGTTTCCCTTTCAAAATCTCTCTGCTTTTGTTCATTTTCAGTGCCTTCAGATGGCTGTATTTGGTAATGTGCTCAATGTTTATTTTTATCTGTGGGTGGGTCAGTTAAGGGTTATGCTTTTATACCATAAGCAAAATTCTCTTGTTCATGCTAACATCTAATGCTCTCATCTTTCCTGCTAAGAAGGTAACTATTTCTTGCAGATTTTTTTTTTTTGCCTTATTCCAACCCATCTTTTTAAGGTCTTACCTTCCACCCTCAAGTGACTGATGGTGTTTTCCAAAATAAAAATAATCCTATCCCTAAGACAAATTTGGGTGCCAGCTGTTAAGATAGATGATCTTTCTTTCTTTGCCTGTCTTTCTTTTCTTTTCTTTCTTTCTTTCTTTCTTTCTTTCTTTCTTTCTTTCTTCCTTCCTTCCTTCCTTCCTTCCTTCCTTCCTTCCTTCCTTTCTTTCTTTCTTTCTTTCTTTCTTTCTTTCTTTCTTTCTTTCTTTCTTTCTTTCTTTCTTTCCTTCTTTCTTTTGTTACCAAGCCACAGAACCAGTAATTCAAGATGAGAGTGGGGCAATAAACACAAGGAAGACTGAGCATGGAACACTATCAGACATTCTATTGTTCTGCATACTATGATCAGTTGAAAATGAGACTGAGAGAGAACAGTGAATGACTGTTAGCAATCACCTTAACTAAATAAGAAAAGCAGCCCAGAGTGCAAAGTGGCTGTTTTAGAACTGAAGCGGAGAAAGGCCCTGTAATTGGATGACTGGATACGAGGAAGTGCGGTGGGGGCACCGTGTGCCATCTATAACAAGGTTTGGGGCAGATGACAGATAATGACTTAGAAAAGCAGACATCGAACTGAAGCTCTGAGTCGTTTGCAAGGAGAGGACCATTCCCACCTCCTTAGCAGGGAGAGATTGGAAATAAAAACCAGAATGACATCATCCCAGCATGACTCTGATCAAAGCGTTGAATGACTTTGTACATTTTGTAGTATGGTCACCTACTGATAGTTTGTGTTTGCGTCTTCCTGGAGTTTTAGAGAACTAATCCTATTCCTGTCTGGTTGGACACTGTCATGCTGTGCATGCAGGCACATTTCCTGCTGGGGCTCAGAAGTCATTGTACAAAAACGGCTCCGGAGAGATGCTAGAGGGAGACCCCGGGAACTCTCCCAGGAAATAAGGTTTCCATCTGAAAATTAAACTATTTAACCGTAAAAGGTTTCCTGGGCCAATCCAATTATTACTTTCTTAGCAATGTGTGTGTGTGTGTATATATATATATACATATATATATATATATTCCTCCTCTTGGACTCCCTGGGGTAGCTGCACCACACATTAGCTGCTCTCTTTCCTCTGTGTTCAGTCCCTTGGATCTAAACAACTGCTCACATCACTATCATTCTAAAGACAACATCCTCAGTCTCATATCTTCCTCTAAACTAAACTCCATCTACTCTCTCTAGCTCTTGGTCGAGCTACCTGAAAGAGTAAGTTTACATTTTCTCTCGACTTCTTTGTCTCCAAGTCACTTCTTCGCTCATTAAAAAGTATTATTATGAAGTGTTTCAAATATTCAAAAACAATATAAGTCACGTACATAGAAGCTATGAATGTCATTACCTGTGAAATCTTTGCCTATCTTAAGAAATGGAGTGTTAGCAGCAGCACTGAGCCCCTGGTGCATTTGTGTGCAGTGGGCTCTCTCCTGCCCACCTTGGGGTTCCATTATTCTGATTTTTGTGTTTTTCATTCTCCTTCCATCCACCATAGTTTTACCCATCTGTAAGTATCATTTAGTGATTTGTTAATTCTTTGCATATTTTCAACTTTATATAATTTGTCATGTATTTTTTTCTATACTGATATTTCCTGTCAATTTGTTAGTAAGAATTTTTGTTTTGCATTAACTGGCTGTACCATTCATTTTCACTGGTGTATAACACTCCACTGCATGACTAGAGTTGAATTTTTTTTTCCGTTCTGTCTGAATGACATTTGAAATTCTTTCAGATTTTATCATTTAAAAAAAAAGTTTGTCTTTCCACTTTATTCTTAGGAGCTCTTATCTACTTTTATAACCTTTAAATATATTCGCAACATTTAATTTCCCTCATTTAGACTCAAATATTCAAATTTTGTTGGAAATTTCCATTTGTGTATCTCCCAGGTACCCCATGCACATAATCTTTGATTCCTCCTTATTCTTCATCCTGCATCTAATTGCTTATGAAAATTTTTACCTACAAGATATTCTGGAGTCCATTCCCTCCTTGGCAACCCTACTATCCAAGTTTAGTCTTTTATAGTTTCTTACTTGGGCTGTTGAAATAATGACCCAGTGAGTTTCTGTGCTCTGCCCTCTTAGTTACAACCACCAGAGCGATTTCTCTAAAATGCAACTTGACCATATCACTTCCTAATTTTAAATATCCCCTGATATTTAATCATATGAAATCCAAGCTCCTACCGTGATATACAGGCACTTCACAGGTTCCTCATTCAGATCCCTTATTCCTCCCTGTTTACACTTCAGAAAATAAACACTATGTGATTGTCTTCCTCCAGACCTTGCATATGTAGCTTCCCTGGTAGCACACCCTTGCACCTTTCTTCAGCTGACTACCTATTTATTTATCAAGATTCGACTCACTGTTACCTTCTTATTGTGCCCTGTTCCTACTTCTCTCATGGACCTCAATTCATTGTTGAAGTATGAGTGTACATGGCTACATTTTCTTCTAGAATATCTAACAAACAGAATACCTTTTATTTTTATATATTGAGCACTTAGTACATTGTCTAGCTAATATTTTCTCAAAATGAAGAGAGAACTGTTTTTTTTTATATAATGATTTTTTATTATATTATGTTAGTCACCATACAGTACATCCCCGGTTTCCGATTTAAGGCTCGATGATTCATTAGTTGTGTATAACACCCAGTGCACCATGCAATACGTGCCCTCCTTACTACCCATCACCTGCTTATCCCATTCCCCCACCCCCCTCCCCTCTGTAGCCCTCAGTTTGTTTCTCATAGTCCATAGTCTCTCATGTTTCATTCCCCCTTCTGATTACCCCCCCTTTCTTTATCCCTTTCTTCCCCTACTGATCATTCTAGTTCTTATGTTCCATAGATGAGAGAAATCATATGATAGTTGTCTTTCTCTGCTTGACTTATTTCACTTAGCATTATCTCCTCCAGTGCCGTCCATGTTGTAGCAAATGTTGAGAACTCGTTCTTTCTGATAGCTGAGTAATATTCCATCGTATATATGGACCACAACTTCTTAATCCAGTCATCTGTTGAAGGGCATCTCGGCTCCTTCCACGATTTAGCTATTGTGGACAATGCTGCTATGAACATTGGTGTGCATATGGCCCTTCTCTTCACTACGTCTGTATCTTTGGGGTAAACACCCAGTAGTGCAATGGCTGGATCATAGGGTAGCTCAATTTTTAACTTTTTAAGGGACCTCCACACTGTTTTCCAGAGTGGCTGTACCAACTTGCATTCCCGCCAACAATGTAGAAGGGATCCCGTTTCTCCACATCCTCTCCAACAATTGTTGTTTCTTGCCTTGTCTATTTTTGCCATTCTAACTGGCGTAAGGTGGTATCTCAGTGTGGTTTTGATTTGAATTTCCTTGATGGCTAATGATTTTGAACATTTTTTCATGTGTCTGTTAGCCATTTGTATGTATGAAGAGAGAACTGTTGACCTGAAGTACAGGTCAAAGTCTTTCATTGGACTCTACCACTGTGGTGTGAATGAAATACACTTTGAGACCACCAGTCTTCTTTTCCTCGATTTTCAAGCAAATTTCTGATGTCTAATTAGTTTTCTTAGTACCTTAGAATATATAGCATATGGTCTCTATAAAGAGATACATACTGTTGTAAATTGAGCGTGCTGGTGTCACTCTGTACCCCCACTTAGTGTTCCCAGTTACTACTGCTAAATGACAAACCTACCCCCAAATTAATGATATAAAACAATAACCACTTTATTGTGCTCACCTATTCCGAAGGCCAGAAGTTCAGACAGGGAACAGAGGGAATGCCATATCTCTGCTCGAGTGCCTTAAACAGCTGGGGTCTGGAACCGACAGGGCCCTTCTTCACTCACATGCCTGGTACCTGACAGTACTGACTCCATCTTTGGCTCTCCACCTCGCTCACATTCACTTGATGACCTCTCTTGAGGCTATGTGTTATGGGCCCCTTGGAGAGTAATATGGATTCAATTAGAAATGTCTGCCAAGGCTAGGATGGAGGGAGACTTGCTTTGGGTTCCCATTAATCTGTTAGAGAGTACAGTATTACCCTTTTTTGACACATGGGTGGTGCCTCAAGATCTAATTAAGGTTATCTGTCAATTAGATGCCTGTGAACCCTTAGGTCTCACTACAATGCCCTCCTGCACATCCCCTCACTCTATAAAATCTGTGGACCAAGGTCTGGACTTGGTGGAGAATCACTGTACCATGCCTGGATTGTCATTCCCCTGATTTCCGCCCCCCTCCCCTGTCAGTAAGTTACCCTGAATAAAACTCCAGGCAAACTGAGGACAGTCCCGCCCCCCATCTTCTCACACCTAGGCTGGGTCACTTGATGTCTTGAATACTCACACATGGTATCTCCAAGTAGCACAAATTTCTTGCAGAACAGTCCCTGAGTCCTGAGAGGGAGCCTCTCCAAGAGAATTATGTGGAAGCTGTCCGGCTTTTTGTGACTCGTCAAATGGAATCATTTCTGCCACACATGACTGGTTGAAGCAGTCATAACTTCATTAGTCTGGGGACTAATAAAGCATAACATCTATACATCTGAGACTGATGACTAGACTCATGTATGGGGTTGCTTTCAGGAAGCTCTATCTGAGTGCCCAGCTGGCATCCTATCTAGTGTTCCTCCTAGGGAGGTCCTCAGCCAGGAGGAATGATTGGTTTCTTATTTACCTGGCCTCCCTGGGACAGGTGGCATTATTACACATTAGTAAGAAGAATACTTTCTCAGTTTCAAGGTGTTAGGCCTTATTTGTTTCAGGGGCATCTCTAACCTTTAAGATTGTTCATCTGGGAATAAACATGACCTTTTGTGATGCATCTCAGGGCCTCCCTGTGGAGAACAGACTGTGAGGATATTACTCTGATGATCCCAAGCAGTCATTTCCCATGATCTCATTCTTTTTTCTCTCCCCTCTTGTTATCAGTCAAGTTTTTTTAGATCTTGGAGAAACAACATATTGCTCCAGGGAACAAGATATTTTCCATAAATGCAGGCTTCGCCCTAGGCCCAAACACACCATATTCTGGAATCAGTCCCCTCATTCAGTTAACACTGACGTTTAGCAGGCAAGATAGCCTGCAGCCTCTGGAACCAACCACAGCTCCTCAGTTCCCATGTGCCTTTGGCCTTTCCTTGTCAGTCTCCACACCCAGTCCCTGCCAACCACCACCACTACTCATTCCTTTCCACGAGGGTGAACACTTGCTGCATCTCTCACTCTGGATGGCTTCCTTCTGGACAGAGATACGTATATTGTCCCAACCTATCGGAGGATGGATTACATACAGGTAGCCTATCTGAAAAGCCAGACCATTTCGACATCTTGGGAAGAATTTCAGGGTGTACTTCACAACTTCCCAGATACACAGGCTTCTTTCAGAGCTGCACCCAGACTTCTGGGCTCTTCCTTGTGGCTCCTTTGCTATCAAAGGCACATCTGTTTCTTGCCATCCAGCCTCAGGGCCCAGCTTCTGAAAAGGCACCATGTCAAAGCCCACTTTGAGGCCAGTGCCCTTGTTCCCAACGTTCTTCTTTTCCCAGTGCCATGCTTAATGGTTTTCCCACCTGGTTCTCTGGGAAATGATTAAATAATTAAATTAAATGATTAAAGAAGGGTTTAACAGTTATAGGGGCAAGGCATGATAGGGGGAGAAGAAAAACCCATTCCTACAACAGAAATTTTAGTGTACTACAAGAACAGACAACCCAGAACTCAGGAGGTAAGCCATTTTGTTATGGAAAAGTTCTAATTTGTTCTGATTTTGTTGTGTTCTTCTTTTTCTTTTGACTTCTGTCTCCATAGATAATGTGCCACTTCAGAGCAGGGGTGCTGGTTGTGCTGTTTTCTTGAAGGGATGGGGAGATGACGGAAAATCTGGTTAGCAATTCTTAGCATCAAAGTTAGCAGATTTGTCCCCTGGCAATTGGCTCCTGCTGCCAGGGGTTGGCTGGGCCTGTGGTGTTGTGACTGCAGGACCCTAGGCCCCTGCTTCGGTTTCCAAATGGGATCATCCCCGGGCAGCTAAGCTGTTGCCTTTTGTCAGACTCTCTGGGTGCATCCTTTACAGATAAGTGGGCTGCCGCCCTGCCATATGGGTTGCTAATGGTGCAGCTGCCCCAGCAGAGCTGCGCACTCGGGGCTGAGGGGGATGGGCGTGCTGAACAAATGGTGCCTGACACCAGAAGACAGCACACTGTCTGGGAAGCTCCCTGGGGCTTAAGTACATATTGATGGAAGCCGAACACAATGCCTCAGAAATCTTACCCGCTGCACACCCAAACCTGCCTGCTCTGAACCGAAGGTGTTGAGCGTGTCATGCCACTCTCCCTGGGATTAAACGCTTTGACTGTTTGGTTGGGTATTACAGATGATGATTCGGGAGCAAGAGTGAGTTGGGATCTTCCCTGCCACTTCATAACAGCATGGAATTTTCCGAGTCTCAGTTTCCCTCTTTGTAAATCAAGGATACTGATACCCATCTTAGAGGGTTGCTGTCATGATTACTTCAGAAAATGGATATAAAGCACTTTGTACAGTGCCTGGTAAAATGATCATGGGCTATGCAGTCGGACTGACTTGGATAGTAATCCTGGCTTTGCCATCTACTGGCAGTGGGACTTTGGGAAGGAAATAATGTGTTAAGGGACTCAGTTTGTCTGTTTAATGGCTTATCCATCTTTTCTTAATCAGTTGCATTGGAATTAAAGGACAGTTTATGACCATAGGAAAGTGTCTAGCATGTATTAGAGGAGTAAAAATTCCGTTTCCCTTCCTTTGTCTGCCCCAGCTTGCTCTTACTCATCTGGCATCCATGTAGGAGAGCACCTTCCCTGCCACCATCAACTGTTTATCAAGGTCAATGCGGACTTGCCTGTCAGGACCTTGCTGGAGATTCCATGCCTCCAGTTCACCACTGCGGTCAGGAGTGGATTTTTCACCTGAGCTGGCAAGAAAGAAAGGTGCATTAATGTGGCACCTTCAAACTATACGTTCACAAGGACCAATAACCATCCCTGAAAGGCACAGGCCCAGGATTTACATGTGTGGTGAGTCATGATTCACCTCATTCCTTCCAGACCACCACAATGAGATCAAAAGAGAGTGTATGAAGTCATTTTGCTCTGTTTAAAAATATGGGCCTTGGCTATAGAATATAAACTAGCATGTAAGCTATTCCTAAATGGAAGAGGCATTTGATGGGAGAAGAAAAAGAGAGAATCAAAGGGAAAAGGAAACAAAGGGAAACTCAAGGACAGTGACTGAAACAGAACGTTACAGAAAGAGTTCAGGTCTATGGAGGCAGATATAGGAGCTTGGTGGCAAAGGGAGGGTGACAGGAAAGAAAGAGGGAGAAAGATGGATTAAGCAACACCTCTTAGCACCTGCTAGCCTCCTACTCAGCTGACTGGCTCTGAGATGGAGAGAGACATCCCAGGAAGGGGCCCTGCTGCCGCCCTGGTCCTTCATTCAGTACACTGCCACCAAGTCTGCCAGGCGTCCCTAGGGTCTGGAATGACCTGGGCAAAGAAAGCTGGAGATGTCTCAGATGTCTTTGTGCCACTGATGTAAGAGGTTGAGAGTAAGAAGGCTGCACCATAAATTCTGTGGCTGAAATTCAAAGCAGGATGGCAGAGCTGGACTGTTGTACTTAAGGAGGGAGTCTTGTAATGATGAAAGCTGGGACATTGAACAACCATCTCGGGCATTCCAGGATCATCACAGTCCAGGTCAGAGCTCTGACAAGGTGCTCGGGACACCCTGGAGCCTTTCACAGCTGTTACTTACATCTGATGTTTCAGTGTACCCAAGAGTCAGTAGCTGGGGAGAGAGAGCTGCAAAATTATTGCTTACATTTTTCAGACGGGAAAAGCAAGTATTGGCTTATTAGAATTAGAGTATAGAAATGGAAGAGATCTTGGTTATAAATGCTTTCCAAAGGGATTTGCAATGGCTCACCATAAACACAGAGATCCATATATACTGAAGCTGTTAACAAAGACTGAAAAGGTGAAAGGGACAGAACAAAGAAGAGACATAAACAAACCCAAACTCCAAACTCCTCTTTAAAATCTGCGCAACTGGAGCTTAAGCTTCCTAGCAACCAAGACAAAGAAAAACAAATGAACTCCAAGAGCATCTAATCCAACCCCTCATTTTATGGATTAGGAAATGAAGGTCTATATTATTTTTAAAAGCTTTTCATCAATGAAATGTGTTTCTGTAGTTTCTGTAGCTAAGCCTGGAATTATTTCCACTTTAATGTTTCAGATTGATTTTTTTTTTTCAAATGGGCTTTTTCACAGGGCACTGCTGACCTCCCAGAAACCAATTACGCATCAGAGCAGTGCAGGGTGCTACATGGAAAGTTAACCTTCGAGGTGCTATAACAGTTCACGCAACAAGAAAACAGTGCCTTTACTATGAGTGCCATTCTCCTGACTCTCTGTGAGCCACATATTCTAGAAGCCTCCTCTACTCCCTTCAGTCAAATCACCCCAGGGTCCTATACCCTTTTATCTCTGTCACCATACTGCCCTTACGTCCCCCCAGCTCTCCACTTCTGCTCATGTTTCTTGAGCATAGGGCAAAGTGAGAGGAGTCCCACGAGAACCCTGGCTTGATACAGAATATCTGCTGAAACTTACCCCAGGTGTTGGCAGTCAACTAGCAGGTCATCCAGCAAGTCAGAGAACAGAGTCCTCCCACTTGACCCTTGGTGGTGCACCAGGAAAGGAACGTTGCCTCTCCATGGTTTTTCAGAGGCAACAAGTGGACTGATGGAAATCTGAAGATTCTGAAGCAAGAGGGAGGAAAACCTTTGAGAGACAGCCCTGTTGTGTCCCTGAGGTGATGGGAATTGTGACCCTTGGCTGCCATCACAATGAAGAGCACTCTGGAGTAAAGCGAGGACTTGTCATGCATTCTACACTCACGCGTCTTCCTACCCAAGGCACAGTATTGGATCTGCTGCGTCTCTCCCACCTCTCGTCCCAGCTGGCACTGCAGCAAGTAGCTCTACATGGGTTGCAAACACCTGCACACAAGTACAGCCTAGCAGAATCTCACTTCACCCCTGTGCCAGGTGCCCCTTGCTCCCTATTTCAGGGTTTCTTGGCTTGGCAACTTGTAAGTGTGAACTGTGGGGTAAGACTTTGGTCAGGGGGAGATAGGGGCAATTTATAGCACTTCTTGGTGGATGCTCCTCAAGGACACAACAACCTGTCATGTTTAATGATGACTCTTGCCTCAGGGTGTTTTGGGTTGTCTATCTCCTCTTCCCCTCTTCATTCTCCTCACTCCTCTGTCCTGCTCTATGAAGTTCCTTAGTGAGCTAAAAGCATGAGAGCCTCTACTTTGGGCCCAGCTTTTTGTGGAAACTGGGCAGAGATAAGTACTCACCTTCTGAGCCATTTCTCCTGCTTTTAATCATACTGGATTGGGCTTTCTGGTCAGGATCACTGAGAGGAGTTCAATTCTACGGTAGATTTAATTTTTAGTTTTGGCCACCTAGAATTGACTTGTTTTCTTAAAAAAAAAAATTATTTTCTTGTGGTAGTCATCTCTTCTCCCCTCCTGGTTATGCAGAGCCAGTGAAGTTGGTTCCAAATCTAGCTCAAGGAGCAAACATGTGGTTTAGCACCAGCCCATCAGAACACTGTATACCCCCAACCAGGGGCTGATCAAGGATGGTCACATGACCCAAACTGAGCCAATACAACACTATAAAAACATTTATCGGGACTGGATAAGAGGCATATTTTCTAGGCCCAAACCTGGAAAATGTGGGAATAGAGCTTCTGCAACCATCCTGCTACCCAAGAGGGGAAGCCATCTCATGATAGCTCCAACATAGAGAAAGCAGAGCTCACAGAAATCAGAATCTGGTAAAATAGTTTGACCAGAGTCTTCCTTCCTGCCTTCCGCATCAATCTATGGCTGAGACCCTAGACTTTTCATTTATTTGAGCCAATAAATTCCCTCTTTGCTTAAGCCTTTTTTATTGTTGTTCATTTGCAACCTAAGGAATCTTGACTGATTTAAGGGTACAAATTTGCAACTAGTAGATAAATAAATCTTGGCGATATAATGCTTAGTATTGTGACCATAGATAATAATACAGTATTACAAGCATCAAACCTGTTAAAGACTAGATCATAAATATTCCCACCACAAAAAAGAAATGATAATTACGTGACTCGATAGGGGTGTTAACCAATGTTACAGTGGCCTTCATGTTGTAATATAAAATGTGTCAAATCAACCCATTGTTCACCTTAAGCTTACACGGTGTTATATCGTGCAGTTAAGAAAAAATCTTGACTAGAATGTTTTCTAAAATTTATTTGTATTAAATGTTGAAGATAGAAAAAAGAATATTTGTAAGATTTAAAGAACAGCCACAATTCAAACTCCCAATTATTTGCCACCCAGTTTAAGAAAGAAAACGTGGCTGTTTAAAGGTCTCTGTAGCCTCTCCTGGATTCTAAGCTTTTCTGTACACATTCAGAAGTAGCCACCACCTTGAATTTTGTACGATTCCCTTGCTTTCCTTTATGATTTTAGCACATGTTTGTATCTCTAAGTAATTTATTGTGGTTTTGTATGATTTTCAACTTTATATAAATGCAGATATGGTGTATATATTCGTCTTGCTTTTTATTTATTTATTTTTTTCTGTGTTCATGATTTTATTTTTTTATAATAATTTTTTATTATATTATGTTAGTCACCATACAGTACAGCCCTAGTTTTTGATGTAAAGTTACATGATTCATTGTCTTGCTTTTTAAATTCAACATTATATTCTGGGATTCTTTGGTATTGCTGCATACAGTTATAATACATTTACTTCGATGTATGCACACACTACAATTTTTTTCTGGCTGTAAAAAGACATTTTTATTTCTAGATTTTTTTCTGTTTGATATTACACACAACTCTCATATAAACATTCTTACATATGGGTCCTCATGTACGTGTATATAAGTTTCTTTAAGGTTGGTATGCAGGAGAGGATTCTTTCCATTGTAGTTTACTTTAAGTTTCTTATTTACCAGATAAGTACAAATTGTTCTTTAGAGTGGTTTTACTAGTGTATAATTCCATAAACCATGAATAAGCATAGTTTTTTCCATAATTTCTCCCAATCTCGGTATTATCAGACTTTAACTGTTTACCAATAATGATGGGTGTGACATTATATCTCTTGGGTGGTTTCAACTTATATATTTTTTTCTGATCAGTAATAATGTTGAAATCATAACTGTATCATAAGGATTTGATCACTGTTACCTCTAAAGGTAAAAAATATATATTATCATCTGTTATTTTAAAATGAACACTTGACAGACATGTTTGATTAATTAATGAGAAAACCAACAAAATAGTGAAGTGTTCATGAGAATTGGAAAGAAGGAAGAATTTGTCATGGCTGATGCTTGGATGAGATGGCTACAGTTCATACAAAACTAGTTAATATCCTATTGTGTAATAAGACTCCAATTTGGGGGATTATTCCCCCTGTAAGACAGAAATCATTTGCATCTATGCCAAACAGACAAAAATTTGGCATTTCCATCAAAAATTATTTGCAGTGCTGTAAGTTTTTCATAAGTTATCATTTATCCATACAGAGTTGAAAACTACCTTAATCAATAGTAAATAACAAGTCAAACAAAGAACAACATTCCAAGAGGAGACATTGGCACAATTTTTCTGTAAAAAACAAGATAGTAAATATTCAGGGCTTTGTGAATCCTATGATCTCTGGGGGAGGTATTGATCTCTACCCATGAAAGCAACCATAGACAATACGTAAATAAATGAACATAGCTGTTCCATGACATTTTATCAATTTATCCAAAAAAAGATGATGGCAGTCTTTGACCTATAGACACACTTTGTAGACTCCCAACCCAGAGAATCTGACAATCCACAGATGGGCCTGCCAGAAGACATTCAGAAAGAACATTCAATAATCCTTCTGGTCTGTTTTTATAGTTTAGATAATTTTCTTAAAAGTCTCCCTTTGGATCATGAGTATCACCAAAGATTATTCTTGACCATGGAAAAGCTGATCTCATTGTGCTGGGGCCTAATTCATTTACATAGTTGCAGTAAAAGGTGTTAATTTACATATATAAGACACCTTTTATGCTGTCAGCAAATCTAGGGCCCTATGGTCTTAAGCAACTTGTAAGGCCAGAAAATTAACTTCTGCCTGGAGAAATGAAATTGTTGCAGTATTTCACAGATGTCTCACATTGCTCTTATTTTCTCTTCTAATTTGAGGCCAGGGAATCAAACTCAAAACATTCATCTCTACCAGTTTTATCTGCAATATGTATAAGTAGGGGTGAAATCCTCTCTCCTTTACTACAGTGTCTGGCCGGTCAGAACGTAGCCTTTCCTTATTACCCATATGGGTAGGAAGGTTTAAGGCAGGGCTCAGCATACTCTCTATAATGGTCCAAATTATAAATATTTTATACTTTGAGGACCATGAGGTCTCTGTTACAACTACTCAAATCAGCTGTTATAGCACAGAAGCGCCATAGACAATATGTAAACGAATGGGTGTGCTTGTGTTCTAATAAAGCTTTATCTACAAAAACAGTTGGTGGGTTGGATTTGGGCCACAGGCCCTCGTTTGCCAACTTCCTCTTTAAGCCATACAACAGGTTCTAGCCCAGTTTTCTTGTCATATTTCATAGAAGATAAAGAAGAACTGCCCAATACTCCAAGACAAATTTGTCATTTTAATAGAGAGGAAACCTAATTCCTGGTTTGCATCAGGATAATATTTGATACTAAAGGAATGACAGCTCTTTAAAGAGATTTTCGAATAAACTCATTAAAACCAGGACACCTTTGGCAATATGTTAGAACATTTTATGACTTCTTTTCAGACTTATTTGCATATACCATAATTCAAGGCCAATAAAATTACCTTCGGCAAAAGAAATTCAGATTTTGTTCTTCACTATCCTCTTTCACATTTTAAAACAACCATTCATTTTATTTTAAACAAAACTATCCTCTTTTTTCACTTAAGTCAACAAAGACACATGTACTTACCTTACATGCTAAGTTGTACCTCTGTGCTGTTATTGCTTCTAGTAGCCTCTCAGTTATGTATGTTAATTATACCTTTTCACCAAAGTGTACAACACCTATTTCACAGAGCTAGGAGGAAGGCGGCAACTGTTATATCAAGCATTTCAGCAGACCTGCAAAGCTTATTTACATATATCACATGACTCTTACAGCCACGAATATATATTTTCTACACCTTTTTACCTTTCTAAAGTGGCAAAAATGAGCACTTTTGTTGACATTATCCAGGGAAGTAGCCACTGTATAATGCATAACAATGAAAAGCTAAGAAGATTCTCTTAGTTGTATTCTATCTTACTTAGAAGTTAGCCAAGTATTCAAAGATCATATATATTAAGCAACTCAAGTAATATTGGTTTAAGATCTTAAAATTAACCATGAGATTTGGCAATTATGTAAACTGACATACTGCCAAACATAATAACTATTGGTATAAAAACATTTGTCAGAATTGTAATTCAATTTAAAGACATCATTTCATGTTTTTCATGATCTGAAACATTTATGGGAGTAATATAAGCTTCTTTAGTAAATGAACTAGCATAATAAGTTTAAGAAGATTAAATTCACCAACTTCATCACTAAAAAAATAAAAATAAAGACACTAAAAACAAATCCACATCTTCCTTTAAAAAACAAAATAAAATGTGTATTTGTATTATACTCAACACTGGTAAAACCAGGGAAATACATATTACTGTTTTGAAAGCATATTTATCACACCAGTCTGATTTGCTCAAGAATTCATTTTTATAACACGAGTGTAGCTTCTGATTTAGCAGTTTTATGAGAAGCATTTTTTTCCTTTAAAAGTTAGCACCCTTGAAGCATTAGAAGTTCAATATCTTTGTTTTCTAGGTATTACAAGATTATTAGGTTTAAATAAATTCGTATAAATGTTTGTAAACCAATGAGAACAGAGCTCATTTATTTTAAGGGAATTTATGAATTAATTTATTCATATATTCTGTATATTAATATAAATGCACCCACGCATGCACAACACAATGAGAAGAAAAGGCTTTTCCTAACTATGAGCACAGAAACCTTGCAGTTTAGGCTTTACAACTGCAGCCACAGGACAGAATAACACAGAGAGCGAAATGCACCAATCCCAATGTCAAAGATCTATGCTCATTTTCAGTGGAAGCAAGCCAGTTTCTTGCACAAACACAGAAACAAACAAACAAAAAAAATCTAAGAAACCAAGTTCTCTGTTATCGAGACCAGATCCCTATCTCTGTCTGATAGGGATGACCTAATGGTGAGATCAAAACACCAGCCCACCAGTCATCCTTGCTACCAGTGAGCCATAGCTTATGCAATATATACAAATAAGAACTAGAGGCCAACTGAGCCAGGAACCAGAAGCAAAGAGAAAACAAAACAAACGCCACAGTGTTAGGAAGGAAAGACAGAAAAGGAAGGAAGAAATGAATGAAGGGAGAGAGAAAGAAACTGAGAGGTAACAAAAGCAAATTTGCATTGCCTCTGAGGATTCATCCTTAGAAGTCAAGAAAAAAACTTGTTTAGGCTTAAACCATCCCTGAGGGGCACCTCTTGGGCATCAGAGTTTAATTAGCAATAGATGGTAAGCCAACTGGACATCTCAGTAGGATTTCCAAAAGCATCAAATATCATTTTCAAAAGCTAAAATCTATGTCTTATACACAAACATAAAGTAAGCATGTGCTAAAGATTTATGTAACTTATTAATGATAGAACCAGCTAGAAGATAAGCTTGGTTCTCTAATCTCAATTTAAATACTTATTGGCTCATTTCTCTGCTCAAAACCTTTACTGAGCCCTTATTTTCTCTTTTTTCTTTTTTCTTTTATTTAATTAATTAATTTATTTACTTTGCATCTGATTGGCATGGAAAATCTAAGATGAAGAAAATCTTGGATTTCATAGAATGGAGCATTCACAATAAATTTCCTACTTCTTTATCAAGACTTTGGACTCTGAATCTATCTCTACAAAGATGCAATCCTTGTCTTATAGGAGCTTGGGAAAACTTTGCAAACATGACCAGTGATCAAATAAGTAATCCAGGGTAGAAACCCAGTGGCCACTGAGGGATGACTTGGTCATTACAGTTTTCAGAGCAGGCAGGCACTGAATGGGTTCTGAAAGTCAGAAGTCCTTCAGTAAGAGACATTTAATGGAATAGACACTGAGATTTCATTCTTAGTATGTTTCGGGAGGATTGAAGTCAAGGAGAAGATGAATTGTCAGTTGAAAAGCAAAAATTTGTCTTTTTGTGTTTTTCCACTAGTAGTAGGTTTCGTCTTTTTTCAGAAGAAAATCAAACATAAAATATTTCCTGGAGGTCCATATTATCTGCATCTTATTTTTATCATGAAGTCTCCAGACATGAGTGAGTGGTAAATTCGCCCATATACCCTTTATCCCGAAAGCGAAATAATTTTGTGTATCAGCTTGAAGGCAATACAAGAAACTTGAACAAAAATAAGAAAGAAAAAGAGAGATGGGGAGGGGATGGAGAGAGAGACAGACAGCCATGAAACTGGCTTTTCTGCAAAACTTAACAAAACAAAAAAATTAAAGCCCAGCAAGGTATGAATCAGAAACTTAGCCGATTTCTAAATTCAAGGTGTAGAAGGCAATGCTGGAACCTCGGGAGAACTTGTGTTAACATGGATCCTTTAATGGAATTGGATCGAGGTAAACCTGAGATGTTTAAGGTGATTAGGTGAGAATGAGGGCTTGTATAAAATAAGATGCTGATCCAGGAGCCTTTCGTTTGTTGTTGCACCTTTACCAGAGAAAGAAAACATGGTCTCTGGATAAGCCCCTGGTAGAACCACCTGCTGTGAAGGTCCTCTGAAAAATACAGAACTGCTCTTTATGTGAAAAGTTAATAGCAGGTACGGTAGAAATTTCTTACTGGAGCAATATTTTTCGAAGAATCTGAAATAGGACTTGGCAGTTCCTCCCATTAAAAGATTTGAAGTTTAAGTTTAGATTTCAAATTACTGTAGTTCTGCCAACTCCAAATTTGGCCTTCTAGCTATTTTATTTTTATTTCCCCTTAGTTGTATCTATAATTCCCAGTGGATGTTGACTATGGCCCATGATCAACAGATGAACTCATTAATGACTTGTGGAGAATTTTTAAACACGGGTCCTATGGCCTCAGGATATTCTAATTCAATAGGCCTAGAACAGGAAATTGGCATATATTTTTAACTATTCTTTAGAATTTCTGATGATGAACAGACTTAGGGACCATTACCTAAGAGTGTTGGGAAGAGAATTAAGGATGTAGGTTAGTCTGCTTTTCTTGGAGCGTGCATTCCAGGGGATTGCAAAGGTGAGTTTTAGAAGCAGGGGAGAAGTGGGATATTGGATCAAGAGAAAGGAGATATGCTGAATTTGGGGGGTGAGTGTAAAGAAAATTTTTTAAATGACCTGAGAAGCTTATATTTTGGACAATAATGAAGGTAACAGAGAGATCTTGCAGTTAGCCTCGAGGTAGCCAAGATCAAAAGTCTGAGAATTTCCCTCAGCCTCTTAGGACACAGCTGTTGCCTGGTCGGAGAAGCCAGACATGGCGGTGGCTAAGGAATTTCCTTCTCTTCCTCAAGAGGGAGGGGCAACAGGCACCCTGTACGTATGCCTGATGCAGTGCACATTCCCTGGCCATCAGGTCAAGGACACATATCAAGTGATATCTGATAAAACATCTGGCCTACCTGCAAACAATACCTTTCCGGAAAAAAGGTCAAGTTTGGAAAAAATATTTTTAGGTAGGGCACAATTTGTTTTAACTTTTATCACCTTGTAATTCAGCACTTGATGTACCTTAATTGAATTTTCTCCATAAGAGAATGTGAGAAACTAAAAAGTGAGCTAAGTAAGAGCTGCTGCAGTGGGAATATAGACATAACTAAGAAAACAAGACCTTCTTACTCCTTGTAGTGGGTTGAATTGTGCCCCCTCCCACCACCCCCACCCCCAAAGATATATCTATGTTCTAATTGCTGGAACCTGTGAATCTGACCTTATTTGGTAAAAGGGTCTTTGCAGATGTAATTGAGCATGAGATCATCCTGGATCATCTGGGTGGGCCCTAATCCAATGGCAAGTGTCTTTATAAAGAGAAACACAGAAGAGAGATACAGAGAAGAAGGCCTTGTGAAGACACAGGCAGACACTGGAGTGATGCAGCCACAGCCAAGGATCACCTGGAACCGCCAGAGCTGGAAGAGGTAGGAGAGGAGCCTCCACAAGGAGCACAGTCCTACTACCACTTCAGTTTTTTACTTATTGCCTCCGACACTGAGACAATAAGTTGCAGTTGTTTTAAGCCACTCAGTTTGCGGTACTTTGTTACAGCAGCCCCAGGAAACTATACACCTCCATCATGACAAAGGAGGGAGATAGTCTTTTCTCCCCACTGTTTTGTACAACACGCATATGAGGAAGAGGGACGAAGAGGGGAGGCCCGTGAGGAGGTACACGAGGTCTAGAATGACTGAGAATGGCAGACGGTCAGAATGGTGGTGGAGGAGTGCATTCCAAGGACCACGCTAGGAGGTGGGATACTATCAATAATGTGGACATGCTTGTCATGCAGCCAAGAAAACAGCAAACAGTGGACAAAAACAGTAGCAGGGGAAATAGGAATTGGCAGTTTTTGAGAATTTCAGTGGTCCATTGAGCTAGTGAACCTGTTCTGGATTGTTCCTTGGGAATGGAGGATTCACCAGGATATGAACCGCCCATGATTCTTCTGGTAGGAACTCCATGACAGAAATTGCTGTTATTGCACCCTTAAACTCAAACACCAGGCAGGTCAAAGTGGGGCAGCGCCAGGTTATGAACTCAGTGCTTACTCATTAAATGGTAGGTTCCAGTTTTTCCTGAGTTATCCCTTGGCCAAAATCACTGTTTCAAATAAAACCAAAATTATTACTGAAGGGATAACTGCTAGAAAAAGAAAAGTGGCTTGGGACAAACCTGTGTTTTTGGTTGTTTATTCACCTTTCTCCTGTGTAGATTGAGCAGAAGGAACATTCCTTCAAACACCGTATTAGAAAAATTAAGCCTCAGTTCACACCAGGGCCAGATAAACACAAGAGGTTATCTTAGATAGCATACCATCTTCAAACTAACACTTCCTAAATATATATTCACTGTTTATTTAGTAGAGGGGGGAACAAAGGGATTTCTGTGACTATCTTGACAGAATTCAATATCCAATTTTTAAGGAAACTCTTCCACTTTTTTTTTTTAAAGATTTTATTTATTTATTCGACAGAGATAGAGACAGCCAGCGAGAGAGGGAACACAAGCAGGGGAGTGGGAGAGGAAGAAGCAGGCTCATAGCGGAAGAGCCTGATGTGGGGCTCGATCCCACAACGCCGGGATCACGCCCTGAGCCGAAGGCAGACGCTTAACCGCTGTGCCACCCAGGCGCCCCACTCTTCCACTTTTTAATTTACTTGTATTTGCTAAAGCGGAGTCAATATGCATGGAAAAACAAAAACACAAACTTTGTAAAATGTTTTCTGTTTTTCCTTAATTCTTTGCTCTCCAGTTTACTCTCATTATTTTCAGAAGCAGACAACTCCCTGGGACACATTAATAGTTTACAATGTACATAATTAAAAGAATCATTAAATTTTGGTAAGCCGTGCGACATCCTGCATTGTTTTATTCAGAACTTCAGTTAACTAGGATTGCCAACATGAGTGACACAAAACTCTCAATAGACACAAATCAGCACTAAAGAGAATTATTTTTAAATGTCTGCTTCAGACAGAAAAAGGCAAATACCATGATTTCACTTTTACGTTGAATCTAAAAAACAAAACAGGAATAGACAAACAAAAAACAGAATCAGACCTATACATACAGAGAACAAAGTGATGGTTGCCAGAAGGAAGGGGAGTCGAGGGATGGGCAAAATAGGTAAAGGGGTGTGGGCGGTACAGACTTCCGGATATGGACTGCATAAGTCACAGGGATGAAAGATAGAACACAGTGAATATAGTCAATGGTATCGTAATGTTGCACGTGACAGATGGTAGCTACACTTGTTGTGAGCATAGCATATGGTATAGAGAAGTTGAATCACCAAGTTGTACACCTGAAAATAATGTAACATTGCATCAACTCTCCTAAAAAAAAAAAAAAAAAAAAAAAAAAAAAAGACTTGTCTATTTCTACTGGTTTGGTTTAGAAGCAATTTGTGGTTGACCAGTTATATGACATGTTGTACCTGGAAATGAGGAAAGTGATGTCACGTTTCTTTGACTTTTTGTTTTTTATAGGCAGACATCTGGGGCAACTGCCTTTCTTTCTGCCCTTGATTCTGGGTCTGGGCTTAACGCTGGTCTCTCTGGGTCTGCTTTTACCAAAGACTTGCACCTACTGACAATTCAGAGCCTGCAGAACATGGCCTACTAGTCCAAACTGTCCCCATCCTCAAACCATAGTGCCTGTCCTGTGGTTTCCAATATGCCTTTCTTTCTTTTTTTTTTAAGATTTTATTTATTTGACAGAGAGAGAGACGGCCAGCAAGAGAGGGAATACAAGCAGGGAGAGTGGGAGAGGAAGAAGCACGCTCCCAGCAGAGCAGGGAGCACGATGCAGGGCTCGATTCCAGGACCCTGAAATCACACCCTGGGCCGAAGGCAGACGCTTAACGACTGAGCCACCCAGGTGCCCCTCCAATATGCCTTTCGTGACACTGTAGGTCACACAAAACCCTCCCCTGTGAAACCATTGCAATTATTGCATGTGGGTTAATTTGGAAACTTAGCTAATTAACATTTTCTATTAAAACTCAGAGTTTACAAAGTGCTGATCATGAATTACATATTCTAATCATCATGAAAAACCTGTGAAGTAGGATTTATTATTATTATCTTCTAATTTCAAGATAATGAAACTTGAAGTGATTTGCTCAGGATCACACATGCAGTGCGTAGCTGCTGCAGGATTCTAACCTGAGTTAGTCATTCATTATTCGTTCCTAAGTACTATATCTCATTAATTTCAAGTTGTGTGTTTTGTTTAAATTTTAACATTTATAAAATGTTTTGTTTTATAATTTTTGTTTCTTAAGAGTACAAAATATAATGGTTCCTTACATTAATGCTACCTTAGATTAGATGGCATATTGTATTTAATAAGGGCTTACCAGGTGCCAGGAGCTGTGGGGAGCACTAGAAATAAAACTGTGAGCAGCAGTCATATTCCCCACTTTCGCAGAGTTTCTAGTGTTTTACCTACATCATTATACTACCCAACCATAGCCTGTTGTAAATCGTTTTCTATTTTGTCCCATGTGTTGGAAGCAATAGTCTTAACAAGATTACAAGCCACTCGAGGTGCTGTGTCTGGCAGAATTGCCTTCCTTGTATGCAACCTATGGTGTCTTTCCAGTGTATTTTTTCTGATGCTTATCTTGACCTTCCACACCAAATAGAATGGGTCCCAGGTGGTAGAATCATTATATTGATCCATATTTTTAAGATACTGTTTCTAGAACTTGGAAAATCACAGCTGGGCCGGTGATGTGGAGACACAGACATCTCTGCAGTTTTGCTATGCTGTAATTTCCCAATATTTAGGATCTGATTCCTTAGGAGCAGAGGAGTAGTTAATAGGTAGCTCCCCACCCCAGGTGTACTGCCCCCAAAATAGCACCATCACACTGCCAGAAACAGGACAAAACTGAAACAGACTCTGTTTCTTTATAGTGGCCTTGGTATTAGCCCCTGCTACATGATCAAGTGCAGTGTGGCTCTGAAAAATAGTGCAGCAGAGAAACCAGAGCTCCAGCCTGGCTTTATTGCTAACCAGCTGTCAGTCTCTGAACCTCCATTTACTTGTCTCTAGGATAAATGTATTCGCGTGAATGATCTCCAAGTTCCTCCTGCTTCTAGCAGTATAAGGAGTGGAGCCAGCTAGGGCTTGATTTTATTTTCCCACCATGTGCTTTCAATTAAGGGTTACCATTCAGCAGATGCTGGCCCATAATTACAGGGATGTGACAACAGTTGAATAAGAACTGACTCTGGAAGATCCCACATCAGCGGAAGAAGTCATGGCTTTCATAATAATGAACTAATTAATCCTTGTAGTAGCATCACACCGAGGAGGCTGGTGGCTAAAGGCTCCTGTGACCCTGTCTCCTGATGAAAGAAAGTGTGGGAAAACCAGGAAGGATCATGCGGACAGATAGGCTTCTGCTATAGAGATCTAGGCACTGTCTCTGTGCTGGCTTTCCTGCCCAGGCCAGGTCTCGTGGCCAAGTAAGTGACTGATATGAACAAGTAGCGAATCCATCTTCCAAGCCAGTATCTTCCCAGGGATCTCAGGGGAAGTCACTTCTGATAGTTAGAATTGAGAGACAGGCTTGCAATTTCACTGCTTTCTTTTTGTTTATTTTAATGCTTGAAGTAAGGCTGTAGTTACATGTACATGCCTTTGTTCGAAATCATATTCCCTAGGAAATAACTAGATTGTTTCACACATACAAAGTCAAATTTCCTTTCTTTCAACATCTTGACTCTGAGAAGGGGCCAAAGTATCAGGAATCCATGAAATTCCCGAGAGCTGGTAAATTCCAGCTACCCTTGCTCATCGAAGGCTATGAAGTAGAGCGAACATTACGGTCAAAAGACAAACTGACGCCGGTCAAAATGTGGGAAGGGAACTTGAAGTACTTTGACCCAATGCTATATTTGAAGAATGCAGTGCTCTGACTTGCCCAAGGTTGGTTAATTCTTGAAGCTGTGTTCCTCTGTTCTCCATTCCGTCTCCTCCTCCCACCAGCCCTCATGACTGTGTGAAGTGATCAGGTACAGAATTCTGGAATATCACAAGTCTCCCCAGGGTGTACGCTCATCCTGCTGTGAGGCGCTGAGCCAGGAGACAGAGAGTTTGCCCAAGATATTGTCTCAGGGGCAGACGGAGGAAGGAGATGGAAAACATGGAACATCAAGGAGAAAACATTTTAATTAGTAAAAATGAAAGTTAGAACATCCCCTAAGACTTCCTCTTCACATTTTTTATCTTCTTAAATTAGAAGGAAAGTGACTATGTTGCTAAGAAAAGCATGCTAGCCATGACATCAGATATCCACATTCCAGTTCCAGCACTTTTTTTTTAATAATAATTTTTACTTTGTTATATTAGTCTCCATACAGTACATCCCCAGTTTTTGATGCAATGTTCCATGATACATTATTTGCGTATAACACCCAGTGCACCATGCAATATGTGCCCTCCTTACTACACATTCTAGCACTTTCCATGGCCCACCTAGCACTAGAGCGGAGCAGAAACAGCCATGCAGTTGGAAGAGAGATTGGCGAGCCATTCTGCACTACCTGCCACGGACATGGAAACAAACATTTCTAGTGGGTCTCTCTATATCATGTGACAATGTGTGCATTTCTTTTTTTAATCCTCTGTATCTTTCTCTACCTCCCTCTATATTTTTTGACAAAGAAAATCTATGACAACTTAGCTCAATCACATATTAGTAGATCCAAGCATTTGTTTTCTTACCCTTTTCAAACAGGAACGATAGTAGATACTTGCAGAAATCTTGGTATAGTTGAAGGAAAAGATACCATGTGGGTTGCGTGCTGTAGTTGCTCAATAAACATAGTTTCATTCCTCTGACCTTTTTTTTTTTTTTAAAGATTTTTATTTATTTATTCGACAGAGAGACAGACAGCCAGCGAGAGAGGGAACACAAGCAGGGGGAGTGGGAGAGGAAGAAGCAGGCTCCCAGCGGAGGAGCCTGTTGTGGGGCTCGATCCCAGGACCCTGGAATCACGCCCTGAGCTGAAGGCAGATGCTTAACGACTGAGCCACCCAGGCGCCCCTCATTCCTCTGACCTTGCAGAATGTCTCTTTGTTATCTCCATATCCTCATCACATAAAAGGGAATGGTGATAATAAGCCATAAAGCAGCCAGAATTGAAGAAGATAAAATATGTGAACATGTTATGGAAATGACAGGCAGCACTGTGTGATAACAAGTCTGAATACAAGGATATAAAAAATTTATACAACCACGGAAATTACAATGTAGTGCTATATAAATTGGCATAAAATGATGTCTATTCCAATGAAAATACCACTATACACACACCAGAATGGCTTTTTTTTTTTTTTTTTTTGAGAGAGAGAGCATGCATGCAAGCGGTGGATAAGGGGCAGAGAGAGGGAGACGATCTTAGGCAGGTTCTGTGCTGAGTGCAGAGCCCGCCTCTGCTGGATCTCATGATCCTGAGATGATGACCTGAGCCAAAACCAAGAGTCCGATGCTCAACCAACTGAGCCACCCAGGCGCTGCTAAATTATTTTTCAAGTGATAATACCGAATGCCGACAAATGTACAGAGAAACTGGATCTCTCATACACTGCTGGTGGAAAAGTAAAATGCTACAGCTACTCTGGAAAACAGTCTGGCAGTTCCTTACACAACTAAATATGCAATTACCATATGAACCAGTAATTATACTCTGAGGCATTTATCCCAGGGAAATTAAAACTTCTATTTACACAAAAATCTGCACATGAATATTCCAGCAGCTTTATTCATAATAGCCAAACGTTGGAAAAATCCACATGTCTTCAGTGGGTGAATGGTCAAACTGTGGACATCCGAACAGTGAACTACCACTAAACACTAAAAAGGAAGACACTACTGATACACACAGTAACTTGGATGAATCAGTAGGGTATTATGTGAGCGGACATATACTGTGTGATTCTCTTCATTAAACATTCTTGAAATGACAGTGCCACCGAACTGGAGAACAGAGTAGAGACTGGAGGAGTCAGAGATTGGAGAGGCTGGGGAGGTGAACGTGGTTACAAAAAGGCAATGTGAGGGATGCTTGTGATGTTGCCATTGTTCTCTACCTTGACTGAAGGGATGGGTACATGAACCTATGGGTTTGATAAAACTGCATTCACACACACACACACACACACACACACACACACACACACCAGAGCACAAGTAAAACAGTGAACGTCTAGATAAAATCAGTAGATTGCATCAATGTCAACATCCTGGTTGTGACATCATACTATAGTTTCCTGAGATAGTACCATGGGGAAGCCAGTAAAAGTTACCTGGAATCTCTCTGTATTACTTGCTACAACTGTATGCGAAACAAAAATGGCCACAAAGTAAGTTTAATTTAAAAATGACGCCTACATTACTTACTATATGAAAAGGGAAACTTCTTCTATAAAACAGCATACTGGAAGTTGGAAGAATACACGGTGAGTCAGGGTTCAGTGGCACATAACAGAATTCACTCTAGCTCTGGAGTCGCAGAGGAATTTAACACAGAATTAAGTGCTTGCGAAGTCACTGGAAGCGGTGAGCCGCAGGCTCTCGCCTGACTGTCCAAGCAATGTCGTAGAAGGGACCACCGAGAAGCTGCTGGCTCTGCCCCTCTCAGTGGTCTTGCCAGCTCAAGACCCACTACTTCGGCTGCTACCACGCGCGCGACCCGGGTGCTCTGTGTCCCACGTGGACCAAACACAACACAGGCCCGCCCCGCTGCCTTTGCTGATTCAACGATTGTGCCGCTGTCGGGAGAAGCTGCGGGTTTGCACCTTCCAGACTTCGAGCTGCCCTTTGGTTTGGGGGCAGGTGGATCACATGGGAAACCCGAGGTTGAAGGGAGCCTGAGAAATGTGCGACTTACAGTTCTATCTTCTAAAATGCAGTGAAACCTGCTACAGGAATTCAAATCGAGCTCAGGGAGCCATTCTGCAGTACCTGCCACAGACATATATCAAATTTCCAGTGCAGCTCTACGTCATGTGATAATATGGGGTTTTTTTTTTTAATTTTTAAAAATTCCTTTCTCTACGTCTGTTTTTTTAACCAAGAAAATATGTGACAATATTAATAAAATCAAAATCTATTCCAGTTTTGAAAAGCCAAACCAAACAAATATTGAATGAACACGTTTGCAGTGTGGAGGCAGGGCCACGGGGATTAGACCAGGTCATTTTAAAATTACCTTTGGAGTCCAAGAGCCTAAATTTTCATGATAAGTGGCAATCTCAGCCCAGAAAACTTTAGGTCCAGGGTTGAAAACTGGAATGTCTGCAATAAAAAGTAATATAAATGAGTGAAACTAGCCAGATCAGATAATGGAAAACGGGATGAGTATGGCAAATATTCCATGTCTGAAGTGGAAAGTCACGATTTTGCTCCAGCTAATTACTGTCATGTGAAAATTCAGGCCCAGGGCTATCCAACTTCTGGTTTCTTTTTAAAGGAAAGTAGGAAAGAAAGAACTTTCATAGAAGATACCATGATTTCAAACGTTGGTTTCTATGCCACAAAGACAAGAGCTCCTTGACAGCCTGTT
Organism: Ursus arctos; assembly: GCF_023065955.2. Classification (NCBI taxonomy): domain Eukaryota; kingdom Metazoa; phylum Chordata; class Mammalia; order Carnivora; family Ursidae; genus Ursus; species Ursus arctos. Next base: position 3,930,560 of record NW_026622952.1, read on the forward strand.
GTTTAGGGAGTCAGTCATTCCTGCAAGCTCAAGGTGAAATATTTTTACTAACACAATGACATCCAAACAGAGCACCCCCATGAGCGAGGTCTGTCCAGAGAGCCCCCAGTATGAAAGCTCTGTTTTAGGCCCGTGTTCCTGTATCTCTGTCTTTGACGCTCTAGCAGCTACTTTCCTGAACAACAGTGACGCCGTTGGAGGCAACCCAGGCAGGCCAGTGTGTGTAGTTACCATGCGAAGAGCTCACAGGCTTTGATAAGTTTCCCCAGAGCAGCCCCGGGGACTAAGGCAGAGATGAGTCTGGTGGCTGGTCGGTGGTACGCCCTTTGTCTCTGCTTTGTCTCCCGTGAGCATCATAGCCACTGATGTGTCAGGCAAGGCACAGGGCAGGAGGGACACTAATACTCTGAGACATCATTCAGTACTGAATTCAGTCTTACAGTTTCCCCTTCGAATTTCTTCCTAGCGGGAAACATAAACGGATAAGGACAGGCTACCAGGGAAAGGGAGAACTGGCTACACACAAAGACTGCTGTGGCTTTTCTGATACCAATAGCTAATGTTTGGTTGTGTTTTCTGTGTACCAGGCGTTGTTCCAAGCACCTTACATATATTAACTTGCTCGATCCTCATGATTGCCTGTGAGGTAGGTGGGTGGTGATTATTCCGTGTTAAAGATGAAGACACTGAGGCACAGAGACTTCTGGCCACACATCACTGGAGATCTGGGCCCTGTCTGATCAGAGTTGCCCTAGCAAAGGACGATGTTGCTCTCAGCATCATGGAACTGGGTCACTGATACTGTCTCTGCACCGGCAGGCCAACGGGCCACCTGTAGCTGCTTCCCCAGCCTTTCCTTCTGCTTGTGGGCATAAACCCACAATTTTTGCCTGACTTGGGCTACCTGTCGCTCAGCTCCTATCTGGGCTACCCTGTGGCCTCTCAGGGATGAAACCTACTATTCACCCATGAGCGGACAAATTAGAAGTTTGGGGAATTAACTCTCGGTAGTGGTGAACTTTGATCAATGGAAGGTAAGAATCTGCAGATAAATTCTTCTTTCCTACAGTCAGGGAGTAGTTTCATACTGTTTCTTCAAAGCTGTGTAGCAAATCTGAGAAATCAGCTTGTCATGAAGCTATGATCAGCCCAGGTCTACACTGCCTTGTACCTGTTCTTCTTTCCCTTTCCCTTATTCTTGCCACAGTAGGATTACACTCCCCAGAGATGTGTGAGCACAGAATCTTGTGCCTTCTGCTCTGGCTTCTAGGGAACTCACTAAGGCAAAGAACCCACCCAAGATTCCACAGCAAGTAAATGCCAGCACCAGGACTGGAGTCTGTTGCCAGGCTTGATGTTGTCTTATCACTCAGTATACTTCCTCTAAAGGGAAAACATGAAACCCTGGCTTGCAAAGTTCATGTCATCTTTGAAACTAACCTCTCCCTATCTGCCAAGTGTGTTGCTGCAACTTCCTACTTTTCTCCAAACTTAAGTTGAACCTTAACTTTGCTAAAGGGGTGCTGGAAGTTTCCTACGTAAACTGCTAACCTTGCTGATTCTGTATCACCCAACTAAAGGATGATGGCTTTTAGAGGGCAAGGTGTACTTGACTGCAGGGTAAGAAATCTCATAAACTCATCACATAAAGTCATTAAATGGCAGCCACACAGCTGTGCTTCAGAATACAGCTTTGTTCAGGTTGAGAAACTAATCCCGACTTCTCTCCAAAACAAAACAAAAACACACACCAAAAACAACTTATTGTGTTCTTATTATGAACCAAGTGAAAAGTCAAGTACAAAACGTGCAGCTGGGTCAAACACCGCTGTGCTGGTAGACAGCTCCTTTTGGCAGGGAACATAGCTATGTTAAGAAGCACGTGCAGCAGTGTGACCAGTATACCTGCATTGTCCCTAATGAAGTTTTATTTTTTTAAAAGAGGTCTTTGCCTTTGTTTATTTGCTCAATTGAAAACACTTCAGGTAAATAAGTAATGAGGATGCTACTATTTTTTTTAAGGTGTGACATCCCACATCTGTGTAGAACACAGAAAAGTAAGGGCTCCTCAGACACAAGAAGTAGAATCACAACATACTGGATCTCATCCACAGGTAAGTCATGTTCAACTACCAATCCGATAATAAATCCTGACATCTATCAAGTTCTTGCTCCATGTCAGGCTTTGCAAAGCCTTTACCTATTTTAACTCTTTTGAGTCTCACAAGGGTAGGCACTATTAATTCTTCCTCATTTCATAGGTGAGAAACTGGAGCACAGAGAGGTTAGGTACTTTTTCCAAGGACACACAGAAAGCAGGTGTATAACAAGCATGTGAGCACTGTGAGCTTGGCTGCAGAATCATCCTGAACCCCCATGCCACCCACTCCCTCTCTGAGATCTGATTATTCATAACCTTCAGTGGTTGGAGATCTTCTGGCTTCTCTTAAGAATGATTTCTGGCTTTCTTTTCAAAACTATTCCATTAACCTTTTAGAAATAATTTTTAATTTCTCCATTTGTGACCTCCTGCAGTGACAAGAATAATATTGAGTGTCCAATCTGGGACACTTTTGAGAATAAAGGTGGAATACTATTAATAATTAAACCAGGACAACAGGTAAAACCAAGACTGTTTCAAATAAACCAAGATGAAGAGTTACCCGAACATACAATATTTACCCCCAAAGAGAAACAGTGTGAAATCCTGAAAAGCTGTCAGACTATTACAGAGTTAGTAGGAGGAATCGAGGGCTCCTTAGAATGGAATCTTTCAAAGTCTTCCCATTTCTTTAAAGTATTTCAAACTTCTTAGATTAATACAAAAGGTCCCTCGTTATCTGGCTCTTGCCTACTTTCCTCAGCTCCAAATTCTTTCTTTCTCCCTGATCCTGTGTTCTGGTTCTGTGGGTTATGTTAAGTGTTCCATTCCTTCTACACCTCTGTGTCTTGAGCATGCCATTGCCTTTTCTTAGAGTGTCATTTACTTGTTCTCCAAGTGGCAAACTCATGCATCTTTGAAGAACCAACTCAGAGCTGACCTATTTTTTTTTCATTCACTAGACTGTGAATCCTTTGCACAAAAGTGTGGATCCAGGTTACACAAATAATCAGCAGAGCCAAGAGGTTTACTTGGATTTAACTGGCTTCGAAGTCAGATGACCTGGCTCTCAAAAGATTAGGCGGAAGTTTTTCTGGCAGGAAAGTTGGGGAAGGAGGGAACCAAATTCAGGCCAAGGGAACAGCATACAAAAAGACTGGGAATTCAGGAACATTGTGATGGGAAATGGACAGGAAACACAGAGAATCAGGAGATGGGGCTGGCGAGGAAGAGGGGCCAGGTTGTGCAGGGCCTTGCAAGCAGTGCTAACACACCTCACCAGGGTTGCACACTGGGCCACAGGCTCTACCAAGGGTGTTCCTACTCTAGATGGTTGCAGAGATGCTCATTTCTCAACCAAATTCCTGAGGGTGTCAGGTTGGCCCTGAGATGGAACTATCAAACTCTCTTGTACAGAATAAAAAGAAAATAGCCTCTACATCTCCATTATTGCTTTGATTAGAAAAATGTTATTAACCTTTCAAAAACTTACCATTTTATTTTCTTGGAGTTTGGTTAAGGTCCCACACTTATCTTGAAAATGATGGTTTCTGCACTTTTTTTTTTTAATTGAAGGGCTTTAGGGCACATTCAATTAAGTTGTGGTATATGAACTGAAACTTGCAATATATTAAAAATATGCCACCAATTACCCAATTTCTAATTTGAGTCCCATTGTCATTCCAAACTTGCACTAGAACTCAGAACTTACACTCAGAAGAAATGACTGAGGGCTTCGGCAGTCACAGATATGTCCCCAATGCATTTGGGATTACTTAAAAACAATCTGTCTAAAATAATTCCAGTCCCAACTTTTACTTAGAGAATCACAAAGTTGGAAGGGGCCTCGGAGCTCTTCTTTCAAACTCTTCCTCTTATAGAAGAGCAACCTGAGGTTTAAAGAGGGTGAGCCATTCAACAAAGATAACCGAGCTAAGGGTAGAGATCATGGGTCCTGAGCTTTGGCTGTCAGAGCACCGTCTTAGAGTTGGTTGGCTTTCTATGCCTATTCTTGGGTGACATTTACTTTCTAGAGAATCTGTCATAGGGTCCTGGTATTTTAGGCTGGAGATTTCACAGCCCTCATTTGAGCCTGATTCTCCTACCCAGCTCCTTATGAATTACACGATCTGTGTCATTGGTTTCATAATTTATTGCCATCAGCAGAAATAGGATCCAGGCCCCTTCATGCAACATGCTCCCAGATTGCCTCTGGAGCAATCGCCCCACAATGTCCAGCGCAGGAGGATAGAGTCTGAGGAGATCCAGGCGGTGAAGCAGGAACGAGACTGTAGATTCGTACCCCTATTTAAGTCACTCAGTGTACTGGCAATATCAAAATGTACTTCAAGGCGAAATTGGAATTATCTATTAGCAATTGTTTTTCATTAACCACTGCTGTCTGCCTCTTGTTAGCAAAGCCAAAGCTGAGCCGGTGAACAGCTGCTTCATATTCCCACACAATTGTTAGGGCAAATGTCCATAAATTATTATGCAAACGTGCTGACTGTGACTGAGTTGATATAATGGTTCTCAATTGAATGTACTGAATGTCACGTGTCAGGAAGTTTTTCAGTAGGTGGATCCATACCGCATTCAGAAGAATGCTTTGCAGGAATTACTAGGAAGGACTCATAACATGGAGGACAGTAGGAAGTTTTCCTCTGTTTAATAAATATTATTGCAATTACATCCTTTTAATTAAAATAAAATGTTAAGAAAGAATACCATACTGGTAATCCCATCACTCAACACTATTTTGTTTCTGCCTATTGCTTCTCAGGCTTGAAAACCATGATTGAAAATTTAAAAACCACCATGAATTTGCCCTTTTCCAATTTTGCTTTATAAAATTTAATATACAATCAGCATTTTTCCCAATTTCTCGTTTTTACTTCTTTCTTAAATAACTCTGTTTTACCAAGATGATATACTATAATGTAACAATTTTTCTCTTTTAACCTTGTTCTATTAAAAATTGCTGCCATTAAATATATGTCTGATTTTTCTCATTTGTATAGAATTGTTTTCTTAGGAAAAGTTTTCATGTTTGGACTGGAGATGTGAACATGCTATAACCATCAACACTATCTGTGTGTGCCAGTTTTCCAGGAATCTCAGCATCCTATCTTTTATTTATTTATTTAAAAATTTTTGCTAATTTGCCAAATTGTAAAATGCACTCCAGTTGCTATATTGTATTTATTTTATCAATTGATTGATTGACTGATTGGATGAGCTAGTCTGTCAAGAACTATTTATCAAATGAATGCCTTGCTAGAAGCTGGAAAAAGAAAGCCAGGTGAAGTCCTGTGCCCTAAAGAGACCTCAGCATCTAAGTTAGTGGCACAGCACAGCATTTAAAAATGCTAAAAATAGCATTTTAAGAATAATGGTGCAGTTATACACAGGGCACTGTGAGGGAGGATGGGGAGGGTGCATAACTTGAGTCAGAGGTGTAAAAAGGGATTTCAGAAATGAAGTGACGAGTGGGGCACATGGCTATTCCAGGAAAAGAATCACAGAGAAATCACGGGCCAAGGCAGGGATAGAAGCATGAGAGGGAAGATCAGCTTGGAAGAGCCATGGATCTAGCTGGAGAGATATACGAAACTAGGCCATCATATGTCTGCAGCATGGGCTGCATGGAGTTAAGTGGTGAGAGAAGAGACAGTCATATTAGTTAGCACTATTTTGGTTTCAAGTGTCATAAATGTCATGTAGAAATAGCTTGAGCAAGAAGGAGGAGATGGAGAAGAAGGGAGAGAATTATTTGTCATAAAGAACTGTAGTATCTCAGTGAGCTTAAGGACAGCAATATATCCAGGTCTTATTAGCAGAAAACTTAGACCCTGACAAGCATTTCTCTCCTCTCTGTTCTCTGTATCTTTCCGGATTTCTCTCTCTCTCATTTCTCTTCTTACCAACGTTTTTGCTTTTTCAGTTTATTCTGCAGGAAATTTAACTGCCAGTGGCTTTACAGTGTACAGTTTAAACATTTAAACAGACTTACATCTTCTCTTGATTCTAGTTCAAAAGTTACCAGGGAAGTCCTCTGACTGTCCCTGCTTGAGGCAGAGACCCACCTCTGAAACAATTTACTGAGGCTATGAAGGCAGGGCATCAGGGTTCTATATGAACATGCAAGTTTGTGTTGAAAATGTGATAGCCCCAGGCAGAAGAGACCATTCCAAGAAAGGGGTAGGTGGGTATTGAGGTCCTAGAAAAATAAAACAACCGTTGTCCATCATCATCGAAGAGAAAATCTAGGGTACCATCATTAACATTAAATAATACGCAAAGGACTTTCAATTTCCTATAAGCAATACAACTTTATTAACTGGCCAAAGTTTGTATCCCCTACTCTTATATTCCCTACTCTTCTGTTTGTTCTGGAGGATTTGGTTTGCGTGGTCCACTCTTCCAGAGCTGGTGGTGAAGAATGTGGGAGTTGAATACCTCCTAAGTCTTCAGTGTTGGCACAGCAGGATGTAGGTAAACTACTGCATTGTAATTGGAATATGTCTTGACCTTGATCTTGAAAAAGACACGGTGGGGTCCACACGCCTTAGCATCTAACCACACAGTCTGATTGAAGACTTACCCAATCTGGACCAGAGTCATTCTAAGGGGGTGCTGTACCTTCTTTTTTTTTTTTTTTTTACTTTTTATTTTGTTATATTAGTCACCATACAGCACATCCCCAGGTGTTGATGCAATGTTCCGTGGTTCATTATTTGCATATAACACCCCATCTATCCTCTTGGGCTCTGTCTTGATTTGGAGCAAATCTGGCCATTTCTCTTTCTTTAATCCCACCTTTTTTTAGTGCTTTCCAAATCAGTGTAAACCATAAAGTCATTTTGCATTAATTGGTGGTTAAGAAAAATAAGAAAAAGGAAAAAGCTAAAGAAATTTTGAGCAAAAGTTTGAAATAAGCAGATTTCTTCTCCTCTAAAATTTTTAAACATTTTTTCTTAGTGTTAGAATGATCACTCTGGCAGCTGCAGAGGACGGATTGCTTTAGATTGAGGTTGGAGGCAGCAACACCAGGTACGAAGATTGTTCTATTAATCCAAGTGAGAAATGATGAAAGCCTGAACTAAGACAGTGGTCTTAGAGACAAAGATGAGGAGATAGACATTAGATATCGATAAGAATTGATTAATCATTTAGGAAGCTTTTTGCAGCAAATAATAGGAAAATAAGCACTACAAACTAGCTCTAACAATAAATAAATTTCCTTGCTAACAACATATTAAGTCCAGAAAGAGTTTAGACTTCAGATTTGCTTACCATGATTCCTACTCTGTACGTCCACTTGATTTTCTATGCTCATTTCATTGTGTTGATTTTATTCTCAAGATGGTAGCAGGATGGTTATAGCAATTCTAGATCTACTACCTGTGCATGAAGTCATCCATATAGAGAATTATTTCCAGAAGCTTGTCCAGAAAATTGGGACAAACTTTCCAGAAGCTCCTTATAAACTTTTCCTTGATTCTCCTTAGCCTGGATTGGGTTATGTGCCCATTTCTGAATCAATCATGACAAGGAAAATGGGATTATGGTTGGGCCAATCAGGAACATTCCTGAAGTTGATGGTGGGATTCACTTCCCCAGAAACAAGTGGGGTGTGTGTGTGTGTGTGTGTGTGTGTGTGTTTGTAGGAGGGAGGGGGAGTTTGGGTGAGAGGGTGGTAGCTTGAAATCTGAACAAAATAAGAGTTTTCTAGAAATGGGACAGGTACCCAAACTACAGATATGTGTAGTAGACAACATTATTCAATACCACTGGTAATTGTTTCGACATGGGAAAGTGAAGAGATCGGCCACCACGATTCTGATTTACTAAACTTGATGATTACGTAGATTTATCAGGATAAGAAATGAAAGAGGATAAACAGATTTTGGCAGAAGATCAGTGTTGAAGGGCATGAGGCACATCCATGTAAAGATATGAAGTAGGCATCTGAACATACTAAAGCTAAGGAGGGAGTTTGGATGAGAGATATATAGTTGGGAGTTACCAGCATATGAAAGTTATATAGCACACAGGTGCACTGTGAGGTCATTGTTGGACAAGATTACCCAAGGAAGTGTGCAGAGTGAGGAAAGACAAAGATAAAAATTCATCTCTGGAAAAGGCCAAAGTATAAGGTTGGAATTAACTAAACTCATTTGCATATCAAAGAGGTGTTTCTTGAATTTGGATAGCTGGTGCAGTGAACATTTCTACAAAACTAAATGATTTCTAAGCTCCATTTGACAGCTCATTATTTTTAAAGCGACATTCTCCCGCAACAAAATTCACTTACACTAAAGAGTATGGAGAGGATTTTGGAGTTAGCAACAATGAGATTTGACCTAAAGTAATAAATACTTCATAGATTGTAAAAGTGTTTAGAATCTTTTTATGACACTAATAATCAACTATAGTTAATAGACCAGTGGCTTCTCTTGAAATGAAGAAATGTTTGGTGAACTTGTAGTTGGTGGGTTCGCTTTTAGCTGTAACAAATTAAGCCTGACAATCCTATAAGAGGGCCTTAGCAAAATCTCAAAGAATATTAAGGTCAAATCCAACTGAAAGTATGGGGATCTCATTCTATCAAACCCAAAGTGAAAGCACAAACATGTAGAGTGAAAAATCATCTGAGTTTGCTGGATTTCGGGGAGCTATGAGGACTCTAGTCTTCCCCACCACAGTGCGGGGATGAAGAAAACCTCCCTCTCTGGTGCATATGCCCAAATGCAGGAAGCAAAGCCTGTCCTACTAGCTGACCAGCCTGAGAAGAGGGCAGGGCCAGCAAAACCCTGACACAGAGAAAGTGAAGTAGCAATCCCAACTTCAGACCTTTCTTATTTAGAGGACATTTTGCAGCTAGAAAAGGACCTCATGAACAGTGCTGCTAAGCCAAAGAGAAAAAAGTTTTTTCAATGCTAGATAGAAGCAACCGAAGGGTAAGTCCTGACAAATGCCTTAGGAAATTCAGAAACAGTTTAAAGGTGAGGCCTTCCTACCTCCTTGGGGTGGAGATGGGGACAAGAGTCAGTGACCTCCAGGCTGTTCTTCCACCCCTGGAATTCCGTGCTCTTGTTGTTGATAGGCACTTCGCTGTAGGGTAGGAGGAAAGGACTGGGAAGCCCTATGTCACTACAGCACAGCTGCTCCCTGGCCATGTGACCTTGTACCCACAACATTTGCTTGGATTGGCTTTCTCCATTTGGAGACTAAGGGAGTGGACTGGCTCTCTGAGGGAGTGTCAGTGCAGGGGTGGAGAGCAAATTTCCCATGTTCACAACCCAGCTTCACTGCCACTATGACCATGGGAGATGTCAGGTAACCTGCCTGTGCTCCCAAAATAGTACCTGGTCCAGAGTGAGCATCATGTAATGTTGGCTACTTCTGGTCCAGCTCTAATTTTATGTAAATCTGTGATTCTAGACCCAGCATTGAGCATGATTCTTTTAGCCCGTGTCAAGATTCGTAAGAATTAAAAATGCTTCTATAGACACGGATGCATCTTGGGATTATTCTACAGCCAGAAGCTCATGTTACTAAGCTGCCTTCTTATTACCTTTAAATATTTCTAAACCCTTTTAGGGAAGATTGTTTTCAAAATAAGGTAAGGAATTTCAATTAGGCTTTGTAATATCTTGTATAACTGAGCCCTGAAGGATTTCTCTCCTTTGTATTAAATGTTGCTATATTACAATTAATTACCAGAAGAGAAAGATGAGAGTCCAGTGGCTGCTTGATGAGAACTGTCCCTGCCCCTGGCTCAGCAACCCCCATGCTCCAAAGTGAGGTCCACTCCAATTGCAGGGGGATGGGAGGAAGGCGAAAGGAATCACCTCTGAGAGAAAGAATGCTTCTTGAACTGTTCCACTTGCAAGAAAAGTGACATTTTAGGTTCTATCATTCATTCATTCTCATTCATTCATTCCTCCTCCTCCTTCTTTAATAAACTTTTAGTTACTGATGTAATAACCGTTCAGATTAGGAGTATGCGTGAGAATTGCTTGTGGTAACTTGTTAAAATGTATATCACAGTCTTTTCCTTCTGATTTAGTAGAGCTAGATTGGGGCCAGTCATCTGCCATTTAACTAGTATGGCAGAAGAACTGGGCTCCACTTGGAAAACACTTCTTAACCGTGAGGCATGGTGAAGCCAACACAGGACAGGCTGCAGGCAACACAGAAAAAGCATTTTATACCTCTCTAAATCGATTTTCTTCAAGCATTTATTCAACATTTAATCAATGGCATTTGTTTGGTGATATATTTATTTGGAAACTTATTCAATTAATACTTCTATTGATAAATAATCAGGAAAGATTTACCTAATAATTCACTTCTATTATCTGAAGCTAACTTTGTGCTGTAAAGAAAGCTCAGCGGACAGGATTATAACAAGCATTATTCCGATTTGGAATTTAGATTTTGGATGCCAATTTCAGAAGACCATCATCTGATTTATCTTAGATTTGCACATGCAACATGCAAATATTTAACTTTTAATTTACCTTCCAGGGCACTCTGGAATGCAGGGCCAATTTACACCTTACTAGTTATCTAATAAGTCCCTGTGGAAAGCTGAGTTAATTGGCATCACAATTCCTATTTATCGCCGTGATATTTTAATGTTCTTTTCAGATTAGCATGAGTGCTAGCCGATCTCTTCTTCCTTAATCTAATCAGGGACCAGTGGAGATGACTTAGGAAAGATAGTAAGCATGGGCTTGCACCAGGCTCCAGATCATGTCCAAGGTCACAGCTGATGACACAGAATGGCATTGTTATCCAAGTACGTCCAGGGTGTTAAATGTGAGGACCCTCCACGGGATTCTCAGGAAAAGATGGTGGCAGTAGGTTCAGTGTAGTCTATTCATTTGGAAAATACCCTAGGCTGCAATTAGTACCGTAAGGGAGTAGGATTCTCAGAGGGGATACTTGCAAGAGCCAGACAGATGTCTGGGCTCCAACACTTGGCCTGAGTTCAAGGCAGAGTCCAGTCCTGGAATGACCAGCAGGAGCTCACATGTTGAGGTATGTATCCAAGGCTGCAGGACCAGTGGGTATCTAAGAGTTCAGTGTTCAATTTAAAGCCGCAAGTGCACATTTTAGGGCAGCTGGCCAAAGCCTACTCACAATCCCCTCAAAACTTTTCTGTCTGGATCAGGATTATCTCAGGATATAGGAAGAATTGTCTTAGACTTTAAACAACTGCTCCTAGTTCCAATGGCTAGGAAAAGAAGAACGGGGTAACCCCTCAAAAATAGGGTTTTATGAAGTCTTTAACCTGTTTGAAGGATAAATGCTGATCACAGAACTAAAAACTTCCAAAGGTCCAGTGTTAAGGGAGTGGGGTGATCTTCGGGTTTACCAGTTACCTCCTCTTTAGAAGCCTGGAAAGTGTATGAAATTGAATGCCACCTCCCACATTTGCAGTGTTTCTCCCCCATGCACTCAGGGCAATTACTCTGGTTCAGGTACTGTCCTAAGTGTAACGTATGCATGCACACATGCATATTTCTGACTTACTCCACGTGATAACCCGAAGACTTAGCACTGGCACTTCATTCTAAGGATGAGCAAAATGTGTCTTTGAGAGGTTAAGCAATTTACCCAGCCACAGGTAAGTGGTGTCGCTGGATCTGGACTCTTGTGGTGTGCCCTAGATACTGCCACCAACCACATTGCTCTGCTGTTGAAGGCTACGTTGTGTATAGTGTTTATAGTGAAGGCTCTATCATATATAGAGTATATAGTAAAGGCTCTATCTCATATGGGCTATGTAGGGAAGACTATACCATGTGTAGAATATATAGTGCAGTTAAAGGAACACAAGGGCGGGAGGAGAAAATAGGGCTCTGATTGGCACCTCTGCCCTTAGTAAACTTTCCTACTTCACTTATTGTCCATTCATTAAAAACAAAATAAAACAAAAAACTGTACGGTGTCTTCTATGTCCCAAGCATTGCTTTTGTGAATAAAACAGGCAGATTCCTGTCCTCATAAAGCTTAAATAACAGCACAGAGTACAGATGATAAACGATGAACCTAATAAATACATTACAAATATAATGAAAGTTATTATTACAAATTAAATAGAAAAGTACATCCAATAAAAACAAACATTGTGTTGTTTGTTAACAATTGATAAGTTCTATGAGAAAACAGGAAGTACAATGAAGGGACATCAGGAATATCAGGGTTTTACATGGCAATTTTAAATACGGTGATCGGCATAGACTTGGATTCATTAAGAAGGTGATATTTGATTAAAAAAAAAAAAAAGAAAAAACTTGGAGAAAGTGAAGGAGTTCCTGAAGCAGATGTCAGAGGAAAAAAAGTCCAGGCAAAGGACCTGGACAGTGTCAAAGCCTTAAAACTAGAGCTCACCTGGGACATTTGAAGAGCAGCAGGTGGACAGAGTGTCCAGAGTAGCTGGAGTGGTAGAGATGAGCAGTAGCTGGTCAGAGATGGTGGGCATGGAAGTCCTAAAGGGCCTCTTACACTGTTCTAAAGGATTTGGCCCTCGCTTGGTAAGAAATGGGTAGCCATGGAAGAGTCTTGAGGAGAGGAGTGACATGACCTGAATTCACTTTTTAAAAGGATTATTCTGACGGCCATGCTGAGAGTAGACTATAGAGAGGCAGAAGTGGAAGCTGGGAGACCCATTCTACTGAGGCTATCACAGTACACAGGTCCAAGTGCATGGTGGTTTGGCCTGAGGTGGGAGTAATGGCTGTGGGGAGAAAATTGGTCGGATTCTGGATTTACTGTGAGGATTGAACCAGCAAATTTTCTTGATGGATTCGATGTGAGATGTTAGAGGAGAGGAGCCAAAGATGACTCCCAGGACATGAGGATGAACCTCTGGAAAGATGCTGTTTTATCATCAGAGATAGGAAAGACAATGACATTGGCAGATTTGGGGTCAATATTATGTGCTCACATTGGGGCACGTCAAGCTTGAAATAACTGAGATATCCAAACAAAGTTTTGAAGTATCTCATTGGATATATGGCCCGGAGTTCAGGAGATACCTGAGCTGAACATATCCAGGAATCATCAGCTTATAGATGGTGTTAGCAGGCAAGCTCCTGCAGGAAACAGTGACACATTCAAAGATTTTACCCAAAAAGAATTTAATAAAGGAGCTATTTACAGAGATGTTGGCGGGATTAAAGGGATTTACAAGGAACCACAATGCAAATTCAGGTCATTATTACAGTGAGCATCAAGGGAGCAGCAAAAATGGAAAGCTGACCATGTTCGGGTCTGATGGAGAAACAGAGAGGGGATGGTGTGCCTGAAACCCTGGGAGAGGTAGAACCATGGAAAATTCCATCTCCCAAAAGCCAGAGTCAGAAGCCAGTCAGCAAGGGGGCCTGGGAAATGTTCTCTGCAGGGGCCTGCCTTTTGGGGCAAAGGAGGGTGGAGAAAGGATCTGGGGTTGAGACTAGGCAGAGAACCAAAAGCACAGATTATGTATAAAGCCTGAGGCTAAATAAAATCTTTAAGGGAGTGAGGGGAAATAGGGAGAGGAAGAGGACAAAGGACTGAGCCTGGGGCTCTCCATCATTAAGTGGTTTGGGAGAAGAGGAAGAACTAGCAAGGGACATTACAAAGAAAATAGCCTTGGGGTAAGATGAATAGCAGAAAGTACGTAATCCTGGAAGCCAGACAGGGTGTGATCAGCTGGGTCAAATGCCTCTCATGTGTCACAGGAGATGCAGGCTGAGAATGGACCCTTGGATTTAGCCAATGGAAGTTACTGGTGTCCTTGACAGGAGCCATTTCCATGGAGTGGTGGAGGCAAACATCTAAAGGCAATGGCTTTCAGGGAGAACAGGATGAGAGGAATTTCAGTCGGCAAGATAAACATTTTTTTTTTTAATCTAGGAGTTTTGCTGCGAAGAGGAACATAACCATGGGACAAAGGTAGGGAAAAAATGTAGTCAAGAGAAATATTTTTTGAGATGCATGAATCACATCATGCAAATTCCCATCCATGATAATGGGAAAGATCCAGTGGAGAGGAAGAATTTATCAGGAAAAGGAGGGGAGGGGAGGAATACCTAGAGTGATACCTTGTCTTAGCTCATGTTTCTTCTGTGGAAATGGGATCAGAATCTTCCTGAAAATTCTTCCAGAATCAACTTTGAGGGGTTGTTTAGAGGGTGAATGAGGTACAGGGCTATGTGGCATTCTTCACGAGTGTCCAGGACCATTGGTGTTGGCCTTTCCAACCCCTGCCCCCCACCTGGATCTCAGAGCACCCTTAGTCTCCCCTCCAGGGCTAGAACAGCCAGTTATTTGGCACCTGCTAGGCACCAGGCACTGAACTTCATAAACATTAACATGAATCTTCACCTAGAGCTCTATCTCTAATTTCCAGGTTAGAAAAGTTGCACAACAGCATCTCAAGGAGGTTATGCAGCTTATCAGCCAGAGCTCACAGGAGGCAGAACCACAATGCAAATTCAGGTCATTATTACAAAGCCCTTATTCTATTCTGTCTCCCTGGCCAGCCTCGTATTATACTCTTGTTTCCCTGTATCACTTTTGTCTTTCCTCTTCACTGACTATTCCTTCTTCCTCAAAATCTCAACCTCCTCACTCCCAGCTGCTTTTCCCTCGATTGAAAATAAGTTTTGATAACATTAATACTTTAGAGCAAGTAAGCTCCCCATCCAAGGAGTACTGGTTTTCTTCTAAAATGGGATATTCTTGCAAAGACAGAGCTCCCTCCCCTTCCCACAATGAATCTCTAATGGACTTTCACATATGGCAACAACTGGAGAAAGAACAGAGACTTCCAAAAGCTTCTGAAATCTAGCTGTGCAGGCCAATATCTGTGCCTCTGAGAGATTGCTCTGTCTCTTCATGCCGTTTCTTTTAGCCTGCTACTTACTCTTCAAGTTCTCAAGAATTTTGCAGGTCCACACTGAACTGCCCATTTTCCTGGTTAAAAATTGATCAATTCCAAATACTTGTTCACTGCATTTCAAGTACTCCTCTCTGTCTAGTTCTTTTCTCTCTTGTACTCTCTTCCTCTCCCTGTTTCTGTTACACGCACATACACACCCAGCTCTCTTGCTTGGAACTTGAAGAGGATTTGGGGAGAATGGAGTGACCTGTCATTGTTGCTAATAGGTCAGATCAATATCGCGAAATGTGCCACATCCTTCTTCATTTTCTCATCATGCAACAATCGATAGCCTTGCCTTCTCTGTAAACCTTTCTTAAAGGTTCCACACTTCTCATCTCCCCTTGTTGTTTTCTGGGCTGGGTCTGCTCTCTCCAAGATATCCAGGACAGAAAAGGAGGAGCTGGTCCTAAATGTTCCAAGTTCAAGTGGCTTGTGCTCACTGCTGTGCTGTCCGTGGCACACGCATGTGCACAAATGTGTGGTGTATGAATAAGCATGTGCGTGTGTGTGCAGGTGCATGCATGCATGGCTTGAAAGTCAGAGATCAATAACATCCTCTTTCCTTTACCCTCAAGAAACTTAACCTACCAGAGGAGGAACACAGTGCAGAAGGATTTATTCTTCTCTAGAAATTAATGTCATATAGAAAAACTCCTTTGCTCTAATGACTTGCTACAGCAGGCAGTTGGAACAAGCAAATAACAGGACCCGGTATCCAATGATGGTGCTCAGCCCCAGTTTGCGATGCTGAGTCCGGATCCCAAAGCTACGTGTTCTGATGAAGGTCTCGTGGGACATGTATCTGACCTTAGGCAGAGCAAGCAAATGTCAATATGTTGTGGTTTGAGGGCTAGAGCATTCTGCTTACACCGAACAGAATGGCACCTCCCTGTGCCCACCAAAGTACCTCAGACTCCCGTATTATAAACTACCTAGGGCTAGGTATTAAAGACAGCTGCTGAAAAGTAAACACAACGCATCTGTGTGTGGGGAGGTATAAACCTATTCTTTCCTGATCATGCATTAACATATCAAATTAATATTAGGCACCTAGAATATTCCCAGGGAATGGGGTCAGGAAGGGTGTGGTATGCCAAATAATGGCGTCCCAAAGATGGCCACATCTTAATCCCTGGCACCCATGCATATATTGCCATACATAGCAAAAGGCTCTTCGCAGCTGTCATTAAGTTAAGAAACTTGAGATGGGGAAGTTGTTCTGGATTATTCAGGTGGGCCCTGTGAAATTACACATCTTAAAAGTAGAGAGAGGAGGTAGAAAATGAAATGTGATCCCTGAAGTAAGGTGAGGACTCAGCCTGCCACTGCTGGCTTTGAAGATGGTGGGAGGGAGCCATGAGCCAAAGCATGTGGGTGGTCCCTAGAAGCTAGAAAGGGCAAGAAAACAGATTCTTCCCTGAAGCGTTCAGAAAGGCACTTAGCCCTCCTAACATCTTGATTTTAGCCCAGAAGACTTGTGTTGGATTCCTAACAAGCTGTAAGATAACACATTTGGGTTGCTTCAAGCAGCTACATTTGTGGTGTTCCATTATGGCGGCAATAGGGAACTGATAGAAAAGGACAGTTTTCAAAGAGAAAGCATTCAGACCTTCAGAAGCCTGGGAAAGAAGCTGGCAGGGGTCAGGGGCAGGCTAGGATGATGAAGTGAGCCCTAGGAAGACAGGAGGTAGGGCTGAGGAACTCATGGAGAAGAAATACAAGATGAGGCAAATATGAGCCAAGACAAGGACAGCTCTTGCTTGAACCCTGCGGTGCAGGGAGGTGACTCCAGGTGGTGTCAGTGGAGTCAGGGCTGGGGAGAAACAGGTGAAAAGGCCTGGCTCCAGCTCCTGTCTACACACAGAAAGAGGGAGTGGGCTGGCAGGTTGTGCCCTGAAGGCCCTGGCTTCTCTTCTAGATCATCAAAGGAATTTCATGTTCCTGTCCCAGCCACCTCCATGTTCATTCCAGTCTCACCATCAGAGGTACTCCAGAAAGGACCTCCAATCTCGGTAAAACTCTCGGTATTCAGGTGATGAGATTCTGTGACACGTGATGTAAAGCTTGTCAAATACAGTTTCCCAGACAGAAACGAAAGGTAGGGAAAATAACTATTTTCAGAGAGCAACCTATATTTTCAACCTGGCTGGGAGAGAAAAAAAATGTTAAGTTTCAGAAACATACTGCATCTTTTTGGGGTTGCTGAAGACAAAATTTGCTGGTGTATAATTTTCAATGACAAAGGACTCCCAACTTGTAGCTTCCATGGAGAATTTTTACCTGCACTTGCTCCTGGATCTTAAGTACCATCTACAGAGTGAACACTTGGTGCGAGGTGGTAGGTAATGATGAATGAAACTACCAATGTTGATCTTTCTAGAAATTCTCTTCCCATACATCCAAACCTGCTTAACTGGTATGAAAATTATCTGAAAAGAGGGGCACTTGGTGTATTTTATACAGTGACAAACTTTACAATCCAAGCAAGAGAAATCTTTCTCTTCTCATCCTCCTTAAAAATGCCAGAACCGTGTACCATCTGAATCAGGAATTGTGTGACATGAATTTCTCCAGGTGATTGGTTTCATGGGCTCTTGAAGGGAGCATCCCTCACCCCATCTCTGCACTCCTGAGAATATCTGAATGACGGACACTTTTAGCACAGCGTAATATTAAGAAGTGTAATGAACAGAAAATACACAAAATGCCAAGAGAATAGACTACGAGAAGAATGTGGTAATTTCTAGTTACATTTGGCTATGAAACCTATTTACCTCAGCTGTCTCCATGGAGAATCAAGTCCTTTCTAGGTGGCCATTTGAAGCCCAGAGGTCCACTTAATTCAGCTTTTAGGATCCCACCTCTCAAGACCCACGTGGACTTCATGCTGTCTCATCTCCACTCTGACACTGGGACAATAGCCTCCTCTTTCCCAGGGCCAGCTGGGTTTCTGACATGCCCTAAATGCTACTGCTGGGCAGAAAACCCTCTCAAGCATGACCTGGGGAGTTCCTATGGTTGCTATCCTCAAGAATCTATGGGCCACAAAGAGATCTCCCAATGCCTAGCTGACAATTTTCCATGTTGCTAAGAGATGGTAAACCTCATTTTCCTAGTATTCTGCCACCATATTGCTTTTCCTGTTTCCACTCCATCCCTGCTCTGCCATCTGTTCTTTGCTTTCCAGGGGGATGCTTTTCATCCCTGTAATGCTTCCTAGGCTCTAACCACTATACTTTGAGTTGACATGTTATTGAGTTCGGCTGCTGTCGTTGTCAGTCTGTCCATCCTAGAAGTCCTGTTATGAGGATGGTAATCTGCATTCTCCTTTCTCGTGTACCCAAAGGTTTGAGAAATTCAGCAGGTTTTGACAAAAGTCTTAAATTTCATAGATCAGAATCTTTTACACATACCCAGGTAGTAGGATATAGTGAGGTAGAAAAAAAAGGAGCAGGAAAAGGAGGAAGAGAAAGAAAGGGGGTGGAGGAAGATGAAGAAGGAGAAGGGAGGAATAAGTAGAAGAGGAAGAGGACAGGGAGTTGTGTGTGTGTGTGTGTGTGTGTGTGTGTGTGTGTGTTTAAGTGTTAACTTCCAAATTTGAAGAGGGAAACATGTAAGTAGGGTTATAACTAGCAACCAGATATAACTGGAATTGGTCCTTCGGTCCCTCCACAGGCTGATTAAGAGCACATGAAGAATATGCCAAGAATCTGTTTACTAGCAAGGCTAGGTTTCTGCCTTATGTACAATCGGCTCCCAGAAACACATAGGTCACCTTGCCATTGGCCATGGCCACGGGCATCAAAGGGAGATACTGCACAGGTGCCAAGAATGCAAAGCCATCTGCAGCGACCCTACCCCGCGAGGTTCTCCCTGTGCGGTGCTGTCATGTGACTCCTCTTCCCTTCGCATTCACCCTACCTCTGTCTGTGCCCTTCCTCTGTTCTCGTTGGAGACTGAGGCTGCAGAAAACTCCAAATATCATAATCAAACAGGCCTTTCAAGTCTGTAGGGAACTGACGGGTAAATGAACCACTGCAAAAAAAGCCATAGAAAATAGACATTGATCCGAACTTGGAGGTGAAGTGTGTGAAATTGTTTATAAATTGTCTGGATAATTGTAGGCACTGAAGTGGGACATTAGAGCTTCCATCCTCTCTTGGTTTTTTGCACAGCCTTAATTAACTTTCAGACAGGAAAGAGCATACTGTTGAAAGCAGAGCAGGGCTGGATTCAAATCTTGCCTTGTAATACTTACAAGTTTGATGTAAGACTAGTCACATTTTTACCAGGTCACAATTTTCTTACCTGTAAAATGGAGATAATGTTTCTTTGAGCTATTGTAGTAAGACTTCAAAGAAGTAATTTGAGCAAAGCACATGGAATAGGGTCTGGCACATACTAGGTGCTCAGGCTGCAGAGTTTATACATGGCCTGAGGGGTGGCAGCTGGGAGCAGGAGGAGAAGAGACACTGAAGAGGAAGTGGGGGAGTTGGTCAAATGCCATATTGTGATGTGTCTTGGGTGCCCTGCTGTGCATTTTGGACATTGTCTTTTAAAAACTAGGGACCTGGGAAAGGGTCCTATTTTAACTTCCTGGCGTTCCTTGGATCCTGTTAGAACAAGGACCCCGGATCTTCAAATCTTCATCCTGTATCAACTAAACTTGTTATTTTCTCCTGCAAGCCTGCTCTTTCTCCTTAACTCCCGATCCCTATGAAGACTCTTGGGCTGAAGACCTTAGATTTACCCCCTTTTCTTGGCATGAGATCTTCTTTCTACACTTTTCTACTTTGCTTTCTGTCCCCAGAGACATGCCTGAAAGAATGACCCCAACGGGCTCCTATGCACTTCCTTTCCATTTGGTCATGTCAATAGGGAGCCCGAGCAGGAAGTTGAGGGAGTGGGAGGATAATGACCTTATTATAAGGAACTTATAAGGACCTTGGGACTCCTTCCGTTGCGTTCACAATATCCCTTATCAGAAGATTAACGCTCCTTTCAAGGTGGTCTGCTCTATAGGACTTGCCCCCTTGATCTGGGTAACTGCTTTCTTCCCTGTCCCTTTGAACCTCACTCCAACTTCCTGTACAGTACCTCATGATCGCCCTGTACCCTGCCAATACTTTTGTAAGGAGACCCTTTGTAAAAGAAAACAAAACAAACAAAATAAAAAACAAAAAACAAAGCCTCCTCAAATTATCCTAATTGGAGAAGTCATCTGTTTCTCCCTAGGAATTCTCATTGACTCAGGGCCAATATCTCTCCTGCTGCTCAATAAAGAATCTAGAAGTCATTTGAATCCACTCTCTCATACCCCTAATTCCCACCAGTCATCTAGTCCTGTCAGATATACCACACACATATTTCTGGAAGTGGACATTTCCTTTCTATTCCAGTGGTTGTCTTATTGGCTGAGATCTTGATTATTGCCTGTTTGGGTTTCCCAGCTTCCTGCCAAATGATTTCCCTGCCTCCGTGTCTACTCTTCTTCAATCTGTCCTTTCTGTTCCCATCAGAATAGTATGCAGACCCTTTCCCAGGTCCCTAGGTTTTAAAAGACAATGTCCAAAATGCACAGCAGGGCACCCAAGACACATCACAATATGGCATTTGACCAACTCTCCCACTTCCTCTTCAGTGCCTCCTCTCCTCCTGCTCCCAGCTGCCACCCCTCAGGCCATGTATAAACTCTGCAGCCCAGCTGTTTGTGGCCACATCCCAGGCAGATTCCATGGTACAGACTTGCCTTGAGAAAAATGGGAATAGCGAGAGGAAGCAACAATTGAAACGGATGGTGTTCCTCATTCCTCTTGTGCTAGATGAACATTTATCCTGAGATGCACTGAGAGACAGGAGCTGTAAACCCACCCAGCCCCCTCCTTCTGCTCTTCACTCCTTCGCCTCTCCTAGTGTGAGTGCCACCACTCAGCCTAAGGTTTGAAGATAAATACATTTTGTTGAACATGACTTTGAAACTCAAGCCAACTCCTTCATCTGCTGCTTAAATGAAGACACACAGTCTTGTTTCAATATTGGGAAACAATCTCTGTTAGATTTAGTAAGGAATGATATGTCAGTCTCCTAAGGAGTTTCCAAGAGTACTTGACTATTGCAAGACTTCCTTTGCATGCAGACTGGCTAATTGTCGCTTTGGAATGTCCTACACTTCTCCACACCAAGGTGCTTTGTCATGCTGCTCAACTGCTAGGAGCATCCTTCCCACCCTTTCCTTACTAGATAAAACCTACACTTTCTCCAAGAGTCAGCATAAAGCAGCCAGGTGTTCCTTCCTTTCATCTTGAAAAGCCCTTAGTAGATGCTTCTGTTCTGATACTGTGCTATAACCAGTTACTGGCCTAGCTCCCCACTGAACTGTAAGCCCCTCGAGGATAGAGGTGAGTTCACTTCGTAGCTCTTGGTACCTGCCATTTGGTCTGCTAGGGTTCCAACTATGGATCGCACCACATCCCTAGAGTGATATTTATAGCAAGGCTGCAGAGCTGGGTCATTTATTGAACAGGCTTCATGGCCTGAGAGAAGCATGGATACAACAGGGAACCATCAGACACTGCTCCATCCTGTCACAGGAGAGACTTTGTCATAATGTCAAGTCATGTTAACCTCTCAGAGAAGCTGGAGTGGTCAATCACTCACTCTCTTATGAGTTTTTTCTTTGCAAGAAGCTCAGTCAGTAGCATGGGATAGGTCCACTCAGCTGCTGAGTTGGAGCTTGATTAGAACTTTGCATCATTGGTATATAAATCAGAGTCCAGGTGTGCTCAAAGGGTTTAACGAAGGGACTGGACTCTACCGAAGCGTAGCCAGTGTTACTGGGCTATAATAAGAGACCATGAAGTACCCAGAGACTAGCAATAGCATAAGCATTATCACACCTAGCCTGAAGGGACAAGAGGAAGGAGCTGTTACTGGACCCCAGAAAGTGGGGGTCTGCCCTATAGGAGGTGTGGCTATTAGTAGGGAAGGAGCAAGAGGGCTAAATGCTCCAAACTTTCTTACCCTTTTCAAATTCTTCTAGTACCTCCTAATGGATTAAACCAAATTGGAAACCAAAAGACAATGGATCCCTGGATGAGCAGTCCATGAGCATTGGCTCCATGGGGCCCAGACCTGGGAGAGAAGGCTGGAGAAAGATTTGGAGGGGCAAATAAAAAATAGTGAATGGTCATGTGGAACACTGTGAATTGTCCATCATATTCTGCAGAGTGGTCTGAAATCCTTAGGGTCTGTTATGAACTGAACTTTGTCCCTCCAAAATTCATATGTTGAAATCTTAACCCCCAAGGTGATGGTATTTGGGGGTTAGGTTCTTCCTTTGGGGAGGAATTTGGGATTAAATGAGATCATAAGGGTGGGGCCCTAAACCAACGGGATCGGTGTCTTTATGAAAGGAGACGTGAGCGCTCTCTCCCTCTCTCTCACTCACACTCTCTTCTCCATTCCCTTCCCCCCTCCCTCCCTCTTCACGTGTACACACACACAGAAGAAAAACAACTATCTATAAGCAAGGAAAGAGGCCTTATCAGAAACTGAGCTTGCTGGCACCTTGATATCAGACTTCCAGCCTCAGAACATGGAGAAAATTAATTTCTGTTGTTGAAGCCACCCAGCCCATGATATTTTGTTGTGGCAGACAAATCAGACTAAAACAGAGTCCTTGGAAGGGTATGCCAAATTATGACAGAAGAACCATTCCTTTTTCCACCTACACCAATAAGTATGACTGGGCAAAAATTACTCCATGGCGCTTCCTAGAAAACCCAGATTTCCAACATATTGCTCGTGATATTAAATACACAAATTCACAGATGGGTAAGAAATTCAAATTTCTTTATTTCCTATAACTAATATTAATTGCTACTTTGCCAGGTAATGAAAACTTACTTTCAGTTAATCCAAAAGCCTTTTAATATAGTGGCTTATATAATGCCAAGGTTTGAGGGTGGGCATGTGGTGTTTGATGTCTTCTTTTGTCTATGTGGTTTCCTCCTAGAGCCTCTTGTTCCAGCTGCAAGGCCATCTGTGGGCTGTGACCCCATGGGCCATGTGCACATGGGAGGCATTCTATTGCTACTCTTTCCGTGCTGTGACAAATTGCAAATCTGTCTCAGACCCACCTTTCCAGATACACCACAAGACCATTGCTTTCTCCTCCTCAATTTTTCCATTTTGCAGGACTCTCCTTGGAAAGGATGGGGGCTGCAGAGGGATGTCACTGATCTCCTCTGATCTTAGAGTCTCCAGACTTTTCCAGGGTCTCAGTCACCTCCTCCCCAAGGCTTAGACATCTCCAATATTAAATTATCTTGGCTTCTCTTCTGATTCCTTCCCCTCCTTCAACCAAAAGAATCACTTATAGTCTCAGGAATTCGGAAAACTTGTTCTTTTTCCTAAATCCTTCCAAAGTCAAGAATTTGTTCCCAATCTTCATGTTGCTGTATTATCCTTTTCCTGGGATGATAAAAGGGAAATGAAATTAATAGGAAATTTGGGGTGGGAGGAAGAGGAAGCATTACCTGTAAATACTATCTTCCCGTACAGAGGCAATGCATGAGAATTGTCACTTCATAGGAAAGCCTGGGAATGTCAGGAGTCACTCTTCTAGTGTTGCTGTGACACAGAGTGGAGCCATGGTGCTATTTCACAGTGCTGCCTCTGGGTCCCACCACCCCCGCTCTTTGAACACTGCCACCAGCTTAACCCTCCATCCTGCAGCACAGCCTTACTTCCTATAGGCAATGAGTGTGGGGAGAAAGGGCAACTTCATGCATTTTTCCCATGTGGGAGACAAAATCCCAAAGTGGTTAGGTTTCAGGAAAATGAATTATTTTCCCCAGTCTTGAGAAAAGAAAGGAATGGAGGCTGAGTTGTGGATAACGAGCCAGAGATGAGCTAATACTCAGAGTTGGAGAGCAGGCTAGCCCATAGAGCATTTGGGAAACTGAGGCTAGAGCACCAAGGGAAGGTCCAGAAGGGCACCAAATCTGGGCAGGCAGATTTGGCAGACAGAATGGAGATGAGGAGCCAAGAGTTTAGGGCAAGGTGATCAGAAGAAAAGTCATACCAAGAGGAATGTGGCCGACGGGAATGCAGGGCTTTGAGCAATATGGTTTTGGGGCCGATTGGGCAGTGGTGGTCTAAAGATCCAGCATAAGGGCCCAGTAGAGAAAGCACCCACACCATGATTAATGCAAGCTTTCCTGAAGCTTTTGGGAAGCACTCCCTGCTCCAGCCAAGCATCTGTGGTTGGAGGAAAATATTTTGTCAAAGACAGAGTAATATTTTTATATATTTATGATATCAAGTGTGGAACTGAACAGGCATTGTGCTTACGAGGATATACGTATAACAGGTCTCTCCAGCCTGGGAGGCATTTTATCTCTTGGTTTTATGAGCCATCTGGACAGGAAGGATCACAGAGAAATCCCCCAAGTTGCCAATGACATTCAGCATTTCAGCCTTTCCTGGATGTAAGCCAGTAAGCAGACAGATAACAGATAAACTCTACAAAGGTCTCTGCCCACTTTGCTAGGTGAGGGGTCTTGAGATGAAGACTAGCTGGCTCTTTTCCAAGTCATCTCACAAGGTGGTATTACCTTGATGAATTCACTGTGCCCATGGGATCCCAACTTTGTCATTGTCCTGAAGTCAAGATGGAAGCAGGGACACTGACTCACACTAACCAAATTAAAATCAAAACACATCAGGAGATTGAAAGCTTATTAGTACACAGTGAAAGTTATTTTGATCCAATGAAAGGAATTCTCATTTCTCCTCCCGGGGACAATCCCTTCCTGGAGAGGTCAAAATAATAACTCTCAAGTTGCATGGTAAGCAGAGAATCAGAGCAAAGGATATGGAGAGTTTGAGAGATTTTATCCAGGCCATGGCGTGGTATGATGAATCATTTTTGCCCTTTGCTACAGAACACCTCTCTAGTAATTAAATTAAGGTCGTCTTGCAGATTCAGTGTCTTCTCAGCTTGGACAATGCTGGAAAAACACTGCCAAGTTCTGTCCGGTTGAGCTATACTCACTGTGATCCTGACTGTTCCTTTATGTTCATGCATTACAATACAATTGATTAGACTTTTGTTTACTAAATATTAACCACATTCCTGTCCTGCATGTCTGAGATCCAGGTCACCTTGTGTGGAACTGGGGGACAATGCAAATCCCTTGGTCACATATTTACAGACAGGCTCTTATTTACTCATCCAGATTTCTAAACATCGTGTGTGGATTTTACTAGTTGAATCCTTAAAAGCTAATCTTACTTCTCTTATCTTAGAGATCCTAGGGGACATCTCACAGTTCCTCCCTATACCTACAACACAATATTCTGTTAGAGGGCTGATAAACGTTAGTGTAAACAAAGGGGTACATTTTAGGAAAGAATGTCTATGTGTTACCTATAATATAGGTAGGGCACAGGGCATTGTTCATAATCCATTATAAGCAAGGGTATCCCTTTAAGTTTGAAAGGGGTTTCATTTAAGAAAAACTCTTTAATAAACTTCATAAGACAAAATTACAGAATCAATTTCTCAAATAGGAGATACAGGTTAAAAATATAATGGGCACACAGGGGTGCCTGGGTGGCTCAGTTGGTCAAGTGTCTGACTCTTGATTTCAGCTCAGGTTATGATCTCAGGACTGTGAGATCAAGCCTCACATCAGGCTCTGAGCTCAGCAGGGAATCTGCTTGAGATTCTCTACCTCAACCTCTCCCTCTGCCCCTCCCACTCACACATGCTCTCTCAATAAAACAAATACATAAATCTTTAAAAAAATGTAATAGGCACACAAGTTCTTGATAAATTCTTGACAGACCTTTATAGATTATTAAAGAAAACAATGGAGTCAGGATGTCATGTGTTATCGGTGAAGATAACCAGGCACTGCCTTTAAAAGGGATGATGCTGCCCCAGGTGCACTGTGACCCAGAAGGGCAATTTCTGCTTTGCCTCCTCACCTCCTGGGCATTAGCAGGTCAGGTTTCCTGAAAAACAAACTGAGACTTAGATGTGGGTGCAGAAGTTTTCCTACAGAAGTGCTTTCGAACTCACTACCTAAAAGAAGTGAGGGAAGCACGATGAGGCAGCAGGAGAAGTTGGGCCATCATTTGCCAGCAACAGGGACAGATCTCCCTGAGTCTTGCGAGAGACTCTGGAGCTGGAATGGTCCTTTGCAGTTGTCTCGCACTGAGATAAGGGCATCCGGCCTTTATTTAACCTCCCATCCCATGGGGAAGGAGTGTGACCTTGTGTCAAGTGGCCTTCTTTGACTGAAGGCAAAGCTGAGAGAGGGACCCAGGGGAGAGCCTTCAGCCACTAACACTCCCAGCAACTGGGGAAATACGTGTCCCAGTCCCGGTCAGTGCACCGGCACATCCAAGCAATGGGTGCTCACAGACTCTGACTGATTCGCAGTGTCTGGCCCTGCAAGCTGGGGACAAATCCACTGTAGCAAGTGATATATTCCGGGTCTGGTGTATTGTTAGCTAAGAGATGACAGCACTGTGTGAAAGACATTCCCAGAGTACAGTGACCATTTCACCATAAAAGCATTAGGTTTCCTGTGTCAAACAACCTCTCCCTGACAAACCAAGAAAGAGCTAACATGTGACACTGCCCAGCGAGCCTCTTGCCCGGCTCCATATTCCTAGAGGCAGGATGGTGCAGCACGAGCAATCTGGAAGGCTGCTCAGAGGGGTGACAGGGCAGAAAACACACTGTTCAACTGTGACCCTGATCGTGGTAGGAAGATGTGAAAGAGGAGCTGGTCATCTGCTTGTAGGCAACCTCAGAGAAACTGATGAGATGGACTCTGGTATCCATTTCCTATCCCTTCCCCTACTCTGGCAGCGGTGCCCTTACTGAGACTCCCCTTCACCTCTGTCCCTCTCTTACATCACGCCACTGTCGGGAAATGACAGGACATGCATTAGCATTAAGGTGCAGATGACTCACAATCATTGTTCTCCCCCACCCCAGGAAATATTTAGCTTAAGTCTCTGGCAATCAGCTATACAATGCAGATGGGATGTTGGCCATATTCCTAACAGGACAAGGCAGGGGATCACAGAATTTCTGGAAAATGTGGAAAGAACAAAGAGTTGACTGCCCATTATTCTTTTCTTTTTTGCTAACAGAAACCCAATTTTATTTTGAATGGCGTGTACTAAGCTATGTCCCCGGCTCCCATGTAGTTAGATGTGGCCAAATTGATGTAAGTAACAGTCACTGGGAGAAGCACAGAGGAAGGAATTTTAAATCAAGCTGGCTCTGCTGGCAGGCTTTACTTTTGTTCAGCACCTCTCTTTCCTTCTTCCTCTTGCTGGGAATGTTGAAGGTGATGGCTGGAGAGTCAACAAACACTTCAAACAATGAGGTAACCTTGAGGATGATGGTGCAGAAGGGTACAGGCAACTAGTCCCATGTTGTCTCTAGAGGTACTGTATCAACCCCAGACCACCTACTTCATTCACGTGAGAGAGAAGTGAACGTCTACCTTGTTTAGATGGCCAATGTGGGTTTTCTGTTACATGCAGCTGAGATACATTTCATAACTGATGCAAAATTTGGTTGCTAGAAATAGGATGCTACTAGAGGCAACAGAACTGAAAATACCAACCTGGCTGAATGGAGGAGAGGGGGAGGCAGAACTTAAGGAGTCTGATATTGTAATCTGAAAACCGTGCTGCCCTTGTTACTGCAGTGGTGAACCGTTCTGTGAGTCTGTTGCCTACTATGCCTTGGAAGTCAGGCTGCATGCTGGCCAAGGTTGAAGTTGGGAAAATAGTAGGAAAATTAAAAATGTTGATATGCACTAGCCTCTTCCTGCTGCTTTCTGTAGAGTCCTACAAGAGAGAAAGAAACTCAGAGTGGAGCTAGCCATACCATAAACACAGATGGTGAGAAATACCAGTTTACTGATGGAGATATTCCTGCCTATAGTCTTCAAGCTGGGTAGAATAGGAGTCTTATAATTTACGTCTTGCAGGGTTGAAAAAGCCAAACTCATTTGTACCTCAAATTGAAGCAGTTATAAGTAGTGGCTGTAAAATTGCTGTATTTACAGCAGATAAGACTGATATCCTTTCATAGGAAGTTAGAAACCAGGTGAAAACATAGGATTAAAGGTATTACATTCCTGTCCAAGCTCATTACATCTGATGAGTCCAGGAAGTGAACGTTATTCTGAGAAAGCAAGGCATAGCAGAGCATAGACGCTGGTAAGTAAAAGAGGAAACCCTTCCTGCTTAAAAGCTCTTCTTAGCCTATAAGTACTTTGTGGACAACAAAGACTAGTGGAAGCCTGGTCAACTTAAGAGAAAACAGGATAATAATCATACTAAACCTAAACAGGGCCATCAGTAGCCTGAGACTTTCCTATCTTCAAAGCAATCTCTGGGCCCCCAAACTGCACCAGCGGCAAGTGGGCTAGGAGAGATATACAGCCCTCCAAGGTAGGACGCCCCACTACCTACTTCAAAGGTGGTCACAGAGGATGATAAGCAATCATAAGACTTCCAGCATGCAGGGCTGGGCAACAGAGGAAGAGAGACAAGGAAGAGAGTTCTTCCCAGAGAACAGAACTGAGGCTGCCTGATAAACAAATGCATAGCACACTCCACTGAAATCCTCCACTGTGGGGCTAAGGGTCCTTACTATTTTTACCCAAAAAGAATTGAAATTGTTATGGATTTCTGTTTCTCAGTCTCCCCTTTTCCAAATAGAAGGTTTGTGCTTATTTGTTTGTTTTTATGGCAATACCCCATTTCTTCTTCATCCAGGTGTGTTGACAGAGCAGGTAACTTGCTTTTAGGTTTATGTGCAACTGGATCACAAGAAGAAAGACCCAGATTTGATGCGAAGAACTGCACATTGTCCAGATACTTTGAGCTAGATAGAACAATCAGATAAGAATTTTGAATTGACTCTTTCAAGGAGGTGGTGAATATCTTTTATGCATAGTCTTTATGCATATTGGATAGCAAAGGGGTAGACTATGCCAGAAACAGTTGCTTAACCAGTATTCATTCTCCTCATCTCTCCTTCTAACAGAATTTGAATGCTCTTTGAGACAATGTCCCCATTGAGGGTGGGGAATGGAGGGAAAGAGAGAGAGAGTACTTTTAACAAATTTCCTTAAAGCTAAGGGTGGCTAATGAAATGTAAGTGGTGGTCATGGGGGTCTTCCAAGAAAGCTAATTAAAAGGGGGAATGCTTCCTCTGAGAGGCATGCTCTTTTGCATGTCCTCTTTTCCCTCTTCCTGCCAAAAAGATAGAGATAATGGCTGGAGCTCTGCCAATCAGCCTGGCCATCAATCAGCCTTGAGTATGAAGCAATGCTCTAAGATGGTGGAACAGAAAGACGGAGGTTGTCTCCCTACAAACTATGCCTATATACTAGTCTTCCTTACCTGGTATCACTTTTTCTTTTCTTTTAAAAGAGAGAGGAAATAAATCCATTTTATTTAAGCCACTTGGTATTTTCTATCATCATCAGATTAATCAAGTCCTATATGGTAGCAAGGATGAGCACCGCCTTCACACTTCACAAATCATTGCTTCTTTATATTGCCAGCCATAAAGCAGACCTTGGTAGTCGCAGAACTTCCAGCCTGAACAGTCCACATATACTGAGACTGAAGGTTCTAAAAGCCCATGTTTAGAAGGAACTAGGAAATGGGTCACATGGGTCATGATCTTTGAAACAAAGCAGGCTGTGCACAGGCCCTGTACATCTGCTGGGCAACAGAACTGTTGATAGGCTGAGACATGGGACAGACAGACATTAGGAAAGTTTGTGTTTAAGCCAGCTTGCTAGGAGTCTATGGAGCCTAGATGCTTGGTCCCCTACCTCTTTGTCTTATTAAAAGCACTGTACCAGTGTCATTGAAAAAGAGGTCTAAGTCTCATGGCCTAGCAGAGGGAAAATTCTAGGTCCTTTCCAGTTTAAGTTAAGGCCATGTGAGAATAGGCACTATAGCATATTGCCTGATTTCATTTTTCCAGAGTAATAGGGATCTTGTTGTTGCTGTATGAAATTTTGCCAAAACTTAGTGGTTAAAAACAACACAAATTTATTCTCTTATAGTTCTGAATGTCAGAAGTCTTTAAGGGTCAGCAGAGCAGTGTTCCTTCTGACTTCAGGGGAGAATCTATTTCCTCACTTCTTCTACAAGCTTCCTGCATTCCTTGGGGTGTGGTCCCATCCTCCATCTTCCAAGCCAGTCGTGTAACATCTTCCCATTTCTCTCTCTGTCCCTCTCCTTCCATCATCACATTGCCTTCTGTCTGACTCCAATTTTACAAGCTCCCTCTATAAAGACCCTCTGATTACATTGGACCCCCCCCCAATCTAATCTCCCTCATTTCAAGATCCTTAACTTAAGCACAACTGCAAAGTCCCTTTTGCCATATAAGGTAACATATTCGCTGGTTCCAGAGATTAAGACATGGACACACTGAAGTCAACTTGATATCCTCTTGACAGGTCCACATTTCCCAGATCCCTAAATGTCTCCCTCTGCAAGCCTCTCCTATTACCTGAATTTTTTGTCATTAAAACTTTAATCAAGAGCCCACTGTTAAAATTAACGGACCCCTTGCAGCCAGCTTTTCATCAGATACCCTGTCAACTTGTACCTATCTTTGCAAAGAGGAGAAACAGGATATAGGCCAATTAAATATTATTAAGGGAAAAGTTGATATGAGAAGTCCTATTGCCAGTGTGAGCCTACACGGGACACTGCTGTAGAGACCCTAAACAAGATGGAGCCATCAGGGGTCACTTCATAACAATCCAGTAATGGGAGTAAATGAAAGCAGTGTTCAGGAAGAGAAAGAGGATATTAGATAGACATAGTAGAAAAGCAGAGCCTTCTTCTTTCAAGATTGTCTAGGGATAGTACTATTGGCAATAGTTAACATTAATTACATTTTCTTATGTGCCAATGTAGTAGACTAAATTATTGGTCCCAGTTCTTCATACTTCTTCCCATTCAAATCTATGCCTTAACCATGCAACTTCACAGTGCACCACCAACAAAATAAAGATATATTTCCCTGGTTCTTGACTTTGGACTCATCCATAAGAACAGTTTGGCCAACAGGATATCACAAGGTAAGAAAAGAAGCAGGGGTTATTGAGCTTACTTCTTTGGGCTTGTCATCTCATGCCATAGACATAGAAAACTATTTCTGCCCAAGGAGGATGAGAGAAACATGGCGCACCTTGATGTAACTTGCAGCTCCAAGTTGCCCCAGTTGATCCACAGACGTATGAGAAGGCCACTGAGATTTTGTGATTGTTTATGTCACATTACTTAATTTCCTGAGCGAGATGGAAATTGTTCTAAGTGTTTTACGTGTATTAATTCATCTAAACCTCACTATGATCTTACAAAGTAGATACTATATTTATTTTGCAGATGAGGAAACTGAAGCATTAGGCCATTAAGAACCTTGTTTAAAGTCATGCAACTAAGAGATATTGGAGCTACAGTTTTAATTTAGGTAGTGCATCCATTAGTTCTTCTTTTTTTTAAAGAATTTATTTATTTATTTGAGAGAGGGAAAGGGGGAGGGAGAGGGAGAGAGAATCTGAAGCAGACTTTGTGCTGAGTGTAGAACCTGACATGGGGCTCAGTCCTACAACTGCAAGATCCTGAGCTGGGCTGAAAACAAGAGTCAGATGCTTACCAACTGAGCCCCCAGGTGCCCCATCCACTTAGTTCTTAACTACAGGATCAGATTGGGTCATGGCTAACTCACAGTTTTCTTTCTTTCTGTTTTCTTCTCTTTACAGCCCATTTTCAATCTGTTTTAAAACATTAGAATTTTAAATCTTTTTGTGAGCATATCAGATGAGAAATCCACTGGGCTGAGTCTGAGGTTCTGGGCTCTTATCCTACTACCAATAAGGAATGCAAGATTGTCCCGATATAAGCAAAAATTTTATTTGTCAATTCATTACCCTCGTTTTCAAGGACTGATCTGGTGAACAATATGCTGGAAAAACAAGAACATGTGCCTAGAAATCAACCACCGTGTGACTCAACTGACAGCCAGGGGACATCTAGTTTCAGAAGGCTAGTTATGTTAGAGATTTTTAAAAATCAATGCCTTCTTTCTTTGCCTCAAACTCCTGAAAAGGTTAGTTTTATTCTCTTCAGAAACTTTTATTTTTTTTGTTTGTTTTTTTGTTCTTTTTTTTAAAGATTTTATTTATTTATTCGACAGAGATAGAGACAGCCAGCGAGAGAGGGAACACAAGCAGGGGGAGTGGGAGAGGAAGAAGCAGGCTCATAGCAGAGGAGCCTGATGTGGGGCTGGATCCCATAACGCCGGGATCACGCCCTGAGCCGAAGGCAGACGCTTAACCGCTGCGCCACCCAGGCGCCCCCTCTTCAGAAACTTTTAGAAGGTGAGTTTGTAGGAGGATGAGAGAGCCCTAGGAAGTAAGTAGTTATCTACAAATAAGGCATAAGGAAACCAAACATGAACAAGAACATAGATAAATGTAGATACTGGAGAGTCAGATTCTTGTGAGGTGAAGAATTAACAGATTCTAGAAGGAGAGCCACGGAAGTTCTGATGCTTCCAAATAAAAGATAGGAAGCTAACAAGTCTAATGAGTCCCAGAAGAAATAAAAATGTAGGTATTACTGACCAGAGATAGTGAAAATGAGGACTTTTTAAGATTTTTTTTTTTAATTTAGTGACATATACAACACCTGCTATCTTTTGTCTGGCACTGATTTGTAAAAACCATTAAAAGCAAGCTGATAATGTTATTGTGGGAAGTGTCAAGGGAGTGGAGAGCCAGGAAGACTATTTCTACTGCTCAGTCTTGGATGATGATGATGATACTGATAGTAATGATGATGTCAATCAACATTTACTACATTAAGTTCATTATGGAATTGCTCAATTTAAATTTTTTAAAGCAACCCTGTCAGGGAGATTCTATCTCTTTTACTGACGTGGAGTTTGGGTCTTATAGCGGTTAAATCATTCTCTAAAGTCACAAGGGTAGTCAATGGAACTAGTGTTTAATTACAGAAGGTTTGACTTAATGTCTCTTAAGAAACAAACAAAGAAATTCTTGAAAACAGGGAAAGTGGTTGCCATTTTGGAAAGGAAAGGAGATGTGACAGATTTCCTTGAATTTCTGGGATAGATGGAAGGGCACACATATTGCTGACTGGTGAGGAAACCTGTCATATATGTGTAAAAGGATAATCTGTTAAGTTTTGACAGCCACATCTCCCTGACTAACCAGGATGAATATATTAGGGACCTCCGTCTTCCCTGGCCTCTAACGTGTTTTTCCAGACTATCCAACAGAAACTCTGTACTCCCTCTGCCTGACACATTGATTCTTTGCTTTTCAGAATGCACCCTCATGCAGGGGGAGGGCTGGCATGGCTGGCAGGGGATGGCATTAGAACAGGGGCAGGAGAAGTATTCTATAGGCCAAGGAGCCAGAGCAGGGAGTTCTTCCCAAGACAATGGGAAGTACCAGGGCGACAAGAACAGACTAAATCAGCAGCAGCAGAGAAAAATAGTTCTGAAGGAGCCAGAGGCATATATAGAAGTCAAATCATTGAGGGTCTCTTGGGTGGTGCAGTCCATTAAACATCCCACTCTTGGTTTTGGCTTAGGTTGTAACCTCAGGGTCGTGAGATCAAGTTCTGCATCAGGCTCCGAGCTCAGCGCAGAGTCTGTTTGGACTTTCTCTTCCTTTCCCTCTGCCCTTCCTCTCCCTCTCTCTTTCTCCCCCTTTCTCTCAAACAAATAAATAAATCTTAAAAAAAACCAAGGTCAAATCTTTGGAACCAGAAAGTTGAGACCAAGAAACAGTAAGTTAGGTGAAAACTCAGTGGGCAGCCTGGACAGTTGTTTTAATGCAGTTTGGTGTTTGAAATTGGCTTCTATAAGCCTGCAGAGCATTGTGAATGAATGTGTTGGTCCAGTGTAAAGGACCAGGCTTGGATTGACACTGGTTGGAATGGGGCCAAGTTTAAACCCTGCTCTGTTTGATGGAGGCCTGAATTCTGGGTTCATAGCATGCCAATCCCTCTCTCAGGAAACCTGTTCTTTACACTACTAGCTGCTAGCTGGAATCAAGCCCAGCTATGAGCTGGCCATCAGGAAGCACAATGTAATCATAATCTCTGATCATAAGAATCTTCTATAATTTTTATTTCTGCTGCAGCCTCTTTTTAACCAATCCCGTTAGTCTGTACTCCCAGACACCAACACAAGTCCATGTGACCTCTCCACTGTACTCCCCCATTGCCTAGACCCAGGTCTGCACACATATCAGTTTTTCCTGGCTCTGTTTCTGTCACCTCTGGTCATAAGCATGTCCTAGGTACAGAGGGGAATCTTTCCAGGACAAGAGAGATTTTTTGTTAAGGGTAATAGAGTTGACAGAATGAATAATGTCCAAAGTACCTGTTTCTTTTTTTCTTTTCTTTTCTTTTTTTTTTTTTTTTTGCCTGTTTCTCTCAAATTAATTCTCCCCCCTCCTCTTTTCTAGCATGTCTTGTGTTGTAAGAAGCTGAGCCTGAAAACTACGTTTCCAAGGCTCTCTTGCTAATTTGTCGAGTTCACTAATGGGAGTCGCTGGCAGGAGACTGGAGGGCAGAAGGAAGGGAGAGGCCAGGGCATTTCTCTCCCTCACTCCCTCTGCTTTGGGCTGCATCTCTGGAAGTGACTACGTCTCCCCCATGGTGCCAGCTCCCATCAAACAATCTTCCTGTGGCCCGGCTGCTACCGACGGCCCCTACCACCGGCACAGTTTCCCTGGATAGCTCTGGCTCCTAAGTCCTGGTAACGGCATCTCTTCCCTGTTTTTCTCCAGCTCTACGGGTGATAGGAGTGTCCGAAATGCCAACTCTGTGAGTTACCTCACAGTGCTTTCTTTGAATTTTTAGCTCCTCCCATATCTTCTATTTCCCCGTACTAAAATATTTCTGTTGGCTGGAACCTGCCTGATACACACTAAAAGGTAAATTCAACCAGAATAGGGAAAGGAAAAAGAGAAAGTGGAGAGAAACGAGGATTTCCGGGCATTAAAGCTGACTTTGGAATTGCTGGTGTTGCTCTGGGGTTGACCCTGATGCTGCCAGGGTGGGTAGGGGGCTGAGTGGGGCCGCTGGAGGCTCTAAATGGAGTGCTCACTAAATTCCACAGATTGCCCAGGGCTCCCTGCTGCCATGGGGGGGCCAACCCTACCCCAACCCAAACTTTCCAAGAAGGGATTGGTCTGGGCCACCTTCCTTCTGTAAGTGGTCTAGAAACGCCCTGTTTTCAGGAATTTTTTTTTTTTGTCGGGATTCAAATACTGTCATAAAATATCTTCATCACAATAAAAATGCAAAGTACAAAGTTGTCGTTCTGCACCACATCACAGAAGGATGCGGAGACATTATTCAAATGTGTTCAGGGCAATTGCTGCACATGCACTTGCAGGCTGACGGGGACTTAAAAATAGCACATTCCATTAAAAGGAAAAAAAAAAGAAAGAAAGACTCTTTGGTAACAAAATAAGTGACTGTTCTCTTTGTCCCTTTTTTATACAGACACCAGCCTCCTCGCCAGACTCTGCAGAGTTGCAATTTTCCAGGAAATGTGAGGGACAAGCACTAGTTGTAGTAAGGGGACCTACGGAAGGAGGAAGGGACAAAGCGAGGGACAGAAGACCTTAGAATCACCATCCCCTCCTGCTGCCCGCTGCCTCCCCAGCCCCTGCACGACTTACCTGCCACTGCCTAGGTACCGGCGAGAGCCGACAGTACAAGCAACTGCGTCAAGAAATGCTGTGGTATGTGGTATTAGAGAGGGAGGTTAACCAGGGCACTTTGTAGAAAGTTCAAGTTGTCAGTGATTTAGAAATTTTTTTAAACTTACCCACTTATAGATGGGGAACTCAGACCCAGAAGAACCAAGTGACTTCTCCACGGCTGCTCAGTTAGGGGTCAAAGGAGAATTCAGGGTCCCAAACAAGTATTCTTTCCACTCTAGGATGGTGTTGAGTCTACAAAGGACAGGCCTCATAACTTGAATTTCAATTCTTCATCTCTACCTACCTCAAAAAAGCTGAGATGATGGATGATAGATAGATGACAGCAAGATAGATAGAGTACTCACCCCCAAGCATGCATAATAGAAAGGCTCCCATTCAGAAGCTGATGTGGCATAGAAGTGCTCAGAGGACGCTGGTCCCTCCTGGCTAGTTCTAGATGATAGAAATGGGGCAAGTCTTATGACCTCGCTGAGCTTCATTTTCCTCATCAGCAAATTGGACATATAGACACAAACTATAACTACCTCATTAGGGTATCACGCTGCTAAAATGAATCAAAGTATAGAACAATGTGGGGAAAACAACATGTTTGCAGGTATTAGGAAAAGGCAGGGGTCATGAAACGACTTGAGGGGCCAGATAGCAAATATTTTAGGTTTTTAAGCCAAGACAGTCTCTATCGCAACTATTCAACTCTGCTATTGTAGCATGAAACAGCAATGGACAATATGTAGATGAATGAAGGTGGCTGTGTTCCACTCACACTTTATTTACAGAACAGGCAGAGGGTGGAATATAGCCTGTGGGCCATAGGTTGCCAATAGTTGGGACAAAGTCCTCCCAGTTTGTTAAGTGCGTCCTCACTGAGAAAGCCTCCCTACCTCCTCCTCCATCACATCCCCCCCTCCCAGCTCTGGGCTTGATGACTCAGCCCAAGCCTTATTTTTGGAGCACCAGCTTTTTAAGGCAAAACATAGCTCACTTGAGGGGTTTAAGACACATAGTCATCTGCACCAGGGAGATAAAAAAGCTAAAAGCACATTTATAACCACAGTCACAGCCATCCTTCTTTATGAATATGTTTATGTCTGCATTTAGACACACAGCCACATACATAAAGTGATGTAGAAAAAGGAATGTGGCTGTGGATGGAAAAATATATCAGTGGATTTCATTGAAGCTATAATATTGGACTAGATAAAAGCATAAACAACAACACTTGATATTTATATCTCAGTTCTAACTTTTTAAAGCACATTCTCATTTACTTTCACTTATCACTATCAGATTGTGAGGGCGTTTTGACAGATCGGAGAGGAAACAGAAACTTAGCCAGAGTCACAATCTAACTGGTTGCAGATCTTGGGGTCAAACACATTCAGAGGCTCCGTCTTGCAAGCGCAACTGAGCGTTTTCCTCTCACACTGAGACCCGGTTGGCAACAGAGGAGAAATTTAGCCACAGTCCTGTATCTTACTGGAGTATCATGGAGACAATCTTCTTTGAGAAAATTACCCCTTCTTCCCTGGCTTAAAATTATGTTCATTAACGCAAAATGAAACTATTTTAGATGCACTGGGATGGGTGGGTGAACACAAAAATCAATCCTCAAAAGGAACTGGGGACTGGATCAGGCTAGATTGATGGTTTCTTGGACCATGGGTAGACTAATCATCTGTGGGTGAGCTGGAATTCAGAAAGCTCCTCCCGCTCAGAGCATGAAGTGAAATATGCCTGTCATTTCCATTGATTCCATGGTGGGGGTCCCCAGCCCTGAAACAGAAGAGGCAGGCATCTGCAGCTGGCTTCAGAGGAAGGATAGGGAGAACAGTGTAGCTGCTGGCTTCATCTTAGAGCAACGGTGGGGTTGGAACAACTAAATCATGTAGCTGATGGATATGTTTCAGATGAAACTAAGCAGGACATCAACACAGAGACTACATTTCTATGCTCGGCCATACCGCCCACCTAGAGGAAAATAAATTGCCTGAAACACAAGCGCAGGATAACTTTGAACCCAGAAGAGGAGCATAGGGCAACATGAAAAAGTGCCTCCTTATCCAAGGGAGACTGATATGGAGGGACCATCTTGAGGATCAAACATATAAGATTGGAAAAGTTCTAAAAAGAGACAAGAAGTCCCTCTGAACTATTAACATAACATCCACATCTATTTTAAACTGCACTCTTATACCTCTTTCTGGCATCCACTTGAAGCTAGCCTTCACTGAAGTCTAAGCGGGGAGTCACAGAGCGGGGAGGACAGGCTGTGGCCAATTTTTAATAACATGAGGTCCATGAGCATTTATTGGAATAAATTAAATTTAAATACAAAATTTGTCAAGCACTAATTGTACTTAAAATTCCTCATGATTAGAATTCTTTCACCATTTACTGCTTTACTTCAACCCTGTGGTTTACATGTAATTAATCCTTGCTTTTCTAAGGAAGAAGCAAGAACTTCCTGATATAGAAAAGCTGAAAGCACTTTCCCTTAGGGACGCTGTAACATCTCACAATCCTTAGCAACTTTAGTGATCGAAAACATGTGAGCTCCACTAGGCCCTTATGACTTGTGCCAGCCACCTAACCACGCTGTGGAGTACGGTTTCTCGGAAAAGTTGTTCCCAACAACTGATCTACAAACAGCTGCTGTCTCCCAGTTCATTGTAAGTTTAGGACGGCCGGTGTGTCCACACAGAGGTATGTGTGCGTGTGTGTTTATGCGGTGCCTCCCCAACCCCCTCCCTGTTCCACGGGATGAATACCCCCTCTTCCACAAGCCTGGTCCTCCAGTCATTGTTTTGTTTTAAAGGCCTCGTGTGAATATGTTCACTTATTTGCATTTCTTCCCATCCCCCATCAAATGAAGAATTGTCTGCCAGAAATAAATGCTTCCAGCAGCACCTTCTACTCTTGGCTGATTATATTCCCTGAAGAAATCTGCCACCCATGGGCTTTATCTCTATTGTGTGGAGTAAATAGAAGCATTGAAACTGTATTTCCTTTCTATTTTAAATAGCAACAGAAAGAAAAGGGAGAGAAGGGAGCCCATGTGGCTATTTCCTGATTATACTCCCAATCGGGGGGATGGAAAAGCCCCAGTGAAGTGAGTGTGGGACTTTAGGGCACATGTCCACGCCACAATCCTCCAGACTCAGCTCATTCAGGCATCAACTGATCAAATCAATGGGGAGAACACCCCAGTAGAAACAAAAATCTGACAAGCAGGCTTTACCCCCACCCCTTCTCAAAATTGTGAATCTCTGTTCTAAGGGGTAAGGGGATGAAGGAGAGGCTATTAGAAAATCATGTATTAAAAGGACACCAAATCATTAAAAATAACAATAAAAAAAGAAAGAGAAGGAAAGGAAGAAAAAGGCAATTTCAGCTTCTCTCTTCTATTCCTGAGTTCACCAGGGAGACAGATGTGGGAAATCAGCTTTCCTTGCTACCCTGTCTGCTCAGTTGTGGGTGTGCAGAATCCCTTCTACCATCTCTATTTCTAGGACAAACCAGGGACCCCTGCTCCTCGAAGCTCCTGGTGCTACACTCATTTACACACAAAACCCACGAAATACTAGAATGTACAAAGACTGGGGACATTAGAGAGTTTCATATATTTAAAAAACAAAAACAAAACTAGTATGATTTGCAAAGACTTCCCAGCTCAGACTTGGCCAAAGAGAACTTAGCGACTCCTACCCCCTGGGCCAAAATGAAGTGGAGATTTAAGCTGATTTGATGAGAGTGGGAATGATTGTGTGTCTGCTTGAGAGACCAGGGTGGGAAGAGAAGCTGAACAATCAAGACTGCCCATCCATAGAGTTCACAATATCTGTTGTATAATAGAAAGTATATGGCTATTGAAGTGAAAACCTGAGAGTGAATTTCAGCTGCACTGGTTACATAACCCTTGTATGACCTAGGAATGACATTCATACTTTCTGAAGCTCAAGTCCTTCACTTACATATACACTGGGGATAAGAAGTGCTCTTGGTGGGGCGCCTGGGTGGCTCAGTCGTTATGCGTCTGCCTTCTGCTCAGGGCGTGATCCCGGAGTCCTGGGATCGAGCCCCACATCAGGCTCCTCCGCTGGGAGCCTGCTTCCTCCTCTCCCACTCCCCCTGCTTGTGTTCCCTCTCTCACTGGCTGTCTCTATCTCTGTCAAATAAATAAATAAAATCTTAAAAAAAAAAAAAAAGAAGTGCTCTTGTTAGCGTGAAAGCGTTTTCTGATAATTATTGTGAAAACATTGTGAGAACTGTAAAGTGCAGTTCAAATAAAAAGGTTGTATACCTTTTAACTCTGTTTATCAGAGGCCTAAGCAACCCAGGTGTTAATGACTCACCGATTTCTAGTCTTTCAAAAAATGAATTCTGAGTAAGATTGTCTTTAAGACTTGGCTAAAATATAGGTAGTGGCTTTAGCTATGTAATAAATTCATTATTTTGGTCTATTCCTGTTCATTAGTTACATTCCATAGCGTTGCTATTTAGATACTTAGCATATAAATTGACAAATGAGCCATTGTTCTAATTTAATTAGATTTGGAACAATATTTTTAGCACATAATGACTTTCTAATTTGTAAATTTACATTTGGGTTTTTTGAATTGGTATGTGTAAATAATAATAATTCTTTATATTTATATAGTATTTCATAGTTTACCAGACATTTGCGCACAATTTTAACTCATTTCATTCTCTCAGAAACTCTATGAACTATGTAGAGCATGGATTATTATATCTATTTTACAGATAATAAAGCTAAAACTTCAAGAGACTCTACGACTTTCCCAAAGTCACACTGTAAGTGGCCAGATTCAGGCCTGGAACCTATAACGACAAGAGGTCTCCCCATTACATTAACAGTACTTGTTCCTGATCCAAAGACCCTACCTGACCTTCTCACACACCTGAAACCTTTAGTCTATTCATAGCCAGTGCTGGACTTGGTGGGTATGTGAATTTATGGAATTGCTGAATCATTGCCACTCACAGAATGACAACAATCATCTCTCCTCTTGGTGAAGGGGAAAGTTTATGAGAATGGCCTTTGGGCACCTGGATTTCTAATTCCATTTGGGAAAATGTTTGATCCCCATGGTGGTCCCTTACCCTAGCAGGGTCCCTGGGAAACTTTTTTGTGTAGCCATGCAGCTCTTCTCCTAGGATCATGACCACCCTGTACTTGCATGACAAACAATTTATTTTCGTCTTGGTGGGTTGTCTGGTCCAACCATAGAAGTAACAGACAGCAATCAAAAGGAAGCCATTGTATCCTTTATTACCTAGTCTTAGAAGGGACATACCATGCTGTCGTTGTTGTTGTTGTGTTTTATTGATTTCACAAACCAACCTTGGAGCCATCTGGGAGGGAGCTATGGGAGGATGTGACTACGCGAAGGCACAGCTTATGAGGCTGCCTGCGACACTGGCTACCACACGTCATGTGGGATGGGGGGTGAGGAGCTTCACAGATGTTGCTTAGGTCATCACAGAGGACAAGCTGTCAGAGGAGAAACGGTTGTTCTTTCTGGATCCCAAAAACAACCTCCATTATTATAACCTCCTCCTTCCACTATAGTAAGGAAGAATGAGAAAAGGCTACCAATTAGGGCCTACCAATTGGGTCCCACATGCCCGTGGTGAACAGTGGAATCAGTGGAATCGTTTCCCCTATTTCTGCAACAGGCAATGTTCCAATCCTGAGAGGCAGAGGGCCTCGGACGATTTCATGGTTGTGGTGAGAGTGTATAGCTACAGATGGTGTGAGGACTACTCTTGCTACAGGTCAGATCCCGGTTCTCCTTAAGCCAGTTTGGGTTATTTCTGGGAGATAATGGTAGCCTAGACACCAAAAAATATGAGGTGGATGCGGACTGGCGATCACTCCACACATCATGCTGTGGGATTATAATGTAAGAAAGTCCTAGACTCAATTCTTCCCCACTGTAGGACATCTACTAAACACACACTTTTTAGCAAGTAGGCATAAAACAACGGCATGAATTCTGGTTTTCTGTCCTTAAACTCATCAAACCAATTCTGTATTAAATCCTGTCTAAAGACAGGATTCTGTTATCAGTAGACTACTCTATATTACATAACCAGAATCTTCTATCCTAAAGCTGGTCACAGGACCATAGCGAGATAAAGCCTCACGTGCTCCCTCTTAGAGAAAAGGTTGCAAAGCTGGTTAGATGTTCAAGCAAAAGTGAGGGGAGTCTCTATGATAGTCTAGCTAAATAATACCTATTGAATATCACTAATCTGAGAATCCATCATGCTAATTTCCAAAGTCTCTGATGCTGATGTCAGACAAAGATAGTTAAACTGTGAGTTGTATTCTTCATGTGTTAATAAGACTTAGTATTTTCAAAACATTTTTCCTAGTACCTGGCATAAAGTTAACATGTATTTGTTCAGTTCAAATAAAAGGAGAAACTAAAAGCCACCCATAAACTGTGCCAGCCTACAATGCCAGGAGTGTGAGCTCCAGAATACAGCAACTGACTGCCCTAAAATGTGGTTTTAACTAAGCACAAATAATATCACACTGTTTAGGCTGATGTCATTTTAAGTAAATTATAGAATCCTTGGAGGTGCTAACAGTCTGAACAAAATTTGCAGATGACCAAAGATCAGATGCACTGAGTTGCATCTCAGTAGACACTGGCAAGGACAGAGGACAGGGACGGACCTGGCTTTGTGCATGCACCCCCCCCCCCCCCACACACACACATGATGCCACAGAAGTCCCCCTGAAAGTCTGCGGAGAAGGATGAGCCCGACAAGATGAAAATTGCTTGAAAGTGACTAAACAATGTTCTCTGCTCCCCACATTGGAAAAAAAAAATGCAATAATGCTTCTAAGATGTAAACTTCTTTCTTAAAT
This sequence comes from Ursus arctos, assembly GCF_023065955.2. NCBI lineage: Eukaryota > Metazoa > Chordata > Mammalia > Carnivora > Ursidae > Ursus > Ursus arctos. The sequence goes on from NW_026622952.1 coordinate 3,973,351, forward strand.
CCTTTCAGATTCTCTAGTGGGATCAGCCACTATTTTCGTGGTATGCTCGACACAATGAGATACTCTGCATTCTATTCTCCAGTATCCCTAATCTTAAGGGCTACATGTTTTAACAGCTTGTAATTCCTATTCCATCACCCTGAATCTGATGTTATAATCCCTTTATTGGGTTTTAGGTGGGAAGTGACTATTTATATTCTTCATGCTCTGAAACATTCTCCCCAAATAAATCCTCATTGCCCCTTATCTCTATGGTAATCAGCAAGCCTGCCCCCCACCCCCCAGTGATAGCAGCTGTGTCTAAACCACCCATCTGCTGTCTTTCTGGGGCTCTGCCACGTTCTGCTTCATGCCCACTTGCAAGTGTATCACATTTCTATTTAGAAACATTCTGACTGCCCTGGTTATTTTTGGCTACTTATCAGTGTGCACATCTTTGGCAGCCAATGCAACTGTGGAACTGTCCTGCCCCAGCATGCCTACCATGTGAAGACTGTGTCCGTGATGGGTAAAGTTGTAAAGACAAGTGGATGAGTTGATGTATTCCTCCAAGGGGACTGTGGCTGGTGGTGAGGTGGCAGGGTGTCTTAGTCCAATCTGGCTGTTGTAACAGAATTCCATCAACTCAGTGGCTTATCCATAACAAAAATGAATTTCTCACAGTTCCAGAGACTGCAAATCCAAGATCAGGGTGCCAGCATTTTGGGTTCTGGTGAGAACTTTCTACTGGGTTGTTGTTTCTCCTTATATTCTCACATGGTAGAGAGTGCCAGAGAGGCTGAGAGAGCTCTCTCCGAAGTCTTTTGTGTTTCAGTTGAGGTATAATTGACATATAGCATTATATTCGTTTCAGATATACAACATAAAGATTTGATATTTATATTGTTAATCTTAAGAATAAAACTGCCAGTTATTTTATCAGCAAAAGATGGGTTTATTCATGAATAGCAGAGAATTATAATCCAGGACATGCAAGCTATGGCAAAACCATAGGCAAGGCCACAGAACAAAAGAAGGAATTCTCTTTTATAGAGGAAAGGGGGAAGTTGGGAGGGCTGTTGTAAACAAAAAGCCCACTGGGTAAACTGGGAGCTCAAAGTATAGTGGTTTCTCATTGGCTGAGTTGTGACTGTCTCTCATTGGCTGGGCTGTTGCTTGGGGAGGAGGAAACCTTCCTCCCTCCTGTTGGGATAGTAAAGTAGCATCCACCTGTAAGGTCCCTCTTTTCCTATTGTGTTTGTAATGGAAGAAGAGTAGTAGGGCATGGAAGCTCCCCCTGCTGGCATCCCAACTCCATTCTAAATGGGGTTTCCTTTTATTAATTTTCACAACATACATGGCAAAATGATCACAATAAATCTAGTTACTGTCCATCACCATACATAGTTACAATTACTTTTCTCATCATGAGGACTTTTAAGATTCACTCTTCACAACTTTCAAATATGCAATACAGTATTATTAACTGTAGTCAACATGTTGTATGTTATATCCCCATGATTTATTCATTTTATAGCTGGAGGTTTGTGCCTTTTGACCCCCTTCACCCATTTCATCCACCCTCCACAACCCAGTCACCCTCCCTCTGGCAACCACCGATCTGTATCCATGAGTGTGGGTTTGTTTTGTTTTTTAGATTCCATATACAAATGAAATCATGTGGTATTTGCCTTTCTCTGTCTGACTTATTTCACAAGCATAATGCCCTCAAGGTTCATCCATGTTGTCACAAGTGACAAGACTGCATTCTTTTGAATGGCCAAATAATATTTCAGTGTGTGTGTGTGTGTGTGTGTGTGTGTGTGTGTGTGTGTCTTCTTTGTCATTCATCCATTGATGGATTCTTATGTTGTTTCTGTATCTTGGCTATTGTAAATAATGCTGCAATGAATATGGGATGCATACATCTTTTCAAGTTAGTGTTTTCATTTTCTTTGGATAAATACCGAGAAGAGAATCACTGGATCATGTGATAGTTCTATTTTTAATTTTTTTTTTTGCGGGGTGGTGAGACTCCATATTTTTTTTCATAGTGGCTACTACAATTCACATTCCCACCAACATTCCCACCAGCACAAAGGTTCTGTTTTCTCCACATCCTCACCAACACTTACTATTTCTTGTCTTTTGATAACAGCCTTTCTAACAGGTGAGAGGTGATATCTCATTGTAGTTTTGATTTGCATTTCTTTCATGGTTAGTGATGTTCAACATCTTTTCATATGCCTGTAGGTCATCTGTATATCTTCTTTGGAAAAATGCTTATTCAGCTCCTCTGCCCATTTTTTTTTTAATTGGTGGGGTCCTTTTTATTAGAGCATGAATCCCATTCATGAGGGTTTTGACTTCATGACCTAATTACTTACCAAAGCCTCCACCTCCTAATACCATCACATTTAAGGTTAAGATTTCAACATATGAATTTTGGGGGACACAGATACTCAGTGTACAACACAGAGGAAAAGGAAGGAATGGGAAATGTAAGTGCTGGGAGCTCTGATCACATATCACCAGAACAGAAATTCACATGGGTTTGTGAGTATACACAGAACCTTTCTGTTTGTTTGTTTGTTTGGTTGGTTGGTTGGTTGGTTGGTTGGCTGGCTTTTTTGAGGTGAAATTTTGTGAAAGGTGAAATAAAATGTACTCATTTATGTGAATGGGTTTTAAAATGGAGCCAAGAGACCACCAAGGAGGTGGATCTTATGCATGTCCTCCCTGGGGGGGGAACCACGAACTTTTGAACTGGTCCAAATCCCAAATATTCCAAGGACTCTGCAGGAACACCTGCAACTTTCTCCAGTAATGGACTTTTGCTTAGCTACAGCCTTAGCAAACACTTATGTTTTGCCAAGATTAGTTTTCTGCCTCCAACACCAGTCAAAATTCCTTGTAAACAATGCACACAAGCATTCCCTTTTTGTCTTTAAAAACTCCCGACTTTTGCTCCCTAATGAGAGATTATTTGGGTTGCTGCCGGAATCTGTGCTCCCCAAGTTGCAATTCTAAGGCACCAAATAAATACTTCTGTTTTATTTCAGTTTTTCCTCTTTTCTTTGTCAACATTTCCATGACATAAAATTACCATTTAAAAGTTTGCAATTCAGTGATATTTAATGCAGCTTTCATGTTGTACAACCACCGTCTCTGTCCAGTTGCAAAATATTTTCATCATCTCCAAACAAAATCCCATACCCATTAAGCAGTCACTTCTTCCCCTCCCTCCCCACAGCACCCAGCAAACAGCACTCAGCATTCTGTCTCTATGGTTTTACCTATTCTGAACATTTCGTATAAATGAAATTATACAGTACGTGGCCTTCCCTATCTGGCTACTTTCACTTAACGTAATGTTTCCAAAGCTCATTCATGTTGCACCATTTATCAGAACTTCATTCCTTTGTATGGATGAATATTATTCCTTTGTGTGTATAAACCACATTTTGTTTACCTCATCCATTCATGGGGGTTTGGTTTGTTTCCACCTTTTGGCTATGGTGAATTATGCTGCTATGAATATCCACGCATGAATATTTACTTGATACCTGTTTTCAATTCTTTTAGGGTCTATATCTATGACTGGAATTGCTGGGTCAAGTGGTAATTCTGTGTTTAATTTTTTTGAGGAACCTCCATATTGTTTTCCACAGCAGCTGCAACATTTTACATTCCTACCAGCAGTGTGAAAGGGTTCCCATTTTTCCACATTCTTGCCAAAAGTTGTTATTTTTCTTTGTTAATTTCATTATAGCCATCCTAGTGCGTGTGAAGGGGTATCTCACTATGGTTTTAAATTGTTATTTTAGACCGCAGGCAGGTGCTTTCCCCAAATTCATATGTTGAAACCTTATTCTCCAATGTGATGATATTTGCAGATGGGGCCTTTGGTAGGTAATTAGGTCATGAGGTTGGAGCCTCCACCATGAGAGGACGCAGCAAGACAATGGCTGTGTACAGATCAGGAGAGGGCCTTTTCCAGAAATCAACCACAGTGCCATCCTGATCTCAGAATTGCCAGCCTTGTAGCTCTTCAGAGTGAGTAAGGGTAGAGTCCCTGGGAGGAGCAGATGATTTTAAAGTATGCATAACTGCTCTGGGATAAGAAGACTCTTCCTTGGGTTCCTGAACTTTTTTCCTTGGGTTACTACATGCCGGCAGTCATAGGACTGGGCCCTCCCTCTAAGGGTGAAGTGTAGCAGCAGAGAAAGATGGTTAATAGTTAATGTCTGGGGTATTCTGGAATGGGTAGATGACATGATTTTCTGGAGGAGGACAGTGAAACGGCAGTGCCACAGACCTCTGTGGACTTGGATGAAATCTTACTTCTCTCCAGTGAGTGGAAGTGATGCAGAGAACAGCTTCTTATGAGCCTCGCAGGGACGGCAGGAATTTCAGTTTCTTTACTTCCTAGTGCTAAACAAATTATGCCATTTTCTTTTCCTGTCATTTAATTCAACTTCCCTTTCCGACACTGTGGTGTAGAGAAGGAAAAATTCTTCTTCTACCCTCAAGGTCTTCCAGCTGGACTAAGAATTAAATTTGCATGAGACAGATCAACAGGAGAAAAACCAAAGTTATATTAGGTGTGCACAGAAGCCCAATAATGAAATTTGAGACCTGAAGTAATGACCAAGGTAGACCAATGTTTTCAGACAGAAACAATAAATCTGTGAGGAATTGACAGGACGAAGAAAACTGAACTTTGGGAGTTTCAATGAGTAAGGAATTTTGAACTTTGGGAGTTTCAATGAGTAAGGAATTTTGGCTGGGATAGTAAATTAGTAAAATATAACAAGAATTATTTATACAACCTTCTTGGCTGTAAATTTCCTATCTCTGGTGATAATGATGTCTCTTTACCTCCTGGCACAGGCAGGGTACTTTTCATATTGGAACATATTTCCTGCTTTCAGGGGGGGACAGAGGAGGGTCTGAATGTCCTTCTTGCACAGACTGTCTCTTACACAACTTTTATTTGAAGTAATCAATATGCCAAAGTGACACATTTGGGGGCACCCTGCTCTTAGCCCCACAGTGGTCAAGAGTATTTGGAGGTCTGGGAATGGTAAGCTATGGAGCAGACGTCCCATAGTTTGGTTGGGGGCTTGCTCCTAGAGAATAACGATGAATTGCCATAATGTTACCAGTTTCTTCTTTCTACAGAGGCCCCGGGATAGAGGTTACATAAGACAGCCAGCCTGCCCCTCCCTTCCTCTGTGGCTAATGTGGAGGCAGCCAGGCTGAGTGCATCCGATGCCCTAAGGGGATGTTCCATACATTAAAAAAAGACTTTGTGTGAGACAGCCAAATCCCAGATGCATTTACAAATCTTTCCAATAAACTGAGGCTACGGTGCAATTCTTCCTGGAATAGTGTAAAAAGAAAGAAAAATCTCAAAGGAGGGAAAAATTGGGTACTCTGGAACATCTTCCTTTTAAATGAGAGTGAGAAACTGGTTCATACCTTGAAGCAGAGAGTTTAAACTTGTAAGGTTCCTGAACCCACTGCTGTAAAACAAACAAGGGGCAACCAGAAACAATGGCAACAAAGAGACAAATCCTGTTGGGTTGCTCATCTAAAAACAATGGGCTAATGACCCTTAGCAAGGCTACATTATGCAATTAGAAAGATGGAAAGCAAATACCCTTAATGTGAAGGCTACACACTTTGTTCACCCCCTGCAATGATACCAGACCTCATTTGTGCTGAACTCATCTGTCTGCTGCTCTTGAGCCATGAAATTATTTGTCATTTCTCTCTAGTGAACTGTTAATGGGGAGCACTAAAATTCAATTTAAAAGTGGGAGTTACTACATAATACTATGGTTGATGATGGATTATGGGATTTAAAGAAATGTCCACATCATAACTTTTTTAAGGTTATAAACTATCTGAAAGAAATGGCCTCTATAATACGCTAACACAGAAGAAGCCAAACGTGTTCCTGAGAAAACAGTTACATATGAGCCTTCATCATCATCTCACTGACAGTCTTTTTTTTTTTTTTTGAAGATTTTATTTATTTATTTGACAGAGAGAGACAGCCAGCGAAAGAGGGAACACAGCAGGGGAGTGGAAGAGGAAGAAGCAGGCTCCCAGCGGAGGAGCCCAATGTGGGGCTCAATCCCAGAACGCCGGGATCACGCCCTGAGCCGAAGGCAGATGCTTAATGACTGCGCTACCCAGGCGCCCCCCTCACTGACAGTCTTATCATCTAATTTCAAAGACTTACCCCCCCCAAGCCCCACCCAGAAAGAATCCTAGATCTAGGTGAGTAAAAATGTTATCACATCTCAGATGGGAATTTTGACAGACAAACCTCTGTGGCAGAAAGTTTTTTACATCAAAAACTAGGGATGTACTGTATGGTGACTAACATAATATAATTAAAAAATATTAAAAAAAAAAAAAAAAAGAGGGGCGCCTGGGTGGCTCAGTCATTAAGCTTCTGCCTTCCGCTCAGGGCGTGATCCCGGAGTCCTGGGATCGAGCCCCACCCACATCAGGCTCCTCTGCTGGGAGCTTGCTTCTCCCTCTCCCACTCCCCCTGCTTGTGTTCCCTCTCTCGCTGGCTGTCTCTCTCTCTGTCAAGTAAATAAATAAAATCTTTAAAAAAAAAAAAAAAAGAAAGTTCCAAATGTTTACCAACCACTTTCCCCTCCTTTCTGGGCCATAGCTAGATTACATTTCCCAGATTCCTCTCGTGCCTGGTGTGGTCACGTGACTAGATGCGGAAGAGGACACATGATTGGAAGTGATCTGCGCCACTTTCAAACCCTACCCATAAATACCTATGATGTAATATGCCCCATGCACTTTTCCCACACTCTCTTCCTTGGAAGTCACATGTGAAAGACAAGCCCAAGTTAGAAGAGGAGTCAGGTCTTTTAAAGATTGAACAGAAGATATTCACTCATCAGATCCATACTTTTCGGTTTTACGTGAGTGAGAAATAACCTTCTGCTGAGGTAAGTAAGCCACTAGATTTTGGAATTTATCTATTATACCAGTGGCAAATATTCCTTTCCTTTCTTTGGCTTAACTGACAAGTAGTTTCAAAAAGTGGTCAAAAATGTAGACTGGTGTCATATAGATCTGAGTCTGAATTCCTGCTCTGCTAATCTTGGCTGTGCAAACTTGGACAAGTTGCTTAAACTTTCCGAGTCTCTGTTCTCTCATCTATGAAAGGATGATTACAAGGCCTACTGAAGGGCTCTTGGTCTCAATTCCAGAGTGTTTTTTTGTTTGTTTGTTTGTTCGTTCTCCCATGCCAATTCTTGGACACCAGTTGGGTGTTCCACAATTCAACTCAATTTTGATACTATTTCCTAGAGATAGCATCAGATCCCACAAGTTAAGGACTTAGTCCCACCAGGCTGCCTCAAATTCAGATGCTTGCCACAAGTCCAGGTTGTCACCCAGACTTGTGGGTGATAAATCAGAGTTTCCCAGGTTTCCCTTTTTAGGTTCAATGAATTCTCTAGAGCAGCTCCTAGAGCTCAGGAAATTCATTAACTCACTAGACTACCAGTTGATTGCAAAAGACATTAAAGGATATGAATCAACAGCTGGATGAAGAGACACATAAGGCAAAATATGCGGAAAGGGCATGGAGCTTCTGCGTTATCTCAGAGCCTCTCTCCTAGCACCACCAAGTGTTCACCAACCCAGAAGCTTTCTGAAGCCTCTCTTTTTCTAGGTTTTTATAGAGAATTCATTTCATAACCATTATTGATTACATTATTGGCCATTGGAGATCTATTCAACCTCCAGTCTGTATCCCCTCCTGGAGGTCAGGAGGTGGAACTGAGAGTTCCAACCCTCTAGTCATATGGTTGGTTCTCCTGGCCCATAGCTTTAGGAGCTGTCCAGAAAGTCAATCATTAACATGACAAAAGACATCTTCATAGCTCTCAACAGTCAGAAATTCCGAGGGTTTTAGGAGCTCTGTACCAGAAACAGGCATGATGAGCAAATACAGATTTCTTATTATAAATCAATATCACATCATCACTCATATTATTGTGAAAAGGTAATAAGATTCCATTTGTCAAGTGTTGGCAAAGAACTGGCACACAGCAGGTACTTGCTTTCCTGGTTCCCATACCAATTTATTCCACTCAAGATCTAGGTGCAGCCCTAGACTCAACGTTGACTCAAGTCAACGTTTCCAAGAATTAGGGACCCGGAATTTGGGAATCATTACATGAAATTTTACATCTACTCTTGGCATCTCTAATTCACAGAAAAAGTAGAAGCCTACAGGCTGATTTCAACTCTCACCCATATTTTGTTTGGTGTGTATACAATGTTAAAGGTTTTTATTTATTTTTTAAAGGTTTTTAAAATTGGGTGTCAATATATAAAATTATAATGTAAATACACTGTCTAGATTTTCTTGAATAACTGAATCATATGGAACATTGGGTCCACATTCCCACCTTGGTTTACAACAGGGTGATAACTAGAAAACCCCATGGAATCTTACCATGTGCCAGTACCTTACACTGTTCCATGCATTTTGGTTATAATTTAATCCTTACAACAAACTTATGAGAGGGGAACTCTTACCAGTCCTATTTTGTAAAAGAGAGAAGTAAAGCATGAAAAGATTAAGTAACTTACTCATGGTCATGATAATTAGAAGTGGTACAGATGGGATTCAAAGTCAGACATTTTGGCTGCAGGCTGTACTCAAAAACTGCTGTACCACGCCACGGCTCACACAAACCAGACTGGCCTTGGTGCTATAAACATCAGGCGTGTGTGCAATACTCACTTCTACTAAGTCCTTTCGGTGCAGGAAAGGTTAGATGGAGATTCATTTTAAAAAACTAACTCCTGAGGAAATACCGCATAGGACTTGAGTGCCTTGGTGGATGGAAGTTCATTGGCCACGACTTTGGGCAGGTAGTGAGAGCACCGAATGGATCAGAGAAAAAGCCTGACCCAGACAAAAGGAAGTATCTGCCAGATGCCTCCTTTTTCCAGCCCCATAGGAAATAAACTGCACTGCCACAAATATCCAGATTTTTTTATCCTGCAGTAACTAGGAGGTTGTTTCTGAATAATTTATTTATGCCCCCTTCCCCCACCGCTTCCAAATAAACCACTAGCTATGTTCTCAACAGAGAGGGGGGAGAAAGAAAAGTCAAGTGCCCATGAGAAAGCCTTATTTGGGGTAGTGAATATCCTAAAACTCTGCGAGGCAGGTGATATTAATAATAACATTATTTAGCTGCTGGAGGCCCTGAAGTACCAAAGGTTAACTCTCTCCTCTGGGCTCACATTTGCCCAGGCATCCTGGCTTCTGCCCAATCTTCCGGCACTGTATCTCCAAGATCCCAATAATAATTCCTAAATTAGTATGCTGACTGTGGAACTGTTTTTTTTTTTCAAAACTGAAAAATATTTTTATTCGATTTTGAATCTCATAACAACTCTATTGCATAAATAAAACCAACTTATCCATTTTTTTTTCATGGTAAAACCTGACCCTAGAAGAGATTATTAACTTGCCCCTGGTCACAAAGCAGAAAGTAATAGAGAAATAACTACATATTGTCTGATTCCAACTTCCAGGGGTGTTTGACTACATTATCTTGTCACGTTCTACTTTCTTCTTAGAGTCTAGACTTCTGGAGCTGTTTCAGTGGACTGAACTCAAAGAAGATTTATCAGAAAGTATCCTGAAGTCAAGAAAAAGGGTCTAGTTTCTAGGTGGGTAGTCTGAAAATGCACAAGGTCAGGGTACCTGGAAATGGGAAGCAGGAAGGAAGTGTCAAAAACCAGAGAAGCTGATAGTTTTAAACTTGAGAAATTGGAGGGGGAAAAAAAAAGAGGATGATTATATAAATAGCCTTCATAAAGCAAGCAGAATTGGAGGAAACTGCTAGGTGTAAGTTAGGATCACATTGGTTGCATGTGACAGAAACCCAGCCACACTGATTCATCTAAATGTGGATTTATTTTTCTTATGTAACAAGTAATCTGGAAATTGGAAGTCCAGGGCTGGTGCTGTGACCACTTCAATGCCATAAGGCTCCCACATTCATTAGCTTTTACTCCTCCATCCCTAGCATGTGGCTTTCATGCTTGTGCTCAAAAGGGGGCACAGTATCTACTGTCCTTGAAGGAAGAAAGTAAAAGGCTAAAGAGACAAAGCAGCTGAGTCCATCTCCTTTTAAAGGACATTTCCGGAACCAACTTTTGGTTGCATGTCATTGGCCTCGGTTGTCACATGACCACTCTTGCCTGCAAGAAAATAAGCCGAGTTTTGGGCTTTGGTTTTGAGATATCACACTGTTATCCTGAACAGATTTTGGCTCTGTATACTGTATATAACAATATAACTGTATCAGTCAGCATCCAGCAGGAAAAAAGATGGTACATCCAAGTGAAAATATTAAGACTATAACCAGATTGCACACAATACTATGGCTGGGTCTAGGGCATCCTGAAGCCCTGATATAGTAACCTGGGACTAGTGCCAGATCATCCTTAGTTATAAACGGATGAAGAGAGAGTGACAGAAGAATCAGGAAGGGCTGGAGTAAGTAGAGAATGCCACCTTGAAAAGAGCATTAACTTCATTAAATGATACAACTAGCCCAGGGAAAACTCAGAGGGAAAAAGAGAACGAACTGATAACCTGTACTTATTTTCTACCCTTCCTCTGATATCTGCCAAAGTTCCCTATTAGCCAAACAGAAGCCAGATGACAAACCTTTTGATGTTGTCCATATAGGTCAATATCCTGAGGCTGATATCAGGATGGAGAAGGGAGGAGAAAGGATCTAGAGGGGCAGATGGAAGATATCTGTCATAGTTATCCTAAGGTGGAAGGGGAAAACGTGTATTGAGTTAACTACTAACAGTATCTGTCAAATATAGACAGGTTCAAGATCCAGCTGGGGATGAATTTGGAGAATCTCGAATTCTAAGTAGTATTTGCTGAAAACAGTTTGCAAGTAAGCTCTGGATGCTTTTTTTTAAAACAGAAATGCCATTGAGAACCTTTCCTTAATGTTAGGTTTGCTCTTAAGAGGACAAGACCTATCTCTACCTGCTGTTACCTGCTTCACCTCGTGAGAGAGGGGCCCTGATTTTTCTTGGAGTCCAGTCTTGGCCAATGAGGAGCACTTGGAAAGGAGTTTCTGTGAATAGCTCATTAACACAGATGAGAAAATATTTCCGAATTTTTACCCTCACATTTTAGGGTTCCCTCTTCTTGTCTCTTTTCTGTTAGGTGTTTCTGCCTTTGAGGGAGATTTGCCATCAGCAGTAATGGAGAACAAGCAAGTTCATTGGATAGAGGAGAACGAATCACAGAGCTGGCTGAAGAAGAGGCTCAGCTGAACAAGGGGGGTGCTGCCTGCACTGGATGCAACATATTATACAAATCTTCATCCTATTCTTCATAAGTCATTGTATTAAAAAGGATTTATTGCAAAATTCCTGCCATGTCCTCCCTAAAATATAATTGGATTTATGTACACTTGATCAACCAGCACATCTTCCAAATGAAGATATAAGGAAAGATGGAAATGATAGCCCATTTCTGCACTCATAGGGTCTTTCAAGGAGTCAACAAGGACCCCAGTCTGACTCTTGGTTGTCAGCTGCTTGGGGATAATTGAGCTGGAGAACCTGTTCATGATTACCATACTCACAGGAAGCAGATTTATAATCAAACAGAATCCTTTCTTGAACTCGAATTTTTGAATGGGGCATCTCCCCAAACCTCACCTTTGCTCTCATCGTCTTGGTTCCCTCTGCTTGGAGCACCATTATTCCTGCCCTCTGCTGTCTCTCAAGTAAGCTCCTCTCATCCTGCAGCTTAAGAATCACTTCCACAGGGAGGCCCTGCTTCACCCCTAGATGACAGCAGGCCCATAACGAATGTTCTCAAGGCATCAGTCACCCCTCATGTGAGGCACTCACTACCCTTTAATGACCTGCTGAAGGGGCATTTTCCTCACCAGGCTGTATGTGCTTTTGTTAATTTCTGTATTGCTTAGTGTAAATATAGCACTGGGATATACTAGAAGTTCAATAAGTATTTTCTTGGATTTATCATTTGAAAATAGAAAATTGCTTGGGGAACATGAAATATATAACATACACTATTGGGTTGTCTTGTGGAATATTTCATTCCAGCCTGGAGGATTGTCACTATACTGATGCAGAGAGAGCCAGTAGGCAATGCTGGAAAAACATGGACAAATCCCCGCTGAGCATCTTGCACAGTCCTGTCCTTTCTAATGAATTGGAAACTCTTCTATCTCTTGCCTGTGTTCTGAAGCAGGGAGTGGAGCAACACTTACAGTTATTTCTCCATGTACCAGAACAAGAAATGACTTTGGCATGGATTCCGGCTAGTGTGTGAGTGTGTGTGTGTGTGTCTATTTGGACATACAAATGGCCCTGAGAAGGAGGCGTTAGAAAATGGGGCATGGTCAAATGGTCCCTGCTCGTCTCTCTGACTAGGCCAGAAGGACTCCTGTGAATGCTGCAGGCAGCCTGGTTGTTAACATGGGCTCGTCATAGCCCAGTTGTCTCTTGGCTTCCTCTCAGAAAACAGCAGGATTTTCCAATTGCCTGAGTGGTCCTAGTTGTTATACTAATAAACCCTTCATTCATCTGCCTTCCAGTAGAGACATGGGCCCTGAGTACTCTTTGTGAATTCCTTTCATACTCTACAAAGATGCCATCCACTTAATCATGTAATATGGATCAGACAACTAGGCTGGGCATGTGTTTATTCTATTTTGTACTGGATCTTAATCATGTCACATAGATAGCAACTGATAGACGTCAAATAAATATAAATGTAACACATTTTCATGATACTTGGAGACACCAGTAGAGCCCTAAGCTCTTTTTTATTATTACTTCAGCCCCTTTTCTTCTTCATGGTGACCTTTGGAGTATTATGAGCACCTTGTCACATAGCCTCTCTTCCACTTCCGGTACCCCTGCTGATACCTTCAGGTGATCACTTGCTAGAGAAGCGATTACCTCCAAACCTGTGCCATGAGGCAAATGTGACATTACAGTTTTCTCTTACCTTAGTTATATTTTAGCATACTTGATTATATTTGAGAACATCTGGATGGATTTTTGGATGCAATCCAATCTTATTAAAACACAATTTTCACAATTACTAGATCATATTTTTCCTTTGACCCTGAGATAGGGGGAAAGATGTCCCTTGGACCTATCAAGTGCTACGCATTCTACAAATGAGGCACGTGCACTTACGTCGGTGCACGTACAGTAGCATGAGGATAAAGTCTTTCCAATAATTTGTTACACAGGATTATATTCATTAGGATATTCTGTGTGTAGATTTCTACACCATTTCTAAAGTTGGTTGGAATTCCTAAACATTCACGTATATTATAAACTGATACTGAAGTGACATTCACAACTTACCATTTTGTTGCACTCCATCTGTCCAGCCACTACCCATTCATCCTCCCAGGCCCCATCCGAGTATGGACTCTTGCGCCTACTGATGCTTCTCTTACTCCATTCTGCCTTTATGCTTTATCTATTTCACCCCAGGAAAACCCATTTCAACATATTTCCCTTATTTTTTGCTTGCTATATTGGGTGATTTATTATTTCACTCGAGAATTTTATTTGTTTTATGTGTGTGCACATCTTATGTCCCAACTAATTATAAAGGTTAACACTTACTGAGCACTTTCTGTGTATTAATTCATTTAATCCCCCTTATAACTCAAAATATACGCATTATTTTTATCCCCATTTTATCAGATGAAGTAATGAAAGCAAAGAGAGCTTAAGGAATTTTCCTGGATCACATGCAATTAGATTAATTCATCCATTCTTTCAACAGTCATTAAATATTCACCTGTATCAATGTTGTATTAGATGTTAGGCACTGTATTATAGGTTGTTCCTGGGCGAGGCCAGTAGCTTGCAGTTTTGCAGTGATAGCTATACCCAAAGCACTTATCATAGGTGCAGACATATATAGCTCCAGCCAGATATATGTGTGGATTTCATATTGTATATCGATTTGGATTTCAATATTGTATGTGACATATGAATTTTAACCTACCACAAGAAGAATCTTGTCATCATAAATTTAAGGTCACGATAATGGGCAATTCTAAGAAATCACATGCCCTTTGAGATCTGTTCTTTCCCACTGAGTAGGATTGAACAGCCATACAGCCCAGCTCACCTAGCAGAATGCTGCCTTTAGGACTCTGTTCCTCCATGAGAAGTTGGATTTGGGATTAAGAATCCACTTTTAATTTATTTGTTTTTAGAGAAGGAGGGGGAGGGGCACACAGAGAGGGAGAGAGGGAATCTTAAGCTGGGCTTGGAGCTGGACTTGGGGTTCAATCTCACCACCCTGAGATCATGTCCTGAGCCGAAATCAAGAGTCAGCTGCTTAACCGACTGAGACACCCAGGCACCCCAAAAATCCACTTTTAAACCAAACTGCCCACATCCTGCTCTTCTGTTTTGTAATTGCATATTGACTTCAGTGCAGTGAATGTCAGGAGGCCTCTGGGGAGAATTTTCTCCCTCGGGTCTGACCCAGTTGGTCAAGGGCTGCTGCAGCCTTTGGTTTCCTTACAGTCGGAAGATTTGTTTCTGTCAAATGCTTTAGTGGAGACAAAGTTATTATTTTCTAGATAGAGTTTCATAATAAAGCAGCTCTCCAGGCTTAGGAAGCATAGCTTTGGTAATACTTCTGCTCATTGGGAAAAAAAAAAAATTAGGTGAGGCCCCAATTCCAGAACATGTGAATGAAGATATACTTTAGCTTTGGTTTTAATACTTTCTAACATTCTCCAACCAAAAATCATGAAATAGGTATGCATCAAATGCTTTGTTATAGAATTTATAAAACTGGATAGAGTCTAGTTATCAAAACTTCTCATTTTACACTTAATTAAATAGAGGCTTTATAGGTTATGACTTGTCCAGAGCTACGATTATAGCTGGGTGGTGTCAGAATGGATAATAGAATACAGGCCTCATAATTCCTCTTCCAGAATTATTTTCTCAGTAGTCAGATACTCTTAACTGCTTATAGAGTATTCCATCCCTACTACATTTAAAATATATTTCAATTAGGGAAATTCTGATGCAAACAGAAGTTCTTTGAAACACAATCTGTGAGGCAAATTGAAGAAGCATGCCTGTAACATAAACTACATATATTGTTATATAGCCTGAGGATTGGTTCATTACAGAATTGGCATTCTGTTTGCAAGCTATGGAAAAAACAAAAGAAAACCAAAGAAGGCTCTGAATACGGCACCAGAATGAAATAGCTCAGTAAAACTTAAGCAGATGCCCACTGATTGCTTCTGACTTGCAAGCATTGTTTCTTGCTCCTGACTTTGCTTTGCCCTCTTCTTTCTTTAGAGGCTGCTCTAGGACCTTTGGAAACTCCAGAAGCAACACAATCTTATCCAAAATATAAGTGTCAATGCACGGACAACATGGAGATTATATAGTCCGCTAAATGAAGCTGCAGATAGTGCAAGGAGGCAAACTCCACTTATGCTCTACCTGCTAATACATCGACTAGAGAGCAGATCTAGACTGTAACTCGAAGATCAGACCCCATCGATACATTTTCTGTAAAGCACAGGCTATTATTTTTCCATGAATTGCAAAATCAAAACAAGAGCATAGAGGTCAAATGCATTGGATTTCAACCAAGAAAGGCTTGTTTGAAAGCTTTAAATTTAAGATTTTTTTCCCCCACAAGGTAAAACTTGTGGGGAAATCTGTCTGGACAGGTCATACATAAGAAGCAATGTTTCTTAAACAACTAAACAAGGTGATTCAGGGGGAAAAAAAGGTTTACATAATCTTTTTTTTTTTTATTGAAGTGTGTTTAACATACAATATGATGTCAGTTTCAGGTGTACAACATTTATATACATTAGGAAGTGATATAATCATAAATCTAGCTACTATCTGTCACCATACAAAGTTGCTACATATTATTAACTATATTCCCCCTGTGCTGTACTTTTCATCTTCTTGTCTTATTTATATTATAATTGAGAGCTTGCACCTTTTAATCCCCTTCACCTATTTCTTTGGTCCTTCCCACCACTCCCCTCTGACAAACACCGGATTGTTCTCTGTTCTACGAATCTGTTTCTTCTTTGTTTTGCTTGTTCACTTGTTTTGTTTTTTAGATTCCACATATAAGTGTAATCACACAGTATTTGTCTTTCTCTGTCTGACTTATTTCACTTAGCATAATACCCTGTAGGTCTATCCATGTTGTTGCAAATGGCAAGATTTCATTCTTTTTTTCATGGCTGAGAGGAGGAAAAGTTTAATGCTATATCATCTGATTTTTTTAATGGAGATAGGAGTCTGAAATTTTTATTTACCATCATTTTAATATGAATATTTAAGGCAATTTAAAATTATTTTCCCTCTTACTCTGCATTAATTATGGTATCTTAATCTTAAAGACTGATTTTCCTGACTATGATAATTTTCAGAAAGATAATTTCCTTGGTTAAGAAGGAATTATTTTATTACTGAAAACGTAATTTTGACAAGGTCAATTTACCATCATTCTGTATGAAATGCCTTGTTATTGCTACCCACCCACTTGAGCGGTAGCTGGTTTCTCATTCATATAGGCTTGACTTCCGGATATACACAAATTCCTGGTGCAGTCACTATTGGTTAGAATAACAGGGCTGTGTCCTTCCGTTTAGGAGCCATGAATGTGAGTCCCTCATGATCAAAGTTACTTTTCTTGGAAGGGCTGAGTATGACTGACAGGTATGGTGAGGTCTGCGGACTTCACTGTACAATAGAGTACAGAAGAAAGACAACTTGGGTTGGGTTGTTTGTTTTGAGAAGCCATTGGGACCTCTGTCTGGAGATTTTCAACAGGCATTTGTGCAGAGATATGTGTGCATGTGTAAAGGAGCTCCAGAGGAAGAAAGACATGAGCTGTGCAGTGCGGTAGGCAGAATTCTAAGACGTCTGCCTCCTGGTACACACATCCTGTATAAGCCCCTCTCCTTAAGTGTAAGTGGGACTTGTGGGTACACAGGTATTCCAATTCCATGACTAGATGACTAATTAGTTAACTCTGAGTTAATCAAAAGGAGGTTGGGTTGGGTCCCAGAGGAGCTGGGTCCTTGCTGAACAGAGAGAGTCTCCTGCTGGCCTTGAAGAAGTAACCTGCTATTTGGTGACAAAACCTATGGAGAAGGCCACATAGCAAGGACCTGAGGATGGCTTTTAGGAGATGAAAGTGGTCCTTGGCTAACTGCTAGCAAGAAAACAGGCCCCTCAACCACAGCTGCAGGAAACCAAACTTAGCCACTAACAACCATGAGCACCTAGAAGAGAATGCTGAGCCTTAGATGGGACCACAGTCCCAGCCACCAGCTTGACATCAGCCTGGTGAGAATCTGTGCCAATGGCCGATAAAGGAAATTTTCAACTTTTAATGTTTGTGGGCCCTATTCCTGGGTTCCCAGGAAATTATAACTTTTACCAAGGTCAAAATGACTTCACCAAACTTGAAGGCATGGGCTCTATTGCTTCCCCGAGCACACATTGTACATCTGCTTCATTAGCAAATAACCTAAAAGAGACATTTCAAACTAAAGATAAGAGTAAAAATCTCTACAAGTCCTGCTCCCATACTTCTGAATGCTGCAACCTTGCACATATTCAAGCATAAGTTAAAGCTTGTAATTTTCTGAAATGTCCTTTGTCACGATGATTTGTAACTCTGAATGTAACAAAAAAAAACATATATAACCCTGTATTAAACATTCCTTCTCTGAAGCACTCTCTTCTTTGTGAAGGTTATGTATCCCGGGCAGCAGCTATCCTCACTTGGGCTCAAATAAAATTCTCTTCCTTTTGTTTTTTTATTTGGAAATTCTAAAAGGTGTGTGTGTATGTGTGTCATTTGGTATTGACAGAAAAAGCTAAGCCATGCCCAGAATTCTGAGCCACAGAAACTGTGATAAATTTATATTGTTTGGGACATCTGGATGGCTCAGCTGATTAAGCAATCAACTTTTGATTTTGGCTCAGGTCATGATCTCCGGGTTGTGAGATCAAGCCACATGTCAGACTGCAGGCTGGGTGTGGAGTCTGCTTAAGATTCTCTCTGTCCCTCTCCCTTTGCCCCTTCCCTGGCATGTGCGCTCGCATGCACACTCTATAAATAAATAAATACATAAATAAATACATACATAAATAAATTTGTGTTGCTTTAATGAATAAATAAATTTGTGATGATTTGTAACACGGCAATAAGAATGCAGCTTTTGGAGTCCCCAGAACATTCATGATAATTGAAGCCATGAGGGTGTGTGAGATTAAACACTGAGAGTGCATACACACAGAAATGAGATGGCTTGAGTGAATTCCTAAAGAAGATTGACATTTAAGGGAGGAGAGAGGAAGAGAAGCTGTAAAGGAGCGGCCAGCCAAGGAGGAGTCAAATCAGATGAATACGGCTGTATGCACCACTTTCTTTCTCTTCTGGCCTTCCTACTTTTTCTTATAAGACAGGAACTTCTACACCCTTACTCATTGCTCTGCTGGTGAGATTGGCAACAGTGAGTAAACATGGTTCATTCAGCCTTTCTGGACTTTCTCTCCTCTCCAGGATTGACATGACCACAAGCCAAGTGTCTTCTAACCATCCTGCCTTTGCCAGGCAGCAAGAAGCCTGGGATGAGGGGGAGGCAGGAGGGGGGTTCTGCAGTTGTAAACTACAATGGGCTAAAACAGAAGGAACTGTGCTTTCCTGTGACTCCAAATTTGGGATCTTGGGGAAAGTAGTGGAAGTCTCATTTTAGCTCCAGGCAGTCTCCAATAGTTTTCCTATAATAAATCTAATGTATTGACTCTGATTTGATCCCCATTATATTTCTCAAATTTTCAAAATTCATCAGGGAAGAATGTGATTAACACTGCAGGAACAACTCACAGCATCAGAAGCTAAGGGAAAATAGAAGGTCAAGAAGGAGGAAAGCATCAACAGGATCAAAGCTACAGAGACATCAGCAATAGTAAGCTTTCAGTAAATGGCAGCGTATTTGGACCTGAGCTGAATTTGTTATACACATTCCCTCAGTGAATCATCATGACAGTCTCCTGATGAAGCATTTCATATATTCATTTTACACAGGTGGAAACGAAGCAGCCACAGAAGGTCTGGGATTCACAGTCTAGAGTACCTGAACCCAAAGCTGCTTCTCACACCCAAGGGATTTGACCACAGAAGAAGTTCCTAATGACCTTGAGAGCATTATTTACTGTTTCAGGGGAGTGTTGATGTCGTGAATCAAACTGCAACTGGTGAGCTAGATAATGGGTGGGAGAGAGAGAGGGCAAATTTTAGTTAAAATTTTTATTCAGTTTGGCAATGGAGCTGAGAAGAGGTGGAACAGGAGAAATAGGATACAGGATGGAAGGACTTCTTTCCACTAAGAAAGGAGAGATTTTGAAACTACTTGAATGCTGTTAGGAAAGAGAGCAGGGTGGGATAGGTAAATATAGCTGAGAAATTGAGAATAATTCGAGGAAAATTGAGAACATGAAGTCTCTGAGGAGGCAGGAGGGGAAACAGAGCCATGTAATAGAAAGAGTTCCTTTTCTTGGTTTCAGTTTTCTTGGTGAAGCAGAAAGTGAGCTCATCTACCCAGAATAAGTTAAGGAGAAGATGAGGTGGAAATGATTGTCCTTTGAGAGGTGATTATGAATTATGGGCCAGTATCCAACCAGACATGACCACAGAGGAAATGACCCAAGATCCAGCTCTTTCCGATGGCCAAGCCTGTCAATCTTTTCTCTCCAGAAACTGTTTGCAAAGGAAAATTGTGTTTATCACTACTTTTACTATGATTTTAATAGTTTAATTTACTTTAATTTTCCTCTAGTTTTCCTTTTTATCGTAGACTTTGTTTATAAGTTGTGTGTGTGTGTGTGTGTGTGTGTGCTATTTAAGAAAAGCTAATGTTCTTTTCAGGAATGCTGATTTTGGTAAGTATAAATCTCATTCAGTTTTATATCATCTTCTTTGCCAACAGAAGACAGTGACTGAGATCTCCCCTCTAGGCCATGACTTCAATACAATTCACTCTAATTCAGACTCCTGATATATCTTGACCTTGAAGAATGCGGTATCGAAGCTTCTAACTGATTCTGCAAACTCTTTGAGTTTTCCCACTGAGTTTCCCCTTAATGAAGCAGCAGATTTTTTTCTAAATTACACAATCAAATATGAATGAGCTCTTATACTATGTCCACAATTGTGGTGCATGCTGTGGAACATAAGACAAAACAAAACCCAAAGCAAAGTCATAGTCTGCGAACTTAAGGAGCTTCCATTTTAGATGCCAACACGAAACAGCATATGCAGTAAACAACTAGAGAACAACACGAAACAGAAAGGGCCACATCCTTCAGGGCAAATGATGCCTTATGTAGGTTGGTGTGGCCTTCATGGAAAAAATTAGAGCTGAGATGACATCTTAAAGAAGACTGGAAATAGGGGAGCCAGGAGAAAGTGACAGGGTGTTTCAAAATGGGAAGACACAGTGAGAAGGAATAGAGGGTAAGATTAACTAGAGCATGGATGAAGAATAGCACGGAATCTGTGCAAGAGTCTGCTTGTATTAGAGAAATAGGGATAAGCAAGTTTGATAGCATGTAGAATCATAGGGTGAAAGATACTTTCAAGCTGGCCTATACTAGTCCTCCTTTGAAAGTTTGGGAGACTAGGACTGAGGGGTAAGTGACTTCCCAAATATGCCTCAGTGGTTACATGCAGAACTAGGTTAAGGAAGGGTTCAGTTTTGGGGTTTGTGTTTTGCTTTGTTTTATCCTGTTTTGTTTCTATCGAAGTTCTTGATTTCAAGACTGGGGGCTCTGCCCTATAAGGGAGAGGTAGACATAATAGTACAGGAGTTAAGCTTACTGGCTGTATGATAGTCTCAGCTGAAATACTGATTTTGGTCATTACACTCGTATCACCCCGGGCAAGATTGGTTTTTAATCTTTCTGAGTGTCTTTCTCCTTATCAGTATAATGGGCAATGCTAGTAGTATCTACCTAAAATGGTGTGCTTTTGTGTACTAGGAGTAAGGTACTGATCACAGCACACAGAACATATTAAGTACCCAATATATGTTATCTGTTGTTTTTATTCTGACATTATTTGAATGTTAGCCATGTTTGGCAAGGTTATTTGAGATATATAAAGGTAGACTAAATAGATAACTTAATGCTTAATAAGAGAGAAGACTTATAAACAAAACATTTATAGTAAAAGGTAAAAAGTGGTCTGGGTTGTCAGTAAGGGATAGATAAAATAGACAAAGTACTGTGAGCATTAAGAAGCAAGAAAAATGCCTTCTATGTGGAAATAGCTTTGTGGAAATGGTGAATTGTTTTTCAAAATAAATCTGCCAGAGGGGCACCTGGGTGGCTCAGTCTCTTAATTTGATTTTGATTTCAGCTTTGGTCATGATTTCATGGGTCATGAGATCAAGCCCCAGGGTGGGCTGCCCCTTAGCAGGGATTCTGCTTGAGATTCTCTCCTTCTGCCCCTCACCTCATGCACTTATCCCCCCCCCCACCAAATTAAATAAATAAATCTTAACAAATAAAAATAAAAATAAACCTGCCAGAAAATAAACAGTCAAATAAATACTATTTTTTCAGTCACCTTGGGAGACAATCTATTACATATATGAGATTTCACTTAATGGTCAAAAGGTATTTGGACACCCCTTCGGAAATGACCTCCACACGAGTTTACACATCCACGCCTGAGACTCTTGTTCCCAATCTCCTTTCAGAAGGATGCGGCAGATTCGTGTTGGGGAGCTCAGCGAGGAGAGGAGGCTCTCTCGGTGAAGGGGACGGAAGGGCAGAGGCACAGAGCTGAGCATGAGAGGGCACACGGTTGGAACCCCTCAGAATGGATCTGGAGGGCTGGTGCTCACAGAGAAAAAAAGGCTGAGCAGTCCTCCCTAGAAGATACTACTTAAGAGCAGAGAACAGTGAATTAGGTAAGATCAACTGGTAGGAGGAAAGTTGAGGAGAATCCTAGAGGAAGGGTTGTGGGTACCCCAGGAGTGAGTGGGTAAGTCGATGAGAGCCCATGTCACCCAGACCCCTGTGCTGGAATTCCACCCTAACCGTGGCAGAGATTGGGTTTTAAGCGGGACGACCCTGTCACTGCATAGATTTTTGCAAGAGATTCTAGCCTTCTCTCCTGTTCTTAAAGGGACTGTTGCAACCAGTTTAAAATGAAATATGGCTTTTGCTATGGCTTTTTTATTTAAAGCTTTATTAGTTTAAGGTGGTTTCTTTTCTTTTTTTCCCCCCCTCTTCCAGGTTTCTTGATAGTATTATTTTTTTAAATCCTTGAATACATGTAGCATTTAATTGAATAATTTTTTGGCTTCAATTGAGATATATTGTTTTACTCTTTTAATCTACTAATGTAAGGAATCTTATGGATATATTTTCTAATATGATTCAACTTTACATTCCTGGGGTAAACCCAACTTGGTCGTGATGCATTATTTCTTTTAAACAGTGCCGGGTCTGGTTTGCTAATGTTTTGCTTTGGACATTTACACCTATGTTCATGAATGAAATAGGCCTCCAATTTTCTTTCCTTAGTAGTGTCTTTGTCTGGTTTGTCTTCTGACTATAAGAATCTCATAAAATGAAAGTGAGAGTATTCCCTCCTTTCTTCTGGAAGAATTGCTATAGGGTTAGAATATGTTCCTTGAAGATAGCATTTGATTATATTGTTTAGATGTGATATTTTCTTAGTGGAAAAACTTTTAACTCAGAATTAAATATATATAGTCTTTTTGGAATCATTATTTTTGCTTAAGTCAGTTTTGATTAGGTATTTTTTCCTATGGATGTGTGTATTTTGTCTCTGCTCAAAATTATTGACTTATATTATTCAATTTTTACTCTTACTTTTCTTTTAAACTTCTGTTTCCATAATGACATCTTCCTTTACAGTCCTAAATTTCTAATTTGTGACTTTTATTTTCTTAGTCACACTAGCCAATGTTTGTTTGTTTTCAGAGACCCAATTTTGGGCTCTCTACTCTACTGTATCTGGTTTCTATTTCATTTATTTCTGCTCTCCTTTCCCTTCTTTCTACTTGGAGGTTTTTTATCTGTTTGTTTATTTTTCCCTAACATCTTAAGTTGAACACTTATTTTTATTTTTTTGCCTTTTGTATTTCCCAATAAAAATATTTCAAACTACAAACTTACCTCTGGATTTTGCTTTTACAATATACTACAAATTTGGATATATAGTATTTTTTTTCGGTTTGATTTTCTATTTGATCCATACCTTACGTATAGATACTATTTCTAAACACAGGAAGTATTAATTCCTTCTATGTTATTTCTTTCCAAGTTTTTTTATTGATAAAAACAACACTGGTTAACTCAAAATGGATCAAAGACTTAAATATAAAACATAAAACTATAAAATTCTGAGATGACATAGAAGAAAACCTAGATGACCTTGGTTATGACAGTGCCTTTATAGATATGACACTAAAGGCACAATCCATGAAAAAATAATTGATAAACTAGACTTCATTAAAATTAAACACTTCTACTGTGTGAAAGGCAATGTCAAGAGAATGAGAAAACAAACCATGGACTTGGGGAAAAATATTTGCAAAAGACACATCTGATAAAGGACTGTATCCAAAATTTATAAAGAACTCTTAAAACCCAACAATTAGAAAACAAAAAAACCTGATTAAGAGATGGGCCAAAGACTTTAACAGACACTTCACTGGAGAAGATACACAGGTGACAAAATACTCCCATGAAAAGATACCCCAGACCATGTCATCAGGGAAATGCAAATTAAAACAACTACTGCATATCTATTAGAACAGCCAAAATCCCAAACACTGAGGACACCAAATGCTGGTGAGGATGTCGAGTCAGGGAGGGTAAGTCCCCCAGCCCCTGACTGGCCTTTGGCTTCTTGGATTTAGTAGCATGTGGTTAAGGTCCTTCTATGTCTTCTCATGGTTTCATAGCTCATTTCTTTTTAGTGCTGAATACTCTTCCATTGTCGAGCGGTTACAGTTTATTTATCCACTCACCTACTGAAGGACATCTTGGTTGCTTCCAAATTTTGCCAGTTTTAAATAAAAATTCTGTAAATATCCATGTGCAGGTTTTTGTGTGCACATAAGTTTTTAACTCCTTTGAGTAAATGCCAAGGATCCTAGGGTAACAGTATTTCAGTTTTTTAAGAACTTCCCAACTGTCTTCCAAAGTAGTTTTACTACTTTGCATTCTCATCAGCAATGAATGAGCATTCCTGTTGGACCCACATTCTCACCAGCATTCAGCGTTGTCAGTGTTCTGGGTTTTGGCCAATCTAAGAAATATGTAATAGTATCTCTTGAATTACCTTTGTGCTTTTCTCAAAAATTAATTGACCATATACTTGTGGCTCTATAACTCAGCTCACTATTCTGTTTCATTGATCCGTATCTATCTTTATATTAAGTCTTTAAATCAGGTAGCTCATATATTCCACATTCTTCTTTCCCAAGACTTTGCCCATTTTACATCTTTTGCATTTTCTTTTTTTTAATAAAGATTTTATTTATTTACTAGAGAGAGAGAGAGAGCACACACAAGCAGGCGGAGCAGCATGCAGAGGGAGCGGAAGAAGCAGGCTCTCCACTGAGCAAAGAGCCCGATGTGGGGCTCAATCCCAGGACCCTGGGATCATGACTTGAGCTGAAGACAGATGCTTAACCGACTAAGCCACCCAGTACCCTCATCTTTTGCATTTTCAAAAAAGTATTTTTGGACTGGAATTTCAGTTTGTACAATACACAAAAGTCTCATTGAATCTACAGACAGTTTGGGGGGAATTGTTACCCTACTAATATAGTCTTCTTATTAACACAGATAGCTCTCCATTTATTTAGGTTGTCATTTATTTCTCTTAATATTGTATTATATTGTAGTTTTCAGTCAACAGGTTTTATTAAATTTATCTCTAAGCATTTATTGTTTTTGATGTTTTTATGAATGATATTTCAAAATTACTTCCCAATTGTCTGTTGCTAGTGCATAGATATACAATTGGTTTTACTTTACTGATTTTCTGTCTTGTGACCTGGATTAACTCACTCATTAGTACTAGTGGGTTTTTAGAACAACTGAATTTTAGAATTTTCTGTGTATGCAACCTAATGCTTGCCAATATAAGAAGTCTTAACTTTTCTTTCCCAATATATATGTCTTTTTTCTTCTTTTTTTTTAATTGCAGTGATTAGTATCTCTAGTACAATGAAGGATAGGAATGAAAGGGTTCTGTATTTTACCATTAAGTATGAATATGAGATGCAGATTTTTCAGAGAAACTCTTTATTAAATTTAGGATGTTTCCTTCTATTCACACTTCACTCAGAATTTTTTATCATGAAGTGATGTTGAATAATGTCATAGTCACCCAGGCTGCATAGCCAAATGCCATAGGCTGAGTGGCTTAAACAACCGAAATTTAATTTTCTCACAGTTCTGCAGGCAAGATGTCCCAAATCAAGGTCTGTCAGGGTTAAGATCCTGGGGAGAGTTCTTTTCCTGGCTTGCTTATGACCACCCTTTTTCTTGTCCTCCCATGATGAAAAAAGAGAGAGCAAGCTCTCTGGTGTCTGTTCATATAAGGACACTAATCCTATTGGATTGAGGCTTTACTCTTACGACCTTATTTAACCTTAATTACCTTCTTATAGGTCCTATCTCCAAATACCGTCACACTGGGGATTAGAACTTCAACAGATGAATTTTGGGGAGACACAATTCTGTCCATAGTAATGTCAAATGCTTTTTTTTTTTTGCATCCACTGAGATTATCACATGATTTTTCTCCCATATTATGTTGATGTGATAGGTGACTAATTCTTCTGGCTTGTTGTGTTCTTCAGTAACATTAGTCTATAGTGTTCTTTCCTTGTAATGTCTTTGTTGGGATGTGGTATTAGAGAAGTTCTGACCTTTTAAAATTAGTTCAAAAGTGTTCCTTCCTCTATTATTTTTTTAAAGGGTTTGTGTAAGATTGGGATACTTCACAGAACTCACCAGTGAAGTGAGTTTTCTGGATCTGTAATGTACTTAATGAGAAATTCTGTAATTATAAACTCAATTTCTTCAATAGATACAGTGCAATTCGGATTTTTTATTTTACAAATGTCTGTGTATCATTCAAGAAATGTGTCTCTGTTGTAAAATTTACATAAAGTTGTTTATTTTTTCATATTATTGTTTAATGCGTGTAAGGTCTTCAGTTATGTACCCTCTTTCATTCTAATATTAGCAATTCACTGTTTCTTGCTTTTTTCCTTAATCACTCTAAATAGGAATTTATCCATCTAATTATTGTTTCAATAAAGTAGTTTTTTGTTTCATTATGTGCCATTTGTGTGATGGTTTTCTTCGTGTTTATGCTTTTTGGGTTTCTTGGATGTGTTGGCATACACACACACACACACACACATATATATATATATTTATATATATATGTATATATATATCTGAGCTATTGGAATAGATATAGATAGAAAATATATATATATTCTAATATCTTAGATAGATAGATAGAGATAGATTATTGGAATATATATTCCAATGTGAGTTTGACTATTATTGCTGCACAAAGTTTTAGTTCTGGAACTTAAATTGCATATAAGTTGTTCTGTTTGATGACCCACAAGTCACTAATACCCTGCTCATATTTTTTCCTATAGTTTTTCTTATGCACGCTTCAACTTGGATAGCTCCTATTGCTCTGGTTTAGTTTCCACATATCTACTGAGATATCTCATCTCTTCTCTATTATACTCATATTTTCCTTTAAATCCTTAGTACATTTATAATAGCTGTTGAAAAATCCTTATCTCTTTAATGCTTATCATGTCTTTTAGCAGGTGTGTCATCTCTGGGTCTGTTTTTATTGATGGATTTTTCTTTGCATATACAGTATTTTTGTATGCAAATGTTTTTTGTGTAAAATGTTTATTCATTTATCTATTTTTATTGAAGTATAATTAACATACAGTGTTATATTACTTTCAGGTAGACAATATAATGATTCAACAACTCTGTACAGTACTCAGTGCTCATCTCTTAATTCCCTTTATCTATGTCATCCATTCCCCACCCACCTCCCCTCTGGCAACTACCAGTTTGTTATCTATGTTTAAGAGCCTGCTGTTTCTTTGTCTCTTTTTTTCTTTATTTGTTTTGTTTCTTAAATTCCACATGTGAATGAAATCTTATGGTATTTATCTTTCTCTGTCTGATTTATTTTACTTAGCATTATACCTTCTGGGTTCATCCATGTTGTTTGCACCTCATGTTCATTGAAGCATTATTTACAATAGCCAAGATATGGAAGCAACCCAAGTGTCCCTCCATAAATGAATGGATAAAGAAGATTATATATATAATTGAACATTACTCAATGAATGAGATCTTAGTATTTTTAAATGTTCTTTGGACATTGTAAATACTCAATTGTTGAGTGTTAAGATTTTGTTGTGCTCCTTTGTTGACTGTTAGATTTTGTTATGGATTATTTTGACTACATTGAATTTGTTAAAGCTTTGTATAGAAGAATCTAGAACTATGGGACTATAGTAGCCCTATTCCAGGGATGCAACCTTTCTCAGATATCTACTAAATGCCTATGTAATTCAGCAAATGTCTCTACGTAAGCCAGTCAGAATGCCAACATCTCCTAAAATCCTTATTTGGCTCATAGCTCCCCTATACCTACTGTTTACCCAAAACCATAAAATCTTGCCCTACGTATGTGAAGCTTAGTATTCACCCAAGACTCAAGGGTACCCAATCAGTTTCCTCAGGTTCTTCTCTGTAAAGTTCCCTCCTCTCTGATAATGTCTTATAAATTCCATTTACCTCAGCTACCCCAAACTTTGACTTATGTGTTCTCAATCTTACAAGACCATCACAGTCTGTATGATAGTTTTTGTATGGACCTATATGGAATCCAAATTTGTATGGACTCCAAAGTCTTGAGCTGCAGTTGAGAAAGGGCCTCTGGGCAGAAATTCAGGACAATTATTTGGCTCACTTAATTCTTTTCTTTTCTTTCCAGTATCACAGTCCCATGCTATCTGTTGTCTAAAATCTGAAAATAGCGGTGTCATATATTTGGTTAATTTTTAGAGTACTTATTGTGGGAGGGATGGTTTGGTGCCAATCACCCTGTAATACAGAAGTCCAGCATATTAAAAAAAAATAAAGTTAATGTACTATCTTCTTATTATTCCTTTTATTTATTTCAAAACTCTTTAGAGATTCCATGTTTTACTCAGTATAAGCGTGTAAGTCCCTCTCAAGCCCCTTATAAGATCCTGAATCATCTATCCCTCTGTTATTTCTCTGACTTCATATCTTATTCTAGCCCTCATTCCCTCAAACCAGATGTGTTGGCCTTCTTGATCTTCTGAAAACACACTAACTTTATTTCTCAGCATGTTTACTTATAGTTATCTCTAAATGTTCTTTCCCTTGTTACCTACATGATTTATATCCTCACTGCTTCCAAGTATTTGCCTCAAATTCTCCTGTAAATACAGCTTTCCCTCATGATCCCATATACAGCATATACTTCACCCTCCCCATCACTTTCTTTTTTTTAATTTTATTTTATTTATTTATTTGACAGAGATAGAGACAGCCAGCGAGAGAGGGAACACAAGCAGGGGGAGTGGGAGAGGAAGAAGCAGGCTCATAGCGGAGGAGCCTAACGTGGGGCTCGATTCCAGAACGCCAGGATCACACCCTGAGCCGAAGGCAGACACTTAACCGCTGTGCCACCCAGGCGCCCCCTCCCCATCACTTTCTATTCTCCCTTACCTGCTTTATTTTCTCCATAGCGCTTAGCAATACTAAATACTCTCCAAAAATCCCCAGTCCTGAACAAGCTTTCAAACTTTTACTTGGCTTACAGTTTCCCAATATTTATTCTGTGCTCAACATCATGGAACTAGGCCCTATACTTGAGCAATTTAGAATTCAACCAAGACAATGAAACTTCTTTGTAGTTTGATTTATTCATTCATTTGTCTGTTTCCATTCCTCCTGCTAGAATCTAAGAACACAAGTATTTCATTTTATCCCCTGGAACGGTACCTGGTAATACTAAGTGTTTAATTCATAGTTGTTGACTTTGTACAATAAAATTTCTCATGTATTCGGAGAAAATGCCATTTAACATATAATTATGAGTGGAAGCAAGATATTGATAAAAATAATAAATGTTTGGGCTTACTATTATAGGGAATGTCAGAGGAAGCCAACTAGAAATGATTAAGAGAACTTCCGAGGAGCACAGAGAATCTTCTTGTGAAGAAAATCATAAATTTGGAATAGGTCCAATTAGTAGAGCTGAATCTCTTTTTTTTTTTTCCTCCCCATGAACACTTAGCTTCTCAGGAATAGAAGACTGAGCTGGTCAAATAGTAACAATTAACAAAGTTGGTGGGGACAAGGAGGTAAGGGCACTGAGAGTACTGATGAGCAGTTAAGGCCGGTCAGGCTAGGAGAGGAATTACATCCTTACATGATGAGAAGGGATCAAAGACTAGAGGTTATGGGGGGCAAAGAGCGTGCAAGGTGGGAGGGAAGATGAAATATAGTTGGAAGATAATGCTTAAATTTTAAATTTCTCTGGTTTATTTTTGAAGGCTGAAAAGATCTCAGCAATGACTTGGTCTAAGTCATTCATTTTATCAATGAGGAAGTTAAGTCCCAAGCTGGTGAAGTGACCTCTCCAACATCTCCAATAAAAAGAGGTCTACCTGAGTGCAACCCAAGTCCCTAGGGACCAGTGAAGAACAAGTCTGCCACCAGGAAGTTTCTCCCATCCATCCTTCCCTTAATGTGGGGTCCCAGCTATAGTCACTTATTCTCCCTCAACTTCAAGAGTTCAAATTTCCCAATGACAAAAGAAGGAAATATGTAGACTATAGCCCTGCACTGTTTTCTGTGTGGTTCAATAAATTTTTGGCTTCAGAGCATTTGTTTTTAAGACAAGTTAAAATGTAACTGCCTCAAAGCATTTAGCTTGCCAGCAGGATGCCTGTCTCTAGCTGACAGGACTGGCTGCCTTGTGTTGTTTGGGTTTCTAACCAGGTTGTCTGACAGCAGGGTGCTTTTCAGTTTGATCAAGGACAATGGGCTCTAGATCAACGCTTATCATATGTCAGGCTTTCCTCTCAGATTGGAGAAATCTCATGGTCATATTAGCCATTGGTTCAGCTGGAGCTTGAAGAGAGGCAAAAATGACTCACCTGGGTTATGAGCTGCAAGGGAGTCTTCCGGTTTCAGTGTGGTGTGGTGGTAAAGGTCTGTGTGGTGGGTCAGGAAACCTGCGACCCAGTCCTCCTTCACCATCTACTTGGAACATGTAAATAAAATCATTTCACTGCACTAAGCCTTGGTTTAACCATCCCCAAAGTGAAGGAATAGAAGATATCATCTTTAGGGTTTATTCCTGTTCAAAAATCTTGATTTACATGGAAACAGATAAGAAATCTTCCCATGTGAGGACCTATCAGATGAAACATGAGTGAACTGAAGTCTTCTAAGAAATTCCTATTACTGCTTTATTTCTGGTTAATGATCATTATGCAAAATGAGTTAGGATGAACCAGTGACAGTTAAAGTGAATTCCAGCTCTTGTGGGGGAATTTGAGAGATCCTGAGCATCCTGGCCACAAAGGGGTTAAGTCCCTTCAGATGACACAGAGAGGGTCAGGGAAGTCTGAGTCTGAATAGTCAGTAAGCAGAGTAAATAAGCCCCAATGCTAGAGAAGAGATATTTGCTGATTTCTCTGTTTTATACTGGAGATGAATTGCTTTGGATCCCCAGATGTTAATTGTAGCCAGAAAAAGGCCAGAACACTGTGATTGTGTGATATAGTCAGAAAAACACATGATTTGGAACTGAACAGACCTGGAGTCAAATCCAGTTGTGGTCTAACTATCCATCTTTTCTGAATCCAAATTCTGACATTAGTAACTTGGGGATAATTATATCTTGCATGGGTTTTATGAGGATTAGAGATAATATATGCAAAATGTTTGGCACATGGCAAACATTTGCTAAATGGTACCCGATTTTATCACTGAGACATGAGGAAGGGGACAAGAATTTTAGCCCAAAGAGCAGCACAGAAACACCGCAATTTTGGCAAACTCAGGACATCTGAGGATACTCTCAGATCCAAACGTGATTTTGTGAAGAAGTCCTCAACACAACCATATGAGAGTGATGTTCTTAGGACCCATGGTAGCAGCTATGGAAAGATACACAGTCACGTGTCTCTGAACTTTCTTTTGGGGACCAGAGAACATAGTGACCCTGGAACTTCTACAGAAGAGCCTTAGTGGTGGCAACTTAGTTGAAAATGGAGACCTAGGAACCTGCCTTGAAACTAAGTTTGTACATAAGTTTATGAATGATTGAAAAATGACAGTTATATTTTTCAAGGAATGGAAGACGTACAGAGTAGGACGGATGGGTAGACAAAGTCCCATCCTCATCACACTTTGTGAAGCCCCCACTGCAGTCATAGCAAACAAAGTATGAAAGCAAAATTTTGACTCATGAGAGTTTTATGCTAGTTGGGACATTAGAAATCTCAGCCAGTTCTCTCCCTTTATGGTTAAAGACAACAGTTAGCATGGAAAACAAAAACTATTGGCCAAATGTTAATCAGGGTAAAGGGATAAATGTCTAAAAACCTGGTGTTTGGTTTCAGTCTCGCAATACATGTGCACATAGGTACAATCACACACACACACACACACACACACACACACACACACACACACATTAGAAATAGGACTAAAAACCAGAAGTCAACAGGGCTTCCTTTTATTCTCCACTCAAATACTATTCATTTGATAAATATGATGACAAAGAATCTCTCCTTGACCAAATTCTAGTCAGCCTCACCTGAATTCTTTTTCAACTAGTTTCTATGCTTGGGTATGTCCTCAAGAGCCCAGTTTTAGCAAGAACCCCATCATGCTGTTTTAGCCAGAATCTTCCATCCTCAATCTGATCATTCTTGATAATTTGACCAAATGTCACATCCTTTTCCATCCCCCAGGTGATGTCTCACCACTTTGACCTGCCTTCAGCAAGAATCCTATTAGGTCAATTTGATAAGGAATTACCTTGCCCTCTTCAGTAATTTTCCATCTCCAGACTCCCCACCTCCTCCCACATACCCCAACCCCCTACCTAATTCTGCTTCTTGGCTTTAAATTCCAACTTTTCCTTGTTATATTAAGAGTTGAGCCCAGTCTCCTCTAGTGCAAAGCCCCATTGCACTGGTCCCTGTACCTATCACGATAATCCTGAATAAAGTCTGCCTTACTCTTTTAGCAAGACTCAGAATAGGTTTTGTTTTTGTTTTGTTTTGTTTTGCTTTCTCTAACAATGAACACCAAAAAAAGAAATAAACTAAACTCCAAGGCAAAGAAGGGCAGAGAATGGAAAGCAGCTTCTGTAAATACAGGTAAGTGCAGTGACCAAAAAATCATGTTAAATGTAATACCTTAAAGCAATCAAATATTTGCTAATTGTGTTTATAGAGGTTCAGAGACAAAAGTTATAATTCTTACTTTCAATGAGCTCTAGTCCAATATGCAATTTAACTGTATACTTTTATAGGGTTCTTATGCCCTTTATAACGCTACTGCAGAGAAGGGAGGGAGCACTGGATGTGGGTACATTGTTCTACCTACTTAATGGATAAGTGACCTTGAGCACCTGGGAAGGCGCTTTGAGGCTTGGTGGCTTCATCTTTAACAGGAAGGTAATAATCCCTACCTCACTAGATTGCAGGGAAGATCAATTGAGTTAATGTAAGCAAAGAAGCTTTATAAACTTTAAGAGGCCCATACAAATGCTAATTGTAGCTATTTTCTTCTCTCTTAAGAGTGCAGTTGGCTTTCTTAGTGAAGCTTTTCAGAGAAGGGCAAAATTGACCCCACGCTTTCAAACAAATGCCCTTTTAGATAGAGTCTATAAATTATGATTTGAACTTTAAGAAAAAAAAAAAAAAGAATGGATTATTTTCAAAATTACCCAATTTTGAATACTCTGTCTATCCTCCCTCCTTCAGGTCTCACTGGCATCCCATGCTGTTTCCAGAGTGTAACCCCTTGTTCTAACCTCTTCCTGGTGGGAATTTTCTTCCTCCTTTCTTTTTCCCCCCTCTCTAACTAGGTCATCCTCAGCAGGGACTTCCCAAAAAACATGACAACTATAAAACTCTACCAAGAAAAGATTTGAGCTGATATTTAAGACAAAGTTATCAACAATTATGTTGTAGAATTGACAGTAATACAACACACTTCTTTGACATACATCTTGTTTGGTAGTAACAGAATGTTATTTCTAACAGCATACCATGGGGCACCTGGGTGTCTAAGTCAGTTAAGCTTCTGCCTTGGACTCAGGTCATGATCCCAGGGTCCTGGGATTGGCCCTGCCTCTCAGGAATCTCTGCTCAGCAGAGAGTCTTCTCCCTCTCCCTCTGCCCCTCCTCCTGCTTGTGCTCTCTCTCTCTCTCTAATAAATAAATAAAATCTTAAAAAATTTTTAAAAAAATTAAATAAAAGTATACCGTATCTTAAAACTGGAGACACATAGGGAAATGACTGAAGGTACCAGGGTAAGAACCTAAGCAGTGGGGCAGGATTGGGGATGCTGGGTCCTCCACTGCTGACCTGCAGAATGAATGTAAACCCTGCTGCTACTTCCTCTCATACACTTAGGCTAATATGGAATGGAGGCCCCATTACAGCCAGAGCAGTGGATTCGAGTTTTGTGAAATTCCTTGATTTTTAAATATTGCCAGTTGATGAACAAGAGAAAGAGGTAAGACCTAACAATGCTGAGACACAGAAAATACACTTGTAAGACATCATGGACTTATGTTTTAGTCAGAACTAGAGATAAAGAATAGAAATTCATCGGTCCAGATCCAGCCTCACTACCAGGTATTAAAAGAACTCACAATGTATGTCTTACTGAAGGTATGGGAAGAACAGCAGCTTTGGGCTTTCAGGGTCACTTGTTATTATCTTATGGGCACATTTACAGAGTTAAACAACAAAAATTCACCTGAGTAAATTTTAAAGATCTAATTGGCTTTATTAATCGATTCACGAGTTAGGAAGCATCCCATTTAGCAAATAGGAAGAAGCTCCATTGAGCTGCAGAAAAGGAAAGGTTTTTAAAGGCAGAGAGGGAGTGAAAAAAAGGGAAATGATTAGCAAAGAATGCATTGTTTTAGGCGAGGTGGTCCTCCTAAGGGGAACGAAAAGGGTCTGTCTCTAAATTTCCTAGTGCCAACCAGGAAATTCCAGGCTGGCTGCTAAAGGTTACAATCCTGTGGGGGTTGAAACCACAGTTAGGTGTTAAGTTTGGGTTTGCTGGGGCGCCTGGGTGGCACAGCGGTTAAGCGTCTGCCTTCGGCTCAGGGCGTGATCCCGGCGTTGTGGGATCGAGCCCCACATCAGGCTCTTCCACTATGAGCCTGCTTCTTCCTCTCCCACTCCCCCTGCTTGTGTTCCCTCTCTCGCTGGCTGTCTCTATCTGTGTTAAATAAATAAATAAATAAAATCTTTTAAAAAAAAAAAAGTTTGGGTTTGCTGATGTGGGGCCTTAACATAAGTGACTCCATTTGGGCCAGGGTTTTCTTTGTAACAATGTTGATTCACTTATTTCACAAATATAATAGATTTCTGAAAAGAGTGCTGAGCAAAATGTAGATGGGAGTGAGATTACCCCTGGGTTTTAAGTAACATATAATTTAAATAGAAAGACAAAGCACATGCAAGTGAAAACAAATTATATTATGAGAATAACAATGATGTAAGTCCCTATAGTACAGAAATTAGTAATACTGGCCATGGAGTCAAACGGACGTGGCACCAAATCCTGGCTTTTCCTAGTCGTTTGTGATCTTGGCAAATGACTTATCCTCAGTCTTCTCAACTGTGGATTAGGAGCAGTAACGGAATCTCCTCCTAAGAATGCGTTGAGCATTAAATGAGATAATATACGTAAAGTTCCTAACTTTACAATTTAGTGTCTGTCACTGAGTTGATAAAATATGCACAAACAATAATAAAAATGGTAATAATCATTATAATATTGGAAATAAGCCAACAACTCAGGTGTCACAATGCAATAAGTGATGAGGATCACGTGACTAGCACAGCTAGTTTGAGTTAGACTCCTGATGCTTAAAGGGGTGCCGTATTCATAAGAAGCACTGGCATATTCTGGAACCCTGTTAGAAATGCAGGAGCTCAGGCCCCACTCAAGACACATCAGAATCTGCGTTTTATTGGACACTTTCCCCGTGTGATCTGCATGCATATTAAAGTTGAGGATCATGTTAGAAGATACCAGAGAAGGAGTGAGCAATGTGTACTGGAAAAGAACAGAAGCCTCCATGAAGAGACAGGATGGATGAGATCATAAGTTTTCAAACTTTTGGTCTCAGAACCCTTTTACAGTCTTAAAAATTGTTGAGAAACCAGAGACCTTTATTTAATGTTTTGCTTATCTGTTTAGTGTCTAACAATAAAAGACAGCTGGCTTTTCATATGTGCTTCAACATTCAATCTATTATACTATGTTATTTTGGTTAAAGTATATGAACAAAATTTGGCTTCTTGCAAATATGTAGCTTGGAAAGGTAGGAGTATTTTAATACTCTTTTCAGATAACTGTGGATATTCTCTTTTGCTCTTTTCCCTATAAAATTCTATAAGTGGTCATTTCTTAAATTTGTGAAATATCTAATGAGTCAACATTTGGAAGACTTGGATAACTCAGTGAATGAATATTTTCCAGGCGACCAATGCATGTTGCTACAACAAGAACATAGGTGAAAGATCCATTCAAAGCAGAATAATGGCTTTTAATGTAACAGTATGAATATAGACTACCAGATTCTAGTCTACATAGACTAATGGATTTTAATGTGCCAGTACCAGAACTTCATTGCACAAGAGCTTTTTCTCAAGCAGAAGACCTTTTCATGTACTTATTTCTTTACATAGAATAATAAAAAGAAAGAAATGTACTTAAGTGTCAAAATTAATCAAATTAATAATGTTTACTATTTCACTCAGGGAATTCCTTAAGTGAATCAATGCACAGTGATGAGACAATGACAATGGTATGGTTCAGGACCTCTGTCCTGATTAACACTAGGTAGTTTTACCTGCCATTGCTTTTGCACCATCAGTGAAAATTTTAACACAGTGCAAAACGTAAATCAGATCTTAGCATTATTATAAAAATAGTTTTGACCTTTCAGATGCCCTTGAAAGGATCACAGGAACCATAAGAGTCTTTAGACCGTATTTTGAGAACCATTGTATTAGAAGACTGGAAGACAGTGGGTAGTAAGAGGTTAAGGGACATGGAGGGACATACTAGAAAATGGAATTACGCCAGTAGATGTCTGGAAATAGGGGTAAGCAAAGTGGGCTCTACCAGGCTACATGAAGCAGAGCTCATCCAATTCAGAAACTGCTGCCTGATCTGCTTTATTTTGCCCCTAAAAACCGAGGTGTATACAGAAAGGACACTGTCCTTTTAGCTTGTTTTAGTGAACCAGCCCCTGTGAGGCAGTCTCTACTTTGGTTGGTCTGCATTTTGCTAAGCGAACTTGAAAATCTGGGCAACTGATTAAAATTCAAAATTCAAAGACAAACATGGATAAATCTCTTCTGCCGTTATATCTAAAGAAATAAAGAAATTTTATTCTTTAAAAAATTTTATTCTTTAAAAAATTTTATTCTTTAAAAAAAAAAGAAGATATAATGTATTATTTTTGTTATTTTTTTAAGATTTATTTATTGAAAGAGAGAAAGAGAGAGAGTGTGTGCATGGGTGGGGGGGGCAGAGGGAGAGAGAGAATCTCAAGTAGACTCCATGCTGACCATGGAGCTCCACTCAGGGCTCAATCTTACAACGCTGAGATCATGACTTGAGCTGAAATCAAGAGTTGGATGTTTAACCAATTGAGCCACCCAGGCACCCCTATTTTTGTTATTTTAAAAGCAGACCGCCACCTCAGTTTTATAATAAATAATATTTTTCTATATGAATTACACTTTCTCCCAATACCCAAGGGATTAGGAATACTATTAGTAATTTTATTTTATGTACTGCAGAGAAAATGTTTATAGTTTGGAAAACTTATGGTATTAGATTCAAGATCGCAAGTCACCTTGATTTCTAAATGTATAATTATCATCATGTATTTAGAGGTTTATACTATTGACCATGGGAGGTGTAATAGTAGACTAGTATACAAATCCCAGTGCCTTGGCTTTTATGACCCTAAATTTTACCCAAAGATAGGAAGATACTATGAAACACCAACAAAATGAAAGCTAGCTCTTAAAGAGTCTACCTCAGGGCTAGGAGTTACCCATTGACCTTGACCAGTACCAATGAGGCCTGCCACATGCAGACTAGCAAAGTCAGTAGCCTGAGGAGCTGAGATCCCTGGGATCTCTCACTCTCTGAGGTTGTGGCCATCTTCGGCTGTCAGGTAGCCTCCAATCCAAACTTTCTAGGAAACAGGTATAGTACATCTTGATCTCCCCTGCTCGTCCACCAGCCAAACTCTGCAACTCAAACTCACATCAGCACCTGAATTACCTGTGCGATTAGTCCTGTGCCGTCTGGCTCGATCTCTACTCGAGAGAGTGTGTTACTCAGAGAAATGTACAGTGAGGTGCGTTCTCATCCAGATGAGGCTTTCATAGCTTACGCCTGGGGCTGCTCTCAATTTCTCTGAAACAGACTTTAAGAGATGCTTGGCTGCTTAAAATCATTAGTGAAAATAACTCACAGGAGGACTTGAGAGCTAACATAGCTGAACATGCCCTTAGAGTCCTATTCAAAATCCTGCTCTGTGTGTTTTTTATTGCCCAACCTGACTTAGGTGTCTTACCCCTTATATTCAGAGGGATGTAAAAAAATAATCTTTTCTCAGATTATAAAATCAATGTTTATCTAGTTTAGATATTTTGTAAAATCACCAAAAAATGAAGAAAAATTAAATGACCTCCTTTTCTACTAACAGAAATTTTTTGAGATTTGGAAATGAGACATATATATGGGTGGCGCATGCTTTCAACATCAGATGAGGGCAACGGCCCACCCAAGGATTCTCTAGAACCAATAAAAATATAATGTGAAGCACTATATAATTTCAATTTCTTATAGCCATATTAAAAAACTGATAACAAACAGGTAAATTTATTTTTATAATATAATTTATTTAACCCAATATATCCAAAATATTATCAATTTTACGTGTAATCCATGTAAGAAATTATTAATGAGATGTTTTATATGACTTTATTGTACTAACTCTTTGAAACCTGGCACGTATTTCGTACTTGCAGTACATCTCGGTTTGCGCTGGCTTATTTCAAGTGCTCAAAAGCCACATGGGACTAGTAGCCACCATATTGGACAGCGTCGATCAAGGGAGTTACTTTGTTTGACTCACTGTTTACTTTTGGTTTAAATTCCCAGGCTTAGTGAAATCACAAGCTAACTTGTAGATTTTTGTCCAGGAGAGATCCAAATAATTTCTGTCCCCTAGGAAAGATAACATCACTAGCCATGTTGTGCTGTGGAGTATTGACCAGTTTTGACACAAGCCAGGAGATTATATCCTACATTCTTTTGTTAAATTGCCTATAAATATCTTAAACATTCTTCTTAAACATTCTTGGAAACAGTCTTAATATCTTACTGGTTCCCTCATTACTTCATAAATTGAACAAAATGGTGTTCGTGTGTTCATTTTGTATTTTTATGAGTCATGAATTTTACCTTGTTGAAAATCCTTCTTTAGCAGTTTCACTACCCAGAGCTACTATTAATGTGTTGCTGTCTCTTATTCTGTCTGTAGATATATCTATATAATATATATTTCACGTACAAATCTCCATCATCTCACTTTCTGCCTAAATAAGTACTGAAAACACTGCATTAAGTAAGCATATACCCATTTTTGCTCATCTGAGAACCAAGAATTTCATATATATGTTCAAGATTTTTGATATGCCCATTACCAAAGTATCCTTCTGAAATGCTTTATCACAAACATTCTTGTTATCAGATTCTAAAAGTGCCTGATTCCTTACTGTCTAGAAAGCTCTTTGCAAGCATTGTTAATATCTGCTCTCCCTTTCTTGTCCCAGTTTTGTGAGAAATAATTGACAGATGTGGTTGTATAGCTCTCCCTTTTTTAAATCTAGAATAAATTTATCTTATTACAGTGATTAAAATTTTCAGAACAGCAAGTAAAATGTTCATAATAATAATAGTAGTAGTAGTAGTAAAAGAAGGTTTCTTGGTTTTATGTCTGACTCAGGAACCAATACCATTAACATTCTTATCATGAGGTGAGATGCTTGCAATTGTTTTGTGATTCTTTTTTATTTTTATCATATTAAGGATATTTTTCTCTACTCCTGTTTTACTATTTAAAAAAAAATTGGAATAAAATTTAAACTCTGTCAAATGCATACCTTTCATTTGATCTACTAATATTATAAATTATGTTCATAGGATTCTAATATTTAATTAACCGTATATTCTTATATTAAATCTTACTTGACAAAGTATATTATTCTTCTAAGACATTGATTTCCTGATATGTTAATATAACAGTATTATACTGAGAAATTTAATAAGCTATTATTTTTTAGTGTATTTGGCATCTACATTTATAAGTGACATAAGTGTTCTATTTTTAAAACAATTTAATCAGATTTTAATATCAGAATCATACTAACTAAAATGAAATTTACAGTCTTTCTTTTGGATCTTTAGGAACAATTTAAAAAAATTTTTTTAAAGATTATTTATTTATTTGGGTGTGTGTGTCGGGGGAGAGAGGGCAGAGCAGTGGGGAGGGGCACAGGGAGAGAGAGAAGCAGAGTCCCTGCTGAGTAGAGAGCCAGACGTGGGGCTCAATCCCAGGACCTCAAGATCATGACGTGAGCATAAGGCAAATGCTTAACCACCAAGTACCCCTTTAGGAACCATTTAAATGGTAACAGGTAATGCTAGGGATTGTCTATTTCCTGAACATTTGAAATAACTTTACAAAAGCCCACTGACATCTTTCCTAGAGGTTATTCTTTCATAAACCTCAAAAATTTCTTTCACATTTTTTGGTCTATTCCAATTTTCTTCCTGTACTTGAGTCATATAAAAAGGGTTAAATATAGTTAAATTTTATTAAGATTTCTAATTTGAATACTGAGATCATATATATACATATATATATATATATACACACACACATACATATATATTATTTATGTATACATAACTATGTATGTATATATAAAACTGTATATGTGTATATGTGTGTGTATATTTATATAAACATTATCTATGCAAATATACTTTATAATAGTTCTATATTACTATATTATTTTTTAAATTAAATTAGCCAGAGATTTGTTACTTTTATGTGATAGAACATCTACTTTTCAATAAAATTGATTAGTTTTTAAATTTTCTCTGATTTCACCTTTTTGATTCTTTCTCCTTCCGAGGGCATTAGGAAGCTACTGAAGAGTTTTAAGCAGGAGAGCAGCTAGCAGAGTTTTGTGCTTTGAAAAATCATTCTGCCCTCTGTGGGACCATGGGCAGGAAGAACAGCACAGGCAGCTGGATTCTCAGTCCCACTGCGACCTCCAGGGCCCAACTGTGGGCAGGAGAGATTCAGGGATTGGATGTGGGCCACACCGGGAGGAGGACTGACTCAGCTATTGTATAAAGTCATTCCTGAGAGGAAGTTGAGGTGTGGGAAGCAGCAGTGTTAGAGGATTTTGCCTGATGATTCAGTCCAAACTCAATATCCTAGATGTGCCCAGTATAACAGCCACTTTTTTGAATAAGATGAGACAAACATAATGGTTTGTGGAGGGAAGAAGTTAGCCAACACCTAGGATTAAGAGACAAACTCTTCCACCAACCATGAGGGCACTGGGATATGGAAACAGGACTGTCACAGAAGGTCATACAGTCTGGGCGTGCACAACCACAAGGAGCCTGATTCACAGGAAGTTCTGTGGCGGTTCTGTGGGCACCACTGGTCTGGAAATTTGCATAGGACACCAGTCCCATTAAGCAGCTGAAGACGGAAGAGGAACGGCAGGCAGAAACCTGTGTATATTAACTGGGTCAACTTGGTGAGGGTATGGGGGAAGTTGCGGATCAAAAGGTGTCAGGCCATCTTGGGTTCACCGCAAGAACATGGCGCCACCAAATTAAGACTAATTCCAGACTTCAGCTGCAATCATCATGAGATGTCTATTGTACTCTAAGGCCTGGGATGGGCCGGGAAATGGGTTCAACCAGTAAACCTAAGTGAAAAAAGCCTGACTGATGGCATTGAGAGGGAAGATAAGAGAGTGCTTCCCTCAAGATTGGGCCCCTCCTACACCTCGACAAGCCGCATGCCTTCTTTTCCTTGCTCCCTTCTCCCCTTCCTTTCTTCACATCACCTCTCCCATTCATCTTTCTCCGTTGTCCATGTCTTCGTCTGACTTCTGATGTCCCATGCTCTCTGGTTGTCTCTTGGTGCTAATGAAGTCATCGAGCTCGGGTTCCCATCCCCCTACAAGGAACGCCAAGCTGATGTGCCTGTGCACTCAAGAGCAGGGCTGCCCAGATACTCATTTCAAGACGTTTGTCTGCCACAGAACAATGGCATCTGCTGCTGAGAAGGAATGAAAGCTACTGCGAAGTGGAGCAGCTCAGCACATAATGGTCTTGTTGAACCAGGGAGGAAGTTGGCTGGTGACGCCTGGGAAGCTAGGACGGATAAGGTCTTCACCCATACTGCCTGCAATCCCAAAGCAGCTGGCTGTGCAGCTGCTGTGGAGTCTGGCACGCTCCACACTGCTGGACGCCGAAGAGCACACTCAGGTGTTGGGGGAAATCCAAAAAGGCAGGAAACAG
The DNA here is from genome assembly GCF_023065955.2 of Ursus arctos. Taxonomy (NCBI): domain Eukaryota; kingdom Metazoa; phylum Chordata; class Mammalia; order Carnivora; family Ursidae; genus Ursus; species Ursus arctos. The sequence goes on from NW_026622952.1 coordinate 4,015,517, forward strand.
CTTGACCAGGACCAGTTCTCCCTGCATATCAAAGTGGGGCTGCTAAAAGAAAAATCTGGAAGGGACAATATTGAGGGCAGGGGAATAGTTTAACCAAACTGGCTGCAGTGAGATCAAAAACGGGATATGAATAGGATGTGACAACCCTTCCCATTAAAACAGGACCCTTGTCAAGTAAAATAACCCTCATGAATTGGCTAGAAAGCCCACAGCAGGGCAACTGACCTCTTGGTCATTTGGCAGTCACAGAAGCTAAAAACGAGCTCCAATTAAATTTTAAAATAAGACAAAAACCATTGTGAGTAACAAACATTATTATTTCTCTGAGGCAAAGGCTTCTATTTTTCCCTTCAGTGACCTTGGAACAATGAGTTACTGAGTTCCCTCTGCAGAGGATCAACTGTGAAACTTCAGACTTCTCTGCCACTGCCCTGTTCCCTCCAGGCCTCCAGCCGGGGTGGAAACGCTCTGAGGCTCTTGGGCTCTGACACCAAACTGTGGTGTAAGAGGAAGCACGAAACCTGAGTTCGAATGTCAATTTCCCCACCTATTCGCTACGTGACCTTTGTCTAATCACTTACTCACCGCCAGATCATTTTGTTTGTTTTAAAAGATAAGAACAATGTATATATCTCATAAGGCTTACGTGAGGTTTAATTGAAAAAAATCTATGTGAATGCACTCTGCCCAGTGCCCCGACAATTTCAGGGAGTCAGCAAACATTAATTCATTTGATCTTCCCTATTAAAAATCTCCATATCCCCAAAACTAACACAGCGCTTGGGATACAGTATAGACTCAACACATGGATGTGTAGCCTAGCCGACTGAACGACATGAGCAGTGTTCTCCAGCAAACCATGACAATTTCTGAATGTGCTGTGATCATTCAGTCTGCTAGGAATACGAGAACGCACAATTGAAGTTCGCTTTTTCACTCAAAAACATATCTTGGTTTTGTCTGCTTTGCATTACATACTGTGTCAGGTCTTGGAGACGCAGCCGTGAAAAAGATAAACATGGTCCTTACCTGCATCACTCAGGATGCCTTTGGTTCCATGTAGCAGAACACCCAGCTCCAAGTGACTAAATAATCAAAAGGGATTGTTGCCTTACATAACTGGAAAAGCTGAAGGCAAAGCCAGTTTCAGAGGTGGTTTGATTCAACACCCACTGAGGTCAGTGGGGACTCTGTTTCTTTCCATCTCTGCCTTCTGCTGCATCCGCCAGAGGATAAGGCTGGTTGCTGTCAAGGTGGTAAGATGGCCACCAAGGTTACATGCTTTCTCTTCCATATGCTGAAGTTTCCATGTTCTGGAGGCTCCCTGTCAATTTCTCTTTGTGTCTCACAGGAGTTAATTAAGTCATACACGTCCCTGAATATACAATAGATGAGATTGGATCATGCTGATCAGTTAAGGCCTGAACCACAGGCCCTACTCGGAGCTAGAGCACAGTCATCCAAAGACAAAGCCCAGGAGCTGAGACCAAGTACCAGAGACACCTAGTAAACCCAGGGTGGGCACGAAGAGAAGACGGCCGCCACCGCCACTGGTGGTAACGACCACTACAGTCATGTTAGTGTCGCCACAGAGCTTCCACTCAGGTTTGGCAACTTTGAAAAACTGACGTTTTAAGAACAAAAATTAAAATTTTTGTGCTGCTTTCCTGTGGAGAAATGTGTATCACGAATGAAGAATGTCACTCCACATGTAATTATAGAGTCATTTAATAAATTGAATAGCTAATATATTCAATAAATGGTGCTAGGCACTATGAGACGTACAGAAAAATGCACAATTAAAGCCACTCTGTTTAAGAAGCTAACCATATAATAGACAAAGTACTTTATTCACTTTTGAAACGACACACAGCCATGTGCTACGGGCCTAGTGAATGGAGCCAACATTCATTTGTGTAGGCATGTGGGTTTCAAATTTTGATGTGCCTAAGAATCACTTGGGGTGCTGGTTAAGAAGGCAGACTTTTAACCCAGCAATTTGCTTCAGTGATCTGAGATAGAGCCCAGGAGCCTTATTTTTATTTATTTATTTATTCGCTTATTTATTTATTTTTAACCAGCACTTCAATGATTGCGGTATGGAAGAGCACCGTACTGCAGATGCCATGGGCTACTGTGGTCAGGCAGAGCTCCATGAAGCAAACAATAGAAGGCATAGAATAGTTTTGTGCCAGGAATGTCAATAGAGTTCTCAGGATTCTGTGAAGAGGACATAGGTCTTGGTTTCTTTGTTACTCATTGCAGCATGCCCAACACTTCGAACAGTGCCTCCTCCAGGGCAGACACTTGCAATGGAAGGGAATGAATGAGTTTACCATGGGTATTTTTCATGTTGGAATGGAGTGGAGAGATAGCAGAAGTAGGCTTTGTCATGGTCTTTGCATGAGATAATATGGCCTTCGCCTAGAGGACATAAAAAGAAAGGAAGAAATCGCTGTCCAAAAGCCCTTCAACAAATGCTATGGTTACTCAGCAGATAACTTATACTACATTAAAAAGTTGGCAAAATGTTTTAATTTATTTAAAGAAAATGTGAATGGATGAGATAAAGAAACCCAGGCTCTCCCATTAAAACGTTACCATATTTCACTCTGTGTCGATGTAAGAGAGGAAAGAGAGGAGTCCAGCATCAGCTTTGCTTTTCAGCAGCTGTGTGACCTCGAGGAAATCCCTTCCCTCTTTAAGAGCAATTCCCTCATTGGTAAAATGAAGGGGTTGAACCAGATAATCTCCAATGTTAATATCACTGCACGTACCTTGATGAGAACTGTATTGTAAATTTAATTTACTCTTTAAACTGTTAAAATAACTATGGCTAAAAACCAAAATGCATATTGTACTCAGTGTAGAAGTAATGGTGTGCTTTCTAATTATCTGCCCAAGCAATGTAACCATAGTTAAATTTATGATGAGAATGGCACATCCATTGGGCTGATCAGGTTGTAGTAAATTAAAACTTACAGCTGCCCTTTATATTAATTTAAAGGCAACCCTTTGCCACCAGCAAGAGGAGTCTTATCAGCATATGAATGAGGTACATTAACACAACAAAAGTTGTATTACATAATGTCAAAGTCCTGTGCTAGACTTCTGACCTTGTAAACACCGCACTTGTATCTAAGGAGAAATTCCTGTTTATTGTCCCTGGCACCAGCCCAGCTTCTCCTCTCTCTGTAAGTGAATTCAGAGGGACAGAGAAAAAGACCAGGAAAACTTTCCTTCTCTTTCAGTAGAGCTGCAGGTGCTGGCATGGGTGCTGGCATGGGTGCTGGCATGGGTGTGCTTTACCTCGGTCAAGGCCAACTTAATCTTTAAATATCTAGACCAACTCATTGCTCATTTGAAACTCATGGTTTCCTTACAGAAAGATTGTTCTCTTTAAATAAATTAATAAGTAATTTTATTACAGGCAAATTCCTAAGTGTATTTTAAATATGATTCACTATCTAGAAACTTTATTCCCAAATTTTCAGAGATGGTATTACCTAACTAACAATAAACGGTAAATTTTGAGCCCCCACGAGTTGCTAGGACCTGTATTAATGATGTTACTAAAATTCTTTCTAATCCTTCTAATTAACCTGCAAGATAGGTATCACCTCCTGTCTATAGCTAAAGTTCAAGGAGTTTAAGTCACTTGCCCAAGGTCAAACACAGTAAGGATTCAAAACATCCATTTGACTTCAAGACACAAAATCATTCTACTAAAAGCTTGTACTTTTTTAAAAAAAGAAACTCATAGCATTCTTTGACATTCCTGAGCATTCCCTGAATCATTCCTAATTGTAAATGAAATAAGTGGCTTTCACTGCTTGCAAGCCTATTGCATATTTTCTTTGTTTTCACTGTGAGTAGCTACGGTTAGTGGTGTACATCTTTAGACTGTAAAAAAAGGTGTGATATCCTGGAAATTTCAAGACAAAGAGTTCTAGCTTTTTCAAGGACTTTTTTATAATTAAACATTTTTGTATCTTGAATGCTTTTATAATGCTTAATAAAACATCTAAGATTTACTAATTCAATGTAGTACTTTTAAATTATGTTTAATATCTATGCAATAAAACCATTCCATATAAAAACTCTCTATAGCAGACTGCTCATTGGAAATAGACTGTACTTTGTCTAAGTGCCTTGGATTAAAATAGTGGTTTGATAACTTAGGTGTAGACATGCATGCAAATAAAAAAACAAAACAATCAAACAAAAGGAAGGTAAATTGTACCTACCTGTAATACCTTCTCCACAATCCTTAAATCCAAAGAATCCTAGAAAAAAATTAGTGTAGGTTAATTTAAGTTTTAAAAAAATGAACTAATAAAAAATCCATATATTTTCCGGAAAAACAAATTTAATGGATTTGAGGATGAGCACTGCCCCCAGGTCTCTTTGGGGCAGTTATGAACTATAGAGTATACATGGTGTTCTTCTAAAAGCTACATTCACTAGGGTTGACCTACGCAGCCATTAAGATATTGCAGAAATGATGGTTTGTGACTTCCAAGAATAGGTTGTAAGAAACATTACTGCTCTACCTTCCTCTTTCTTATATTACTCACTCAGTGGAAAGCCAGCTGCCTGATCACGAGACATGCAAGACACCCTATGGAGATCCAAGTGGTGAGGAAGAGGTCTCCTGCTAACTGCCATGTGAGGGAGCCATCTTGGAACTGGATCTTCCAATCCCAGTCAAGCCTTTAGATAATTGTTGCCCTGGCTGGCATCTTGGCTGCAACCTCATGAAAGACCTGGAGCCAGAAACACCTTGATGAACTATTTCCAATTTTTTGACCTGCAGAACTTGTGGGATAATAAACTTTTGGGGCGCCTGGGTGGCACAGCGGTTAAGCGTCTGCCTTCCGCTCAGGGCGTGATCCCGGCGTTGTGGGATCGAGCCCCACATCAGGCTCCTCTGCTATGAGCCTGCTTCTTCCTCTCCCACTCCCCCTGCTTGTGTTCCCTCTCTCGCTGGCTGTCTCTATCTCTGTCAAATAAATAAATAAAATATTTAAAAAATAAACTTTTATTGTTATTTAAACCATTAAGTTTTGGAACAATAACAAGTACACCTGTTCTTTTCCAATTGCTGCAAATTACTTGATTCCAAGATTAAAAAGAAGAAATGAATTAATCCTTGGAATAAAATACTTGGAATATGCTGTTTAGGAGGAAACTTTCCAATTTCTTTTGCATGAGACAGAATAGCTGCTAGTGGACCAGCCAGGAAGAGAATGGAATTCACTTGCTCCTGTGTCTCCTTACTCGTAAGCAGGACATCTTTGTATACCATTAGCTCTTGACTTCACTTGACTTGTTTTGCTGCAGATTTCTCATTTTTTACAAATGAGGGATAAAATTAAGGATAATTAGATTATTCAGTTCAAATCAGGAAACACACCATAATTGAAAGGTGGAAAATCTGTTTGTTTTAATTTAAGCAAACCTTCACTGTTCAGATGAAGCCAAACCGCTATAAATGTCTTCTATTTTTCTGAATAGCTACAGAAAACACTTATTTCACAAAAGAAACCAAAAAAAGTAAAGAAGAATACACCTTCTTAATTAAACTTTAGTCACATGTAATTTATTATAATCTGTCTAATTTTCTATGCAATTAGTAAGTTCTGTTTTAATATAATATGATAGCTTTTTCTAGTTTCCAAGCAGCAGGCAAAAATATGAGGGTAAAAATATAATGTTACATTCGTTAAAGAAAATTCAAACTTCATTGTAGGACAATGTGATACAAAAGAAGTGTGTAAATATCTTGTTTAAAAGTACTATACCAGGGGCGCCTGGGTGGCTCAGTCATTAGGCATCTGCCTTTGGCTCAGGGCATGATCCCGGAGTCCTGGGATTGAGCCCCATATCGGGCTCCTCTGCTGGGAGCCTGCTTCTTCCTCTCCCATTCCCCCTGCTTGTGTTCCTGCTCTCGCTGGTGGTCTCTCTCTCTGTCAAATAAATAAATAAAATCTTTAAAAAAAAAAAAACCATACCAAATTTGGTCATTCCTTGAGCAAATAAAATACATAATAATGTTGCCTCAAATCCTATTGGAACAGGGAGGAATATTTGCACTTATATAGTAAGTGCAAATTATTATATGTAATTTTATATATTTTTTATATAATAGACATTCTTTAAAAGTTTATTAGTTAGCCGGTGCTATGTAACAAATTGCCCTAAAACTTAACAACTTACAACAACAAACATTTATATTCTCACAATTTTTGTGGGTCAAAAATTTAGGGTGAGGTGAACAACTTCTCATGAAGTTGTCATCAAGATGTCAGCTAGGGCTGTATTCTTCTGAAGACTTGACTAGCACTTGAGGACCTGTTTTCTTCTTCTTTGGTTTTTGTTGTTGTTGTTGTTTTGTTTTGTTTTGTTTTGTTTTGTTTTGTTTTAAAGTAAGCTCTAGGCCCAACATTGGGCTTGATCTCACAACCCTGAGATCAAGAGTCACATGCTCTACTGACTGAGTCAGCCAGGCACCCCTGAGGATTTGGTTTCAAGATGGTTCGCTTACATGGATTTTAGCAGGAGGGCTCAGTTCCTTGATCATAAACCTTTCCATGGGACTGCTTGGATGCCTTCACAACATGGTAGCTGGCTTTCTTCAGAGCAAGTGACCCAAGCCAGATAGCCAGCAGGGGCTACAATTTCTTATGTGAACTCTTCTCATAAAGTCACACATGTGATGACGAGTGAGGCAAAGCTAAGTGTGTTGGATAGACCAAAGGCTTCCTCACGGGTCATTTCCTGATGAAAATGGTATGCCCAGGTTGGGGGTACCTGCATGAGCATGGGAGAGGATACAAAGCTCTTCGCTGTTTTCTGCAAAACTTCTTCCTTATCAACCAATCTTAATGCCTAATCTGCTACATTTGAAGACTCATTTCTTTCGACTGAGGAGTATTATCTTTAAAATGGACTAACTCCTTGTGTCATTGTATTTAAGTCTTGTTCTGTCAGTAGCTAGTTGAAAGGAAAGGTACAAAGCAAGCTTGTTTGATGAGGAAGCGGACACCACTGGAGAAAGCATGGGACTCAGCAGGTTGTTTAGGAAAAGCATTAGGGCATTTTGAACTCCTAGAAGCGATATCCAGCAGCTGAGAAGGGAACACAAAAAGAAGGTGGAACAGAGAGTGCTAAAGTGGTTTTCCACCTCTGAAGCTGCTTTGATGATAAAAAAAAAAAAGAGAGAGAGAGAGAGAGAGAGGTATGAGGGAACTCTTAGGACTGTTGGAACACTGGACTGCTACTCTAGTCCAGAGTCAGCAGGGTGATTGCCTTGTCCTTTGCTGTATCCATTACACTGGAAGACTTGTTAAGGCTGGACTGCAGATTCCTGACTTGGATGCTGACAGATTACACCTTTAAGGGCTGTCTTTTCTAGGGAGCTAAATCCACTCAGTAACTATGCTACGAACCTATACTTAAAGTGCTTTTACTGGTGCTTAAACACCTCCCCCCCATCGCTCTCCTGCTCCCTGGTTTTCCTTGCCTCTGACCTCTGTTGTTTCCACCTGAACATTACATTTTTTTCTAGACTATGATAGTCAGCCCTGTTCACTGACTCAGCAGTGAATGTGTATGTTTGTTCCAGTCATGGTGGGAAACCAAACAGAGGATAGAGGTGGCTGGCAAAGGGAAACAAAGGTTTTCTAAAGAGGCACATTTCTAGATGTAACAGACATTGCCAAAAATCAGTGCCCTTTCAAATGACCTTTCTCCTGCATTTTGAAATAGGAATCTAGATTGGACTGTTCCAGAATTCCTATTTGCTTTTGAGAAATATTATTCAACCACTCACTCTCTTATGTCTGCCTAAATTTTTGGACACAGGGTATGATGAGCCCAGTGCCTGTAACATGGTGGCAGGCTAAGGAGAGGGGAAGCCAGCAGAAATGCACAGTAGCCAGATTCTGGGATATGTAGCACTAAGCTTGTCTTTTATTAGTAATCATCATGTGCTGTTACTAAGTCTTCAGTAAAACTGTGTTAAATGCTGAGAGCTTTCTGGCACTCCTCTTCCTCTGAGGCCAGTGTAGCCAGACCAGCCTTGGCAAAGGAGCATGTGGTCTGAGAGGCCAGATCCACATGACAATCACTATGGGATGACTTTCCTACCTGCTCTCTCCAAATATTAAGAGGAAGGAAATCTTGAAAGGAGAAAGCTAAATACTTTACAGGGAAAGGCTATGCAGTGAGTAGCTATCTGGGTTGGGCACCATGCTTTGAGTCGCTGTCCAAAAACGTCCTTGTGATTTTGGTTTCCAATAGTCTGGATGGACTAGAAATGGCTACAAAGCAAGACCAATCTGTGACCGACCAATGAGAGAAAGAAACTGGGTCTGAGATCCATAAATCTAAAGAGTTGTCAGGAAAATCCCAATCAATTTTTTAAGCCTGGAGTTTGCATCTTCTCTGCCGGTTAAAAAGTCAATTCATACGTGCCCCTTTCATTTCATTATTCATGCAACACAAATTAAATGGCTTAGCCTTTTCAATAGAGATTAATTACATTAGGCATAAAGCACATTTCCAGTTCAGGCCATGGTTTCTACTTCATTTACTTCATTATCTCATGTGCAATCCAGTGGCATCCTGAAGATAACAGCTAGTTCCAATCACCTATGTCTTTTTCAGCATTTTCTTCTCTTTCTTTCAGGTTTCTCTAGGAAATTGCTAGCTAGAATAAAAGGGAAAAATACATACTTGGACCAAAGGAATTTTATTCTAAAGGGCTTTTTCCTTCTTGTATCTGATTGTGTTTGTTTTTGGTTTTGTTGTTGTCTGACTGAGGTGACATAGAAAGACATCACCTGGCCTCCTGCAGAAAGATGCTACTTCTGCTCTGTGCTAGGGGAGGGGAGGGACACACCTGGAGGAGGAACTTGGTGTAGGCAGGGTGGGCTGCAGAGTCTGGTTAGGGCTGCCAAGGCCAGTATGGATGGAGGCCACTTCTCGTGGCTGTGAGTGAGAGGAAAAACTTTAGGCCCTATGTGGATCTGCTTACCTTGGCATACGCTTTGCAGGGTATTTTTCACTCAACAAAAATTTGGACACACTCATCTGTATGCATGTCTTCCACAGAGTTCTTTCAAAAGAATGCTCTTTGAAGATTACCAAAAATGCTGAAATTTCTTTCTTTGTAGCTATGAGCACAGGTTTATAGCACAGAGGAAGAGCCTAAAGTCTAGAGTTGGAATACTTACATGCACACAGATTTCTTATGAAAATGGAATTAAAATTCCAGACACATGGAATGTTCTTACTGAAAAACAACTTGGAAATTGCCTCCAGATTTAAATCATACTGAGAAAAGAAAGAAAGAAGGAAGGAAGGAAGGAAGGAAGGAAGGAAGGAAGAGAAAGAAAAGAGAAAGAAAGAAAAGAAAGAAAAAGAGAAAGAAAGAAAGAAAGAAAGAAAGAAAGAAAGAAAGAAAGAAAGAAAGAGAAAGAAGAAAGAGGGAGGGGAGAGGGAAGGAGGGAGGGAGAAAGGAAGGAAAGAAGGAGAAAGAGTCTGTTTGTGACTTAAGCCTTAAAAGATTTGTCAAGAATGGAGTACAGGGTATGGCATACAGCATTCTACAAAGAAATGGTCACTACAGGGAAGCCAAGATCATGAAAGTTTTATTTGTACTCAGCTTTGTCAAGGAACAAAAAAGAAAGAAAAGAAAAAGATTATTTACCTTCTTTGTCTCAAAAAAAAATTTGAGCCTTGTAGCTTAATACAAAAAAATTCTTCATGTACTTTCATTTCTTTGGCTCAACAGCAGTTTATTCAAGATAAGTATATTTGGAAATGAGAGTGCAAAGTTGATACCACTTGGGACATTATGATGAATTTTCTAGAAACTCTTTTTTTTTTTTTTTTCCCTACAGCGGCGGGGATGGGGGGGAGCTAACATTTCCTCACTGATTACCGCTTTTCCATCTGCCCCTAAATTTTATATGATATATTCCTAAGGAGGCCTGTAAGAACAACCTCCCATGCTGCTTTGTTTGCTAAGCCAAATTAGATAACTTAGATGCCTGATCTTGGGGCTTCTGCTCCTTTTTGTAACTTCTGCCAAAACATCACTAGAGAAGGGGAAAGATAATAAGAAACCATCTAAAGACAATCAAACAACCATTAATCCCCTACTCTTTCCACACACCATAAACATTAGCTATAGCTCAGTTAAACTCTACAGTTCACAGATGTTCACAATAATGATGGCCCCACAATGGCATTCTTCTCATTAAGGTGTTTTAGAACTGTGCATACGCCAACGCCTCCCCGCCGGGGGCCTGGGGAATGGGGAAACACACAGGTAACCAGATATGCCTGGCATGTGAAGCAGAAGACAGCTGCCTGCTCTTTCCAGAAAAGGTGCATCAGCAGGATTTATCATCGTGGTTTTTGCCGACACATCACCCTCTACCCCCCTTTGAGTCATTAACAGTGAAAATACAGTACTTGACAGAGGCAGAGACCAAAAATGTGTCCCTGGAGCCTGGAACCATCTGGAAGAAACACAAGTTTTCCCCGCGCCTGGGTGCTGCTTGCACAGAAGCCAGCTTGACTTTCGCATAGAATGTGCTTTTTTGCCTTGTTCCTTCAGATGCCCCAGACACTTCAAACTATGTTTCCTTTGGGGAAATTAGTTGCATAACAGGGATATGGAAGGTACTGAGAGGAATTTTAAGTAGTTCATTAGATATAACGTGTCAGTAGCAAGTGGTATCCATTTCCTTGAAAAGCAAAGAAATAATAAACTCAGCGAGAAGGGTGCTGTAACCTCAGAGAGCAAGTGTTCCACTTTCCCACCAATTAGACCGCAAGACTGCCCAGGACTCAGCCACCACAACCCATCTCCCGCACTTCGGTGGTGCAAGTGTGCGGCGCGCCCAGCCAGGGCACCGCTTTCGCTGCATGCGCTACGGCCGTCTGCTCTCTGGACCTGGCTGTGGTTACAATCTCAGAATAGGTTGTTTTTTTTTTTTTTTTTTTTTAACTTTGCAGACTTTCAGGCGAATAAATGTCTCTGCGTCTGAAGACTTTGGCAAAGATTACACGAGAATCTTTAAACAAGTAACAAAGACACAGCAATCCCAGGACCTTCGGCTCTAAAAATCCCAGGACTTTCTGGCTGATCCCGATCCTTGTTAAGAAGGGTGTATTTCTTGGAATGAAATGTTGTGGCCGCACAGGAACACATTTGGAGGAAGAACTTTGCACTGGTTATTGCCAATCCACCTGAGACCTGGTCTCTGGTGAGGTCAGTCCTAACAGCGTCTTCTGAGACCGGCCGGGGAGACTCTCCTGAAGAAATAAGCCATGAATGGCAACAGCTTTCTCACATTTTATCAGAGACTATTATTAAGTGCAGGGAGATGAAGACCTTCCAGATTCTATAAAATCAGATTTGAAAATCCGGTATTGGAACTATTATCTAGGAAAGAGAAAACACTAGTGCTGAATTCATTTGTTTAAAATAGGCATTAACTTTGTCTTCAATAAAGGAAATCAATTTAATTACTAATTTTAAAAAGTTTTAGAATATAAGAAATTTTAATGGTAGAAAAAACCTACAGGTGGTCCATTCAACAGCTCTGTGAAACACTTATCTAAGTAGTATTATTTTAATAATTATCCTAACTGCCTTGCAAATAACTGGGAGGCAAAAAAGTTATAAGCACTGTTTTAACTCTATGTGGAGCATTTCCCACCATGATTGGTATTAGGCAAAGCTTGTGTTTTAGCACATTTCCCTCACCCTCTGTACCCCAATTGTTTTCATCCCCGTCCCCAGGACTACACACACCATCACACATGTTAAGGCAGAGTCCTTCCCTGTGTGGTTGCTTCCAGGGTCTGCCTTCCTCTGCCTTCTGGTCTTCTCTCTTTCTTTACATCAGAACACGTCTCTCCCTTGAGCCTTGTGCTGGAGTTTCTATGGATTCCAAGACCATGATGACGGTCACTCTGTGTGTCATGCATACTCTATATTTAACATTTAAACTGAAATATATATTAACATATATATATATTATATATATATTTTACATATATATATTAACATTTAAACTGAAAGATAGATGGTTGGATCTTAATGTAACAGTGGGGAAAAAAAGTGCATCGTAATTATTTCAGCTTGTGTAACCGGTGGGGACTTTCTTTTAGGAAACTACCACTTGTCAAGTTTTGGGCATAGTATCAAAGAAGAATGTTCACAATTAACTGAAAAGATGGCTAATATACTTCTCTTTTTTCTATCTATATGTCAGCATAAGGCTGGATTTTCTTCATATTCTTCAAACAAAGCAACGTAACACCACAGATTGAATGCAGAAGCAGACATGAGCACCAGCTGTCTTCTGTTAACACAGACATTAAAGAGCTTGGCAAAAATGGAAAAAAAATGGCATTTTCTCACTCTTTTTTTAAATATAGCAACTTTTAAAAAGATATGTTATTTATGTTAACATATAATCAATTTATTATTGTTAAATGAAATAGTAAAACATATATTTTTAATTTCTTAGTTTTAATTTCCAATATGGTAAATATTGATGGTTATAGCTTATATTTAAAAAAAAAACTTTGGGGGAGGTTCTCAAAAATTTTAAAACACCTGAAGGGGTCCTAAGATCAAAGTGTTAAGACCCACAGTACGAGATTGTGTGTAGCCATTACATCCAACACCCAAGGTTCTGAGCAGTCCCCCTTATTTGCTATCCCAAGGGCTATCTCTGGCCTTGCCTATTATTTTCCAGCTTTGCCTTGAGAAGAGCTCATTTCTGTTTGCAAGCTCTACTGCAGTTAATTCTGTATCAGAGATCTTCAATCTAGGCTCTACAACTTCCTAAAATCACATGAAAGGAAATCTGTAATTGTGTGGTTGCATATTTTCTAAGGAGAATTTCCCTAGCTTTCCTAAGCTTCACAGGACTTACTGACCCTTCAAGGTCGGCAACCATGGCTCCAAGCGGAGAGCCAAGCCCTGCCTCTGCGTCTGTCTCTGCTCTAGCGACAGCCTGAACACACACCCCAGGCGCTCCTGGGCGCTCGCCTTTGAGTTACTGGTCATCCAGCTTCTGTCAAAATACATCTGACACAGAGTTACATGGGTGTTGAGGAGGGGAGAAGAAAAATAGGAAATTTTACAAATACTGTGAATGGAGCAATATAAGGCTATTTCCACTAGAATGAAGACTGAAATGGAATATGCAAAAAAAAAAAGAAAGAAAAGATAGTTTTGACAAGTCTGGAGAATTATGCTTTCCTCAGCCTCAAAATTTATTTTAAAAAACGTGTTGATTTTACTATTAGAAAGTGACGATACGAATGCTGGGCATGACATAGCGATTCTCCTTCTGAGCTTCTGGAAGCTCAGAAACTTTGATGCTCACAGGCAGTAACCCTATGATATGAACTGTGTGTCTAGTTTTCTCCTCCCCTTCTATAAGTTTTCATTATTTTATGATCATTGCAGTTTGTATACTTCCATTGTAAGTCATGTTGGATTCTTTTTGAAAACAAACTCTCCAGACAAATCTAATGAGTTAATCCTTCTTAGGGCATTGATTCCTATGAAGAAGACCAGAGTGCCTGGCCACTGAGAACCCGTATCGCCGGAGCCTGCCTGGCTCACGGGGCACATCTTCAGCCAAGTGTCTCAGTGGGAAGAGAGATTGGGAGGATAGTGGAAAGGAGGGTTTAGTACAAACCTGTTTGTTTTAACTGTCTTCCCATATGAACCATATTCTCTTACAAAAATTGGAATGATATCAATTCTCAACGTCTTTGAAACGCTGGGAAATGCCTTGAAAAAAATGGACTTGGGCTTCTCATCTGGCAAGAGGACCACCCACCCAGGGCAAAGCCAGGTCTGGACTGAGTTCATCCAATTCAGTAAGGTTGAGGAATCCTTGAACTCAATTTGGTACTCAAGCTTTTGACCTAGCAGAGGCAAGAATGTGGGAAAGGCCCTCTGGGGGATTCTGGTCCCACAATGGGGGCTCGTCTCTGGCTGAGTTCAAAGCATTGGCAGTCCTAGTTGCTGTTTTCAATACAGTTCTCTTTCTTTGTTTTGGAAAATAAAACAATAGTTATAAATATTTACATTCGAAAGGAAAACATTTTGACAACAATTGCAGCTGCTAAATGATTTATGAAGCTTGTGTGAAATCAAACAGAGAAAAGATAGAAGACAAACATGTTGCTGCTAAGAAAGAAAGTCTCCCTGACTTTGATTTAGTAGATGATGGAGGTTTCCTAGAGCAGAATTACATAGTAATACTTCTTAAGGGAGTTTGGTTTAAAAATATGATACACTTAATTGCCATTTGATCATTAGCATTTTTGCTCTCATTAACCTTCAGCTGACAAATTACCTACTTAAGAGAGTTATATTTCAATTTAAACTGTTAGAGGGGATGGTATATTCTGTGTCTTTGGGTCAAAAGCCAAATCCATGGATGAAAACACAACTCTGGGACTGTGAAAAGGAAATATCTCAATGTGGCTTAAGGTTTCCAAAAACAGGTAATTCTCCAATAATTAAATGCACTGATCAACAATAAAGCACTTCTTTTTATAAATTTTAACATTTTTGGTCAAAGTGTGCAGATAACTGGGTAGCTTCTGTCCAGCATTGAGACTTCATCCCGCAGAGCTAAACCCGTGAACTTATAAACTGAGAATTACAAATTTAAACCTCTCTGGGAATTTTGCGGCTCACTGGGGAACAACCTGTCAGAACAGAAATGGCGCACATACCCCAGAGTCAGAAGACTTGAGTTTGAATCTCTTCTCTGACTTATTAACTGAGTGGCCTGGGGCAAGTTAATTAATTTCTGAGTCTGTTTCCTCACATATAAAATAGAAAAAAGGAATATGTGCCCCATGGTAATGTTGTAAGTATTTAATGAGATAATTCAAGTAAAGAACCTGGCAGGCTGATAGAAGCTGAATAAATAGTAGCTCTAATTGCTGTGAGCGTTTTGAGAGAGGTTGGAAGTGATTGACCTCGAATCATATTTATTTAGAGTCCACCAGGCACAGGGACTTACACAGAGCAAAGTGGGGACTCCAGTTACTGAGATAGGTGTTCGTCCATACACTTCTTCGTACCAAAGGGTGAGTGTCCATCTCTGGGGCCACAGACATATGCATGGATCTACAAGTCCAGGTGGAAGGAAATCTGGTAGTGGAATAAGGACAGATAAGAAACTGCCCCCCACGGAGAAGGAAAGGGCAAAGATGGCAGAGGAAGAAACCCACATGCCCAGTCTAGCGCAGCAGGCACTCAGGGTACTCAAAGAGAGGAGTGGGGCTAGACCCCAGCCGTGCCTTCCTAGCTGGAAAAGGAGGAGCTGGGTAGGGACCCCAGAGGAGACACAGAACCCAGTGTGCCCTGCATCCCCAAAGGTACGGAACTACCAGCAGGGCCAGGAGCTGTGCCAGAGCAATAAGGAGAGTCTGTAGCATGGTGTGTGGGTGGAGAATGGGGCAGACAGGAACAAGCACCCTGCTTGCCCGGAGCAGCAAGTGTAAATAGAGCTCCACTATGGCAGTAACAGTGAAGGCAAAAAAAAAAAAAAAAAAAAAAAAGAAAGAAAGAAAGAAAGAAAGAAAGAAAGAAAGAAAGAAAGAAAGAAAGAAGGAAAGAGAAAAAAGAGAGGAGAAAGGAGAGAAAAGTTACAGAGAATGACCAGATAAGGAGCCCTGCCGCTGAAACCCCCCATCCAGGCTGCTTGCCCCTGTGAGAGTCAAGAGCATGCTCCCCCTCACCAGTAACATGCCCAGGGGCTGAGGAGCAGACAGCAAGCCCTTGCCATGGAGAAAGTATATGCACAGAATTACTGAGTGCCATTCTTCTTCCTCGGGCTGGTGGCCCAGGAAATGCTTTCGACGAGCAGATGATGAGGACCAATGCAAGATGATCCATGACAAGGGTTGTGTGGGCTTGTCAGTTGAATCAAGGTGAAGGAGAAATCACTTTGGGCTGCTGAGGTCTAAGATAAACTTTATTTCAAACTGAGTCCTAAATATGGGTGGGATTCAGACTTTAAAAAAATGAAAACTGAAAATTAGCATGAAGAAAAACATGAGGGCTACAATGTACTTGCCGTATGCAGAAGTCAGCAACAGTGCAATATATTAGCATCGGCCAAACAGACTGGAAAGGTAGGTGTCCGGACATGGACGGCTTTGGAACACAAGCTGGGCACTTGATACAAAGCCAGAGAAATATGCAAATGTTGATTTTAACTGTCCATCAAACTCTATTATATACAAGAAAATTTCCTAAATATATTTTTATTTATTTTTTTTAACATTTTATTTATTTATTTGACAGAGAGAGAGAGACAGCCAGTGAGAGAGGGAACTGAGGCAGGGTGAGTGGGAGAGGAAGAAGCAGGCTCCCAGTGGAGGAGCCTGATGTGGGGCTTGATCCCAGGACCCTGGGATCACGCCCTGAGCCAAAGGCAGACGCTTAACGACTGAGCCACCCAGGCGCCCCCCTAAATATATTTTTAAATATTTTTTTCTCAGCGGGGAGAGGAGCAGAGGGAGAAGGAGAGATAGAATCCCAAGCAGGCTCCACACCCAGTGCAGAGCCCAACTGGGGCTCGATCTCATGACCCTGAGATCATGACCTGAGCCAAAATCAAGAGTCGGAGCCTTAAATGACCGAGTCACCAAGCCACCATTAAATATATTACTTTTTTCAAGTGTTTATTCATTATCTTTGCTGACAGTGATATTTTCAAAATCAGCAAATACTGATTATAAAAAAATAAGGAAATAATAGTTATGAAAATCTATTTCTAAATGATTACTATTGCAGGTTCCTCCCCAAATGCCTGGCAGTGGGCAAAGAAAGATACTGTTAACATTTAGTATCTGCTGTAGTAACCTTGGCATAATAGAGTGAACACAGACTTTGATGGCAGTTTAATTAGATTTACCATGGGGAAGATGACACATAGGAGACGTGATGCTTCTATATTTAGAAATCTGTATGATGACATGAATAAATAAAAAATGCACAAAAAGTAAAACTTTGGGAAGACCACAGCAGTTATTTCTCTCCTTTTTTTCATGTGGCTTAAATACATATGGTGTTGTTCTCCTGTCGTGCAAGTGTCTAAGTGCCTTTAACGTTTATGGGAGTTGACTGCATATGGAGAGGAGGGTAATATACCACATTTTATATTTTGTGAGCAGGCAGCACATCTCCAAGAAAGATTTTTTAATTGATTCTACTTTTAGTTGAATGAGAAGAAAAGGCAATTTTATCTCTACTATGAAAAAAATGTAGAGGGTCCACCAGAAACTCAAGATGTAGCAGATGGTCTCTATGACCAAGAAAACTGATAATACATTATAGTTACTATTTCCCCAACACTACAGAAACTGAAATTTCAAGAGACCTAAGCATTTTTTTTAATCCATTACCATAGAAAGAGGCTAAAACTTTAACAGAGACAAAGCAGAGTATGTGGAAGGAACATTTTCTGAGTCATTTCTATAGTTTTCACGTGAAAATATGGCTAGACACTTGGCAATCCGGTCTACACCTGTGGTGGGAGCCAAGCGTCAACTTCCAGCACCCAGGTGCTTTCTACAGAACTGAGTCATGCCAGCACCCACACCCAGCAGGTGGCAAGGTTCTGACTTGAAGATCCTGGAAAGTTGTTAACTCCTCCTGAGCACGTTGGAAGATGACCCGTGGATCCTGAAATGATGGTTTGAGTATTCCACTGGGAATCTTCCAGAAAAGTTAGACGGAACTGAGACTCCCCCAAAACTTAACTATTAGCCTACTGTTGATCAGAAGCCTTACCAAAAACATAAACAGGTTATGAACATGCATTTCATATGTTCTTTGTATTATATACTGTATTCTTATAATAAAGTAAGCTAGAGGAAAGAATGTTATTAAGAAATCATAAGAAAGAGAAAATACATTTACAGTACTGTATTGTAAAAAATCTGCATATAAGTGGACCCACTTGTTGGGTTGAAAGTTGATAGCCAGGTTGTTCAAGGGTCAACTGTGGATTCTGAGGCTCTGCTTCCTTAAGAGAGTTCTGTGAATCACCTGATTGGGGATGGGGGTTGGGAGGAGGTTGTTAATAACACAAATTCCTGGGCCCCCACCCAAGTCTACTGAATAAAAATTGCTTGAGAATGGGAACAGGTTTTGATAATCTGCATCTTCACCACCCTCCCTGTCCCTAGGCAATTCTCATATATGCAAAACAAGAGAAGCACTCCAAGAGAAATCTGAAAATTTAATAAAAAGAAATAGAAAGGAATAGAAAAGTCTCCTCAGGATTTCACAGTGAGGAAATGAGAAATATACACTTTGATAATTGTTGTTTTTACGAAGATCATTCTCTAAATTGATCAGAAATGGTGACAGGATCAGCAGGGCTTGGACCGATGGCTCATCATAACTTGGAATGCTGCAGCAACTGCTCTGAATTCTTTCCATGTAGTACCTCATTTCATTCTTAGGGCAACCTTACCTGGAAGTAGATCCTTTTGTTACCTTCAATGTACAGAGAGAATATTAGATGAGATTTACAGATAAAATTAGATTAGAAGTCAGATCCTTTCCAGTGCAAAGAGTGGTCAAGGAGAAGACAAATCAGAGAAGAGGTGAAAGACTGTTGGGCCTTGTCCAAAGCAATGTGTCCCCTAATTTCCCTCCGAGTAGAGAAATGAACAATACAAACTTAAAAAAAGGAAATCAAAGTGCCTTTTAAGTCCTAGAAACCAAAGATAACAGCTCCTTCCAGACCTAATAAAGATCTAACATCCTGTGTCTGTTTTTCATTAATTTTTATGTATTTAGGAATGTGAGTTACTGTAAGGTGGTCAAACTGCCTTTAGTTACTTGTTTCTATGTATAGAATAAAATATCGGAGCATTCCCATAAAACACATGACACTACTCTCCATGGATTTATTAAAAAGACCCCCAGAGAAGAGAGTTATAAAATCTGATCAAGTCAGCAGTTCCAGCTGTGTAATTGATATCCATTATTTTCTATTGACTGCTGTGCAGAACTTCAATTTCTGTAGCATAAACAGAATTCCCATTTCTTTTGCAAGGAGATTGCCATAGGGTATAGCTAAAAATAAGGTTCATCAGCAAAATCATTTCATAAATTCCCAGAAACTTTGGGGAAAGCTCCTGAGAAAATGGTTTCCTAGAGATGTACTTCTTCTCTGTAAATCATTTTTATATTTCAAGTCATTACATTTGTTCTACATGACTTTTTTCTACGTATAACATATAACATAGAGCACAAACTTCTTGAAGAATCAGGGAATGGCTAAGGAAAAACAGGAATGTTGAAAAATATTCAAGGTTCCATTCTTCCTTCTTCTGTCCTTACCAAATCCTTAAAAGTGAGCTACTGTACCCCGCCAAAAATGAAGGAGTGCAAATAGTCCATGTTGCAATTATTAGTGCTTCCATGACATCAAAACATAGCTTCATCTTTTATCTTGGGGCCGAAGGGGAGCAGCATATGCCACTCCAAAATGTACCTTTGGCTTAAGGATGACTTTGAGAAACAGCAGACACAGGAGAAGCTCTGAAGGCAAGAGAAGTTATCCTTTTGTAAGAGAAATTTATATTTGTGAAAGGAATCTCTGTGTGTAATGGTGTCTCCTTCTCTGTGATCAGGAAGAGAAGGATGACTAAATCTCCAGAGAATTTTATCAGTGGAGAAAGCAGCAATTTAAATCTACATAATTTCCCTTACCATTGTTTACTGTGCTTTTCCTGATTACCCACCATAACTGTTCCTATTCTTCCCCTTGTTTTTCTTTTCTTTTCTTTTTCTTTTTTTTTTTTTTTTTTTTTTTTTTTTTTTTTTTTTTTTGCGTTTAGTTGAATATGGTATTTAAGGTGGTGGCTGAGGTTACCAGTGAGAGTCACTCATTTTCCCTGGGTACCGTCTCATGCACATGGGGTATAAATGTTAATAGACTTCTGTTTGTTTTTCTCTTATTAATCTGTCTTTTATTACCTGTAATAAAATTAATCTCTCTTTTATTACCTGTGTCTTAAGCCAAGAACGCAGAAAGGTAGAGGAAAATTATTCTTTCTACCCTACCGAAGAGAAAGGGTTAAATACTTTCCTGACTAGATTGTAGTACCGAGAAACACCTAGTAAGACCTACCCTTTCCCAGTTGTGGTGGTACAAACAAACGGCTTCAAGAGCCATACAAGTAATAAAAAGTTTTATGAATTCCTTGGAGTTATCAATATTAACCCCAGCTATGACCTATAACCCCTTCCATCCTTCCATTTGCATTTCTTACTATTTGATATCAAGAGTTTTATTAGGCAGAAAGGAAGATATTTGGGCCTTTCATTCAAATCCTTTGTGCTCTTATTTTTCTTCTAAAGCGATTTGCCTATTATAATTTTAGTTTCCTTGGTAGAGTGTCAGTGAAATTTCTTCAGTAAATCTTTTGGGGGTGGGGAAAGTGTGAAATCAGCATGGGGTAAAATTTAGGTAAAGATATCTTTCAAGCCTTTTGACTGTAAGCACTGAGGTTGTTTATGGTGACTATTTCTCCTTGAGCAGAAACTACTCTACAGTGATTGGTTTCCTCAGCTAAATATCTTCAACACCATCACCCTTTGGGAGTGTGGCTAGGTTAGTTGCTGCCATGCTGATATGATGAGCTCCCAGGGATGTTACTGTGTTTTTGTTTCTTTCTTTCTTTTAAAAATGTTGGAGGTGTTTGGGGTACCTGGGAGGCTCAGTCGATTAGGCTTCCGACTCATGGTTTCAGCTCAGGTCCTGATCTCAGCGTTCTAAGATTGAGCCCAGTGTTGGGACTGCTTGTCCCTCTCCCTCCTCCTCCTCTGTCCCTTCCCCTCTACCCCTTCCCCCTCAAATAAATAAATAAAATTTGAAAGAGAGAAAGAAAGAGAGAAAGAGAAGAAAGAAAGAAAGAAAGAAAGAAAGAAAGAAAGAAAGAAAGAAGAAAAAGAAGAAAGAAAGAAAGAAAGAAAGAAAGAAAGAAAGAAAGAAAGAAAGGAAGGAAGAAAGAAAGAAGAAAGAAAAAGAAAAGAGGGAGGGAGAAGGAAGGAAGGAAAGAAGGGAGGAAGGGAGGATGGGAGGAAGGAAGGAGGGAGGGAGGGAGGAAGATGTTGGAAGTGTTTGGAGAGAGGATTTTGGATTCCAGTCTTGGAAGTCACAAAGGCTTCCCCTGGGTAATATGTAAAATTGGAAGTGCCAACATTTGTGTGTTTCTGACCCATTCTCACCTTTCACACTTTCTCTCTCTTGGGCTCCTTGCTATTCAGTGAATGTCTCTTTCCTCAGAGAACTGGGATCTCACCTACTTGTTTCAGTGTGGTGCTAGATGTAATGTCCTCTGTTGCCCTACATGTCCTTATACCCCCCACCCCAACCACTCAACCCCACTCCTCCACCCTATTTCCTCCCATTGTCTCTTCTCCCACCCAGATCCCCTGCCTCACATCCTCCCTATCCCACATTTCCCATCTAACACACAGCCCCTCCCCCCACATCTTTCCACTGCACCATACACGCTATATAGGGTTAAAAGATAAACTGAGGCATATTAAAATTTTGAAGAGTTTATTGGAAAACAGATTGATTTGAATTGGGCAACATCCAATCTAACAGATAGAAGTTCCAAGGAGATGTACAACATGAAAAACTTAGAGGCAGAAGGGAGCAGAAACAGATGAGTTACACTGGACAAAAACGTGGGTTGGTTACGACAAGGTTACTTTCCTTTAGGGGATGGCAGGGGTCTACCTGGTAGATAACCTAATTAGTGCTGATCAGGCGATTCCTGCTTAACTGGTTTAAGATTTCATTTCTGAGATAGGCAAAACTGTGATTGTTAAAGTCTAGGTTTAGCGACATAAGGCTTAGAATAAACCTATTTTGGGGCACCTGGGTGGCTCACTTGGTTCAGCAGCTGCTTTTGGCTCAGGTCATGATCTCAGGGTCCTGGGATCAAGCCCAGCATTGGGCTCCCTGCTCAACAGGGAGCCTGCTTCTCCCTCACCCTCGCCCTCGCCCACCCTCCCATACTCTCTCTCTTACTCACTCTCTCAAGTAAATAAATAAAATCTGAAAAAGAAAAGAAAGAATAAGTAAGCTTATTTAAGGCTTGTTGTCATGTTTTTTAAACAATAGTGTAATAAGGCTATTAACACAGTACCTTAATCTGGTTTACTGTAGGCATTCCATAAATGTTAATTTAAATAAGATCTCCAAGGATCTTGGGATCCTAAGAGAGGATACCCAGAGAAGGCAATCATGAATACAAAAGGAAGTTACCCACAAGAGGATAAAAGGGAATATAGTCAGTGATATTGTAATTATGTATGGTGACAGATGGTCATTGCACTCATGGTGAGTATAACATCAGGTATAGACTTGTCAAATCACTGCACTGTGCACCTAAAACCAATATAATGTTGGGTGTCAACTATACTTCAATGAAAAGGAAAGAAGGAAGGAAGGAAGGAAGGAAGGAAGGAAGGAAGGAAGGAAGGAAGGGAGGAAAAGAAAGAGGAAAGGAAAGGAAGAGAAAGAGGAAAAGAAAGAGGAAAGGAAAGGGAAAGGGAAAGGGGAAAGGAAAGGAAAGGAAAGGAAAGGAAAGGAAAGGAAAGGAAAGGAAAGGAAAGGAAAGGAAAGGAAAGGGGAAGGGAAGGGAAGGGAAGGGAAGGGGGGGAAGGGAAGGGAAGGGAAGGGAAGGGAAGGGAAGGGAAGGGAAGGGAAGGGAAGGGAAGGGAAGGGAAGAAAAAAGAAAGAGAAAAAAAGAAAGTTAACCAAAGATTGTATTTCAGTCACAGAGGAATCTAGATTTTGGTGGGGAAGGAAAGAAGGATATGTTCAAGTCACAGATTTATGACTTAGAGAAAGAAGGCTTTTGTATTTCTTATATTTGAGTGTGAAAAATTATGTGCACTGAAGGGAAGCAGAATATACCACCCTAAAATACGCCACTTTGGCATATTGATTATTTTGAATTAATGTTGCTTAAGAAACAGCCGGTGCAAGAAGGACACTCTGACCTCGCTTGTCCCTCTGAGAGCAGGAAATAAATCTCCCCCGTGAAAGGTACCTTTCCTGTTACCGGGAGGCACCACCAGAGATAAGGAGTATAAGGACAAGAAGGTTCGATACCAGAACCTGTTAGTTCTTCACGAAGTTGCTACCCCAAGCCCAAACCCCGGTTTGCCAATGTTTCACAGATTTATTCTTTCTGTGTCTAAAAAGTATAAAAGCTGTCTGCTTTAGTCACTTCTCTGAGTCTCATATTTTTATGGGCTCCCAAACATATGAAATTAAATTTGGTTTTCTCCTGTTAATCTTTCTTATGTCAATTTAATTATCAGAGCAGCCAAAGAACCTAGAAGGAAAGAAGGGAAACGTTTTCCTCCCCTATAGCACTTTTAATTTTTATTTTGTTTTATTATGTTGAAAATTCAGGAATCTTCAGTGTCTTACAAAGTGTCACCTGGAGTACACCTGTATACCTAGTAGGTAGCCGGTCTCTCCCCTGAGCTGCTCCTTGCCAGGGTGGGGATAATAACATAAGTGTATTTTTATAGAGGTTGCTTATTTTCTATTTACCGCACACTTTGCAGAGTCATCCTGAGGAAATATTTTATATACATATTTCCATATAATTTCCTTTCCTTCCAAGCTTCCAGCATTCAGCAGAAGAGCCACTCTTAAGGTCCGATAAGAGGTATAAATGGCCCTCTTGGCTCTAAGTAAAAGCAAGCAGTGTAATTACCCACTTCACTTACTCACACGCTGTTACAGGATTTCAAAGGCTCTTCTGAAGCGGGTAAGGAGAGGACTGGTCAGGAGGATGTCTTTCTCTGCCCAGACACTAGCTGTCGTCAGAAGAATCCGGAGAGACTCAGCCACTGAAATTTGCTTATGCAATTCCCTTGTCTTATATCAGGCTCCTAAAGGGGAGCACAGATGCGGAGTTGGTAAAATACTGGAGGGACAGAAAAAACCAGCAAGAGCAAAGAACTATTGAAGGTCCCCAGACTTGCCCTATCCCTCCTGATTCTGGTCCCTGAGGTCCAGTTTGTGTCTCAGCTCTTCCTTGTTTAGGATTTCCATTGCCTGAATTAACAGTATATAGCACTCTAGTGGCTTAAACATACGGAGAAGAATTTTTCTCTCCTAACGTAAAAAGTCCTGAAGCAGACAGTTGATAGTGTTGGTTAACCCGTTTAGTCATGTCATCAGGGCCCTAGACTCAAACTCTTAATTTCTTGTTTCATCTTTAGAAACTTGCCTTTTGTCATCATGTGTGTCCCTTCACAGATAATAGACGGCTGTTTCTTCTTCAAACATTGCATCCACGTTCCAGGGAGAAAGAGGAGCCAGGGTGGGGATGCCCGGGTACCTTGGCCACTTTGATTGGGGGGAAAAAAAAACCAAAAATTCCAGAAAATGTATCTTTTCATTTCACTGGTCAAAACAGTGCTACATGATCAGCCCTTACGGTAAAGTCAAACCATGGTGATTGTTTTCTCCATCTTTATTGTTTCTACAAGGGACAAGGGAGTGACCACTACCACACTATGCAGAATTATGATCCGATTTTGTGCCCTTGATCCTTGTCAGGGGGGAAAAAAAATTTTCTGAAGCTATCTCATGGGGGCATTGCAAATTAAATGGACAAAAGCCATGTTAGGAAGAGAAAAAACAGAGTTTTATTCACATACATGTACATGGAAATTTATAGAAAAATATGACTCAAGGAGACAGTTAAAATTTGGGGCTTTACCATCTTCACAGGAGACGGGGAGGTGCTTACGGACACTTCTGGAAGGTGAAATGACTTTTTAGAAGGGGGAGAAGGGCACATATAGGAAAAAAAATGACTTTTTTGAGAGATAGATAAATAGACCCTTAAAGGAATAGATGGGGGATAGGATAGTCTGTGACAATATTAGTTTGGGTGCAGTGCCCACTTTACATCTTGCAGAAGATAAGATTAGAGTTGTTCCAAGGAGACAATTTATGATAACTGAGTCCTTTTGGGAGGCTCTGTTTTCAGGCAGATTAGGAATTTTAGGAACTCAAATGGCCTCAGCTGAAAATAAATTTTATGCCACAGTGACCGATTCTGGACCCCTAATCCTCAATCCTGATTTCACTTTCTCATTTCAGACAACTCATACCACCTTTGCCTTGCGACTCAGCACTCAGCGAAACTGGCCTCAGACTCCATCAAACCCCACACTAGCATATTTTCAAGAAGGACCTGATCTCCCCTCTGACACACCGTGGCATTTAGATTAAAATAAGTGGTTATTACAGAGATTAAATAAAAAAAACTTGCTTTGGTGAGGGCATCCAAATAATTAAGATGATCTCCTCCATTAAAAGGGAATCATACATAAAGATGGGTTCACTTCAGTGAGTGTTACTATTTCTTCCCCTTGCAAATACTTAATTATCCATGGACAAACTAAGAGAAAAATAAGTGATCATTTGGCACGAGAGTGATGAACCTAAATTACTTCTTGGCCTGTCCACTGCTGAATTTTGCCTCCTGTTCCTGATTATGTTTACCTTTGATTGTTCCTGGAGTGTCATCAGAAGCGCCCGACAGGGAGAGATGGCTGCCTCCCTATGCCTTTGGTTATGGATGCCTACCTAGGAAGAGTCAATTTCTTTAGGAAAAAAGTTTCTGACAATTATTTGCAAGCAATTGTTCAGTTTTGTGGCATTTTCTTCTTTTCTAATAATCACACAAAATACTTTATTAGCCAGACTTTCCAGTGTCGAGCTATTTAGGAGACATTTTATGGCAAAGCTATCATTACAAAAACTAGAACACAAGCAAAATTTATGCTTCTGTTTCAAGGTGGAGCAAAGGTGATTTTCTTTAAATGCATTATCCACCGCTTATCTAAAATTAATCATAACTCAAGGTCACAGATGAAACAGCCTGTGTTTATAGTCTGGAATCGTCTAGCAGCCCAAACCTGTAAAGTTTATACTTTAATTGTATAACTCTTATAAACTCACTGTGGCTTCCATGTTATAGATCAGCCCCAAAACAATCTGTGAATCAGCCCCCAAACAGTTTGTGACTGGCGGAAGCCAGATGGTGATAGTGTCCTATTACAGTCTTTTTCAACCAAGGTTCTTCAAGAGAATTAAGCCCTAAATGTCCTAAGCCATCCATTGAATGTTATGAATTAACTTCTCTCTTATTACTCTAGAATGGTACTAGTTATGTACTATCCTTAAGAGAATTGAGTAAATTGTCACACACAGTTTTTTATCCTCTCTGTGGTTCAGATGAGTCCCAGTTGAGAAAGGCTACCCGGGAGTCATTTCCAGCCGAACCTGTGAGCAGTCTCATGACCTGAGGCAAATCTTTTAATTCAGTACCCTTAGTGTCCTTATCTAAAAAAAAAAATAATAAAATTAAATTAAATTTAAAAAAGAACGGATTGCTTCAGACTAATTCTAAAATACCTTGCAGTTATGATAGAAAATATGCCCTATAGAACATTGTTCTAGAAAAGCCTGGAATCTTAGGGAAACAAATTGAATACTGTGTTTACTCATATGTCTTTCCTTTTGCATCCCACCAACAAAAAAAGCGAGAAAGAAATTAAAGAAAAAGATTTTCTGTGTAATTCCTCTCCTTCCACACTGTTCTCATGGTACCTTGTTTTCTGCTTTGAAATCATAGATAGTGAGGGTACCAAAGTCTTCATTCAGGTCAATAATCTTTGTTCTTTACACTTGGATGCCAGCTAGATTGAAAACAAATTCAGCACCTGTTTTTCTACATCTCCTGTCTACTTATCTCTCGCCTCAAGTCTGTCTCTCTCTACACTTGCCTAAGGTTGGAAATTTGGAGCTGTCAGTCCCCCACGGCATCTCTTAAAGTTCAAATAGTTGCCTGAAGACATGAACATGCCATATCTCTTTTTTTAAACCAAAAAAAAACCTGAAATGAAAAGAAAAGAAACAAATAGGAAAGAACACATGATGTCAAAATCACATATTTTGCTCAACTATCTGCATATTGCCTCCTTGTTTCTTTTATTTCCTTTACATTCTTAGGGTAAACAGAGACTGATTAATAAAAGGAGTAAATAGTGAGAAAATCTACAATAAGCAACTCTTCTACTGATTCCTGTGCTGTTTTGAATTAGTTCCTTTTGTTTGGTGAAGGAAGGTATACGGTGAGGAAGGAAGGGGGATTGAGACTAATCAGGTGGATTCAGAACCCAACATCACAATCTGATATCTTGTGTAACCAGTAGGGTAAGTGTATATGAGGCTGGCAGTGGTAGAAAGAAGATCTCAGACGGTCACAAAATCTTCCACTCTCAACTCTAAAGATAAACTTTTAGGAATAATATAGGAGAGTAAAGAATACCTTTTGAGGGGCGCCTGGGTGGCACAGCAGTTAAGCGCCTGCCTTCGGCTCAGGGCGTGATCCCGGCGTTATGGGATCGAGCCCCACATCAGGCTCCTCCGCTATGAGCCTGCTTCTTTCTCTCCCACTCCCCCTGCTTGTGTTCCCTCTCTCGCTGGCTGTCTCTATCTCTGTCGAATAAATAAATAAAATCTTAAAAAAAAAAAAAAGAATACGTTTTGAGAAAGATTCTAAAGCTGAATATGACCTATGTAGGAAAATGCCATGGTTGCTCATTGATGTCTACTATGGCTCAGTGTAAGCAAGGAACACAGTAGTCTTTTCCGGCCTTGTAGACTCTAATTAGCTGCACTTAAATAAATTAGGTTTAGTCTACAAAGCAGCAATAATCAAATCCTGATAGTAAACAATCTTCCTGGTATGCAACTGATTCCAATTTTGCATTCTGAATCTTAAAAATTTCTATTACATCACTAGAATCCTTGAATAAAATATTCATACACTATTAGCCAAAATGGTTGGATAAATGACCTTTAATGTTCCTTTTAGTCGAGAAATTCTATCCAATGAAAGACTGATTTTTTTTATCAGTAACTCATTTTTATTTGTCTTCTTTATCTTAGTAAATTTTTAATAGGACAATCTGTCTGAAGTATATCAATAAAAATCTTATCCACTTGATAAGATTAATAGCTAATTTCTCATCATAAAGGCCAGACATGATATAGTTAAGGTGCTAGAAGAAAAAAGAAAGTCTTAAGCAAGCATTCTATATCCAGCAAAACTATCCTTCAAAAAAAAAAAAATGAAGAAAGAATAAAGCCATTCCCAGATAAAGGAAACTTGTGGGAGTTTGTAGCTAGCAGAAATGTTAAAGAGAGTCCTTCAGGCTAAAATGAAAGGACACTAGATAGTAACTGGAGAATAACAGTAAAGATTATATTATTACACAGTTTATCACAATTTAAAGAATAATGGGAAAAATTATCTGAAAATAGTTTTCCTTTGGAATATAGATTGTTGACATGTCACTTCAATTTTGGCAAAAATTTTAATGGGGAATTCTGTAATTTTAAGAGGAAAAAAATGTACTACATTTAAAATAATTCTTCATACTAGAGATTTGATGCTTTAGAAACAAAATTTATAAGGAAGCACTGTATCAGATATAGAAAGTCTCATTTTTCATCACATTATTTACTGTATTTATTTAGAATTTATAAATAAATGGATCCAAAATCTGTGTTTCTTTAAAAGTGTAGCTTTCTGTTGCTGTGCCCTTGTTTGTCTGTTACTCTTCCTTACACAAAATCACAGGCCATCAACCAAAAGCTTAGGCCTAGCAATGATGGAGAGTAGGTCTCAGGACCAACAGTTATTCTTACTTTTATTGAGCCCTTAAGAATAGACACAAGGACTAATTTGCTTGGTGATAATAGCCTCTGTCATGTTATATGAGCAGTGAATGCATGACAAAATGTCAATACATCAATCTTTCAATCTACAAATGTTTCTTATCAGTATACATAAACATATCAATGTACATAATCCAAGTGCTAAATTCAATATTGTGATGAATACAAAGAGGCATAAGGCAAAGATCCAACTTTTAAGAAGCATACACTTTGAGGAGAATCCATAGCCAGCAATAGAAGGCATATGAGCAAATTCTAAATAAGTATTCTATAGTATAATATTAAAATTCTCATATTCATTATGTGTAAAATAACGGTAATTTTCCTCAAGTATCAATACAGCCTGTTCGAAGTCAGAATCTCTTGAGTTCCAATCTGGTTCCCAACATTTATTAGTTGTGTGAGATTGGCATTTAATCTTTGTGTGGTGTTTTCCTCGTTTGAAATGGAGCTAGCAATGACTTCCTTACAGAATTATTGTGAAGATAACCATATTATGCATGTGTATTAGCCAGGTTCTGCTGAAATAATGCTGCATTACAAACAACTTTCAAATCCCAGTGGCTTATAGGCACACATATTTCTTTCCTATTCATGTTTTGTGGGTGGGCTCTGGCTCAATCAGGGTGAATTGGCTTGGGTTCAAATTTGTTTTCTGTGTCTCTCATTCTGGATCCAGGCTGAAGGAGTCTGTTCATCTCATGTGGGTTACAGTACTATAAAAGGGCAAGCAGAAATAGGTAATGCATTTTGAAACCCCCACTCAGAACTGGTACATGTTAGATTGGTTGAAGCAAGTCACATGACCAAACCCAAAGTTAATGGGGTAGGGAAGTATGCATTATCACCTTGGAAACCAGACCAGACTGGAGAGAAAATGGCATTTTAAGAACAAATAAGATACTCTGTTACAGTAGGTAAAGTGTATTACGCAGAGCTGGGTGTATCCCCCTCAAATATCTCCTATCATTTCTGTTATCAGGACTTTCTGTCCATCATCATTTATTCTCCCACCAGTCTATTTGTACAGCTCCACATACCAATTCTAAGCAGGGATGGACCACATAATGATCATTTGCTTGAGTATGTTTTTCCAAGACAGTGTAGGTCCTCAGAAGTGGAGTTTCCCTTTCTATACACATTACTAACATCTTATACAGTCTCCTCCAGCCTTTCCTTTGTTAAGATTGCTTTGGTCATTGCAGTTGAAAAATAGATCTCTTTTCTCTTTTCTAGTAGTCACATTAAAAAAAAAATCAAAACATTCAATAAAATTATCCCAAATATCATTTCAACAAAAAGCAATATAAAAATTGAGAAATTGATTATGAGATATTTCATATTTTTTCTTTATATCAAGTCTCCAAAATCTAGCATGTATTTTATATTATAGTGGAGTGCAGGCCTACATTATACCTTTCCTTTATCATTTATTACTGTGTGTCTGACTTTCTTCTTCCTATTAGAATGAATGCTTTCACTTTTGTCTCTCCTGTGGTACCTCTGATGGATGTTGATCTTAATTCAGATTTGACCAGGCATTAAGGAATAAGTAACAACACACACCATTTACAGTAAGAGTTAAAGAAATGAAAACATTGAGGCACAGATTAAATACTTTCAGACTAAACCTCAAGCCTCGTCTGCAGGTGTGTAATCCTACCTTACGCTTCCTCGGATCATCTTAGATAAGATTTAGAGAATAGAGTATCTTCAAATGTAATACCTACTCAAATGATTTTCTTAAGTCATTAATTTGACCAACCCATGAAGCCAAAAGTTCTCTCTACCACAAGGTAGCTGAGGTTTACTGAAGCAATTCAACACAACTTACTTTTTATAGGTACTACTTAACTGAAATGACTGCAGGGATGTTATGTGCCTATAAATAAATCCATAAGAAGCAACAGAGCATGTCAGGCAGTAGGTTCTGTGAAGAATCAGTGCAGGAGCCAGTGAGATTGGATACAAGATAAGGAGTGCCGCTCACGATCTACAGGTTAGGATGTGTTAGGCATCAATGGCAAAGGTTGTCTATAGCCATTTGGTTTTTGATGGTCACTACCCAAAAGTCCTTCATGTCATAGTAAACTGCCTACACATGTTTTGTGAAAGGCTGGTGATGAATGCTATGGGACATAGAGGAATATAATGAAAATGTAACTTGCTTATTTCCGGTGTCTGTTTTCTAAGCCGGGAACTTGATATAAATATATCTCATGCAGAAGATGCAACAATTTAATACTTAATATTTAAGGGTAATATTAAGACTTAAAAATAAACCTAGAAATCTGGTCATAAATTGTATGAATATCCCAATTTTAGGATCCGTGTGAGCATAAAATGTAGACAGAGTTTCCTGTAGATGCATGTGAAGCCTCCCTTGTGGAGAGGGCTTAGTAGAGCACACTGGCTTTGTTCAGGCACCATCAGCCTCCAACTGGTTCTTCCGTTTACTAGCTGTGGGTCCCTGCACAAGCAAGGTAAGCTAAGACACTTTTTTTTTAATTTAAAATTTTGGTTTAATAACAATAAGTCCCTCATAGGCATGTTTAGTCTTGCATATACTAAGCACTCAATATATATTAATTATTGCTGTCAGTAATTTTAGGAAAAAGAAAATATCTTTGGCATTTTTGAAGTCTGTAAAATCTCTTCATTTGTACCTGAAAAAAAAGAGAATACAGTACCTATTACAGTGGGAAAGCTGGTCAAGATGCCTGAACACAGAGCTTTCTTAATATAACCTGATTTTCCCTTGATTTCTTAAGCCCCTTTACTGACATGCTCATGAAGAAATTAGGACCTAATAGTCATATTTCAATTAACTCTTTAAACATTTTGCAAGTGGGCATGATTATTTATCGTCTATCTTTTGATTTAAAAAGGAGAAGCAGCAGAAAAAAACAGATGGCTGTGAAAATTCAGTCATCCTTCATGTTCTTAGTGTCTCTCTCTACAGCAGCAACTTCTGACTTCCACATCTTGGAATTGTTTCTCAGTTATGCCAGAGCCATACCTTTGTTGGACTCTAGCAGCTGTATGAAAGATACAGATGATGATTGTATCAGCTTTCATATCTCAAATACATCTCAAATCATAAGGGACTGAGAAAGTTGGTCTTATAAGGTAATTAACTGCTTTGTCCTCCATGAATTGAATTAATAATCTAGTTCTCAACATATCCAGTCTAGTTGATTGTTTCTATTTGCAGCCTGATACTTTGTTCTCAGGCTGCTATGTAGTAAAGGATAATTAAAGACATTTACACTTATCTTGCCAGCAAGAACATTGCTCTTGCTGTTAAGGAAAAATTCCGATCTGATGTGATTTATATTTGCATAATTCCCGTTACAATATAAAAAAAAAAACTGCTTTGCTGAAAAACAAAGGAAAGTATTGAAATTGAGGTTTATAGAAGGGAAAATAAGGTTATGAATAATCACTGTCAAAGAAAACAGCTTATTCTATCAGTTTGCTCCAACAAAATTAAGCCTATTTTCTCTTGGAAGTGGCTAACACATAATGGAGGCAACTGTGTCAAATGTGTGCTGTATGGCGTCAGTCAGACACCCGACTGGCTTCTTAGCCTCGTGTTCCACTTGTCACCTGGCTGGGTGTAAAGCCAAGGAGAAACAGCATTTTAGAATTCAATTTTGCTTTCTCTACCGGCGGTGAATCAAAAGTCAACCAAAACAAGTCATAAAAAAACACTATTTGCGCAAAGACAAGTTTCCACAGGAAAATATAAATGAAATTTATACATCGTTATTCGAATTGTAATTTTTGAAGACCTCTATGTCCCAGTTAAAAAATGTGTTAATGAACCTCATGACTCAATTGTTATCATTTGCATAATTTTAACCAGCATCAACCTTACAACTTAACAAGTATTTCTTGAGTCACATCATTTTTAACATTGTTTCCATTTTTAACATTCAGAAGCAACCTGAGAAGCTATGGAGTGACCAATGATCCCAGGACTGAGGAGTGTTGGGGAGGTAGACAATGCTGAAACACGGACAAATCAGGATGGTTTTTATTCTGTAGCATAAAACTTGAAGAGATATATTAAGATAGCCCAGTATTGAAAATGAAAATCTTTTGCAAAGTGAAGAAAGCCTGATGCAGTTACTCCTTATTAAGTACCTTCTATGGATCAGCTATCGGGCTGGACACCAGAGATTCAGAATCATTGTTTGCCCGCAGATATATGTATAATAGAGAGAAATCAGCAAACAGAGAATTGGGAGATATGTACAAGGTTCTATAGGACATACAGGAGTATAATGAAAACATAACTTGTCCATTTCCCACAGCTGAATTCTAAGTTTGAATTTTTATATTTATGCCTGTTAAAATTAAATTTCGTATATTTTAAATATATAAGTGAACTAAAATTCCAGCAGCTTTTAAAAAATGTTCTGCTTTTGTAATCAATAAACTCATCCACTAAATCATGCATGAGAAATAAATAATCCCTGAAATAAATCAACTTTGAGGTCAGTATGTAATTGATTTTATTATACGAACAACCTAAAAGTTAATGAATTTTACAGCATTTTGACAAACATTTCATACGGATAAAGGGGTCAATTTACCAGGATGACATGCCAGTTCTTAAGTGGTAGCAACTAACAAAAAAACCTTCAAAATATATGAAACAAAAACTGATAGAATTGAAAGGAAAGAATAGACAAATGCGCAATTTTAGTTAGAGAATGTAACATTTTTCTCAATAACTGATGTAATGAGTAGACAAAAAAAAAAATCAGTAAGAATAAATAGAGAAGAGCTGAACAACACTATAAAGCAACATGAGTTACACGACATTGATAAACAATTCCATGTCCACTCAATAGCAGCAAAATACACATTCTTTTCAAGTGCACATGGAATATTCACTAAAGCAATTACTATTTTCGGCTTTAAAACTATCCTTACTAGGGGCGCCTGGGTAGCGCAGTCGTTAAAGCGTCTGCCTTCAGCTCAGGGCGTGATGCCGGCGTTCCGGGATCAGGTCCCACATCGGGCTCCTCCGCTGGGAGCCTGCTTCTATCTCTCTCACTCCCCCTGCTGTGTTCCCGCCCTCGCTGGCTGTCTCTCTCTGTCACATAAATAAATAAAATCTTTAAAAAAAAAAAAAAAAACTATCCTTACTAAACTTATAATAACTCAAATCATACAAAGTATGCTCTCTGACACAACAAATAGAAATCAATAGCAGAAATATATCTGGGAAAGCCCCACTATTTGAAAATAAAACAACACATTACTAATTATCACGTGTCAGAGAGGAACTCATGTGTCAGAGAGGAACTCACAAGCAATATTGGAAAATATTTTGAATGGTATAAAAATGAAAACACAGTATTATCCATATCAAAATCTGTGGGATACAGCTAAAGCAGTGCTTAGACGAAAATTTATAGCTTTAAATGTTTTTATTAGAAGAGAAGGAACAGTTCAAATCAATGATCAAAGCTCCTACTGTAAGAAACATGGAGGGTGTGGGAAGGGGTAGACAAAGACAAAGCAAACAGGAGAAAGGAAACCACAGAGCAAAAATTACTAAAATTGAAAACAGAAAAACAATGGAGGGAATTAATGAACCAAAAGCTGATACTTTGAAAAGAGCAATTCAAATGATCAAGCATTAGAGGCACCTGGGTGGTGCAGTTGAACTCTTGGTTTCAGCTCAGGTAGTGATCTCAGGGTCGTGAGATCAAACCCCACTTCAGGCTCTGTGCTCGGTGTGGAGTCTGCTTAAGATTCGCTCTCTCCCTTGTCCTCTGCCTCTCCTGCACCCCCCAAGCTTTCACTCTCCTTCAAATAAATAAATAAATCTTTAAAAAAGAAAAAACAAAGCAAATTAAAAAAACAATTGATCAAGCATTAACTATATAGATAAAAGAAACGGAAAGAAGACACAAATCACCAATATAAGAAATAAAAGAAGGGACATTACTATAAATTCTACAGACGTTAAAAAAATAGTATAGGAACATGATGAACAAATATTGCCAACAAATTTGTTGACACTTAAATGACATGAAAAAAATTCCTTGAATTCTTAACAAAGCTCACTAGAGGAGAAATAGATAACTGGAAAGTCCTATATTTATTAAAGAGATTGAATTCATACTTCAATACCTTCCAACAAAGAAAATTACAGGCCTAGGTGGCTTAACGGGCAACTTTTATAAAACATTTATGGATGAAATAATACCAATTCTACAGAAATTCTTCCAGAAAAATAGATGAGGAGGGAGTATCGTTTAATTTATCTATGAGGCCAACATTACCCTGGTACCAAAATGAGACAAAGTCATTCAAGAAAAGAAAACTATAGGCCTGAACTATACAATATGGTGACCAAGGACCATGTGTCTATTGTCTGCTTGAACTGTGCCTGTCCAAAGCTGTGTGGCAAGTATAAAATAATCACCAGACTTCAAAGACTTAGTGTGAAAAAAAGATGAATATAAAATATATGATTATTCGTATGTTGATTAGATGCTGAACTGATACTATGTAAATTAAATAAAATGTTTTTTTAAATTTTTTATTTAAATTCAATTTAGTTAATATATAGTGTATTATTAGTTTCAGGACTAGAATTTAGTGATTCATCAGTTGCATATAACACCCAGTGTTCATTACATTAAGTACCTTCCTTAATGCCCATCACTCAGTTACCCCATTCCCCCAGCCACCCCCCCCACAGCAACTCTGTTTGTTTCCTAGAGTTAAGAGTCTCTTATGGTTTGCCTCCCTCTCTATTTTATCTTATATAAAACGTATCTAAAAAAATAGTTTTACTCATTTGTTTGTTTGTTTGCTTGTTTTCGATGTGGCTAACAGAAAATTTTAAATTACATATGTGATTTTAGCATTATATTCTCAACCTTATAAAGAGCATCATTGGCTCTGTCAGGTAAGTGTCTGCCTTCAGCTCAGGTCATGATCCCAGTGTCCTGAGAACGAGCCCCACATCAGTCTCCCTGCTCAGTAGGGAGTCTGCTTCTCTTTCTCCTTCTGCCTGCTGCTCCCCTTGATTGTGCTCTCTCTCTCTCTGTCAAATAAATAAACAAAATCTAAAAAACAAAACAAACAAAAACAGAGCATCATGAAAAGTTTACAAGTATATTCCGTACTTAATGATTAAAGACAGGATGTTTACTCTAGAGATCAGAAATGAGGTCAGAGTATTCATTCTCACTATCCTTTTTCAACTTGTAATAGAGGACCTAGCCTATGTAATAAAGCAAAAAAAGAAAGAAAAGAAAGGCATTGGAGAAGTAAATATGTTTTTTTTTCACAGATGGCATAATTATCTCCGTACAAAATTACAAGGGCAAAAAATCTTCAATAAAACTGTTAGAACTAATAATTGCATTTAATAAGAATTTTAAGATACAAAGACAATGTACAAAAATCAATTGTATTTCTACATATTAGCAATAAACAATTAGAAATTGAAATTTTAATAGTGTCATTTACAATTGCATCAAAATATGAGGTAGTTAAGGACAAATGTAACAAACTATGTGACGGATTTGGGAGATTAAAAACTACACAGCACTGATGAGAGAAATAAAAAAAAAAAAACCAAAACTAAATTAATGAAGAGCTATACTGTGCTAATAGGTTAGAAGACTGAATATTGCTAATATGCCACTTCTCTCCTAACTTATTGATAGACTCAATACAATCCCAAAGTTCCAGCAGGCTTTCGTTTTGTAGAAATTAAAAAGCTGATTCTAAAATTCACATGGAAAACCCATAGGAAACCCATGTTTAGAATAGCTAAAACAATTTTTAAAGAGAATGATGTTATAGGACTCACACTCTCAACTTTAAACCTACAATTACCAAGACAATGTGTTATAGCCAAAAGGAGAGGCACAAAGATCAATAGAACAGAAATATATATACTTGATAGGAATTTTAATAATACCCATAATGTATTCAAAAAAATTTAAAGCCCAATTGACATCTCATCCCATCTATGGTTACTCTTCAGGATAAGAATCTAAGATTTTCTTTCTTTAAACCTCAATTCAGAGACTTATAAATATTATTACTAATATTTATGTTTACTATCTGCCTGGCACTCAGAAGCAATTTATATACAGTAACATTTATTTTTAACATCAATCATATTACACAGATTACAATTGCTATACCCATTTTACATCTGGAGAGTCTGAGGCAGAAGAGGTTCAGAAACTTCTCTGAAGTCAGTTATAATTGATTGTTACCTAGGTGCTGATAAAATAGCACCTTCCTTCCTATAGTCTGCATACGGATTATTGGGTGCATGGATAATCCATGAAATGAGAGAGGCTGGCTTTGGACATTGTGCAAAGCCTTCAATGGGAGCATTTCCTCATTGGTCAAAGTCAGCTTGTAAAGTGCCCTTTACCTCTATTCAGGGAATGTACAAGCAGCGCTTGCACCCCATTTGTACTCTTCAGAATTTCAGAAGAATCAAACAGCACGTTTCATCTAAGAATTTTGTGATTTCTCCCTAATTTCTCCACATTCCCAGCCACCTTAAATTAATGTCCACCCCCAACATTGGCAATATTAGTAGATGGTAAGAAAGATCATCTTCCTTTACTCCCCTTGCAGAGTCAGTATATCTCCATCATCTTCCCCTGTAATAACAAAAGAAGACAATTCTTCCTTATTTGGCTCTGATTCTCAATCTTTCCTTCCATTAAGTATTCTTCTTATGATATTCATTTTCTTCCTTGGTAGCCTGCCTCTCACTGATGACATTTCAGCCTGATTTTGCTGACCCTTACAACTATCTTCTTAACTTTCTTCTCTTTAGAGCCAAGTAATCTAAACTTCTATGGCCTCGCTTCCTCCCTCAGCCCTGGCAATTGGGCATCTTCCTCTTCTACCCCAGTGAAACTTTTCTCCCTCAGGTGAAATCCAACCACAATTTTCAGTTTTCATACTTTCCTTCAGAAAGTGCCTTCATTCAATACCCTGGCTTCAACTATTGAACTATCGGTATTAACCGATAATGTTCCCTCTATTTCATCCTCTCACCTTTTATTCAAGCTGAAATTCTGTCTTCCAAGCGGCTCAAAGCACATATACTTTGAGATATCTGCACATTCATCTAATTAAGGTATTTTATTAGAAACTAAGCATATTCCTCTACCCTCTTTCCAAATATCTGTCAAATGTAAAAATTTGAAATCAGCTTGGCTCATTTCCCTTCTTATCACTTACATATTTACTCACTTAATCTTATTTATCTTTCCTTCACACTTTCGAAATGGACATCTCTCCATCTCCACCAACTGCTGGACAGTCTGGCCTCTCAGATACTCATACTTGGATTATCATTCTGATATCTCTGTCTTCACTGGCTGATCCATAGTGCTCATTACCCTTATCGTAATTGTCTCACCATTTTATTTTCAACAGGTCTTTCCCAGTATTAAGAGACAGTTGCATGTTTGTTATCTACCATACAAATATCAGTTCTGCATCTGTAGCCGAAATCAATTAGGCTACTACAACTTGCTATAGCAGACATCTTTTATTTTGGTCTGCCAGCTACCCTTACCCAGGCAGGTTTTTTTCAGTCCTAGTACCATCCTTTCCATCCTATCCTTTGCCACAGTGAGAACAAGGGGACAAGCATGATCAGTCACTATCTTGCTCATTCCAATGGAGCTATTAAAAGTGGTCACCTGACGAAGCTGAGCCAATCAGAATCCCTCCATGAGATGGTTCTGGACCTGTGAGAGACAAACCAGTCTTCTAGAGGGGTTATGAGCTATAAGGCAATTGGCCATATTCCTTTCAGTGGAGAACAGAAAGAACACAAATGATATCGTTTGAGCATAATGCTCGAGACATATGTAAAGCCGGACCCATCGTGGACTTCTCAGTTCCATGGGCCAATACATTAAAGTGTAGATTAAACTTTTTATACTGGGTTTCAGTCACATGTAATTAAAAGAGTCTGTTTACTACACAATATCAATGTGCTCATTATTTACTTTATTACTGCAAGGCTATGTATGGAGTCCAGAGATGAAGATCAATCTGTGCCATTTTGGATTTCATAGTCAATGTTGAAGAAGACTGCCTTATTGTATAATAGACATATATGTTTATGTTTATGTTTGGCAAGTGATTCAACAGAAACAGAGATAAAAATGAAAGAAGGAAGGAAGGAAGGAAGGAAGGAAGGAAGGAAGGAAGGAAGGAAAGAAGGAAGAGGACATAGAAAATGGAGCTATTCCTTCTGGCTAGGGAGCTTCAGGAGGCTTCTGGGTATAAGTGCTTTTTGAATTAGACCTGAAAAGATGAGTAAGTTGTCAGTACTCTTCAGTTTGGTCTCCAGGTATATCATATTATTATTTTATTTGCTCAAGTTTATTTGTGAAATCCTTTCCAATCCTATTTGTTACTCTGAAATTATTTCTAATGCCTCAGTTCATAGGTAGCTTTGTCTTCTTTCTGCTTACCTTGATACTGATTTTCACCACTCTTAGTTACTTTGTGCGTCCATACCGCTTTCCCTAGTTAGACCATTACCTGCTAAAAGCACGGATCATATTATCGTCTCTTTAATATCTACAATAGCACCTAACTCAGCACTGGGCACAAAGTGCTTGGAAAACCAGAAAGGAACACAGATGCCAAGTTTCTGACAGTTTGATTGAGTGTCTGCATATGGCAGATTAACTTCATTAACTGGGTGATCCTGAAGGCTTCCCATTATTTTCAAGTAAGAACATCTAATAGCGGGTAGAATTCCTTTATCTTCCACGAAATTATTTCAAGCGTGCAAAGAAAAGTAGATTAAATTGTGTTTGACTGACAGGTCTACATTGAGATTACTGTTTCCACCTCGAAGCTTTTAACTGGAATCTTGGGATTAAGGCCTTTAAATAACTTTGTTATTGGGAAATAACATATTTGTAAAGAAGATGATGAAAAGAGACAGAAATAAAAACTGAAAAATTATTCCATTTAGATGATTAGACTGAGGTAGCAAGGGAACTAAAACAGCAGTAAAAACGGATGAGGACCTAGAGGATTCTTTTGCTATGAAATAGAAAGACACCAAAGCCATTAAAACACAAAAGTGTGAAGTCAAAGACTTAGGAGGTTGGTATTACTGAGAGCTTAGAACTGCTTTGCCATGGGAGACATAACTGAAGATCACATCCTTGAGATTAAATGTGTGGAAAACAGCTCTTTCCACGGAAAGGATAACGCTAACTAATGCGAAGCCAATCAATGTGTAGCAGTAATTTCATAAATAGGGTTATTGGGTAAAGACAAAATAGAGCTACAGAAAAATTGTATCTTAGCACAGAGAATACATAACTATCCATCAGCAAAGAAAAGAAAAAGCCGTGGACAAATATCTGATGGATTAGGTTAGAGCAGACCCAGATTTGGGGGGGACCTAATGCTTATACCGTTTGGGAGGGTGCTCTTTAAAACAACACTATGAATGAAAACTTAGGATAAAAATGAGTATTTATTTAGAATACGAAGAAATCACCACAAATTACAAATTTGTGTAATGTTACAAATACGATACCACCCAGCTTAACACATTTCTATAGTGACTTTTTCTGCGTTTTTTGGCTGCATATTATTTGATTACCTTTTCATATGACAAAATTTTTTTTACAGTATCATTCTCTATAGAGACTAGACAGATAATTGATTTTTCCTCTAGCCTCATTACTCAAAACGTATTTGTTATCGGTAGTTTAGAAAAGTCTCTCTGCTTCCTAACTAGGTGTTGTTAGTACCATCTAAATTATTAGGGTCGTCCCAAAATTTGAGAATGTTCTCCCAAGTTGCTTCTATACGTGAGCTGTTACAAAGGTGGATGCTGTTTGTAGTACTGCTACAGATTAAGCCCTACAAACAGGAATTCAGATAAATTCTGTTCTGCCAAATGTCCATCAAAAAGAGAAAAATACAATTTTACAATTGTATGGGCTGCTTCTGAATATATTTTTGACATGAGACAAGTCTTTTCACTAGATGCTGTGAAACAGAATCCTCTGCTTATTTATACAGGAAATGTTTAAGAAAAAAAAAATCCCCCCACAGTAGCTTGTAATTCATATATTTCAGACTTTCCTTTCTTTCCCTATCCACATAACTCCCATGGTGGGCACTTCCAGATTATGACACCAGCATCCTTATCACGATACAAACTATGCCCACAGATGACTAACATCACTTGAGTATACCCAGAAGTGACTGGGAACCAAAAAAAATATATCCCATATACCCAAAGTAAATTCAACTGTGACTAGCCAGATCACCGAAATGTCACAGCCACATCAATGCAACCCAAAGGACACAAAGGAAGTTACGAAGTAGGTCCATTTTAGTACATTACAGTTACATGAGGTTTGTAAGTTTTACAAAAACATACGACTGTGTAAACAAATTGCTAGGTTACCTCTCAGGACCAAGAAAGCAAGGGTTCCCAAAGCTGAGTGGTAAATATTTTTCTATTTAGAAAAATAGTATTTAGAAAATGACCCTCTAAAATTTGTGTGTGTGTGTGAAATGCCTATAAAATTTGTAGAGAAATCAGATTTTTAAAATTGTAAAATTTAACTTCAAAATAAGAAAGTGCATGCATTAGTCTCCTAGGGCTCCCGTAACAAAATACCACACACTGGGTTTTTTAAACCACGCAAATTAATTTTTTCACGCTTCTGGAGGCTGGAAGTCCCAAATCAGGTTGCTGACAGGGTTAGTTTCTCTGAAGACCTCTCACTTTGGCTTTCAGATCATCACCTTGTTGCTGTATTCCCACGTGGCCTCTTATAAGAGACCCCGGGGCTGTGGGATTACGGTCCCACCCTTATGACTGCATGGAACCTTAATTACTTCTTTAAGGGCCCTATCTCCACACGTACTCTCATGGGTGTTAGGGCTTCAACATATGAATTTTGGGGGAACAAAATTCAGTCCACAACAGTCCAGAAGACATATGTGTACAGTTTAATGAATAATCGCAAAGCCAACTTACCTATAATCGCCACCCAAGAAATTTAACATCACTATTATCAGAACATTGTTCTCACACACATAACCCTTGAGTTCCTCCCTGATCATAATGTCCTTCCTCACGTCAGCAAAAATGACTCTTCTGACTTTTGTGATAGTTATTTTCTTGATTTTCCTTATAGTTTTACCACATATGTACGCAGCTTTATACAATACAGCGTAGTTTTTTTTATTCAATGTTTTGGGTCTGGCTATTCCTGCACATTTTCTTTGTGAGATTCATTGTAATGCATTTAATTTGCTTATTTTTCTTAAAGGACAAGATATTAAATATACTAGGCTTGAGAGCTATGTGGTCTCTGGCACAGCTCTTTTAACCAGTTCTGCCATTGTATTGTGAACACAACATACGCAACACATAAATGAATGGACATGGTTGTGTTCTAATAATTCTTTGATTATAAAATTTGGCAGCAAGCCAGTGAGCCATAGTTTAGTGACCTCTGGTCTATTGCATCCATTTTTATGCCTGATATTAGTTATTTAAACCTCTTTTCCATTTTCCATGATCAAACTCAAAAAAGTTAATAATAATATTTGAAAATAAAGTGACTTTTCAACTGGTTCATCCTCTGGGCATAGATTTTCCAG
Source organism: Ursus arctos (assembly GCF_023065955.2). Taxonomy (NCBI): domain Eukaryota; kingdom Metazoa; phylum Chordata; class Mammalia; order Carnivora; family Ursidae; genus Ursus; species Ursus arctos. The sequence goes on from NW_026622952.1 coordinate 4,058,086, forward strand.
ACTGGCAGTATAGCTGATCCTTGAACGATGTGGGGGTTAGGGACACTGACCCCCGCACTGTCAAAAATCCACGTGTAAATTTTAACTTCCCCAAATTTAGCTACTAATAACCTACCGTTGACCAGAAGTCTTACCAATAACATAAACAGTTGACTAACACATATTTTGTATGTTATATGTATTGTATACCATATTCTTATAATAAAGTAAGATAAGAGAAAACATTATTAAGAAAACCATAAGAAATAATACATCTACCATCTACCATAGGCTACTGTATGTATCAAAAAAAATCCAGGGGCGCCTGGGTGGCACAGTGGTTGAGCGTCTGCCTTCGGCTCAGGGCGTGATCCCGGCGTTATGGGATCGAGCCCCGCATCAGGCTCCTCTGCTATGAGCCTGCTTCTTCCTCTCCCACTCCCCCTGCTTGTGTTCCCTCTCTCGCTGGCTGTCTCTCTCTCTGTCAAATAAATAAATAAAATCTTTAAAAAAAAAATCCAAATATATCTGCACAGTTCAAACCCATGTCCTTTTCATTTCTCTATTCTGTTTTCTGTACAATTTCCTCTGACTTATTTTCCATGACACTATTTGCTTTTTGTTATGTCCTATTTGCTTATAAATCCATCTATTAAGTTGTTGTATTTCAAATTGTAATCTAATCTTCATGTCCAGAATTTTGATTTGGCATTTTTCCTAATATGCTACATTACTTTTGTAGCTTCCTTTTGTGGGAAGATACTGCAAGTTCTTTTTTTTCTTCCATAGTATAGCCTTTTTACAATCTACGTTTTATTTTATGTTTGATATTTCTACTATAAGAAATGTTTGCAGATCTGTTTATTTGTTTTTGATGCTTCTTGCTCATGGGTTTCTTTTTTCCTTTTGTGCTTAGTTACATGTCTGAAAAAAATACTTCTGAGAGTTCTTTAAGGCCTAAGATAAAGGATAAAGGTCCATTTCTACATAGGGTGCCTCAGGGAACTATTAGTTCTAATCACTTTAAATTAAATTCAAGATCTAAAAGTTTTGTGTGTGTGTATGTTTGGTTTTGTTTGTTCGTGTTTGGTCACTTAGGTGATATGAATTTGCTTTCCAATCTGAAAAAGGGTCAGCTTTAGTTTACAACTTACCTAGGACAGGATTCCCTCTCCGTCGCTTAATTAGGATGAAGGCAACTTTTCCAGAAACCCCACAGAATTTGTCAGCAGAGGTGGGTTTATTTTTAGCTCATTCTTAATTTGAGAGGATGGGTCTTTGCAGACCCAACTTAATATGTAAAGGTCACCTGCTGGACTCCCTAACTAGGGTATTTTTGGGCTTTGGTTTTCTTCCCCATGGGTTGTAAGACTTTCTAGTAGAAAGTTCAAATGTTCCTGGGTAGACAAATGCTTCCACAAGGAAAAAAAAAATGGCTTCTGTCCTCTTCTCCAGATTCCTCCTTTCTCTTTGATTTTATCCTGATAATCCTTTGGTTGTGTCACATCTTAAATAATTTTAAGACGTAAGAAACCTTTTAATACATCATATAGTTGTTCTCAGTGGGAAAATTAGTCCAAATGATCTGGACCACATTACTAGGAAAGAGTTTGAAATATCTTCAGTACTTCTTTTTGGTGTTTTCCCCTTTGCTTTGTGTTTAGGAGTTTGAGTAAAAATGAGTAAGCCTTGATTTTTTCCCCCTGTGCTCAATTAGTAACCTATTTTGAATTGAAAGCACCAATGCTTAAATTTGGAAACTTATCTATTAGGGACTTACTTTCAAAGCTCAGTACCTGAAACTAAAACACAGGGAGAGATTCACTGTTTGTGTTTCTAATTTTGACCTGCAGCACCGCACCAGAGCTCGCGATGATAGTGATAGCAATACATGTTCTCAAGTGTATGCAGCCTGTACTGGTAAACTTGAGCGACCACATTTGTCATCATAAGACCCTGCCTCTTGTATTATGTCCAACACCAGCCCGTTGGTGAAGCATTTGTTCTCCATGTTCCCCTATCAAAGGGGACTGACTACCTACTGTAGTCAGATTCCAAAATCTAAGAAGTAAGCTGGTCCTGTTATGCTCCTCTATGCTCTGAGAGCAACTGATGGCTGCATTACTGACTTGGCACCAAGAAAAAAATAAACAAACAAACAATAGAACTCAAGCCTTTTCACCAGCTTACACAATAACATTACATTTTATTGAATAAATTACAGGAATTCAAGTGCCCTGTCTTTCAGCACAAAATCCTCTGCCCAAGTTATATCCCAGAGTTCCTTTTGTGCTGAGGAATAGGGCCTGGGTCTTCTCTTGTTGGCTTCTTATCAAGCCACTGTGGCATTGGAGTCAGGGACCTGGCCTGCATTGGATTATGGCTCCAGCAAGTCCCATCAGCCTTTGTTAACATCCATGACTGAAAGTAGCACAAAGAAAACTAAAAATGCTTTTGGAAATGGCTGCTCTCTGCAAGCACACATTCAGACTCATTCTTGTGGACTCAGATTGTAGCCCCCAGTCTCTGCGTATGAGTGGTCAGTTTGCTCTCACTCTCTATAAGCCCCCACAGGTTTTCTACATTCTGTCAAGTCAATGCCTCTCTCCTGGTCATTGTGTCTCTTCTGGGGTTGATGCCCTCTATGGTGACTCTCACGTTGACAAATTTCCTTTACATCCATATGGACAAGTTAATCAGAAGAACCCAGTCAACCATTAGTGTGCTCTGGATTAATTGTAATAACGCCAGGAGCACATCCCAAGTTGAATGTCGTCAATCTAGGGTATGGTGGGATAAGCCATGCAGGGTGAAGATTTTGCCTGCATGTCCTTCCTGCAATCTCTGAGTCATTTCTAGGTCTCCCACAAGAAACTCCTTGAACAAAAATACATCTCCACGAGGATGAGAAATAAGTTGTACTCTAAACCTATACTTGGAAATGAAACATTTCTTCTAAGGCAAGTTGTTTTAAGAGTATAGCTTGCAACTGAAGGGAAAGAAAACAATTTTTCCTCTACCCTCTTAAGCTGAGTAACTGGGGCCTGTGAATGAAACTGACAAAAGACAGATTAATAGAAGGAAAAGTTTATTTCTTATGCACACAGGAGTCCTCACAGAAAAGAACTGAAAACCCTAAAGAGTTAGCTAATCCTGGGATTTATATATCATTTTAAGAAAGGGTGATAAGATACAGAAAAAAAGACTAGACAAAAGAAAAGAGGGGTCTGGGCTTCTGGAATGGGGTAAATTGTGGGAAAGTGACATGAAATGTATGGTAAATAAGGTAAGTTAAGAGTTGATTGGTAAGGTTTGTTATGCAGTCTCAGGTGATAAAAGTTGTATGTAAATTTCCTTTCCAAAAAAAAATATATATATATGCCCTGCATTTAGATAGAAAGGGGAAGGATAGAGAGTTCCTCCTGTGTTGATGTTTCTTAACTGCTTTCAGGTCAAAATAATCCTATGCTAGTAACACTTTGGCAAATTTTTTTGCCAAAATAATCCTTTGGCAAGTGGTCTGTTTTGGAGTGGCACATTCTGATATCCTTCACCACCCAGTGGTATGCTTTAATAGGTCACTATGGACATTAAAACAAAAACCAAAATAACAATAGAGATTCTCAAAATCGTGGGCGATAAGTGAAATTATTTTGTGGAAAAAGCTGTGCGTTCTCTACTGGATCACACGTAAAATGTAAAATATATTTCTCAGAGAGGGTCTGTTAAAATGTTTGAGCAAAGTTGTTTTCATGAAACGACTCATCTATATATGCAGCCCTCACCACAACCAAGGCAACCCTTTATATTGTTATTCTTCCCAGCAATTCAGCTCCTTGAGCCACAGCTTCTCAGGCAACCATCTCTGTACTCTCTTTGCATCACGTTTGCATGACCAAAAATATCCAAATGATTTTTGTACAAGAGAGGAGCTCCCAAAGGAGTATTAGTCTCAACTTCTAGAGGGGGGAAAATAAAGCATTATATCCCACTTTTAAATATCTTGTTTTCCCCTCCAGCTTCTATGTATCTGCATTTCCATAAATTTGTGAGCCAAATTTCAATTAGGGGGCCCTAAACACACGATTTTACGCTGTTATTCCACATCTATTTTCACGGGTTCATACCTTGATCTCCAACTACTATAAACACTTCGAGAATAGGTATCCTATTTATGTTTATTTGAATTTTCCATTAAAAAGGTACCTCATAAATATAATTTATAAAGGCCATAACATGATTAGTGGAATCCAACAATTAAAATGTGGATTAGCATCGTTGGGAAGTTAATGAAATGTCTGAGGCAGTTTAGCTAAAAAGCTGCAGTACCAGGAGCCATCCCTATTAGCCAATCTGTCTTTGTCCAGGTAGTGTTTGGCGCCATCCGGTGGCTTTTGTCTGCTCCACTTTAAATATTGCTGGAGTCAATCCTGGGTCCCTGGGATGGACTGGAGATCAATTCCCAAGACCATAACAAGAATTTGAGGAATCTCCAGGTAAGCCAGTACATACTTCATTGATAAGTGGAATGGGAAACTCTGGAAATGTTCAGACCCAATCTCTACCTCCTGGTTTGTAAACTAGGGTTTTCACCTTTTCTCCACCTGGCCCTACATTTCCAGCCTCACTTCATTCTTGCCACCCCCACTGCTCCGTTAGAGAAGAGGGGCCAGGGGAGCAGAGCTGGTTCCATTAAACTGTAGTTCTCGATAGAGAGGAGTTACACGGTACATATTGTCAAATTACAAAAGAAATACAGACTTACTAAGGAGAGACTTTATTCAGAGAGAATATCTCAAGGGAGAAAGTGTTGGTGGAGAGACTACTGCAGGGGAGAGGGATTATTGCAATAGGAAGAATGCTGTGGCATAAGATCGACTAGCACCTCAAGAACTAGGCAAAATCATTTTCTTTTAAAGGTTTATTTATTTATTTTAGAGAGAGAGCAAGCAGGGGGCGGGGAAAAGGGAGAGCATCTCAAGCAGACTCTCTGCTAAGCCTGGAGCAGGACTCCGGGCTCCAGCTCATGACTGTGAGATCATGACCCCGAGATCATGACCTGAGCAGAAACCAGGAGTTGGATGCTCAACCAACGGAGCCACTCAGGCGCCCCAAGAATTTTCTTTTAGAGAGAACAGTAAACAAGGCTAGAAATAATGGGAGGAGAGTGGGATGATGAGAATCTTAGATCAGCAGATGTTTTGCCTTAAGGCCAGCCTATTCTCTGAGAGGGGCCCTTAGGAGGGCTGTATGCTGGGTCAGGCTGAGCAGGAGCCAGATTTCAGGGGCTCAGGAGAAGAAGAGAATCTAATCAAAATTGTTCACAAGGATTTTGTTCCGATTGATCCGTGGGAACAAGGAGTTCAGGTAATCATTTAAAAGGCCAAGAATAGGAAATTGGAGGATCTGTTATAGGTAAACAAGGGGGCGTCTTCCATATTATTTATCTTACAAATTGTCTGTTATTATAAATTAGACACCAGGCACTAAAAAATGCCCTAAAACACATTCTGAGGAATTATGTAAATTGCTTAGGAGCATGATGAATTATGGAATAAGGAACATAAGAAAAGCATTGGCTAAGAACATAATTATTTTTTTTAAATACAGAACTGAATCATTTATACATTTTGTTTAATTAACAGGATCTGTGGAGAAAATCTTTGAGAGGAAATTTTTGGTACTCTCATATATATGCTACCTGAATTACCAAGCTATGAGGCCAATTTGTCAAAATTTAAGAAAGGCTTTGCATCTAGGATTACGGAAATATCGACTTTCAATTTTCCTTTGTATTTTTATCCTGCTTGGCTTTGCTTCCTGTCTTTCTTTCCTAGGTTGACATACAAGTGAAACACTTGATATTTATTACCAAAAAAATTTGCCATAAAAATAGAGAGCTTCGTGTTTGTTAGTACTGAGATTTTAACTAATGACAGAAATAAGGTCAGTAAGGAATCGAAGAGAATCATTTTGAGAGCATGTGGTGCCTGGTTATGAGTCAGTCAGTGGCTTAAGCAAATTGAGAAAATTTATATTAAAACGAAGCATTGAGTTTATATTAAAATGAGAATTTGAATCTTGAATTAATGAAAATGACCTGAAGTAACAGAGACACTCTTTTCTAGCTCTCCAGTGCTGTGTATGTGTGTGGGGACAATGGAAAGCCTTCTCTATCCATAAAGAAATCTGTGATGATATGAATCAGGAGAGTCCCAGGAGAGGGCAGCAAGGGAAAATACCACGCAGACAATTCTAAATTGACATTTGGTTAGGGAGAAGGACGGGATGAGTTTCATTACTTATTGGCCAGGGGAAAATGTTCTTAGGGTAGAATATGGGGAGCAGGGTGAATCTTGGTGTTGAGAGATTTCTTAGGGACAGAGTGAAGGCAAGTGAGACAAAATTCTGAGCAAAGAGGAAAGCATTGTGCAAGTCACAATACATTCATTGGTTAAAATCGTCAAACTGTAAGAAGCCGTGGTTCAGGTTTTCAGGGATTGTAATATGTATCACCTTGAAATCTCAGGATTAAAACCAGGATTCAGGTTTCATTTCAATATGTCCATCACCCCGTTAAACTGTTTTTCGCCAACAAGTACAAAGGCAGTTTGAGTTCATTGTCAGAAGGTATTCGAGTCTAAAGTACGTACAAGCCTCTATCGGCTTGGTATTGATGCAACTGGAACATACCTTTATTTTATCATTACTTTATGTAACACACCTCAATGACTGAGTAGTAAAATCTGATGATACAGTAAGATGAAGTGTCCACGGTCTGGATCATCAATAAAACAGTCAGTGGAATAAAAATAGAGAGGGAAAAAAACGACATGAGTGTTGATAACCAGTGAAGGATTCTGCTGAGATATCAGAATCTTTGAGAAATTTCTACATAGAGTGCTGATGGAGAGAAATTGAGGTAGTTCAGTGAAGGTTGGCTTCCAGCAACCTCTCTGCATAAAAATAAATGCCCATAGGAAACATGCAGAGCAGCCCTTGGGAAAAAAAAAATCCCTCTAAAACCTCTTGATTTAAAGAGCCTAGGGCCGGGGTTGAGGACTGGCCATCAGACCACTGGGGAAAGTGTTGGATATTTATTTCCCAGTGCAGAAGAGCAGCACATGAAAACTGTGGTTCACTGAGAGGCCAAAGCAAACAGAAAAACAGCAGAGAGTCGGAAGCTTAACCCCATCAGTGCAGAGCAGTTTAGGAAGCTTTGGTTTTAAATATCAGACACCAACTCAGAATGACTTAAGCAAGATATCGAATTAGTAAGATATTAGGTCATTCACAGAATCCTCGGGAATGCTGACGAGCTGGGACTTTGAAACAGGCAGGAAACAGGTTGGGGGTGCACCATGGAGCACATCAGCTCGTCCCACAGCTGTTTCCAACGATGGGCAGTCAAGGCCACGACTACTTCTGCTGCTTCTCTGGCCTCTGGAAACACAAAGTGCTTCTCACAGTCCTTTCTTCTTCACATCTTTGACTAATGATTCAAGAGCCCAGGCGAGTAGACCTCATTGTGCAAGCCTCTGCTAGGTAGAGAAAAAAAATGAACCAATGGATGTTAGGTTGTTTTGCTGAACCAGCTATTCTTCTAGAAAAGCAAGTGTCAGATATACTCTTACTGAACACACGATCAGTCAAAGAAAAACTCATGAATGGAAAGTCCGTGACATAAAAGGAACAAAAACTAGTTCAACATAGCATTAATCATGAATCATTTAAAAAAAATCGTACAGCAATAACAAAAGCAAATATAAAAATAATAGTTCCTCACATATGACATAAACAGTACAGATAATCAACAATAATAGTGACTAAAGTCCCACTTTGTGGGAAAAGCTTAGAAAGTTAGTAGAGTGAGGAAAAGTAAAAGCATGCTAATTTCTTTAAATAATACAGATCCTTTATATAACATTTATATAATGAAGTGTCAGATATGCTTTCATTATTGTTATTGATAATTAGAAACATATAGATTAATGTTTTATTTGAAAGAAACTAGTAAGAAAAATAGTGAAAGGTCTATCTTTCAAATTTATAGAGAAAAAGACAATATAGGTCATTAATTACATGGTAGAGCACTAAGAATAAGAAGCATAAAAACAAAAAAGTGAGATAGAGACAAGATGAATGAGAATTAATGTTGTGAAAATAAAGAAAACTTCATTAAAAATGGATCTACAGCCAGCCCAGCCAATAAGAAACTGCCACACTCAGCCAATGAGAAGCCACCACCACCCTGAACTCTTTGAAATAGCCCCTCCCAGCTTCCCCCCTCCTCCATAAAAGCAAGACCCTTTCCTCTGTTCTCCAGACCTTCCTATGGTTTGTCACAGTTTGCTCGTCCCCAATTGCAGTTCTCTGTTACTCTTGGATAAACTCATTTCTCTGGTAAAATACCTAGCTCTTTTGCTTTTTTAAGGTCAACCATGTGAACTAATATAGTTTTTCATTCTTTATTTTTCTTTTGAGAAGGAGAGAAAGAGAGAGAGGCAGAGGGAGAGAAAGAATCTCAAGCAGGCTCCCCGCCCAGCGCAGAGCCTGACAGCTCTGCTGTCTCACAACCTTGAGATCATGACCTGAGCCAAAATCAAGAGTGGGACGCTTAACTGAATGAGCCACCCAGGCACCCTCATTCTTTTCTATTCAAGCCAAAGTATTTTAAATTGAAAAAATATGATGGATATCCAGTTGCATTTCTAACACTTATTAACCTCTCCTTCCTAACAGAACCGAATTATTTTAAAGATATTCACATTATCCCCCCACTCCTGAGGATAATCCTGAATAATTTAAACCAACAGGTGCACAGAATTACCCTCTAGACTGTTATTAGTCCACTCATGAGTACATGGTCTAAGTTGGGCCTATCCCACTGAAGGGAAGAAATTATAGTCTTGCTATAGGTCATCTTAAAACAATAAGGAGAAAAGATTTAGGATGAAATCACTGCTAAGATGGAATAGTGGGGAGATGGAAAGGTCATGGGTCCTTGATGACATAATTGAGCCCTGATTATCCCACCTAAGTTCCCAAATATGTGAGATAAAAAAGTTCATATGTTTAAAGCCAGAGATTCCTGTTACTTTGAGCCAAAACCAAAATTCAGACGGTAAATCAAGTTTGCTCTCTACAGTCAAAAATCAAGCTCCAATTATGTGCTAGCTACAAAGCACACATATTCTTAAGAGGGGTTTGGTTAAAATGTAATGGACGTATATAGTAGAAGAGTATGTAGTTATTAAAAACAATAAAATAGCTATCATCTGGAAAGAAGATCAAGTGACAGGCAAAGAAAAGAACAGTGTGTGTATTTTGATCATATTTCTATAAAAATTATATGTATAGTGCATTTTCTTATGTAGTTAGTGAATATTTCTATATTAACTGGAAACTGTTACAGTGTGATGCATGGCTGGAGACGGAGTTGGAAAGAGTTCTACTTTTCACGGTATACTGCTCTGTTCCGTCTGAATTTTCTACCAGGTACTTGTGCTATCTAGTCAACACATAAACAAAAGTAAAATTGAGGCAAAGATTAACACCAAAAGGGTGAAAAAATATTCTGTTAACATTCTGAATACTTCAGATCATAACTCTTTAAAAAAAGTGCCAATGGAACCCTTATCAAGAGTTATCATACGTTAGTATACAATTATTTCAAGTAACTTTAAATATGCCTATACAGGCTCAAAGCGTTTCTTGTTTTTGTCTTTTTTTTTTCTTCCCACATAACAAGAAGTCTAGATGAAAAAAGTAACTGATGCTGGTTCAAATCTCAAGATTTCACAATAGATTTCTTCTGTGATTTTCTTAGCGTTTCTTTCAGGGTTGTAATATGGCTGCTGTTGCTATTGGCATAACATCTACATTCAAAGCAAAACAACAACAACAACAACAACAATTAAAAACGAGTTGGGGAGGAGATGGATTTTTTTTTTTTTTTTTCAAAAAAGGAAAACCCTTAGCAGGAAACATAACAGACTGCCTTTCTGGAAACAGGTCTTCTGGACCCCGCAGCTGAAATTGGTAAGGGAAGGGGCAAGAAACTGGGTCAACTAACCAATATTGTTCACTGACTTGTGAGATCAAGAAAAAGACCTCATTAAATTTTAAAAAGCAGAAATTATGCAAAACACATTTTTGCAACACAATATCATTGAAATATAAGTTAATATGAAATGTCAAAAGAAAGAAAGAAAATTTTCCAGCATTGAAAATTAAAAACACTGTCCTAATTAGCTCTCTGGTCAAAGAGGAACACTCTTCGATTGCAAACTCTTTAGAAAATCGTTATAATGAGGATACTATATATACAAATCTATGGTGAATTACTAGCATTATGCTCAGCTGAACCATTAAAGTCCTAAATACGTCACTAATAAACAAGAATAAGTGAAAAAATAGTGAATCTATTCTAAATATTGGATTAACTTATTTTTATATTTCTAGGGGAAGCAAGGGGCTGAAATTCAGTGATTAATAGAAATGATGAATTAGAAAAATGAAAAACAATAAATGGAGAGAGACTCAAATTTACTTATTTTAAAAATCAATAAAATAGACAAACTTCTGACCTTATTATTACATCATAATCTAAACTTTAAAAAAAAAGAAAAAAACAAAAACATACAAAATTTTGTAATAGACTTCTGTTTATCCATGTCAAATTGAAAGCCTATTATATCTCGTTTCCTTGAAGTTTTACTAAAATTCAATAAAGTAATAAGTTATTAATCTATAAAGAGAAAGAGAAAATAATCTATAAAGATTATTAATCTACAACAGAGTAATAGTGATGCCAGCCATTATTTGGAAGCTAGGAAGCATTTGTTAAAAAACAAAACAACACACAACAACAACAACAAAACCTTTGAGAAAACAATCGAGGCAAGAAATGGAAAATAAGAGAAGAAAGGGTAAGAATTAGGGATAATTGATAAAACATGCATAACATCAGGTGAGTGTTCCAGAAATAATGAACTGGGAAAATGGAGAAGAGAAAATTATAAAGAATTAATTAAGCAATATTTCCAAGAATTGAAAGATCAGAGTCCACAAGATTAATTAATTGCCCAGATTATTGATTTAAAAGAGGCCTATCTAGAGCTCATCACTATGAAGAGATAAGGCAAAGAGCATTAGAATTTTCAAAAGCAATACTGGAAACTAGAGGACAACAGAACTCTGACTTGAAAATTCAGAAGGATATAGTGTCACTCTAGAATTATATATCCAGCCCACATTGCAATCAAACATAAACATGGCATAATACACATTTTTTGGTATTTAAGTTTTCAAAAAAAAGAAAAAGAAAGAAAAAAGAAAAGGAAAGGAAAGGAAAAAGAAAAGAGAAAAGAAAAGAAAAAAGAAGGAAGGAAGGGGAAAGAGGGAAAGAGAAAAAATGAGAAGGGAATTAAACTTCTATGCATTTTTTTTCCTCAGGAATTTGCTAGAGGATGTGCTCCACCAGCATGATAAATGTTTGATGAATTAGTGGTTCTCTATTTCTTTTTTTTTTTTTTTTTTGATTGAAGAGCTATTTGCCCAAATGAAAAAAAGTATTTGCATAGACAAATCGGTTTCCAGGAATTTCCAGAAGTAAACAGTGACATTATTTATTAGGGTTTGTTTTTTTGTTTTGTTTTGTTTTGCATTATCTTCCTGGACAAAGTTATTTGGACAGATAGGATCTCAGTTCTTAATCTTGATAATTAAGCTGGGTGGACATAGATTGCCTCAATATTTCCTCCCTTCCTCCCCTCTCCCATCCTCTGTCCCTTACTCTCTTCCTTCCCTCCTTCCCTCCTTTCTTTCTGTCTTCCTCCCCTGTTTCCTTTATTTCTTTAGACTGCCCTCCTAGGGCCCTCTTTCCTCTTTCTCTTATCTGGTTGACAATTCTCTGTGCTTGTAGCATTGTCGAGAGATTCTGGGACATCTTTGCGTTACTGTCTGGTATTGGATCCTAATGTTTGCTGGGGCTTCCTTATACATCCTTCTGGTGGAGCACATCCTCTAGCAAATTCCTGAGGGGAAAAAAAGCATAGAAGTTTAATTCCTTTTTTATCTTTTCTCCTTCCCTTCCTCCTTTCCTTCCTCCCTCCCTCCCTTCCTTCCTTCCTTCCTTCCTTCCTTCCTTCCTTCCTCCCTTTCTTTTTATTTCTTTTTTTTTCTTTTTTTGAGAACTTAAATGTCAAGATTCACTCCAAAAACATCGTCTCCCTGTTCTGACCTATTTTTTCACTAACATTGGCTATTCTTAGTAAATTCTCAATCTTAAGCCATTTGAGCTCAAATTCCAAAGCCCTAGAAATATCCTCCCCTAAATTTTCTTGCCTAAAATATCATGATGACACTGCCAATGTGGTGTTCTTCCTTATGGTGTTCTTCTTATAGCAGGAGATTTAATAAACATCGTTGTTTGATTAACAGTTTTCTCTGGTGTAGTGTGTGTATGGGGGAGGAGTGTGTGGAGTCAAGCTGGCTGAAGAAAAGATAGCTAGATTATCTGACACATTTTATCACATAAAAATAATATTGAGAGAACGTTAGAGATGTGTTGGAAGAAATCTTGTAATATGTTATATATATTATGTATAGCCTATTATATATGGTATATAATAAACAGTGGAAAATGTTAGAGAATTATTCACTCCCCCAAAAGTAATAAAAATATAAGAAACAAAGCATAATCATAATGCATTGGTTGAGTTAGTAGTAAATAACATTTTAGGGTCATAAATTAAAAACTGAATTGAGATTTAGCTGGAAATTGTGATATAAATGTCAGGATAAGAGAAGCAAGATTGAAAGAAAGATGGATTAAAAATGCTAAATCCTTCTCTACTATTACAGGAAATTGATAAAAGAAGAGAGAGGAAACAGCACATATTAAAAGGTAAATAACACCACCATCACCACCACCAACACCAAAAGCTGAAAGATTTGGAGGCATTGCCAAATCAATCAGGCTCAATTCCTTAAAGCAGGGTTCTAGCCTCCTAGCTGACACTGTGGGGGTGACATTGTAATGGAGAATTCAGAGGTAGCAAGTGAAAAATAGCCTCTCTTTGTCTGTCTGTCTCTCTGCACAGAGAGATGTCTGGAAATACGTTTGCATATATTGGCAATAGTTATTTCCCATAATTTTTAATATTCTTCTTAATATTTTTTCATAGATAAAATTTTGATAATGAATATATATGTACATAAGTATCTACATATTTTGATAAGATTAATAACTCATTTTCTGATTAAAAAAACAACTTTGAATCAAATTTCAGTAATAGCAGCAGAAAAGGAAACCGCCACACATAAAGAAAATACGGCTTTGGTTAGAAGTCAGTCACTGGGCCACACAGAAGTGCAGGACAAGCTGAGGAAGGCAGGCTTGCTGCTTGTACAGGAAGTAGAGTGAATGGGTTTGGTGAACAGGTAGTCAGTCTGCAGCGATTTCTTACAGTAACACAACATATTTACAGTCGGATGATCTAGCATGTAGCAGCTAGAGCTGTGCCTCTTTCTCTGCTGGACTGCAGGAATCATAAATAGTTATGATTGATACTATACAGCAGACTTCATCAAAATGTCAAGTTATCTAAAGAAAGGCTGGTAAAATCTCCAGGATCCTGAACATCTCTTTAGTTCTAGTTGGATACTAGAATATGGGCAGTCAGATAGAACTATTATAATAAGTTCATAAAAGTCTTTGCAGCCTTCATCATCCTTTTTCTTTTTAATATTTATATGTTGCTCTCCCCCGCACTCAGTAATTACATGTATCGCTACAAGTTGAGACCAAACTCTAGAGCCTCTGCAGAATTTTCGATACTACCTTTACGAGACTCTTGAGTCTCTTTAGAAGAAACAAATTAAAGAGCTTCAGTTTGGATGGTCACAGGCAGCTTCTACCAACGAAACACCTTGTAATTTTCAACTGGTACTTAATATGATCAATGAAACATTTCCATGAGATTTATTCTACACAGGATCTTGGGAAATTCAGCCTCCCGACAGATCATCCTTTGCTGGCTGCCAACAGAATGTGTCGATTATTTACCTTGTCTGTGTGATTCATTGTGGTTGAAGATGGGGAACATCAAAATGCTTCTCCTGGGCATGGAAAGAAGGCAGATGCAGAAAATGAAGGGCTTGAGAATGTTTAAGGTAGTCTTTCTCCCTTAATCATCAATCACAGTGTATCTTTTTCTCGTCTTTTTTTTCCCCCATACGTATACAGGCACAAAGCTAGGATTATGGGGTCATGAGTTATGTCTTCTGCTCACCACCCTTCCCTCTTCAGTATCACTTGTCTTCTTAAGGATCATTACTTCACTGAATGCTGTTGAATATTGACATAATTTTACGGCATCACTGCTAGTACTGTGCTGCTCCCCCTAATTCAAGGACATGAAGATTCTACAGGGACAAATATCTCACTGATGAAAACATATCAAGTTATAATAACCCTAAATCCCTCTGCACTTAAGCATTAATGGCAAAAAAAAGCAAGTCTTTATTCAGGTGACTTAGGCTGGCACATTCTGACATAGAAATCAGAACTCTTCTCAGAACACTCAGTTCGGTACATTTATGTATTTTGTAAGGGCTATTACAATTATCTAGCAGTTTTTCCAGGGAAATGGTGTACTTTATTCGTTGAGAGTACATACTTTGGTTTCAGACTTCTTGAGGTTGGATCTGCCAGTTACCAGCCGTGTGACCTTGGACAAGTTATGTAATCTCTCTCGGTGGCAGGTTTTTTATCTGTAGAATAAGGATACTATAAAAATGTTTATATCAGAGTTTCGTTGCAAGGATTCAATAAGACTATATAGAGTTTTGGCCAAATCTTGTCACGTTTAAATGTCAGTGATGATGATGAAGCAATCCTCATGCTCACTCAGCACTGGTTTGTTTAAGCTGATGATCTCTAATCATCTAATCATCTTCCCATTTCTACCAATAATTGAGGAATGGGGCTGAAGTTTTGTTTCAAATATATGTTATACAAACGTATGTATTGTATAATATGTCATACAAATATATATATGATACCTGTTATATCAAACAAGATACTTAACCAGATATACTTAGCCATATGTGGACTGAAGTCCACAGAACACATTTTAATGTGAGGCATATCATGTACTGATTAAGAACATAAACTTTTCAGAAGTCAAAACCCCAAGATTCAAATCCTTGTCTCACCATTTGCTGTCTGTGTACCTGGGGCAAGTTACTTAATCACTTTGTGCCCTACTTTCCCTAAACATAGAATGGAGAAAATAATAGTATATTCCTCACGGGTTAGACCTATGCTCCATAAATTTTATTTATAAAAACTTCGAAGCTTGTTATTTGAAGCTGGAACCTTCCTGCAAAGTTTGAGGTACATATACAGTCTAAATTTTAGAATCTTCCTGTATTGAACCCCTTCTGGGATTGATAGACTTCACTTTTTTTTTTCTTTTTTTGGTTTAGCAATTACTTATTAATTACTACGTCCTGGGTACTGTGATAGGGACGGTGACAGGATGAATAAAGCATGGCCAGTCCACCTAGCAAGCTCCAATCTAGTCATGTGACAAAGAAAGGGATAGCTGGGGAAATCTGGGTATGGTTTTGCCACCGCATGTCCTTGAGACTGTTACTTCACCCATATTTGTTGCCAATGTGGATCTCATTATGAGCTCTAATCTTCAGGTTACCCTTTCCAACATTTCAGGATACTCCATCTCTATTAGTTCTGTAAGACTTCAGGCTCATACTGTTATTTAATTTCCTTCCTCTCTCATTTTTCCCCTTCCTTCCTCCCTCCCTCCCTCTCTCCTTTCCTTCCTTCCTTTTTCCTTCCTTCCTTCTTTCTATATTTCCTTTTTTTTGAAAAAATGAAAATATCTCCAAAAGAGTTTTATAGAAGCTATCAGGAATTCCAACCTAGCATAATTTAGGTTAATCAGAGTTTTACTACAGCTGGGCAAAAGCAGATGCTTGAGGGAATCAGAATTTTTCTAGAAGCAGGAAAGGGGAGAAAGATGTAACCTGGAGGCTGAGGCCAAGCACTTGAAAGTTTGATTTGGGCAACTGGTCCTAATTGGGATATCTAGAGGTCAGGATAATTACTCAGAGTTCCTGAAGGAGAGAAAAATGGCTGGAAGTAGAAGAAAAGGGAAGTGTTGCTGGAAGGCCTCAGAATTATGTTTTTCCATGTCCATTATCTCCATTATGTGTTTTTTTTTAATTATTTTAACAATGGAAAAACAAAGTGTGGTAGCAAGAAAGGAAAGAGATTTTAATTGTCAGCTCTCAGCTCTGTTGTATAATGTAATTGCATTCATATTATACAACAGAGCTGGCAATTAAACCAATTATAATTGGATTATAATTCCATATAATCTGGAATGTAATTCCAGACATGCGTGTTGTGCATTTATTATATGCAAAGCATTATGCTATGTGTGGAGGATACAGAGGTATAAGGGCGGGGAATGTGTCTAGAGAGATGCGCTTCTGAGTTTCTTCGCTCTTTAGCAGTCTGATGTAGTATTGGAGTTCTTAACCTTTTCTTTCCTCCTCAGCATCACTGAGGAATAAAACATACCACTCTCAGCAACAGCGATTCAATTAGAACAGTGACTCTCAGTGGGGAATTTGGGTCAAGAAGATCTGGAAGCAAGCCATTTCTACTTGGAGCTTGGTAGGGGGTACAGTCTGGTATGTGTGGGATTTGTAGAGTTTGGAAAAGGGCCCTCACAATTCTGATGTTTTTACTTACGGGTAGGGATCATGAGATCATGAGGTCATCTTCTCTCCTTTCTTATTTCCTTTATGAGGATTACTATATATGACAGAAACCAGGTCCCATTAACGCCAAACACTAAATCCCCACATACCTGACCCTTCCCCAATGTTCCTTACAATTCACCTGCCTTCCATCCCAAAATTTGTAAATAGTCAAACAAGAAATAGACAAGCATAACCTTTACAAATCGCTAAATCAAAGTTTGTGCTCTTTGATAAAAATCTTTTCTCATATTAAGCTATTCTTTTTCATAAAAATCAAGGAATCCAGTTTTATCCCTCTTTTTAAATTCTAAACTATCTCATCACTCCCATCTTTCTTTTTCTGTTTCTCCTCATTTTATTTTATTGTGTTTTAACTTTAATTCCAGTAGAGTTAACACACAGTGCTACGTTTGTTTCAGGTGTACAATATAGCGATTCAACAACTCCATGCACCCCCTGGTGCTCATCCTCACACACACTCCTCAATCCCCATCACCTATCTAACTCACCCCCTGCCGGACTCCCCTCTGTAACTATCAGTTCTTTGTAGTTAAGAGTCTGTTTCTTGGTTTGCCTCTCTCTTTCTCCCCCCCCCCTTTACTCATTTGTTTTGTTTCTTAAATTCCATGTATGAGTGAAATATTATGGTATTTGTCTTTCTCTGACTGACTTACCTTGCTTGGTATTATATTCTCCAGCTCCATCCATGTCATTACAGATGGCAAGATTCCATTCTTTTATGGCCGAGTAAGATTTCATTGTGTTTGTGTCTCTCTCTCTCTCTCTCCCTCTCTCTCTCTCTCTCTCTCTCTCTCTCTCTCTCTCTCTATATATATATATATATATATATATATATATATATATATATATATATATAAAACATCTTCTTTATCCATTCCTCTATTGATGGACATTTGGCCTCTTCTATATCTTGTTTATTATAAACAATGCTGCTACAAACATAGGGGTACATGTATCCCTTTGAATTAGTGTTTTTGTATTTTTTGGGTAAATACCCAGTAACATGATTACTGGATTGTAGGGTAGTTCTATTTTTAACTTTTTGAGGACCCTCCATACTGTTTTCCACAGTGGCTACACCAGGGTGCATTCCCCCCAACAGTGCAGGAGGGTTCCTTTTTCTCCACATCCTCACCAGCACCTGTTGTTTCTCATGTTTTTTGATTTTAGCCATTCTGACTGGTGTGAGGTGATATATCATTGTAGTTTTGATTTGCATTTCCATGGTGATGAGTGATGTTGAGCATCTTTTTATGTGTCTGTTGGCCATCTGGATTGCTTCTTTAAAGAAATATCTGTTCATGTCTTCTGCCTATTTTTAATTGGATTATCTAGTTTTTAGCCGTTGAATTTTATAAGTCCTTTACATATTTTGGATACTAACGCTTTATATATTTTGGATATGTCATTTGCAAATATCTTCTCCCATTCTAAAGGTTGCCTTTTAATTTTGTTGATTATTTCCTTCACTGTGTGGAAACTTTTTTATTTTTGATGTAGTCCCAGTAGTTTCTTTTTGCTTTTGTTTCCCTTGCCTCAGGAGACCGATCTGGAAAAATGTTATGGCCAATGTCAGAAACATTACTGCCCGTACTTTCTTCTAGGATTTTTATGGATTCAGGTCTTAAATTTAGGTCTTTAATCCATTTTGAGTTTATTTTTGTGTACGGTGTAAGAAAATGGTCCAGTTTCATTCTTTTGCATGTAGCTGACCATTTTTATAAACACCATTTGTTGAAGAGACAATCCTTTTGCCATTGGATACTCATTCCTCCTTTGTCAAAATTAATCGACTACAGTTGTGGGTTCATTTTGGGTTTCCTATTTTGTTCTATTCATCTATGTGTCTGTTTTCATGCCACTGCCATATTGTTTTGATTACTACTGCTTTGTAATATAACTTCCACATTTACCTAGTTTAGGTTCCACAGCTCAAAATTTTAATAACATTTTTACCAATACTATCAATTTTCTTACCTTCTTGTGATTTTTGTCATTCTTATCTGGCAACACCCCTGTTCAAGATGAACCCAACAGTATTTTTTCTCTACTTTGCACCCAAGTGTGCAAATGATACTGGATAAATTCACAAACCATGATTTATCGATATTATTATACAATCATGACCAGCAACTTCAGTAGAAAATCTGCAACATCCAGGGCATCTGGGTAGCTCAGTTGGTTAACATCCAACTTTTGATTTCAGCTCATGTCATGATCTCAGGGTCTTGAGATCAAGCCCTGCATCAGGCTCTGCACTCAGCACAAAGTCTGCTTGATACTCTCTCTCTCCTCTACCCCTCCCCCTGCTCACACTCTCTCTCTAAATAAATAAATAGAATCTTCAAAGAAAGAAAGAAAAAAGGAAGGAAGAAAGGAAGGAAGGAAGGAAGGAAGGAAAGAAAGAAAGAAAGAAAGAAAGAAAGAAAGAAAGAAAGAAAGAAAGAAAGAAAGAAAGAAAATCTACAATGTCCAAGAACTTTTCAACATTAATTGGGTTTATTTGCTTTCCCTCATGAATTTGTTTTTCCAGTTTTATTGAGAAATAATTGACACCCATCATTGTATAACTTTAAAGCACACAGTATTATGGTTTGATTTATATATATTGTGAAGTGATTATCACAATAGGTTCAGTTAACATCTGTCTTCTCATGTAGATAGAATAAAAAGAAAAGAGAAGAAAAAATAAAGAAAAAAATTTCCTTGTAATGAGAACTCTTAGGATTTATTCTCTGTACAACTTCCTTATATATCATATAGCAGTTGCAAACTTACAAATATTTTAGATAGACTCCACTTATACCTGGCCACCTACTTCAGAGAAAACGGAACTCACTTAGAATTTATTCAAACTTTTGCTCTTAATTCTGTAGATACAATCATGTTTTCCATTGTCTCTAACTACATTGCAGAGGATGTGCATCTTCCTGTGATTAGAATCCCATCTCCATCTTCCTAGGATGCTTGCACTGCAAATTATTCATGTTTCAGCTTTCTATGGAATTTCTGCCTTCCAATAAATCCATCCTATCTACTATTGAATATGTTCATACTTAAAACACTGCTGTTTTAAATGCAACAATATTAGTTGGAGAGCCAACTACCACCTTACATTTCTCCTCCCTCTCATAGCCAATTTTCTTAAAAATCATGGTTACACAAGCAATGGCAGTTGGAGAGCCAACTACCACCTTACATTTCTCCTCCCTCTCATAGCCAATTTTCTTAAAAATCATGGTTACACAAGCAGTCCCCATTTCTTTGCTTCCTATTATTTTCTCAAGTCATCCCAATCTGGCTTCTACTTACACCACTCCTTAGAAACTGTTCTTTTGTTAGTTTCCCAATTATCTTGATGTTACTAATCTGGTGGGCTTTTAATCAGTCTTCTTTGCCTTGACTTATGAGCAGAGACTATTGGCCACTCTATTGCCCACATTTTTCTTGAAATATTTTGTCTCCTTCGCCTCTGACAGCTCATGCTTTTCTAACCATCTGAGGTCTTTCCCTATCCTTTCATAAGCTCATGCTAAAATACTTAATAATGAAGGTTTCTATTTTACGTGTTCGCCTTCACTGTATTTCTCAGGCCCTCCTGACTATGACCATGGCTTCTGTTACCATTTACAATCTAATGACTCCTACATTTACATCTCAGGTCAAAACCTCTCCTTTTATTTCCACATATGTTCAGCTACTCACCTAGCATCTCCATTCAAAAGTCACAAAGACAACATACCCAAGGGAGATCTTTCCTTTCAAGTCTAATCCCATTCAGAATTCTTGGTCTCAGAAAATGGGGTCACCATTTATTTTCTTGCTCAAAATAGAAACTGTGCAGTCTCTTAACACTTTTTCTCCTTTTCTGTACCTCTACTCTATCCAATCTAGCATTAAGTAATTTTAAGTGACTTGAGTCATCATTAAATTTCTTGTAGCAGTTTTTAACATCTCTATCTCCTTATCATATTCCATACATTCAAGCAATCATCAACTACTATGGATTTTAACTTGTACATATCTTTGGAAAATAATATTATCTGTAATTGGTCTTCTCAAGAGCCACTCTGGCACCAATTAAATTCATCCTCTACATTTCAGATAGAATGATTTGGTTTTTTGCCCTCAAATGTTATTACAATTATGCCATTCTTATGTGCATCTCCAATTTACTTATGATAACAACAAAATACCTACCATGGCCTACAGGCCACACATGGGTTGGCATATACTTTCCTCTTGAACCTGGTCTTATTGCACTTGCCCCTCTGCTATCTGTACCTCAGCCACACTGACCTCCTATCTGTGTCTCTAATGTGCCATTATTTTACTTCTGAATTAGATCTTGCATACCTCTGTCTAGAATGCTCTCCTACTTCTTCATTTGAGTGCATTCTATTCTTCCTTCAGATTTCATGTCAAGTGTCACTTGCCCCAAGAAGCCTTTTCAATCTCCAGTCTGGATCAAGCTCCTTTTACACACTCTTACAGATACATTTCTTTTTAACTTGAAACAGAACACTGTATAACAATATACACATTATTGTAATTATTTGGGTATTTTTTCCTTCTTACTACACTGTCAACTCCATGATTTTAGGAAGCATATTTATTTTGCCTTCCATTATGTCCCCAGTACAGAGTATAATGCCTTTAACATAGTAAAAATTTCAATATTAAACAATATCCACTATTTAATATTATACTTTCGATATTTTTGCTTCCAGTCTAGTACAAGTGCCACCAGTATCATATCCTTGAAAAGATTAGTCACTTTTGAAACATGGAAGTTTCCGTGGTGGGTGGGGATGAATTTGCTTCTTGTGTTTCAGAGATCTACCTCCATCCCACGACACACAAAACTACCCTTCGGTAAATTAATGCTACTGTCCAAGAAGAGGGTTATAAATGATCTTTTGTATTAAGAATCAAAAAGTGGATACTACCAAGTGGATATCTGTTCCCCCTACAAGAAATCAATAAATAGACCTCTATTTTTGTATCAAACTGTGTACTGCATTTGAGATGCTCAGTGAAAGTGGAGTATTAGAGTCCTTTTCTATTTTGAGGATTAGAAATATGTGAATTTGTTTATGGTAAGATACCTCAGGATTAAAATAGGAAAGAAAGTTGACTAAAGAGTTTAGTAATGGACAAAACTTGTGAGTTAATCAAGACAAGTGTCCCAGGTCCAGTACAGATGGACATGAACAGAGATGGAACATTAAGAAAATCCAGCAAAGGAGCACTAAGGAAGTGAAGTCACCCTCCTCCTAAAGGCTTTTTTATCCTAGGAGCTGAGCTAGGGAGATCATACTGCTAGGTGGTCCATCAGGGGAGGAAAAATAGCATTCACATCAGTACCGTATGTCAGCAATGACTGTACTTGCTGTTATGTGTACAGCAAAGACTGTACCTAATGGATTCTTAAAAAGATACATCATCCTTTGGAAATCTTTTCAAATGCTGTGTGGCTATGTCCCCTTATATCTTTGAAAAGTGCAGGCTTCATCCCACTGTTGCTGATGTTTTAGTAATTCTCCAAAGGGAATGCTACTGTCACACTCGATGAATCTAGAAAATGTCTGACTGCAGAAACCAAGTTCTAAGGCTTATTAAGGATGTCTCAGAGGCCCTTTAAATGAGAGATTCCCAGGGATTCATTCATTCTCAGGCCCAGAGATTTGCTAACATTTTTTTAAATCTCATTTCCAAACAGAGACGGGCTGTGTGGCAGATTAAAGATGGCATCAAATTATTTGATGTTCTTCCCCTCAAGAGGTGAGTTCCATTTTATCTCTCCTTCATTGTGGGCTTGCCTGTGACTGCTTTGACTAATAGAGTCAGTGAAAGTGATGCTAAACTAATTTTGGGCATAGCTTTTAAAAGTATTAACCTTGCCCTCTGGAAACCTCTGATCTCTGAAGTTAAGAAGTCTGACTACCCTGCAGGAGAGACCATATGGAGAAACCTTGAGACTTGATGGGTAGAAAGTCAGAGTGATTGAGCAGACCCCAGGCTTCTAACCATTCAAAAAAAGGCACTAGTCATTTAATAATGCCATTGTGGAACCACCATACCAGACAAGCCACCAGCTACCCCATGTGGTATGGTATTTCCTAGGTGATCCCTGCCTGAATTTCTGGCCCAAAGTTTTAACGTTAAGACTACTGTTGTTGTTTTATGTCATTATGTTGGATGTAGTTTGTCACACAGCAATAGTTAGATAGGACTTTCTAGGAGGAAAGTTGAGGGTAGGAGATCTAATCACCAAGTGTTCATGAAACTCATCTTTTACTTTCCCTCTACGTATGTCTCATCACTGAGAGAATTCTTTTTTTTTTTAAGATTTTATTTATTTATTTGACGAGACAGCCAGCAAGAGAGAGAACACAAGCAGGGGGAGTGGGAGAGGAAGAAGCAGGCTCCCAGTGGCAGAGCCTGATGTGGGGCTCGATCCCAGAACGCTGGGATCACGCCCTGAGCCAAAGGCAGATGCGTAATGACTGCGCCACCCAGGCGCCCCACTGAGAGAATTCTTATAAGGGTGAATGTATCAGATTTTGAGGTTATAGGTTTTAGACATTCATCACTGGAAGTGCCAGTTTTCTGTTGTGGAATGGGACTGCCATGATCTGAGATTCTGGCCCTGCATCCAGCTGTGAGTGTGTGTGGTAGACTATATATCTGCTGTAAGTTTAAGACATATGATAGGTTAATTAAATTACATGCCAAATCATATTTATAAATTATATGAGGACACCAACTCCTTGGTGACCTTACTCTCCTTCTAAAACAACAAAAATACAGGCAAAACAACTAAAGCTAACCATTTAAAAATACACTTGTCAATTTGCCAACACCTGAAAGTCATTTATCAAAGAGAAACTACTAAGCTTCAGTTATGTTAGGGGAGGCAAGTCTGTGAAGGTTTAACTTAGGACTATTCACATTTGTGGTGTGATAGCAAAAAGCCAGAAGCATTGCAGACAATGGAGAGATATGACCTAGTTAAAGCTTCTTTAAAAACACCATCCCTACAATATAGCCAATGTTTTGTCCAAACTTGCAGCTCCCTGGGAAATCTGTTCTCAGAGCATGTTAGCTATGTGATTTGATCCAGAGCTCAGCTCAGTGAAAGTGGGAAAGAGGAAGAAGTCTACCCCCAGGTTCTTACCAAAACAACTGTAAGTTCCAGCAACATCTCAGTTGAGGCCAACAAGAAGCTGGCTGGGAATTTAAAAGAAAATCCAACAGCACTTGAAAATCATAAGGAATTTGGAAAAGTTTCCACATATTCTAGGAGACTAAATGGCTATGAGAAAACCCAGGAAAAACCTAGGAAAGAAGTCACTGAGCAGTACTTCTGGCTGACTTTGAGGGTTTGAGTAAGCAGGAAGTGAAAGCTAAATCTGCCTTGTAAACTGTCTGTAGTGTGAAGGCTTGCCTTCTCATATAGATCCATTTGGCAAAGGTATAAATATAAAAGAAAGGCATTTAAGAAACTCTGACTAATTATTGGCTGACCATTAAATTATATCTATCCCAAGTGTGATCCCTAGGAAGACAGATTTAAAATGAAAAACAAGAACTTAAGGGAAGAAAATAAAAGCTAACAGAGGATTCAACTCAGGGGTCACAAACTGCAGAGAATACAGAATCTATAATTAGTCCAGGGAAGTTACTAAATAAATAAGCACCAATAAGAAAACAATAGCAACAACAAACACACTAGCAACAGCAAATCTTGGGGGAGAGAGGAATCTGATACCAGCATTGAAATAGCATATTATCTAAATGTCTAGTTTCCAACAAAAATTATGAGAAACGCAAGGAAACAAGAAAATATATTACATACACAGGGAAAAAACCAAATCAAACCAAAACATACAAACAAACAAAACAGAGAATGTCCTTGAGAGTATCTAGAATGTGGATTTAGTAGACAAAGTCTTTAAATCAGCAATTATAAATACAATGTATTCAAGGAACTGAAAGAAATTATGTCTAAAGACCTAAAAAAAAAAAAAAAGAGGAATGTATGACAATGATGTGTGACTAAATAGAGAACATCAATCTAGGGACAAAATTATTTTTTAAAAAATAGAAACTCTGGAATTAAAAAGTACAATAACTGAAATGAATAATCAGTAGAGGAGCTCAAGAACAGATTTGAACTTGCAGAAGGATTAGTGAGCTTTAAGAAACCAATAGATACTATCCAGGCAGAGGAGCAGGAAGAAAAAAGAATAAAGAAAAATAAACAGAGTGTCAAAGACTTGTTGGGAACTATCAAGTGTATCAATATATGTGTAATTGGAGCCCCAGAAAAGGGATAAAGAGGTAGAAAGATATTTGAATAAATAATGACCAAAAACTTCTCAAACTAATAAAAAAAATATTAATCAACATATTCAAGAAGCTCAACAAGCTTCAAGTAAATCAGAGAGATCCACACCTAAACATATCATAGACATATCATGAAATCAAAGAAAAAGAGTAAATGTTGAAAAGAACAAGAAAAAAATGACGCTTCAGACAAGGGATCTTTACAAGGACTAGAATGATTTTTTAATTAAAAACCATGGTGGGGGCACCTGGATGGCTTAGTCAGTTAAGCATCTGACTTCAGCTCAGGTTATGAGATCAGGGTCCTGGGATCAAGCCCCATGTCTGGCTCTCCACTCAGCAGGGAATCTATTTATCCCTCTCCCTCTGCTCCTCCCTCTGCTCATGCACTCTCTCTTTCAAATAAATAAATAAAATCTAAAAAAAAAAAGAAGAAGAAGAAGAAGAAGAAGAAGAAGAAACCATGCTGACCAGAAGACAGTGGAATGACATTGTCAAAGTATTGAAAGAAAACCACTGTCAATCAATATTTCTATATGTAGCTAAATTCTTCAAAATTGAATGAAAAATTATGACATTTTGCAAAAAATAAAAACAGAGAATTTATATCCCACAAAAAAAAATGGTAAGGGAAGTCCTTCAGAGTGAAATGAAAACACAATAAGTGGTAACTCAAATCCACACAAAAATTACTATTTCAAAAATATAAAAAGCACGAATAGAAGTAGTATATAGGGATTATGAACAACAGTATAAACATATTTTATTTGTAACACTTTAGTTATCCAATCTATTTTAAAAGGCAACTGCATAAAGCAATAATTATAAAATTGTTTATAGGCTTATAACATGTAAAAATGTAATTTGGATGACAATAATTGTACAAAGGAATGGGGAGGGAACTGAAACATTGGAGCAAAGTATTATAAACTACTAAAATTAAGTTAATATTAATCCTAACTGGATTGTTTTAGGTTAGGGTGCTAAGTACAATTGCTAGGGCAATCACTCACTAAGAAAATACCTAAAAATACAATAAAAGTAAAATAAAGGAATTAAAAAGGTACACTAGAAAATATCAACTTAACAAAAAAGAAACAAGGAATTAAGGAAAAAAGAAGACATAAGACATATAGAAAACATATAGCAAATGGCAGACATAAATCCTACCTTATCAGTAATGATATTAAATGAAAATATGTTCAATCAAATGTCTGAAATTGGCAGAACGGGAAAAAAAAAAGATCCAAATATAGGCAATCTGAAAAAAACAGGCTTTATACTAAAAGACACAAATAGGTTAAAAGCAACAAGATAGAAAAATATAATTTATGCAAAAGGTAGCCATAAAAGAACTGGGGTGGGATACTAATATAAGAAAATAGATTTTAAGATAAAAATTGTTACTAAAAACAAGGAAGAATATTTGATATTGTCCAGGTCAATATATGAAGGAGATATAATGATATTAAACAGAAATGTATTTAAGAACAGAGCTCCAAAATACATGAAAAAAAAAACCTAACAGGATTGAAGAAAGAAACAGACATTAAAATACAATAGTCAGAGACTTCGACACCTACGTGCAATAATGTAAAGAACAACCAGGAGAAAAGATCCTCCTTGAATAACAACTTCAGTAACACTGTAAATCAATGGGGACTAAAAGACCTCTCTGGAAAACTCTACACAACGGTAGCAGAACACATATTCTTTTCAAGACAAGACCATATGCTAGGTCATAAGACCAACCTGAGTAGATTTAAAAGGATTGAAATTGTACAAAATATGTTCTCCAACCACAGTGGAATTAAATTAGACATCAACAACAGAAGAAAATTTTGGAAATTCACAACTATGTGGAAATTAAGTAACACTCTGAAATAACCTAATAGGTTAATGAAGAAAACATAAGGGAAGTTACAAAATAATTTGAGAGGAATGAAAATGAAAACACAACATACCAAAATTTATAGGAAGCAGATAACACGGTGCTTAGAGGGAAATTTATAGCTTATTATAAATCCGTATGTGAAAAAATAAGAAAGATCTCAAATTAATAACCTAGTTCCCGATTTATGAACTACAGAATAAAGAGCAAACTGACTCAAAGCAAGCAGAATAAAAGGAATAGTAAGATTAGAGTGGAAAGAAATAAAATAAAAAAGAAAAACCAAAGAGATCAAAAGCTGTTTTTTTGAAAGGATCAAACAAAATAGATACACTTTTAGCTAGACTCGCCAAGAAAGAGAGAGAGAGAGGGAGGGAGAGAGAAAACTCAAATTACTACAATTAGGGATGAAAAAGGGATAGCACTACCAACTGTACAGTAATAAAAGTTGTAACAAGGGAATACTATGAATAGTCATATGCCATTATATTAGATAACTTCAGTGAAATGGGCAAATTTCTAGAAAAACAGAAACTAACAGAATTTACTCAAGAAGAGAAGATAATCCAAAAAGACCTACAACAGTCAACAAAATTGAAATAGTAATTTTAAAATTTCTAACAAAGAAAAGCCAGGCCTAGATGGCTTCACTGGTAAATTGTATCAAACATTTAAAGACAGATGATGACTAGTCTTTTACAAATGCTTCCAAAAAAAATTAGAAAAGGAAGTAACACTTCCTAACCCATGTTATGAGGCCAATATTTTACCAGTACCAAAACCAGAAAAAGGTAACAACAACAAAAAGAGAATCACAAACATCCTTTTTGAATACAGATTTCAAAATTCCTTAGAAAATAATAGAAAACCAAACACAGCAACATATAAAAAGGATTATACATTATGACCAATTAAGATTTATCCCAGTAATGCAAGGTTGGTTAAACATCCCAAAACAATAAATTTAATACACTATATTAATAGAATAAAGAATTTAAACCACATGATAACCTCAATAGATTTAAAAAAAAGTCATTTGATGTAATTCAATGGCCTTTGGTTGGTAAAAACACTCAACAAACTAGGAATAGAAAGAACTTCAACCTGTTACACACTATGAAAAACCCACATACTAGAGAAAGGCTGAATGCTTTCCACATATGATCAGGGATAAAATGAGAACAGCTGCGCTTGCTACTTCTTTCCAATATTGTACTAGTGGTTGTAGCCATAAAAATTAGGCAAGAAGAAAAAATAATGAACATCCACATTGGAATAAATTAGTTCAATTTGCTGCTTGTTTCAAAAGAAAAAAATCTTGAAGAAGAAGGTCAAAGTGGGAGGTTTCAGTTTTCATCTCACTACAAAGCTACAGTTGTCAAGAAAGTAGGGTACAGACTTAAAAATAGATAGATCAATGGAATAGAATTGAGAATCTACAAATAAATCTCTTTATTTATGGCTGATTGATTTTAACAAGGGTTCCAAGACAATTCATTGGAGAAAGCATATTATTTTCAACAAATGTACTGGGGAAACTGCATATCCACATGCAAAAAAATGAAGCTGGATCTCTGTCTCACACCATACACAAAAATTAACTCAAAATGGACCATAGACTGGGGTGTCTGGGTGGCTCAGTCGGTTAAGGGTCTAACTCTTGATTTTGGCTTAGGCCACGATCTCAGGTTTGTGAAATCAAGTCCTGCATCAGGCTCCATTCTGGGTGTGGAGCCTGCTTAAGAGTCTCTCTCCTTCTCCCTCTGCTCCACCCCTACCTCCCTCTCAGGAAAAAAAAAAAAAAAGATAGACCTAAATGTAAAAGCTAAAATGATGAGATTCCTATAGATAATGTAGGAATAAATTTTGTGGCCTTAGCTTAGGAAATGGTTTATTAGATATAAAACTAAAAGCAAAAATGACAAAACTTTCACTTCATACTTTTACTTAAAACCTTTGTGTGTCAAAGGATACCATCAAGAAAAGGGGAAGAATCCATGGAATGGGATAAAATATTTGCAAATCATATACCCAATAAAGCCCTTGTATCCACAATATATAAAGAAGTCTTACAATTCAACAATAAAAAGACAAATAAACCAATTTTAAAATGGACAAAGGATTTAAAAAGATATTTCCCCAAAGAATATTTATGTGTCTAATAAACATGATAAAATGTTCAACATCATTAGCCTTCAGGGAAATCCAAATTAAAACCACAGTGAGATACCACTTCATACCCACTAACATGGATTCAATTTAAAAGTAATATCAAGTGTTGGTGAAGATGAAGAAAAAGCATTGCTGGTGGGAATGTGAATGATGCAGCTACCTGAGAAAATAGTTGGTAGTTTCTCAAAATGTTAAACATGGAATTATCATGTGACCCAGAAATTCTACTCCTATTTACATACCCAAGATAAGTCAAAACATATGTCTATGCAAAACTTGTACACAAATGTTCCCAGCAGAATTATTTATAATGGCCCAAAGGTGGAAACAACCCAAATGTTCATTAACTGATGAATGGATAAACAAAACATGTATGCCCAAACAATGGAATATATTCAGAAATTTTGAAAATGAAGTACTAATACATGCAATGACATGGGTGAAACTTGAAAACGTTATGCTGAGTGATAAGAACCAGTCACAAAGGCCACATGTATGATTTCATTTATGTGTGAAATGTCCAGAATAACCAAATCCATAGTGACAGAAAGTAGATGAGTGGGTGTTGAGGGCTGGGGGGAAAAGGCGGTGGGCAGCGGGGAGTGATTGCGATGTATGTGGGGTTTCTTTTTGGCTTGTTGAAAATGTCCTAAACTTAGATTGTGGCGATGGTTGTGCAACTCTGTGAATACATTAAATGCACGGATTACATTTTCAATAGGTGAATCTCACTTTATGTAAAATAATTTTCAATAGAGCTCTAAAAAAATAACTGTATGAAAAAGATTAACTAAACCTCTGAGTAACGTTACCAGAATTCTTGAACTGATTAGTAAACTGTAACGGGCATTTTGTTGAAAAAACTCACGTATGATCACAGGAATATGGAAACATCCAATTGTATATTCAATTGCTTATCAAGATTGGCATATTTTTCCTGCAACTGAAATTGGCACCAAAAAAAATGCCCTTAAATTATTTTTCCCAAAAGTAATATTTTTTCCCACTTTGGCTTGTGTACTGAGCATCTTTCTCCCCCTGTATGTTTTGTACATTTTCTCTTCAACATCAATTGCTCCAATTCTAATACAAACCCATGTAGGCACTAGAGTGTCTCTCCTGGTTTTACTCAAGCTTTTGGCTTCCTCTGATATGGGGTAACTGGGTGATGGACATTAAGAAGGGCATGTGATGTAATGAGCACCAGGTATTATATAAGACTGATGGATCACTGACCTCTACCTCTGAAACCAATAATACATTATATGTTAATTTTTTTAAATACAGATAAATAAATAAATAAATAAATAAATAAATAAATTGTCTAGTTCCCACTATCTTCTTCTCAGACCTGTTAGCTGAAGCTGAAGTAGGATCCTTTTAGCAGTGGCAAACTAAACTAGTTAAAAAACCAAGACTTAACCCTTCACATTTTAATTCTTGATTTGATAATTTGTTCTAACAGATCGTTTTTTTTTTTAACTCCTCTTTGGCAGTTATCATTTCATCGATCCATTTCTATAGTTTCATTGATAAATGAATGAAGGGAATCAAAACTAAATGGTGACAGAGGTGTCTCAGAATGTGGAGAAGATATAGTTTTAAAAGATCTTGACGCTTTTTACCCACCCTCTTCTTTTTGCTGTGTGCTAAGCAGGAACTATGCATTTCCTAATATACATAGGAACTATGACCAGAGCTCAGATCACTTTCCTGGATAAGAATTTTATTAAACCAACAATGTCTTCTTTCTGATAGCATCAAAATGAATAAGTCACTAGATTTACAAAAATTAAAGAAATACTAATGGGGCATCATAAAAAGCCACATGACTTTAAGTTGGAATTGATTTTCCATGAATTGAGCATGTTTCTAAATGGTCATGGATGGATGCAACTCTTCCATTTTATATTGGATTATTTCAGAAACCGCAAGCCCAGAATCTGATTTAATTTGAAAGATGACAAAATTATATCCCTCTGCTGATTCTCCAGGTGTTAGAAGTAGATGAAGAGATTTTTTTTCAATTTTCCACCAGGCCTCCCTAAGTTAATTTGACAAGTGGCTTTTACAACAAGACAACATGCAATTGGAATTGCATCAAAAATAATGAAAGTGTCAGACAAATGGCAAAGCATAATTGGGGTAGCTTGTTTTCTTTTCCTTGAAATTGTAATACATTTGACAAACCAAGATGTTATGTCTACTATGAAAACATCACGAGAGCAGTTCTCTGATAGTACCAGCTAGTTGATACTAATTAATGACAACAGAAAGAATATTCTATGAAAAATTTCTTAGTAGCATAAAGGGGGACAAAATTATATGAACAAGGCTAAAATCAATGTTTTTATTTCTCTTAATAAGAAAGTGAGATTTGACTTGAGAATATCTTAAAAACAATTGAAAACATAAGGCTTCAGCTTAGCTCCATAGCACTTGACTATATGACCTTAAGCAAGTTAATTTCAATCATTTTTGCACATCTTCTTTCAATAATTTTATTTTTGTATTGTGCGTCAGGCATTTTTCCAAATCATGGTTACAGAGCATTTCTTAAGACATTCAACACCTGGTTATAGGAGCTGAAAGGTTTGAGGGGTTTTTAAAAGTTGCTATAATAGTACTAACACATTGGGGCACCTGGGTGGCGCAGTCGTTAAGCATCTGCCTTCTGCTCAGGGTATGATCCCAGTGTTCTGGGATCGAGCCCCACATCAGGCTCCTCTGCTAGGAGCCTGCTTTTTCCTCTCCCACTCCCCCTGCTTGTGTTCCCTCTCTCGCTGGCTGTCTCTCTCTGTCAAATAAATAAATAAAATCCTTTAAAAAAATAGTACTAACATGTTAAAAATAGAGACGATAATTGAATACTTTAAAGGAAAAATCATACCAGTTTATTTCTGTCTCCTGCACAAGTCTTAATGGGACCTGTCCAGGTCAATGGGGAACTGGGTTCCTTACAGTCTTTCAGGGACACATTTAAAGTCACCACCTCACCATGTCTCTATGTCATTGTTCCTGTCTACTCAGCAGAAGCTGGGCCACTGTTACAGGAAGACAATGGTCAATGACCAAGGACCACAGATGGTCAGAGACCAAGGATGGAGATACCACTGCTATTCCAGTGGCAAGATCATAGTCATATAGCCAGACCCCAAAACAAGGGAGTCTGGAAAATTTAGTCTAGCTTGTCAGCCATAACGTCCAAGAAAAATAGGAGACCAGATTTTAGTGGGGACAAGCTATCTCTGAGAAAGAAAATTCAGAAAGTGCAGTAATTGCCATATTTCTCATCTATAAAATAAAGTATCACATTTAAAATAATTTAAGTCTTTGAAAGGAAGTCTCTTTGGTACTAGGCACTCTCCACTGTACTCACTTTGCATAAGAACACGACCTTTAAAATAAAAAGATTGCAAGTTTGGAAGAGCAATACAAACACATTGAAAATATGATGCTCTACAAATTTTAAAGCAAAAAATAATTAAGATGTGGACCAAGAGATGCCCTCTGTGGCTAATTACTTTTTCTTTCTAATTATGATTGTCAATAGTCTCCAACAAATAGAAAAAGTTCACAGCATTCTAGGCACATTAGCTATCTAAAATGTACTTTCTTGGGAAATTTGAAATATTTAACCCTTGCTTGGCTAAGCTAAGTGTGCCTGTACCTTGAATAGCCCCGACTAAAGTTGTTAAGGTTTGATGTCATCTCAATGATCTTTTAAATTATTTTAAATTATCTCTAGGTCCCTTTTCTTTTAAATTATCTCTAGGTCCCTTTTCTTTCAAAGAGATTCTAAATGCAGGAGTATAGTGGTTAGATTGGCTATTTTTATTATCATTAATAATAATAAATTTTAAAAATTATCAAGAAGGACAGAGTCATCTAGGAAACATTCAAAACATATATACTTGGTTCTACACCCAGAAATACTGGTTCAAAGTTCTCTGGATAAAAAAATAAATAAATAAAAATAACAAAATAAAATTTAAAATAAATAAATAAATAAATAAAAATTTTTAAAAATTAAAAAAAAAAAAGTTCTCTGGAGGCCCCAAAGACTGCATTTCTTAGAAATTTATAAGCCTGATTGAGAATTACTATTATTATGACCTCAGGAATAGGAGAGAGTAAAGGATTACTTTTTCCCAAGTCTGAGATGTTCTAAAAGTCTTCAAAAGCTTGAAGAGAATTGGACATAGGCCATTAGAAGTGACGGTTAGAGAGAGGGAAAATGGGGCAGAGAACACCTGTCATAGGCAGGTTTAGTCTCTGTTGGAGGCCCCTCTCCTCTCACATCAGCACCTGGTACCCTTCCCCTTGGTTCCAAGTGTCTGTTTTGAATCGGGTTTGGAAAATGTCTTCTCCTGAGAATCCTTTTTACATGTTGGACTGTTTCAGCGAGCATAAAACTATTTCTCTGAAGAAAATCCCAAAGCTTCCTAGGGAAGATTTACTAACTTGGAGCAGATCTGACACCTTATTGTTGAGTTTAGTGCTACAGAAAATTGGCAAGGTGAAATAAAGGACAAAAGCCCTTTCCCATGCATCTTTTTGAGCTCTTTCAGAAGGCAGAACAGGAAAGAGAACTTGTCAGTGTCATCTGATAAACAAGTAACGGTGTCAGGGAGATATAAGGTTTATCCATCTCTATCCCCAGAGCTCGAGAGGCTATATGATTTCAACTTACCATGTGCTTTCATTTTGAACATTTTATTAATCACTCTTGATAGGAGGACATTTCATTCTTGAACCTGATTAATTAACCCGTCTTATTTTTTAGACCCCTTTTAGAAGAAGATGATGGTACAGAGAGATGTGGTGTAGTGGTTCAAAGAACTGAGAAGAATGGGGTCAGAAGGTCAGAATTCAGCTTGGCACTCTCTCCTTCCCTACCCCTCCCCACTCTCCTTTGCTCCCTGCCCTTACCCTACATCTCCTTTCCCTCTGCCTCTAAGATCTCTCAGAACATCTGTATCCTAGGCATTTTTTTTCACTGGACTGTGTTGGTACTTAATACCAGTGGGATCGTTTCTATCCAAACAGATCATTTAGCAAGACTTGCCTGTAGTGCTCAATTGCTTGAGTGGGGACAGTGCTTAATTTGCTTTCAAAAGAACCTATCCTACTGTGAATGATAATTACCATATTTACTCATATAATTTCATCCTTTAGTTTTTTACTGAAAGGGAAGATTTTATAGTTCCAATAGTGATGAATATACATGTAACACTGTTGCCCACATAGGAAAAGCCTACCTATCTTTCAGGATTTAGCTAAATGTTTGTTACTTTGTGATACCTTAAAAGACTCATTCTCTACTCTCAAGGGAAATTGGGGTTTTCCCCCCCTGTTCTGTGATATTTTGGCATTCTTTTATTATGTAACTATACTTATTTGCATGCCCGTCATCTAGTCTAGACAGAGTCATACCCAATTTTCTAAATTCAGCTAGAGGCTTGGCTTGAATTTTTTTTTTTGGACTAATTAAATGAATAACAACTGAATATACATAAAGGAGTTTTTTGGCAGGAGGGAGAAAGGAACAGTCAAAGTGTAACAACTAGAGGCTAATTTTTTCTTTTTTTCCCCTTAAACTTGGTGTAATTAAGTATGGTTATCACAACCTAGTTTTCTAAATTTCAGGGCTAAGGGATATACTAATAAATATATTCCCTATTCCATCTCTTGGGCTAGGAAAAACAAATAAAATATTGTGGATAAAGAAAATAAAACTATTCAAAGCAAAATAATTTAAAAAAACAAACAGTAGCATTCTATGTGTTCAATGTATTGCACTTTCTAATCCATTGCTTGATTTGACTTTGACAACAACCCTTTGAGGAAAGTAAATTAAGTATTATCTCACTACACTATAAAGCAGGGGGTAGGGGTATTAAGGGACTCATGCTGGCTACACAGCAAATAGTAGAACCAGAAGTAATCTAATTTCAGATTCCTAGTGTAGTGTCCATTTCACTACATCTCATCATGGATACCAAGTGTGAGGGCTTGGTTGGCATACTTAATGGAGAATAAAAGCATCTTCCATCTTTTCAATGCAGAATTTGCTTGTTTTGTTTTATTGTGATGTGTGTGTATGTGTCATAAGTGATCTGAATTTCGACTACACGCATGTAGGTTCTATTCAGTTCACAAGTTTGTAGACAGGATCTTGGTCCAAGTGAAGAGGTTTCTGTATTCTCAGTTTTCTCTTAAAGCCCAAAAGACGGAGGGTGCCTAGTTGGCCCAACAGGTTAAGCACCAGACTCTTGATTTCAGGTCAGGTCATGATGTCAGGGGTTGTGAGATTGAGCCCTGCTGAGAGAGGAGCCTGTTTGAGATTCTCTCTCTCCCTCTGCCCAGCCCCCTCGTTTGCACTTTTTCTCTCTCTAATTAAAAAAAAAAGTTCAAAAGACAGAAAGAGAACAGAATACCACTTCTTTTTTTTTTAGAGTTTTTTTTTATTTATTTCTTTGACAGAGAGAGCACAAGCAGGGGGAGCGGCAGGCAGAGGGAGAGGGAGAAGCAGGCTCCCCGCTGAGCAGGGAGCCTAATGCAGGACTCGATCCCAGGACCCTGGGATCATGACCTGAGCTGAAGGCAGATGCTTAAACAGCTGAGCCACGCAGGCATCCTTTTTTCCTTCTTTTCTTTCCATCTTTATTATTATTTTTTAAACAGTCATCAGCTTATCGTTCTTGTAGTCCCAGAGCGGGCCTCACCCAGGCATCTGGGACTGGCAAGGCTGGTGTTTGTCTCTGTCAGTTTTTACAAAGTAAGTTAAATCTAAAAACACAAGTGATGATGACACGGTGTTTTTAAAAGTTGCTCTTTTTCCAGGTTTCAAAGCTGTCTTTTAACATTTTGGAGAGTTTCACGTAATTGTCTGTTGAATTGGCTGAGATAGATTATCCTGTTGGGGCCCTTCACTCCTATCATCTACATCTTTGTGGTGTCTTATTAAGATAAATATCAAGAATAGCCTTGAAGGGGAAAATCAACAGAGAAGGTGACATCAGAGGTCAGCAGGCTCCGCTGGGGAATTGTGGAAGAGGTGAGACACCCTTGCAAAGCCATTTGCTCTAGCTCTGTTCATATTCCTTTCATGACGCAGAGTGTCTGTATGAGTAGAGGTGGTTATACTGGTGGCAGCGAGGCCACAAGAGGAGAGGGCAGCATATAAATACCAACTGTCATCATCACATGCTCATCCTCTAACCTCGGGTTTCCTTATGTTACAGCAATTCCAGTGACTTGGGGCTCAGAGCAACATAGACGCTCACTCCAATTTACCAGTCCATTGAGATGGGTTTGTACTGAAGGGAACCTGAGTTCTCGACTGGCTTCTCAAACAAAAGCATAGGTTTCCTGACATGATTCACAAAGCTCAGAACAACTGTATTGTCAGCTAGTAGTTTTTTTTTTTTTTTAAGATTTTATTTATTTATTTGACAGAGACAGCCAGCGAGAGAGGGAACACAAGCAGGGGGAGTGGGAGAGGAAGAAGCAGGCTCCCAGCGGAGGAGCCTGATGTGGGGCTCGATCCCAGATCGCCGGGATCACGCCCTGAGCCAAAGGCAGACGCTTAACGATGGCGCCACCCAGGTGCCCCTGTCAGCTAGCTTTCTGTCCACAACTTTCTGGTCATTATAGGAAATAGCTTACAAAACAGGAAATCTTTTCATGTTCCAGGTGATTTCCCAAACGTATTTGCCATGAAATGTCACCTTCTCAGGTGAGAGAAGAGAATTTATCACAATTAAGGAAAGCGTTGACATGTGGCTTTAAGTGGTTCAAGAGTTCCTTTTAACATGAGATCGCTACTCTATTTGTTACACGTGTACACGTGCATGGAAGATTTATTAGGACTGTAAACGTTACGTGTTCTTCAAGAATGATCATGTAATTTTTATTGCTTTCAGAAATGTCTGCTGCAAGAAAACTTCCTTGTCTTTGAGAAACTAATGAACCATGTTTATGATCTACAAATGTGTACTGAGTAGTGAAGTAATGACCTGCTGGGGCACTCGTTTCTACCTTGCACTGTATTACTACACAAAGGGAGCAAAACAAATCAGGATAATTATTGGGGGGAGGGCGTGATGCTTCCAAGTCTAATTTTCTCCAACTAGTTGACAAGGTATAAAGGCATTAATATCTAATTAGACCAGATTAGAAATGAACGGCAATTTAAATCCCTACACAGACTTCTTAATCTAGGATTGTTACATCAATTCCAGGAAACTTTTCTTAAGATTTTGTTTATTAATTTGAGAGAGAGAGAGAGAGAGCACAGGAGTGGGGGTGGGAGGTTAGGGACAGAGGGAGTATGAGAAGCAGACTCCCCTCTGAGCAAGGAGCCCACTGTGGGGCTGGATTCCAGGACCCTGGGATCATGACCTGAGCCAAAGGCAGACGCTTAACTGTCGGAGCTGCCCAGGCGCCCCCATTCTAGGAAAGTTTTGTAGCAGATATTGTTGCCCTCTCTAGTCATCGGCTGTAGAATGTGCTTCTTAATTGTGCTAGCTTCTGTTGATTTGGAAATGCTAATGGCATTCCGTCTTTTCTTTTGCATCTTTTGTATTTGTAAGCACATTACCATAATAGTCAAGCCCGCAAACAGGAATGGACTAAGGTATTGGTTAACAATTGTTTCCTAATAGTTTTCAAAGTACAGAGCTCCCCAGTAATGTTGAATTGGAGAAAGTATTACTCCTCCAACTGACCTCCTACAGTGGAGCGGGAGAAGGGTAGAACGTGTCTACAGGAGAACCCTTCCCTGGTGAGCTTTCTGCATGGAGACAAGAACCAGAGGAGAGTGTGAGCCACCCACAATGAACCAAGCAACTGGCTCCTTTGCTGTTCCAATGCAATGGCCCCACTTCCTTCTTAGCATTGTCCAGTGGAAGCCAATTTTTCACCTGTCTGTTCCGTGGAAAACTGAGTAATGGGGTCTGAGAGGAATAAGATATGTTCCTGCCCACATAGTTCCTTCTTAGGGAAAAGAAGACAATACTTTCATTAGTCGTTCTTCAAAGGATTAGCTTTTAAGCTTCAAGTGCTACTGTTTAAGAAATCTTAGTCCAAATACAAATAAACAGGGAAACTGAGAAATTTTCAATCGAATCATTTAGGCAAACTTTTCTGTTTGCCCTTTGAGAATTAGGAATACTCAGGTCCTGTTCCTTTAGCATGAATGAAATAGCTGTCCTTAAAATGGAGTATACTAGGGTAGCTGTTGGTAGCAGTGGGTCAGAGCAAAAAGCCTTCTCGCCTGATTTTCACAACTAAATGCAAAACTCTGCTGTTCACTGTTTACTTGAAACATATGGCTGCCAGTCAAATGCCCATATGATAGTGTGACTTTAAACAGATTTCTTTATCCAAGAGTAAAAGAAAATAATAATAAAGTAAACCAAAGTCTGAATTCCACCTTCTTAATAATAAGCAGTCAAACCTAGTGGGAATACCTTGGAATATGATTCAGGGGACCTAAGTCCTTCTCTAACTCTGTCTAAATGCCTGACCTTGAGCAAATTACTAAGGGCCTTTGCCATCATCTTAATGCACTCTAGAATAGAGATTTTAAAATGTCAGAGCCAGGAGAAACATAATATATAACCTATTCGAATCCCTTTTTCTACAAATAAAGAAGACTAGGACAAAGCGTAAGGGTCTTTCCCAAGGTCGTATCAATTAAAAGAAAAAGAAAAATAGGACCAAGGTCTTGCTTTATAATGCCTTTTCTCTTAATGCGTAGTTGCTGTGAGGACAACCTGAGAATGTGTTATGTCAAAGAATGGCATTATATAAATCTAAATGAGCATTACTAATGTTTGTCTGCATATCATTAGGGAAAATCATAAAGACTGAATTTTCTACACTAGGTTGAAATGAACCTGAGGATTTTAGTTTGCAATGAAAAGAGAATGTGTGCCCTGTAAAGATTCATTTTAGTATTTAGGGAAAAAAAAAAAAACCAACCCACTGAAATGTTTAAAACCACAATCAATAATTTCTTTCCACCCAAGATTATTAGAAAAAACTTTCTCACTTATATTTCACTCTGTTTTGTTGTATTAATTTTGGCTCCCTTGGTCTCTTGCTAGTCTATCCGGAAATACAATGAGCAAGGGAGAGCTAAAATCCAAAAATTTTTCTAAGATATAATTTAGTGATAGTAACTAGGAAGGATAAGATCAGATCCAAAATCCGTGCTTTCAAGGCTCTGGAGAAATAGCAGTGTTTAAACACACTGATGATGGTTGTCATGACTTGTATCATTGGCGCTCATAGCCCCTGGCGCACTGATAATTTGCCATGAAAAATAAAATTTTAATAGTATTTTTTTTCTGAGAACATTGGAACAATCCCCTTTAAGAGACATCAATGACAGTATTTTTTGTGATCTGCAGTCTCCTTGAGGTTGCCCTTGTGGAGGTCCTTCACGAGAAGGACCGGCTTCCGCCTCTCCTCTGAACCACGCTGACAAGGATCAGCTGCTCTCATTTAATTAAATGGCTATGACCTTTGGTAGTCCTGTTCTCTCATTCTGTCCTCTCAGCCAGCCGCAGTGCAATCCCCACTGGTTTATAAAGAGTGATCCCAGCACAGGTATTCTCAGTTGCTGGCAGGCTTTGGTTTACTTGATCAATGTCTCCAGAAGTCGTATATGGACTACATTCTGGTAAATTAAATCACATCTTAAATAAGCTAGAACTCACTTTTTCAAAAAAAATGAAATAACGAATCCCGCTCCCAACCCCCACCCATCAAAGTCCTTAATTTACTCGAATTACAACTCTAGATTTTTTTTTCTCGAGATTTTATTTATTTATTTGACAGACAGAGACAGCCAGCGAGAGAGGGAACACATGCAGGGGGAGTGGGAGAGGAAGAAGCAGGCTCCTGGCAGAGGAGCCTGATGTGGGACTCGATTCCAGAACGCTGGGATCACGCCCTGAGCCGAAGGCAGATGCTTAACGACTGCACCACCCAGGCGCCCCTACAACTCTAGATTCTTATATCAGTAGGTCTTTTTAAAAATTAGGGCAATTAATTAATATAATATAATACTATCGATAGTTCAGGACAAGGTGAAAGGTGTGAAATATTGAGAAAATACAAAGTTTGAACCCAGACTTTGGTTTTGCATTTTGTTAATGTTCGTCCCCGGTATCTGACACTGGTCCTTGACGATAGTTTATTAAATAAATGGTAATAAATGAATAAATGAATTTCCAAAAGAAATATGTGAAATTGATTTTGTGGAGGTAGGTTCTTAACCTTGAAAGTGAGAATACCATCTGATGTCATTTCATTTAAACTAATAATTGTTGTGTTACATATTGCAAATGAATTCAATTGTTTTTAAAAGTATTTTGTTTCATTTAACAGTGACAGTACTGAAAGGGTAGAGACTTTGCAGAAATATTTCATTATATTTGGCATTTATCACTTCATTGAGCAAACCTTTTGCCAGCAATTTGTTCAGTCTGAATTGTTAGCTCAGTGTTATTTAAACTTAAAGAAGTATGCAATTTTATGAGAAGTAATGAGTTTTCTGTCAATGGAAATATTAAAAAAGGTTGGTTGAGGAAATTTCTGCACATCAGGGAAGATGTTTCCCGACCAAGGGTTTGCAATCTATATTAGACTTTGGAAAGACAAGTAGGGCTTAAAAAAAAAAAAAAAAAAGAGCCCGATATTTGATTGTTTCATTTGTAATTGGGTCTTGGGCGCTAGCATTGTTTAAAAGTTCCCCCAGTGATTCTACTGTGCAGCCAGGCTTGAGAACCATTTCTCTAGATGATTTCTCTATTTCCCTCGAACCCTTAAAATTTTGCTTATTTGAGGATGATTTTTACTTTATTCTAGTTTAAGAAACACAAAACAGAGCATATATTTGAGTTTCGCAATTAAAAATATAAATCAGGATGCGATGAGTCTTCTATGACCTAAGCAACCTAAACTGAGTTTTAATGAAAAAAAAAATCTAGTCTTTGCACAAGTGTCTACTTGTGTTCCGGGCATGGTATAAGTACTTTGCATACTTTGCTTATATTAAGTCATTGAACTCTTAGAGTAACTGTATGAGGATGGAGCTATTCCCATCACCATCATCGTCATCATCTGATATCTTCAGCATCATCCACAGTACACGTAAATACAGAAATTAAGGAACACGCCCATCTGCTAATAAGTGGAAAAACTGAAACCAGGCTGTTTGGCTTAAGAGGATATATACCTAGTGAAAATATTGCACAGCGTCTCATGGTTTTAAAATAGGACCTAACACAACCTGTACACCCAAATACTTCGTCCGAGTGGCCTCCTTTAGGACATTATAAGACACTTGGGAAATACTTGATTTGTTTTGAACGAATGAGTGTAGACTTCAGCTCTGTCTGAAAGAATGAGCTTCACTCTCCAATACCAGCCAGGTATTCCATTAGAAACATATTGAAGACAGACGGAAATTCATCCTTGCTGTGAAACACTCCAGAAAATGATGTGGCACAGTATCCCTGAGGTAATATATTTTAATACCTACCCTCCTTCCTTCTGAAAGTTTCTTCTTATATTTAATCCAAATCCATCATATTCTAATTTAGGCTGTTTTATTGTGTTACATTCTTTTCTGTCTTCAGAGAAGCTAGGGGGAAAAGCATTGACCGAGTGAAGCGCTGTTTCCCTCCGCCAATAGCTGGGATATAGGCAGAGCTTTGTGCTCCCTTCCTAACAGCTAACGGAAATGCTGCCCTCGTGGCTGTCCACCCTGGAGGGTCAGGAGCATTGCGTAGGGAACTTTAAAAAATGGCCCATCCTCAGCAACCCCCCCCCAAGGTCAATTCCATGTCAGAGAATTTTTAATAAATTTGGCACTTTTACTAAATTTTAGTTTTCTTTACAGTGAGTGTTGGCCAGTCTTTAACACATTCCATAGGTCTTTGCTGACTTTGCCTTCCCATAGGGCCAGGGCAGTGAGTGAAAATGACCTCTCACCTAAACAGACCAACACAGTCCACAGTGGGCACAGGGCCAAGCCCAGCCATCGCTGCCTCACAAAACACCAGACACATGCTTTCAATTCTTTAGCTTTTGTCAGGGTGGAGGAGTTGTGTATGGCTGCAGCTAAGGATTCCTGAAACACCAGGAGAGAGGACTCGGATTCTATGTTACCTCATGTCGTACTCTCCCCGGGAAGCAGAGGCCTGTGATGGGACAGCTGAGCCATAGAAATGAGGCCCTCATCCTGGTGGCCAAAACCCAACTGGAGCCGGAGCTCTTGAAAATTAGTGCTTGTGAAAAAAAGAGTATAAACCAGGAAAATAAATCACTCCACTTCAATTTTTTTAGAGTTCCACTTCACTCACATAAATGTTTTATGTCTACCCCCGAAATGTCAGCTGAATGCAGTGCTCTCAGTGCTGGGCTCAAATGAGGCTCAGGAGAAAGCCTCTTCCAGTTTTCCGCAGTGTCCCCTAAAAATACAGATGTTTCTTATCCTTAAATAAAAAGCAGATTC
Source organism: Ursus arctos (assembly GCF_023065955.2). NCBI lineage: Eukaryota > Metazoa > Chordata > Mammalia > Carnivora > Ursidae > Ursus > Ursus arctos. Next base: position 4,100,835 of record NW_026622952.1, read on the forward strand.
TGTCCTTTGTCTTAAGAATTGCATCAAGGGATTGATTTGGAAATAAACATATTTCCAAATTGGGTATGCAAAAATGATTTGGCATGTGGTATAAAGTTAACAGGCTGGCAGGCGGCTAGATACATCATTGTTTTCTTATTTACCAAATAGCAGGATTTTTGAACACTGGAGAGTCTCTATTATATAATTGTGCAAAACAACAATAAATCCACATGTGACATAAAAAGGCCTCTTTTGAAAAGTTAAAGACAAAGTCTTGACAGGACAATAGAATCAAAGTGACTGCTGAGTTGTTTCAAACAATAGATCTGTTTGCTGTCACCGTTGACTTACATGAAAATGATTGTGAGGTGCAAAGTCACACGCAAACGAAACACCCACACCCGTTCCTGTGAGGGCAAAACAAGAGGAGAAAAGCCCACAAAGTAAACCCCACAACATCAAGGACAATAACTAGAACACCGGAACACTGCGCGGGCTCCCACTCCGGGGAAGAGAGCCAGCGGCCTCCGCGGGGCGCCCAGGTCCACCCAGCTGCGCGCGGGGCCGGAACAGGAAGAGGAGAAAGGTGTCCACTTCTAATTTTTACCTCAGGTTTTTTCATAAGAACTGCCAATTCTCTCCTTGGTGATTTATTGCTCTCACTTCAAGGGGGAAATTTAATACTTGCTTTAGGAAAATGGCATGAAAACAAAGGATACCGAGAGAGGCTCTGAACTGCTCTAGGGATGACGAAAAACATTTTCGAGGTTTCTGTGGACTGCGCTTTCATTTATTAGATAGTGACGACTTTTTATACAACCTACTTTCTGAGTTTCCAGTTTTCCTTTTCTTAAAGGAGGAACAAAGTCAGTGGGCTCTGTCATGAATTTTAGAGCCCTTCTGATAGGTAAACCAGGAGGAGAGGAGAGTATTGCCTTCCCACCTTTTGCACAAAAGGGAGCCCACTTTGGAGGTAAGGGTTACTTGTAAGGTCATGCTTTACTTTGAGCATCTCTGGAAGGGCTCCGTGTCGCCTCCCACTTTTGTTAGAGGGGCAGGCATTTGGGCCCTCGCATTCTCCTGGAAGCCGAAGCTGAAGGGTTGTGCAAACAGGATGTCCCCACGGTGGCCCCGTGCCTCTCGGGGCCCAGGCTAGCACCTCGCCAGCGTCTTCCGGTGCTCCCAGTGAGGACGGAGCTGCATATCAGCTTTGTGCACGAGGAGCTCAGGAATCCAAACTCAGGAAATTTTCATTTTCTGTGGGCAAATCGCAATCTTTCTGGGCCTCTGATTTCTCAATTTTAAAACAATGGGTGGGAATGGGTGTAAATGGAAGACTCTTTACTGAGCCTTCTACCCCTGACACTGTATGAGTAATGATTTAATGTGTCTTTTTACACAAAAACCCACACATATATGTGCACACACGTACTCACACATACACACACACACACACAGACTCACACATTTCCACAGTTTGAGGAATCATGGTGCAGAGTATTAAGAACTACAGTTTTTCATCCACAGGGTCACTGAGCTAGCTCTAGAGAGGGACATTTTCTAAATATTCATATTTGCTGCTTCTCTTTCAACGTGCTCTCTCTGGAATAGCTTCTCCTGTACCTAGCAAAAGTGAAGGCGGCAAGTGACCAACATTGTTTTCGGCCACTAACTACGGAGGGTTAGTTTTCCATATTTGATATATGTTTACATGAGACAAAGGTGGTTAACTTCTAAGTGTCCCCAGCCTCCCAACACCCCAATTTCATCCAAAGAGAGTTTAATTTTGCCGTCCTGGCTTCTTTCCATCTTCAGAAGGCCTTTCCCTTCTCTGCAGGTCTCTACCAGCCTTGAGTATTTGTGACGCAAAAATTGGGAACAGGGTTGAAAGAGCCCTGAAGACACTACAGGAAAAGGAGGAGGATTTAGGACATACCAATTGAATTACATAACTTAGAAGTGGTCCAGAGGGGCAAGCAAAGTTAGAAGCGCTGGAGTAGAGAATTGTTCCATTCAGGGCGTTTTAAGAGAGGTGCGTTTAGCAGCTGCAGAAATATAATGGAAGAGAATAGGAAGGAAGAAAGGACGGTTATCAGGTCGCCTTAAACTGTGTATGTGGATCCTCTTGGGGCTTTTCAAGAAAAGTAAGCAAAAGACTTGAACTCTTTTGTGTTTCATTGACTGTTCCATAGCTCTTAGACTAAGCCACACAGGACCAGGTGTATAAGAGTTTCCGTTCTTTTTCGTGTGGGAATGAAAAGGTAGTTCGGAAGATGAAAACTTCGTTTAGTTCACAATTTGTGCCAACATTAGTTATGATGAAAATGTAAACCCCTCATCCCCAAAGGAAAACGGAAACAACCAGCATTCATTAAATCTTGATTTCAGATAATGTTCTCGGTGCTTAAGGCATGTATTACCTTAACAGAGATGGCCCCTCTGCTTCCTCAATTGCCCTTTTTTTTCCTAGCAAAGATGATAATTATGATAGCTATAAGAAGCTACTCTGTTATTCATGCTTTTGGCGTAAATACATGACTGTCATTATGCCAATAAACAACCCAAGGCAAATGATAATGAGACCAATGCTGAACTCAATCCAATCTCACACAGTGCCTCCTGAGCTGTGAGGCTCCCACGTGTTATTTGTAATTTCAATATAATGACTAGAAAGTTATCCCCAAATTCCCGGGGTCTGATTGGGCCGGAGAGATCTCTCCTGACATAGAGGAAGGCAGTGCAATCAAGGGAAAGTGAGGAGTCCAGATCTCCATTTCAAGCCATTGTCAAATCTGCTATCCAGTTGAGGCGGAGGGTCTTCTATTTCCCTGAATTAATTATCTGTGAATGAATTCTGTGCATTCATTCCTTGGGGAAGAAAGGCTGTTATATATTAAAATATTCATTAATAAACTGATCACTTACGAAATTAGAATCTTAATCAACGATCTCTGTTCAATAAAATTGAAGAGTGAAACTACACATTTTTCAAAAAGGCAGGATTACATATAGTTAAGGAGCATGGCTTTCGATCTGCTGTAATCACAAACACAGGCACCAATGAATATGGATCTGGGAGAATTATTCCACTTGAAGACCGAGAAAATGGATGGATTAATCGGAAGAGAATCCTTTGAACATCAAAAGATGAGAGAGGCCCTTGGGAAAATGGATGAATCCATTGAATGTTTCCACAAACAGATCCATGATTCTTGTATTAAAGTTAAATCTGAAGGGATCAGTCCCGTGTCTTGCTTTCATATGATCTGTTCAAAAAGCCATGCTTAAAAAAAAAATCACATTTTGTTTATTCTAAGAATTAGAACAGAATGCAATGATATCCCAAATCTTTTCAAACATAAAATCATTTATTTTCATACTTTCGAGGTTTAATTTTTGTGTGAGAATATCTGAAATTAAGCCACGTATGTATGTGTATGCCTGTCTGTTTGCTCTGTCTGACCAATTATTCTGCGCCACCCCAGAATATTCACCACCTCTCAGATCTGATAACTGGTTATTGTGGTCAAGGTAACGGGAATGATAATTCTGAGAAAACTATCAGGGAACTGGTACCACGTCCTTTTCTTCTCACCATTTAAACTGAACCCAAATTGCTTCTGAAGGGCAGAGACTTTCAGAGCCTTGCGGCAACTTGCCCGTCAACACAGGCAGATTCTCCACCACCAGGCATTGTGCAGAGTCAGCCATTAGAGGGCGCCCGTGGTGCAGAATGCGTGGTGTCTGTAGTTTACAGACCGCTGGAGTCCTTGGCATGCAGTTTTTGTCAATTTTTGTCAGCCGTTTTCAGAAAAGGAGACAAGTTGCTTTGGATGCTGGCAGGTGATGATCATTGGTAGATGACTCTATTTTATTATGTGGAAGAACTGGGTCTATTGCTTTAAGGTAAATAAATGAGCTTGGCTCCTTTCATTAAAATTGTCCCCTTTTGCTTATCAGTGACATTAACCCCAAACCACCCTTCAGCTTTTATTTATAAGGACTACTCTTGAAGATTCCCTGCCATGGAGGTACGAGGTATGGAGGAGACGTGGAAGGCAAAGGAGGATATAAGGGATGTCCAATGAAAAAGAAACATATTCGATATTGATAACCAGGAAACTGAAGTACAATCTAGTAGAATGAGAAACTAAATATGAAGAGATTGTCACAGGACACCATCCAAGGATGTAGTGAACTCAGATGTTAAATTAGAATTACATCCCAGGGGCACCTAGGTGGCACAGCAGTTAAGCGTCTGCCTTCGGCTCAGGGCGTGATCCTGGCGTTCTGGGATCGAGCCCCACATCAGGCTCCTCCGCTAGGAGCCTGCTTCTTCCTCTCCCACTCCCCCTGCTTGTGTTCCCTCTCTCGCTGGCTGTCTCTATCTCTGTCGAATAAATTAAAAAAATCTTTAAAAAAAAAAAAAAAAAAGAATTACATCCCAGTAGGATTCAGATGGAACCAGGCCAGGGATAAGGGGGTGACATTTCTTGTCCTAGGGCTCATATAGAAATGTTCCATTTTGTTAATGTGAAGTAATGTAATTAGATGAATGTGACAGTAAGCAAGCAATGTGCATTAGCAATAGTGGATCATTCCCTCTGCAGACGGTTCAAGAAAAACTTCAGTACCAGATAGTCTGATGTATTTATAAGGGACAGCCCATTAGTTTAAACATGGGTCTGAGAAAAATGGATTGGGAGTAATGAATTGTCTTCTTCAAATTCTCCTTGTAATGCATGGCAGAGACTAAAAGAAACGACAATTGGATTATCTGTTCCACAGTTCTGTTTCTTTAATGCAGATAACTGATATTTGTAAGTAATTTGGAAATGTCACTTAAAAAAAGTAACAGCCAAGCAGAATTAAGAGCAGATAGATCAATAGATAAGCCATTAGGCTGACTATTCAAAATATCAATGTGGAATGTTACAGTCCATGTGTTTGTGAATCACTGTCCTTTTCTCCTTTAGCTCATTTTTGTAGCCCCATTGCGTGCAGCTGGTGGGAAGGGTAAGAGGCTGAGAATAAAGCCAAGGTCTCGATTGCCATACACGCAGGATGCTGAGGTTTGTAAGGCCTTGTGTTGCATTGTTTGTAGCCTCTTGACTAATCCTCTAGCCTACCCATGCCTATCAGCGGCATCTCCCTGCACACTCTGATCCCAGCAACTCCAGAATTGATTCCATCTTCAGTTCCAACTTTTTCTTGTCCATGGGAGTCTTATCTTGCTATTGGAAGTGTATACATTATTCCAGGCCCAGGGGACATACTGCATTCTGTATAAAGGTTTCCCTGATTGCCATAGTCTAAGAAACAGTTTTCTTCCTCTGAAACCATGACATTCTGTGTGTCACTTGATGAAAGTTGTCTTATTTCACTTGTGGTCGTATCTTTTCTCTTCTAGTGATTGGTTAAGTTTCTTGAGAACAGACATAGTTTTTTCTCTCTTGTATTCCCCACACTACTAATATGGTTTTTTTGGTGGAAATGAGAGACTCCAAAAGGATTTATTGACTGAGTTATTGCATTAACTATGTTAACTAATTAATTGATTATAGTACACTAAGGAACAGAGCGAACTTGGCCTGGTACTGCTTCTGCAAAAACAATTAAATGACATATTCATTTAATATGAATGAGTTTGTGTGTAAGCACCGCTCTTGAAGGCTGCCTGCCATGGAGGAGTGAACCATGGAGGAGTCATCTCATGGAAAGTGAAGGAGGCTATAAGGGTATGTCACATTAAAAGGAAACACAGTAAGTGTTGATGACCAGGAAACTAAAATGCAATCATCGATTTTATTTTTTCTCTTTCTCTTCCCCTCCTCTCCTCTTGTTTTCCTAAATTACAGTTGTACTGTGTACTTTGGACTGGGAGGTAATGTATTACTATTCTGAATGCAGCCCTCCAAGTTAGGAAAGCTATTTTATGTTCTGGACTCAGATGTCCTCTCTCTGGGGAGCAACAGAAGGAATTCTTTAGAAGGAGGGCAGTTTGTAAGGCAGAAGAATTATGACTCTGAAATAACACAAGAGGGAGCCCTTTCCAACCCAGTCAAGAGGAAAGAAATGCACCGTTGGTTTAAGAAGCCCAGGTCCCTAACCCCTAATGAGGCAGCAACTAACACTTGTACTCATGTTTTGCCTTTTTAAAATTCAAAAACATACAAAATAAAAAATTATAAGATGAAATATACTGAGTTATCAAGAAGCATGTTGAGATGGTAGCTAGTAAGAATATTTCTACTCAAGTTTTACTCTCATTTTTATACTAGAAACAACTGAATTTTATTTTGCAGTAAATATTTATATTTCTTTATATGTATATGTGTAAATTGTACACGTGGTTTAGCATATGTGTTTAGTGTTTTTTTCTGTGTTCTAAGATGTAAGGGAAAATATCCTGGCCTAGGATTCATGAGATTGAATTTAATCCCATTTTTCCCATTCTACGACTTCAGATAATTAACTACTTTCTGCTTCCATTTCTCAGTCTCTAGGATCACAAGTTTGGGTCTGATGGTTTCTAAGGTCCTCTCCAGGTTAAATAGTTTATTGGGTCTATGAAATATGATAGCTTTATTAAATGTTTGATAAATATTTGGGATACTGATATCAAATGGATATGAGCCATAGATCTCTAACTTTTAGGTCTCTTACTAAAAAGAAACAGTATAAATTGATTACAAGGAAAATACAGTGTTTTAGAAACCAGGAGGAGGTACTTAAACTTTGAGGTCAAAATATTTTTGTGAATTTTCTACACAAGCGTATTACTCATATGGTCTTGGGGTGACTCAGTTTTGGTAACCAGGTTAGTTCTATAAATACTTGAAGACATTATTCGATCTTTTTGATTAGTGTGTTGGTTTAACTGATCCAAGGAAATGGTTTTATTTATTGGGGGTGGGGGCCGGAGGTTGTGATGGTTAGTTTAGTTTTGTTTTGTTTTTCTTAAGAAGCATATTTTTAAATGTCTGTATTTAGAGGAATAAATAAAACTTCACTAGATTGAAGATACTCTTTAAAGGGCTTAGGCTTACATAATAACTATCTTAATTAGGGGGTAGACAGCATTATTGCTATCATGCTGAGCTAAACTACTTTTATCCTGCCTTCAGCCCATGGATGTAGACACCATTCTAGGTCTTAGTTTTCATTCTCTACGTCATTTGTTTGTATGGGACATTCTTCCTTCTCCTCCTACCCTCCCCATCGTGTGCTCTTTCTCTCTCGGGTTCTGGGAATCTTGCATTCCTCTATCAAGTCATAGGAATCTTTGCTAAGTAAACTGGCCTGGCTAACCCTGTGAAGAAAATTGGAGATTGTGGAAGAACAGGAATGGATTAGGGCTCCAGAAGTTATTTTCTGGGGGAAAGTAACAAAAATGCAGTGCTCTAGTGGTTTTGGGAAAAGAGATGCAAAAGAATATTCGGAGGATATCACAAGTGCAAAGCACGTTTATGTCATATAAAGGGATAAGGTACATATGGAAAATAATGTATAATCTGCAGCCGTAATGTAAAAGAGATCTGGAGCAGATGGATATTCTAAGGCTTAGGCATGAGCTTCCTTCCTCCGTTCATCCATTCTCTCAATGAATCGAGTATCTTCTATGTGTCAGGCACTGTGCTAGGCACTTGGTATCAAGGTCAAAGTAGATGTGTTCTATGGTTTCAAGACCACTGGAGTCTAGCTGTAAAGTAAACAGGTAAAAAAATAAGAATGGAAAAGAGTAAGTCTATACCAAGGAGAGTGGAGCACTATGCAGGAGTAATGGTCCTGCTTGTCTAGCACAAGGGAGCTTCACAGAGGAGGAATCAGTGGTGTTAAGTACAGGACAACTGCTAATTTCCCAGGCAGACTTAGGGAGGAAGGGCATGGCAAGAAGGAAAATTTTGCAACCGCACAGAGATAGCAATGGCACAGTGTGTTCAGGGAACTAAAGTTGTTTGGTCTTGTTGGAGACCAAAGTTCAAGGGAGGTGGCAGAAGAAGGTAAAACTGCTAAATGGGGTATGGGTCAAACCATAAGAAGCCTCATGAGCTGTGTTAAAAATGCCTGCCTGTTGATGCATTTTAGGTGGGGATAAGGATGGTAAGGTGAATATTTTAGAGAGATCACTGTAGGCGTTGTGAAAGATTGATTTGAGTGGTATAAGAATCTAGGCAAGAGTTGATGAGGATTGGTTGAGAATAAGGTTTATATCAGAGAAAGCTTCACCCTACCTGCCTTTTCTGACTTGGTTTTATACAAGTGTACTACTCCTCACAATGCCTTATGCTTATACTTGGAGTTTGAGAGTGTTTCGTAGCTTTAAAAGCTTTTCCTCGCACCTCATCTTATCTTCTGCTCTGATAGATACAGCAAAATGGCATCATTAACCTCTTTTTACATGTGGGGAAACTACATAGGGTCCATGTGAGGTTCGGATTAGAGCTTGCACTCCTGTGTCTTTCCCTCCCCTCCGCCCTTCCTTCCATTCCCTTCCTTTTCCTTCCCTTCTTTTCTTCCTTCCTTCCTTCCTTCCTTCTTCTTTCTCTCTCTGTCTTCTTCAATTCTTTAATTACAGGAAACTCTCTCCTAAGTTGTTAAAGAAACGCATTATGTAACAATGGAGCAATGCCCCGAATTCAGTCAATGTAGTTAGTAAACCAAGCAACAATTAATGTCATGTATTTTGCTGGATGAAAAATTCAGTTGCCAAACACAATGTTGCTGTTACACATTCATTACACATTCAGTTGCCAATACACAAATATGTGTGTGTGTGTGTGTGTGTGTGTGTGTGTGTATGTATGTATATAAACCCATATACATAAATGCCAAGTTGCATATAGGTTGTATGTTTCTTATAAGATGAACTTAGATGTAGATGGTCAAATTTTGTTCTTGGTTTGCTATGTACACGGGTTAGGAAAAAATTGTAAAATAAGTTCAGAGGCACTCTTAGAGTTTTTTTGTAGGTACCTTTCAAATGAGAATCATTGAACAAGAGCTGTAATGCCAACCATGTGTTTCTCTGCTGCTGGCTTACAAGGAGTACAACCAGCAGTCCTATTACCCAGAGAGAATACATTTCTTTAAAGGCCAGATTTCTCCATGAGGATTCTTTTTAGCATTTTTTTCTTAAAAAATCTGCCCAATAAGAAATGCCTTTGCTTGTGTTAGCAACTGGCTCCAATTATGAGGGGTTTTTTTTCTCTTGTTAATGGCTATAAAGAGGCAGGTTGTGGAACCGGCTGTAATTTTCACAGCTAAAAATAACTTAATCTCTCTTACCAGGTCTTCAGGCACAGAAGAAGGAAATTTTCTTCATGTAGCACTCATCCACTGAGTTCGCTTTTTACTTATCTGAAGTCATGCTCCTCGAAGGGCAATTAGTCATAAGGATTCTGGCACTGAGTGTTAGCAAAAGCTCTAATCATACATGTCAAGGAATAAAATTCTCTGGAAAAACAAGTAAGAGCCTTAAGAGTTTCCCAGATGTCTCAACAGTACCACACAATAACCAATAACCGGCACAGACGTCTTTACCCTTCTGTTTGACTAGGCTGTTGAGCCCTAGATAATGTATGTTGGAATTATCTCAGGAATGTTGCAGAGAGAAGCAAGGAGTCTTCTGGAGGCTTGCTGAGGAAATAGATCTCTCGTCCTCTCTTCATTAAAATTGTAGTCAGCTCAAAAATAGTTTATTTATCTGATTAAGGTAGACCCAGCTTAGAGACAAGTGCAGTGCTGACTTTAAAATTGTGGAAGGCATGGTTCCCCTAGTGATGACAATACATAGGTGAAGCACAGCTGTGAAGCACAAGGATAAAGATTTAGGGGAGAGGTTGTTCTTTTCCTGGCTCTTGTCCTCTGGCGTGTGCTTTAGCACCCCATGCTGTTAGGACCCATTTTACACCGGCATCAGAATTAATGGCAGTGTTCACTTGGGCTCAATTATAGAGCACTCACCTGGGAAACTGTAAGGAGCAGAACTCTAAATCTTATACTCAAATATTGAATTATCTCTAATTTATTTACTTAGGAAATTGAGAGCCCTGAGTTCCGCAATCAAATGTGTAAAGATTTATCATGAAAGGGCATTTTTTAAGAGCGCGAGGAACAAAGCTTTTAGTTTCTGCGTGGTAAAAATGGCCCTAAACAGCAGAGTTTTTAAAAGCTAAACCTAATTTGGCAAGGAGGGGTAGAGTGGCCTCTTGGTGCCAGGCACTGTGCGCACTGCGGCAAAATCGCCCGCAACTCGTACCGTCCAACGCTCTCCTGTCACCTGTCCAAGATGAAATGCAAACATAAATACCTCTTGCCCTCATAATTAGAAACAAAATGAAGTTGGTCAGACCACCATAGCATTTGTTTGTCCTCCTACTCTTCCCTTGTTCACTGAGCCTAGAAGTGATCCAGTAAGTACTTTCTCCCTGTCCATGTTTTACAGTCTTCCAATATAATGGACAATTCTGACAGCTCTTTTTGCTTCCTCCCATTTCTTTAAAGATGCAGAGTTACAGAGAACATTGAATTGAATTTTGCAGAGGATCAATAATTATAGAATCTGAAGCAGTCCATGTGTCCTCCTCTGCAAACTTTGTGATTCTAACGTCTTGAATTAAAATGTGAGACCATATAAAACATTTATCAATAGGAGATTTACCTCGGATACTCCTTAGATTTTAGAGGTGACTGATTATGTAAAATACCAAAGTGAGAAGTCAAATGTCTCAGTCATAAACAGGGGAGCCTCAGTTGACACAATATAAGCTTTCGATAGTTGCTATGTGTCTTATGTTTGTACAATAAAACTGACGTTATATATGGATGAAGGTAGCACGGTTATGTTTCTGAATCACCAGCAGGACTTCCTTGTTGCTGCCCACTATCACTCCCAGGTGTTCCAGAATCTTCAAAGGGAAGAGACGGATTAGAGGATGGGCTGAGGGAAGCCACACGGGTGATTCAGATATGAACACCTCCACCCCACCCCACTAGTCCCAAACACACACATTTTGATCGCCATTAATTTAAAACAGTGGTTCTCAGTCAAGGGTGATTTTGTCTCCCAGGGAACATTTGACAATGTCTGGAGACATATTTGATTGTCCAGTCATGGGGAAAGGGTGAGAGCGCTACTGTCATTTAGTGGACAGAGGTCAGGAAGGCTGTTAAACAGATGCTCAGAACAGACATCCACAACAAAGAATATCTAGCCAAAATGTCCATAGTTCTGAGATTGGGAAAGCCAATTTAAAGTAACTTTAGATCAAGGGTTGGTACACTATAGCCTATGGGCTAATGCTGGCCGTCTACTTGTTTTTGTAAATAAAGATTTTTAGAATTAGAACACAGCCACGCTAATTCACTTATATATTGTCTATGGCTGCTTTCATACTACAGTGATACAGCTGAGTAGTTGTAGATATTGTGTGACCTACAAAACCTAAAATATTTATTATTTATCCTTTTGCAAAAGAGCAAAACAGCATTTTGCAATATAATCATTTTAATTTTTACTTTTTCAGATAGATTTGGGTAATAATTATGTGATCATAAAAACAATAATAACATTCACTGAGGGCCCAGATGCAGGATCAGATCGAAGTTCTGTAGGACCTGAACTGTATACAATTTAGATGACCTCTTTTTAAAAAAGTACCATAGATTATGTATTTATTAATAAGAAGAAAATAAATCTCAACAAATTATTGTAGACTTACAAATCCAAGTCCTTTTCTTTTAATACATATTTAATCAGTTTTCCAGATTTGCTTGCATAAAAAAGCTTCCTGATTGTATTTTGGCTAACCCTCTCCCAAAAACACTCCACATCTCAGCCATCTACTGCCCCTAAAGGGCTAGTGCAACCCAGGGACTTCCAGCCTCTAATTAGCTTCTCTGGTATCTTCAGCTCTACACAAATGTCCCCAGCACTATGTTTTTGTTCAATAATCAAGATCAATGAGCATCAGAAGCTGGGCTTTAATTCTGGCCTTGCCATTCATTAACTATGTGACCTTGGGCAACTTAAGTGTGACCTTGGGCAAGTGAATTCATCCCTCTGTGTCTCATTTCCTTAAGTGGTTGTAATGTAAACTGTCCCTTTAAGTGACTAATCTCTATAAGCTATTGCTTAATTTTCTTTGATTTTAAAAATATGGGTGCTCTTGGATTTGTCTTAGAAAGTTTTTATTATCTGTTATATTGCCATTTTCCCCCTAGTTAAAAGAAAATTGGTGTCTTAAGACCAATATTCTTATTCAGTTCCAGCTCTATTCCAGTCCTAGACATTTAAATAGTTCTGAATTGTCTGTCTATGAATCATTACTATTCCTTAGGGTTCCTTTCTTACAATTTGTTCAAGCAAGCCTGCTTCATCAAAATGTGTTTTCCACTTTGTTGCTTATTTTTCATGTTTAGAAATATTTTTGAAGTACCCCATATAAAAGGCACAAGTAATTCAGCTATAAGAAGCCAAGAGAAATTCCTTTTCTTTCTGAAGATTTTTTTGAACGTTCTAGTGTCTATAATTCTTGCCTATTTTTTTCCAAATTATCAGTAAATTATTAACTCTATTGTTCAGGTTTCAAACATGAATAGTCTTCTTAACTGGATTTCTTCACCCAAAATACTTCTCTAGGCGCACTTTAAATCAGGATGTAATTTTAGTTTCTGTGTTCAGTTCAAGAACTAAAGAATTGCCACTTTGAGCTCACCAAGGATTCATCCTGCCTGAAGTACTACCTCTGACATGGCACTAAAGAAGTTGGGACTAGGGGAAGACATGGCATTGATGGTGGATGGGAAGGTAGGAAAAGGTGGGGACAGGAATAATAACCATCATTACTATCAACTGCCAAGTTCATGATGTGTCCAGATTTTAGATTTCATTAAACAAGATGAACTTACCATTCTTGTCACCTTTTACCACCTTATAGTCATGAGAAGTATGACTGGAAAGTACCTTAGAAATAGTGGTTTATGTGGGTAAACTTGTTGTTTAGGTGGGTAAACTAAAGTGCAGATAATTTTAGGAACAGCTGATTATAAATGGGACTAAGCCTTAGAAACAAGATTCTGAAATTCTAAGTGAAGACTCTTTTTTAAAAAATAATTTATTTTCAAAATCAAAAACACAAGAAATAAGAAGTGCTGGTGAAGATGTGCAGAAAAAGGAACTCTTGTGCACTGTTGGTAGGAATGTAAATTGGTGCAGGCACTGTGAAAAACAGTTCCTCAAAAATTCAAAAATATAAATACTATATGACCTAGTCATTCCACTACTGGGTATTTGTTTACCCAAAGAAAATGAAAACACTTAATTTGAAAAGATATATGCACCCCTGTTTATTGAAACGTTATTTATAATGTTAATATGGAAGCAACCCAAGCATATATCCATAGATGAATGAATAATGGTGTATATATATAGTAGGATATTACTCAGCCTTAAAAAAGAATAAGATCTTGCCATTTGCAACAACACTTACAGCCTATGGTGCTGAGTGAAATAAGCCAGTCAAGAAAAGACAAATACCATATGATTCCACTCATTTGTGGATTTTAACAAGTAAGACAAACAAAGAAAAAAAGAGACAAAAAAATATCAATCTCTTAAGTACAGAGAACAAACAGGTGGTTGTCAGCAGGGTGGTGGGTACGGGGATGGGTGAAATAAAGAAAGGAGATTAAGAGTACAATGATCATGATGAGCACTGAGTAATGTACAGAATTATTGAATTGTTACATTGAACACCTAAAACTAATAAAACACTGTAGGTTAATTGTACTTGAATAAAAATATAATTAGTTTTTGTTTTTAATCAAAGTAATCCAAGCACATGTAGTTGACTCTTGAACAACACAAGAGGTAGGGGTACCAACCCCCTTTGCAGTTGAAAATCTTTGTTATTATTTTGACTTCCTAAAACTTAACTACTGGTAGCCTACTGTTGATGATAACCTTACTGATAACATGCAGTTCACTAACACATATTTTGTATATTATATGTGTTATTTACTGGATTCTTGCATAAAGTAAGCTAGAGAAATGAAAATGTTATTAAGGAAATCATAAGAAAGAGAAATATGTTTACTATACTGCACTATAAAAAATCCACATACAAGTGGACCCGCACAGTTCAAACCTGTGTGCTCATGGGACAACTGTGTATACTTTGACTCCTTGCCTGGATGGACCTGCCTTTCTTCTAGCATCACACTTGACTGACAGCTTGGATGAGGTATAGAATTCTAGGTTGAACATTATCCCATTCTGAATGTTTAGGGTGCTGTTTCCTAGCTTTTGAGTAATTCACTACTCTTCTGATTAATGGTATTTGTTTTTAAACTATTTTTATTGTTCTGAAATCTTGTAAGATATCTATCCTCAATAACTTTTCATAATAATGTGAAAACTTTTTTTTTGCTATTTTAATACATTGTGTTTGATACTTGATGAATCATTTAAATTTATTCATTTATTTTTAGTTATTTTTCGGAGAAAAAGAGAGAGAGAGAGCAGTGAGTGGGGTTGAGGGAGAGAGAATCTTAAGTAGGATCCATGCCCAGCACAGAGCCCAACGAGGTGCTCCATCCTTCAACCCTGGGATCTTGACCTGAGCCAAAACCGAGTCGGATGCTTAACCAACTGAGCCACCCAGGCACCTGGAATCATTTAAATTTAGAAAATCATGTTCTTCAGTCCTAGAAAATGGTCTTAAATTATCCCTTTCATAAATTTACTCCCATCATTTTCTCCATCCTCTCTATGAAAACTTTTTTAGTCAGATAATGGACATCCTGGACTGATTTTCTATTTTTTCCTGTCATGTTTTTTTATTCTAATTTCTGAGAAATTTCCTAGAATTTATGTTTTAATTCTACCATCAGGTTCTCTCATTTTTATAATCAGGTATTTTCTTTTCAAGAGCTCTTAACTATTCTTTGATAGTTTGCTTTTTACTTAGCACCTGTTCTTATTGTATGGCTCTAGGGGTAAACAAGGAGAGGTTCACTGACATTTTAATCAAGCCTACGTATCCACCATGCTTCGTGTCATGGTGATGACAGACCTGTATCCAATCCTCAGCCATAGACAGGCATACCTCATTGTATTGCACTTTGCTGTATTGTGCTTCACAGATGTTGCATTTATTTTTCCAAATGAGAGGCTTGCAGCAACCCTGCATCCAGCATGTCAACTTGGCACCATTTTCCCAACAGAATTTGCTCACTTTGTGCCCCTGCATCACATTTTGGTAATCCTGCAATGTTTTGAACTCTTTCATTGGTATTATATTTGTTATGGTGATCTGTGACCAGTGATTATGACTTGCTAAAAGCTCAGATGGTGGTTAGCATTTTTAGTATGTACATTTTTTCTTAGATGTAATGCTGTTGCACAATTAACAGACTATAGTGCAGTGTAAATGTAACGTTTATACGTACAGGGAAATCAAAAATTAATTTGATTTGCCTTATTGCAATATTTGCTTTACTGTGGTGGTCTGGAACCAAGCCTGCAATATCTCTGAGGTGTGCCTGTACATTCAAGGGCAATAAGGCAGTAAGAGATAAAGTCCCAGGAACAAAATACATTAAAAAATCAATTTATAGAAGCAGATCTGTCAGGATGACAAGAGGATTGAGATATGTTAGCTAGGGCGGTCTTTCCCACTATCAAGATTCTGAGAAATGTTATCTTTAAGTTTGATAAGCATGGAATGTTTGAACAAATGAGTTGGGTGGCTTGAAATAATCATAATTTGATTTACTCATGAAAATATTAAAATATGTCCTAATTTCTTATTTCTGTACTCGCCCTAGCCATATTGACCTAGTTTCCTGCTCTACTGTCATGCTTGAAAACAGCTACATTGGTGGAACAGAATAGTGGGCTTTAGAATGATATGGCAAACTAGTTTAAAAAAAAAAAACTCAAATATATATATATATATATATATATATATATATATATATATATATATATATATCTATCTATCTCAAGGCCAAACCCCAGACTTGATCACATCCTTTAGTTATTGGTGCCAGTATCTATTTCAAGCACCTCCTGTGATTCCATTTACATATACCTGAAAATCCCTGACATGAATGCTCAGACTGATCTCCATGCAATGCGTGTGTCAGATACAAGACTACCTCAAAGCCAGGTCCCTAGGGAGTCGGTGTGTGTGTGTGTGTGTGTGTGTGTGTGTGTGTGTGTGTGTTTAGAGCTCTGGAGCTCCTTAACTCCAAGCTACCCATCAGACTGACTTTATCTTCAGATAGCGATGGATTTTCACGCCGTTCCTGCTGAGATGTATGATCTTGGGTAGGTTATTTAACCTCTGGGAACCTGAGAAGTGTATGAAAGGAGCAATAAGCACCAATATGTTACAAAATATGCCTATTATGTGGTAGAGTCTCAAAAAAACGTCTGGTGTCCTCCCTCTTTTGATAGCATTTTGGAGCAGGGCCCCCTGATGCGGTAGGAGACAGTAAGCCCACCGATAATGCATCTCCGGCTACTCGGTGTAATGGCTTGCCCTCTGTAGAGCGCTCGGACCTACTAAGTCCCCTCCAGGGGGTGTGGATCTTCCTTAGATTCAGTCCCAGACAGTGGCACTTCCTGATCTGACTACCTTACCCTTTTCCTGACTTTGTGACTTCCTGACCTCGTGCATCTTCAGAGGCAGCCTCTGTGAAAAGGAAATAGCGCCGGGATTTGGAGATGGCCGTGTCGTGCCCACTCCTAACTGCATAACCCGGGAGGTTGCCCAGAGGCAATTCTGGACCTCGCCATATAAAAGTTTCCTCTTGCTTAGTACATTTTCTTCATGCTACCTGTCATCTATATAACATGATCGTTAGAAATATACATTATGAGATACTTGGCTTCGTGTCTGCCTGCTCTTCTGAACTCTGAGTTCCATGTCCATTTTGCCCACCACCATATCCCCAGCACACTGTGCAGAGCTCACCACCCAGTAGACTCTCCGAACATACGTGTTGAGAATGAGGACTAAATGAATAACACAGAGATAAAACCTCTGCCTTTTCTGCTTCACATGGTCATTATACTGATCAGATAATGTACATGCAAAAGATTTGTAAGCTACATTAATACGAGTGTAAAATACCTTAATTTTGTTAACCTCTACCTCTCCACAATGCATTCACAAAAAGCATTAGGCCTATAGCAGCGCTACTCAAAGTGTGCTCCAAAAGTCAGTTAGCAACAGGTATCTGGGAATTTGTTAAAAATGCATATTTATAGGGGCGCCTGGGTGGCGCAGTCGTTAAGCATCTGCCTTCGGCTCAGGGCATGATCCCAGCATTCTGGGATCGAGCCCCGCATCAGGCTCCTCTGCTGGGAGCCTGCTTCTTCCTCTCCCACTCCCCCTGCTTGTGTTCCCTCTCTCGCTGGCTGTCTCTCTCTGTCAAATAAATAAATAAAATCTTAAAAAAAAAAAAAACTCTAAAAAAAACGCATATTTATAGAGCCTATCTAATTACTACTAAAACAGTACCCCTGAACGTAGTGCCCAGGAATCTGTGTTTTCACAAGGCTTATAGGAGGTGATTCAGACACATGCTAAAGTATTACTACCCTGGTAGTGTGTAGTAGTACTTCTTTTTTTTTTTTTAAAGATTTTATTTATTTATTTGACAGAGACAGAGACAGCCAGCGAGAGAGGGAACACAAGCAGGGGGAGTTGGAGAGGAAGAAGCAGGCTCCTAGCGGAGGAGCCTGATGTGGGGCTCGATCCCATAACGCAGGGATCACGCCCTGAGCCGAAGGCAGACGCTTAACCGCTGTGCCACCCAGGCGCCCCTGTAGTAGTACTTCTGACAAGAGTTTTTAGAATTGCATAAAGTAAGCTTAAGATTTATCTCTAAAACTCTCCTGTTACTTATCTAAACAATTCCTCTGGATCTCAGCTTCCTCCGATCATTTAGCTCTCAGAAAGGCCAAATCTTCAGAAAGACCCTCACTGGTAACATTAGTACCTTGTTTATTAGCTTCGTAGATCCTAAATTATAGTTGTTTCATTATTTTTGGTCTATCTATTTGGTTTTTTGTCCGTCTCTCCTGAAAGATAAGTGGTCCACAAGAGAGGATAGAGTTTGTCTTAACCAACATTTGTATCTATCCATGGTTTTCACGCCATGTTTGGGTGCATAATAGAGTTCAGTAAATACTTCTTTGAACAGATAGCTTTAAGAATGTATTTATTGGCAAAGAGAGTTTGTGTATTAAAGTATAGGATTCATATTGAGAGTCATGGTTTAGATCATATTAAAATTTGTGCCTGCTTCCATTTTCCTGAGAATCAGTACAGATTTGATGGATTCTTAAATTCTCCACATTTTCCTTTCTAAAAGAAGTTGAGATTCCACCCAGTGGAATGATACCCGTGCCCATCTGCCAATGTCATTCAATCATTTCTGTAGAAATTTGGAGGTATCTCAATATAGTGTTTCCAATGCAGTTAACTCTTGGTTATCTGTGGGTAAAATATTTTTCACAAACCTTGCTTTAAGTCCTTGATATAATGGTATGGATTTACTTTGTACTCCCTCAATCAGTCCAAGCAGAATTCATCCTAGCAGCGTGTCCTTTTAAACAAATAATCACCTCTCCTACAAAAAGAAATATGTGCATAATAAATAGAGCAAGTTTCTTCAGACTAGGATGAGAAGAGAGGCTGCCTTCCGACACTTCCTTTGCTGGTAATGCAGGATTCCAAGCATTTGGGCCAACCAGAAAAGACACTATCTTTCTCATTTTTCTGATTTACATCTTTCTCCAGTGCACAATGATTATATAAAACAATTAGGCTATAAATAGTCAATAAATCTACCCTCCACTTGGATTAGTTTTTTAAAACTATTCATCACTGTATTACAGATACTACAGCTCTGTTCCGTTATTCCGGGAAGTCAAGGGAAGACACTTTATATAAAACTGCATTTGGAATATTACCAAAACAAGGAGCTTTATCTTATATTTCAGAACAGTCCAATTAGGAGGACAGAAATCATTTTCTGAGAAACTTGAAAATATTGTCGTCCAAGGGAAGGAAATTGTCTTACTGAGACCTCACTTGGTGTTGGCACTTTCACGCTTGTGTGATTCCTGCAGTGGTGGTGGCCCTTCTCCTACAACCAGGATGGCTACCAAGGACCTTCTGTTTTTCGAGCTGCAGACACCACCTCCTCGTACTTAGCCTGCTTCCCTTCCCCTCTTTCTAGGCTACCCATCGCCTAATCTTTTGGGCCTGTTCTCCCCAAGATGGGCTGTGATGTGCTCACCATTTCCCAAGGCGGGCACAGAGACATTTCAGAGTGAAGGTTTTAACTGCTTCTATTTATGAGAAGAAGCAACCTAAAATATCAAAAGTACATAGAAAAGAACATGACTTCGAATTCTCAGTCCCTGGTCTGTCGTTCATATTCACTAAACCTTGCTGCTTTCTTTTTTTTTTTTTTTTTTTTTCTTTTTTTTTTAAACAGAAGATCTGAATGTCTTCCTCCAAGATGTTTCCAATTCCAGCCTAAGGAAAAAACCTGAAGATTTACCCTAATGAGTAAATCATATTTTTGACAACCTTTAGACTAGATATCATTCATCTTAATAGATCTCTGTCCCACGTAGAAATGATCCTTTTGGGGCATTTCTTCGTATGTTCTATGAAGTATATGTTATCCCAATTTTATAGGAAATGGAACAACATGGATTTTAAAAAAACTTAACTGTATCGACCAAAGTCACATATCCAGTTATCTGAAGGATTTGAACAAGGGGTGCCGTGTTGTAAAATTCCAGGGGAGAGGACTCACATCATTGTCTGCATGAAAGGTGCCCATGGAGGGGGGCAGCAGCGGCCTGCATCTCTGTGTGCTGGCCATGAGTTGACCTTGAGACTTCACCATACTGTGCTTTTTCACATTATCTTAAAGCAATGCATTCAACAAACTGGTTTATACTACAGGGATAACCACTGATGAAAATAAAATGAATGAGAGATATTTATGCATGTATGTATTTATAAATAGTAAACTATTTTTTTAGAGCAGTTTTAGGTTCACAGCAAAATTGAGTAGGAAGTACAGAGACGTGCCACATGTCCTGTTACTTCAACACTGCGCAGATTTTCACATTATCAACAGCTCTCATCAGTGGTGTATTTGTTCTAATTGATGCACTTACATGGACACATTATTTTCACCCAAAGTTCACGGTTTATATTAGGGTCACTCTTGGGTTTTGACAAATATATAATAATATGTATCCACATGGAACATAATATCACATGGAATAATTTCACTCTCCTAAAAATCTCCTGTGTCCTACCTATTCATCTCATCTCCCCCCATCCCTGGACACCACTAATCAAAACCATGGTTTTGACTTTTTCAGAATGTCATATAGTTGGAACCATATAACATATAGTCTTTTCAAATTGTCTTCTTTTCCTCAGCAATATGCATTTAAGTTTCCTCCATGTCTGTTGTGGCTTGGAAGCTAATTTTTTTAACACTAAATAATCTTCCATTTTATGGATTTACCACAGTTTACAGCAGCATTATTAAAATTCTGAAATTAAAAAAGTAAGTTTTCTTTAGAGAAATTAATTTTACTAAAAATAAATCGCTTTTAAAATTCTAGCTACTTACCATAAGATCATTAAAGTTCCTTGTTTTTGGTCCTTTGCTGAAATTATATAACAAAATAATATAGGTTTGTGTCCTCATAACATTTTTTTAACAAATTGCAGCGAAATGAAATAAATAATGGACTAAGAATCAGGAGACCTGGGATTAGTATACCCCATTCAATCCGACACTTTCTAGAGATCCAATCAATCACCTATCTGAATCAGTATTTATTAACCTGTAAAATAAGGTGGCTAAAAAATCTCTGATGTTCAGAATAGACTAGGAATCTGGTCCACAAACCTATATTTCATAATAAATGAATGTTAAATAAGTTTTCTCTGATTTGTCTAGTAATTTTAGTCCATTATTACTCTGATCTTATCTCGAAATGTTAAATTTATATGCAGGAATTAAAAAATAGTATACTATTTATATAAAAATATGCTATTTTATATACAGAAAATATACTATTTTAGTAGTATAGTATTTCTTCACTGTCAAAGGTGTCATCCCTGTCTAAATTCATTAGATGAGCAAATCCTTTTTAGCAGAGAAATTTGTTTTTTTTTAAGATTTTATTTCAGAGAAAGAGTGAGAGAGCACAAGCAGGAGGAGGGGCAGAGGGAGAGGGAGCAGCAGACTCCCCACTGAGCAGGGAGACTGCAGGGCTCAATCCCAGGACCCTGGGATCATGACCTGAGCCAAAGGCAGGTGCTTAACAGGTCCTGGGATGGAGCCCGGAGTCAGGCTCCCAGCTCAGAAGGGAGTCTGCTTCCCGCTCTGCCTCTCCCCCAGCTTGTGTTCTCTCTGTCTCTCTCCCTTAATGAATAAATAAAATCTTAAAAAAAAAAAAAAAGTAGTAATCCCAGATGATCTGAGCTCAGCGGTTCACTGGGTACACACTTGTCCCTCCTTGGAATATTTTTCAGGAGTCACAGCTCAAGTTTGGCAACTGGCCTGGGCGATGATAGCACAGTGTTAGCCTGCATAGACCCACTTTCTCTTCTCTCTATATGTCTATGTTGATTGATTGATTGATTGATTGATTGATAAATACATCCACTTTGGGGATCCATCACATCCACAGCAAATCTGCTGTCTCTACAGATAAATATTTGAAACTTTTGAGCAGCTATTTGGCAATATCATGTAGAGAGTACAAATAAAATACTAACAATTGAAACATGGATGTTTTTACTGGCAGGATAATGACCAGTCTTGTTAAAGAACCAAAGTCATGTACTCATATATATTTTTTTCTTTTAAAAAAAAGGCAGAAAATACTGTCATTTCCACTGTATTAAAAAGCAGCTAGACCATCACCGGAACACAACTCTCTGATTTTATAGGTAAGAGAACTGAGGATCTGAGAAGTAACAATCTCTTAAAGTTACATAACTACAAGAGCTACAACCCAAGTTACTGTCCCTCTGGCTGCACAGCAAACTGTATAACACGGCACAAGAGCATATACTTCGGAGCAAAACAAACCTGGGTTCAAATCCCACCCCCTGATCTAAGGCAAGTTACTTGAGCTCCTGTGCCCACCCCACATCTACAGTACATCTTTCTTCTTTGCTGCAGAATGCCATTTTGCTTAGTTCCTGGGTGGGTATTTAGGAAAAGTTTTTTTTTTCTAAAGGGGAGAAACAGTTCTTCTTCTGCTAAGCCTGGTCTCATCTGGATGTGATATCAAAACTGGAGCAACCATCCTATGATCATGAAAGGAATGAGCCCAAGATAGGATTAATACTAAGGCTCCAGAACAGAAATATGGAAAGAACCCAGATTCTTGGCACATCTTTAAGCCATTAAGTTAACCAACACTGGAGATGCCCTACCACTGAATTAACTACTATGTCAGATGGTTTTTGTTTCTGTTGTTTAAGCCATTTGGTGGTGGTGGTGAGGGGTTCTGTTTCTTCCTGTTAAAAGCATCCAGCTATATGAAACATTCAACATACCATTCTAAATGGTAAACTCTGAAGATCTAATTCCCTGCTTTATTAAATGAAGATCATAATTGCTATTATCAATGAGTTGCTACAAGAAGTTGATGAAATAATGTTTTCAAATTATTTAACATGGGGTATAAAGCAGAGTTCCATACATGGTAGCTAATATCACCCTAGACCAGTGTTCCTTTTATTACATTACCCTAGCTTCTGGGCAATTTAAACGTGTAAGCAGATGTTAAATTGGAAATTACATTTGAGGCACCAAGAAATAACAGATATGATATTCCAAGGTAAGGTAATAGACCTAGATGCAAAATCTCAGAGATTTTATGGATTTTGTTGTTGCTGTTGTTGTCACTGTTGTTTTTAAAGCAGATCCATGACTCTTGAACCATTTGCCTGCAATTACAGTAAAAAGCTTGAGGAAGGAATAATATTCAGGAGCATTTCCTTAGAGAGAGCTCTGACTCGAGTTCTCCTGGCTCCCTCAGACACAGAAACACCGCAGATGGGAGGAACATTCTCCTGCCACCTCCAGTCAAAACAGCAATTTCAAGGAAACTAGGCAGAACACTAAATATATGTGACTTGTGGGGTATAACAGTGGAGAGAGAGAGACAGAACTGAATGGTCTGAGAAATATAAAAGGTGAAATAGGAACCGGCTGCCTGCTGCTGATAGATGAAGAGAAGCTATATTGTGTTTGACCTTCTTTGGGGCAAAGGGTACAGAAGTATTTCTAGTAAACCAGATGTGCACTATCCATAAAAAAAGATTATCTGGAATTTTCCAATAGGGCCACCAGGTGGGATGATCTGGCTTCAGCAAAGAGAGGCTGAAGTGTTGCTGTCTTCCGAGAGACTAAGGAAAGAGAGAGTGACAAGCCAGAAGACTGTAAATCATCCAGGTTGAGTGTAGTCACCCAGGGATTCAGGAGAGAGAGTCTCTAAAGAAACTACAAAGACAGCTGTGCAAGAACGATGTGTGGAAACCCTTGCCGGCCACAGAGAGCATAGGGCCATCCCATTACAGCACTGCAAGAGCTCCCCAACTCCCTCGTACCCTCTCCCTCCCACCCTGCAGGCTGCTGGCCCCTTGAAGGTGGGAGAGAAAACTACTCCCAATGAAAATGGAAGCATCCACTTTTGCAGAGCTTTGTCATTCTAAGTACTGAATTGAGTCTGTTTTGTGACATAAAGAAACTCAAGGACTTTTAATTTCTTGGGGCCTATCCAAGTTTTCATCTAAGAGTACGGAAAAAACTACCGCCATGAACAGGCTTGAAGGGAAAATAAAAAAGTCAAATACAAAGTTGCTGGTATGTTTATACCCCACGAGTTTAGCTCTTCCGATGCACCAATTACACAGTTTCCTATTATACACTCATTATATGCGCTGCGCTAAGATAAGTGTTTCAGAGATGAAGAAAATCAGATACAATCACCATTTCACTAAATTGTATAGTGCTGAGGGTACAAAGAATGGCTCTTCTCTGTTATTGCATCCATTGTAACAGCACAAGGCCCTCTTTCTAAAACTTTGCAAACTATTGATAGAGTAGTAATGGGAGTCATAAAATAATTAGCAGACCTGAGTTCTAGTTAAAGTATCGATACTGAAAAGCATCAGTGAGACATGACCTAAACACCTACCTTTTCTGGTTTCTTTAGCATATCTGTAATTTGAGAGGGAATGGACTAGATAAGCCATATAATACTCTTCTAGGTTTAAAATTCTACAATCCTATAGCAGCATAATAACCAAAAATTGGAAACGACCCAAATGTCCATTAAATGATGAATGGGTAAATAAAATGTGGTATGTGGAATATTATTGGCAATGAAAGTGAATAAAGTAGAGGCATATCCTCAGAGATATTGCAGGTTTGGGTCCCGACCACCACAATAAGGCAAGTCCCCCCATAAAGCCAGTCTAATGAAGATTTCGGTTTCCAGTGCATATAAAAGTTATGTTTATACTTTACTGTAGATTATTAAGTGTGCAAAGCATTAGGTCTAATAAAACAATGTATGCACCCTTAATTAAAAAATACCTTATTGCCAAGAAATGCTACCAACCATCATCTGAGTTTCAGTGAATCATAATCACTGGTCACAGATCACCATATAAAATATAATAATAATGCAAAGTTTGAAATATGGCAGGAATTACCAAAATGTGACACAGACACGAACTGAAAAAACACTGTTGGAAAAATGGCATCGATAGATTTGTTGGATGCAGGATTGCCACAACCTTTTATTTGTAAAAAATAAATAAAAAAATAAAAAATAAATGCAATATCTGAGAAGTACAATAAAGCAGAACACAATAAAATGAGGTGTGCCTGTATGAACTTCTGACACAAAAGACCACAAATTGTATATTCCCGTCCCTATGACAGTCCAGGAGAGGGAAATCTGACACAGAAAGAGGTTGCCAAAGGGAGGGAGGGCATTGAGGTGGGAAGGGGGTGACTGGGAGAGGGGATAAGAGTTTTTTGAGAAGTAACAAGAATGTCCTAAAATTCATTGTGGTATTGGTTTTGCAACTCTAGGAATACACTGAATTTACAAATCAGTGAATTTTATGGTATGTGAATTATATGTCAATAGTGCTTGTTATTTTTTTAATCTATGGTTTCTTCTTTTTTTTTTTTTTTGAAGATTTTATTTATTTATTTGACAGAGATAGAGACAGCCAGCGAGAGAGGGAACACAAGCAGGGGGAGTGGGAGAGGAAGAAGCAGGCTCATAGCGGAGGAGCCTGATGTGGGGCTCGATCCCACAACGCCGGGATCACGCCCTGAGCCGAAGGCAGATGCTTAACCGCTGTGCCACCCAGGCGCCCCATTAATCTATGGTTTCTATGTATAAATTAGAGGAAAACAACAGAAAACACATTGAATTAAATAATTTAGTACTAGCTCAGAGGAAGCAAATGTGATAAACTTATTTTCTAATAATTTCATATCCATTAAAAGAGAAGATATCATTGTTAATATTTTTATTTGCTGCATTTTGATAATACATGTAATCTGGAATTAGGTATAATGTATCAAAGGATGAAAGGGGAAAAAACCTTTAGCTCAGAAGACTACTTTTACAATATTTCCTCTTTAACTCTTGAGTTCTGAGAGTAAAATTGTTCTCCTCATTGATTGGGTGAATAGTTAAAATATATAGTTGTCCTTAAATTTAGTTTTTTAAAATGTCTTTTAGGTTTTTCAAGGTGAAAATAATTTCACCTTAATCTTCTACTAAGGAGAAAGAAAAAGGACACATATATTGGGGTCCTAATAAACACTAAGCTCTATACCAACTAAGCTTATATATATCATCTGATTTACTCCTCACAGCCACCTTAAACAAAGGTAGAATTATACCAATATCACAGAAGAATAATCTATGCTTAGAAAGCTACATTATTTGCACAAAGGTACACAATAGCACTCAGTAGATTTGGATTTAATTCTAAGTAATTAAACTTAAAAAACAACAGAACGCAGAAATTGACTTGAGTTTCAACTATTTCTTTTTTTTTAATTTAAATTCAATTAGCCAACATATAGACCATTATTAGTTTCAGATGTAGAGGTCAATAATTCATCAGTTGTGTATAATACCCAGTGCTCATCACGTCATGTGCCCTTCTTAATGCCCATCACCAGTTACCCCATCCCCCCACTCCCTCCCCTCCAGCAACCCTCAATTTTTTTCCTAGATTTAAGAGTCTCTCATGGTTTTTCCCCCTCTCTGATGACTTCCCATTCAGTTTTCCCTCCCTTCCCCTATGATCCTCTGTACTGTTTCCTATACTCCACATATGAGTGAAACCATGTGATAATTATCTTTCTCTGAGTGACTTATTTCCATCACCATAATACCCTCCAGTTCCATCCACATTGATGTAAATGGTAAGTATTCATCTTTTCTGATGACTGAGTAATATTCCATTCCATATATATCTCACATCTTCTTTCTCTTTCTACAGTTTGGCTATTGTGGATATTGATGCTATGAATATTGGGGTTCAGTTGTCCCTTTGGATCAATACATTTTTTATCTTTGGGGTAAACACCTAGTAGTACAATTGCTGGGTCAAGAAGTAGCTCTATTTTTAACTCATTGAGAACCTCCATACCATTTTCCAGAGTGGCTGGCTGTACCAGCTTGCATTCCCAACAGTGTAGGAGGGTTCCCCTTTCTCCACATCCTCGCCAACATTTCTTGTTTCCTGACTTTTCAATTTTAGCCATTCTGACTGGTATGAGGTAGTATCTCGTTATGGTTTTGATTTGTATTTCCCTGATGCAAAGTGATGTTGAGCATTTTTTCATGTGTCTGTTGGTCATTTGTATGTCTTCTTTGGAGAACTGTCTGTTCTTGTCTATTGCCCATTTCTTTAATGAAAAATTTTTATTATATTAGTCACCATACAGTACATCCCAAGTTTTTTATGTAAAGTTCCATGATTCATTACTTGCGTAAAACACCCAGTGCACCATATTGCCCATTTCATGACTGGATTATTTGTTTTTTGGGTGTTGAGTTTGATAAATTCTTTATAGATCTTAGATACTAGCCCTTTATCTGATATGTCATTTGCAAATATCTTCTCCCATTGCATAGTTTGCCTTTTAGTTTTGTTGACTGTTTTCTTTGCTATGCAGAAGTTTTTTTCTTGATGAAGTCCCAGCAGTTAATTTTTGCTTTTGTTTCCCTTGCCTTTGGAGGTGGTTTAGCAAGAAGTTGCTGCAGCCAAGTTCAAACAGGTTGCTGCCTGTGTTCTCTTCAAGGACTGTGATGGATTCCTGTCTCACATTTAGGTCTTCCATCCATTTTGAGTTTATCTTTGTGTGTGGTGTAAGAAAATGGTCCAGTTTCATTCTTCTACATGTGGCTGTCCAATTTTCCCAGCACCATTTGTTGAAGAGACTGTCCTTTTTCCATTGGATATTCTTTTCTGCTTTGTCAAAGATTAGTTGACCATAGAGTTGAGAGACCATTTCTGAGTTCTCTATTCTATTCCATTGATATATGTGTTTGTTTTTGTGCCAGTGTCACACTGTCTTGATGATTACAGCTTTGTAATAGAGCTTGAAGTCTGGCATTGTGAAGCCACAAGCTTTGGTTTGTTTTTCAACATTCCTCTGCTATTCTGGTTCCATACAAATTTTAGGATTATTTGTTCCATTTCTGTGAAAAATGTCGATGGTATTTTTATAGGGATTGCACTGAATGTGTAGATTGCTCTGGGTAGCATAGACATTTTAACAGTATTTATTCTTCCAATCCATGAACATGGAATGTTTTTCCATTTCTTTGTGTCTTCCTCAATTTTTTTATAAGTGTTCTGCAGTTTGTAGAGTATAGATCCTTTACCTCTTCGGTTAGGTTTATTCCTGGGTATCTAATGGTTTTTGGTACAATTGTAAATGGGATTGGTTCTTTAATTTCCCGTTCTTATGTCTCATTGTTAGTGTACAGAAATGCAACTGATTTCTGTGCATTGATTTTGTATCCTGCCATGTTGCTGAATTTCTGTATGAGTTCTAGCAATTTTGGGGTGGAGTCCTTTGAGTTTTCCATATAAAGTGAGAATTTGACTGTGACGAGTGAGAATTTGACTTTTTCTTTGTCAATTTGAATGCCTTTTATTTCTTTTTGTTGTCTGATTGCTGAGGCTAGGACTTCTAGTACTATGTAGAACAACAGTGGTGAGAGTGGGCATCCATTCCTGTTTCTGACCTTAGGGGAAAAGCTTTCAGTTTTTCCCTCATTGAAAATGATATTTCTATGGGCTTTTCGTAGTTGGCTTTTATGATATTGAGGTATCGTCCCTCTATCCCTACACTGTGGAGAGTTTTTCAGGAAAGGATGCTGTATTTTGTCAAATGTTTTTTCTGCATCAATTGAGAGGATCATATGGTTCTTGTCCTTTCTTTTATTAATGTGATGTATCATGGAGTTTCAACTATTTCTGTCTTCAGCTCTGCAATGACTCTCTAAATAGCTTGTCACATTCAGTATCAACTCCCCAGCTTAGCACTTGATGTCTTTGCTAATCTGACCCTATTTCTTATTCTCTCTCAGGACATCAGTCATAAATTTTTAAGCCTATCATGATGTTTTCTTACTGTCCCTCAGCTAGAATTTCCTTTCCACTTAGGTAAGTTCTATTTTTCCTTAGTGGAAAGTGGTAGCTTGAAGTTAAGTGTATATTCTGACCTGTCTGAACATATTTGTTAATGATGGACAAGGACTTCAGGGGTGAATTTACATAAATATTTGGGGCTGGAAGAAAGGAAGAGATAGTATATGGGTCTGAGACAATATTTGCCCCCTTCTAGCCCCATGGACTGATACTGAGCTTTATGAAGCAAGGGATACAGGCAGAAGCAATAAAATCTCCTTTCTTGAGAAACCATAGCACACAAGAGCCCAAAGAGTTTACTTCAATGCCCAAATGATACATTGTTAAATCGGAATAAGTTAGATGCATGTTCATATCCTTGGGGGGGGGGGGAGGAATCTCCTGATCCTTCAAAATGTCCATCTCTCTAGATGAAAGTGTTGCTTAGTGCCAGCAGACCTCCTTGGGTCCATGTCTATGCTGGATTCGGCTTAGTTGTGGGAAGGGCAACAATGTCACTAAAAGTGATGAGTGACCACCCCTAAATGACCTCACAGGTAACCAACATCAAGAAGTACAAAACTATGGGGTGCCTGGGTGGCACAGTCAGTTAATCATCTGACTTTTGGTTTTGGCTCAGGTTGTGATCTCATGGTTGTGGGATTGAGCCTGGCACTGGACTCCATGCTCAGTGCAGAGTCTGCTTGAGATTCTTTCTCCATCTTTGCCCCCCCTCCCAATAATGCTCTCTCAATCCCTGAAATAAATAAATAAATCTTTTTAAAAAAATATATGAAACTATGGACCTGAGAAACTTCAGGGAGTACAGGTGAAACATTCTCTATTGATTCACAGAAATATTTGGATGAGATTTTGCAAGGGACTGAGTTCCTCCAATGTGAGAGGGCACAAGTCAGTCAAGATGAATTTATTATTATTAATGTGACTCATTAGCATGCATGGGTGATAGACGATAGAGGGAAATTGAATTATAATTTGAATTCTATCCACTCTACCAAATGTATCTATCGCTCTACTCCATGTTTATTTCTTCTTCACTTTGTATTGTTCTTTCTTTGTGCAATTTTTTACAGCTAAATATAAATTCATCAGGACTAGTAGTCATACATGTTTCTTTCTTGTTATTGGTCAAAATGCCTAGCATCGGGATTATTTACTCCAACTTTTCTGGTTTATGGTCACAGTTCATAGAAGTTAAGTCACTTGCCCACGTTAAATCGTATAGCTCAAGTTAGAAGGAACAGCTGAATGGTATTCAAGTCGTCCTAATTACAAATCTTTTTTTTTTTTAAATTATTCCTCTTCTCTACCTACTAACTCACTACACATCTTCCCCATAGGCAGCTGGAAGTGCTATTAAGCAGCAAAATGACCACAAGGCAGCTAGTCTAAAGCCAAAGGAAAGGTAATTAACAATGGTTAGGTTTCTACTCTGTATCAGGAACTGTTCTAAGTAATTTGCCCATTTAACTGGCTTGGTCTTTATAGTAACTTGTATAGATGTTACTATCATTATTTTATGAATCTAGGTCTGTCTGATTAAAATTCCCTGCTGAAGAAGCCACAAAACATACCACTGATGTTTAAATAATCAGGAGGTACCATGAACACACAACTTTCTTGTGCCTG
Organism: Ursus arctos; assembly: GCF_023065955.2. Lineage (NCBI taxonomy): Eukaryota > Metazoa > Chordata > Mammalia > Carnivora > Ursidae > Ursus > Ursus arctos. The sequence goes on from NW_026622952.1 coordinate 4,131,227, forward strand.
AGTTTTCAGAGATTTGTAGATATCATCAAAGAAGTTCAAGTAGCAAAAATCTGTCAGGAGTCTCTCTAAAGTGCATATTTCCCAAAGTAAACCCCGTGGCTATTAAGATTTGACCGGAGATTTTGCCAAGAGATTGGGATGAACCCAAAAGGACAGTGTGAAGAATTCTTAAATTCCTTTCACATGTGTATAGTTTCTATGTTAGCAAGGAAGCAGCTTTGATCTAACAGAGAGATAACCCAGGAAGTAATTTGGAATTCTTCTACGTATCTATATCATCCTCAGGGCAGAACATAAGGGCATGTCTATTATTTTGATTCACGTGAAAAGAGCAGCATGGGCTCTAGGCAGTGCCAGGTTCTTCGACTTCCAATTTGAACAGGGCAGGAAGTAGCTAAACATTAACAAAGTAAGCAAGCTTGTTTGCTGTATAAACTTATGGGGAAGTTTGAGGCTAACTGCAGGAATTCTGAAACTCTTGGGTTTGTACTGTGTGGTTTCCATAGCAACTAATGACAGAAAATGAGGCAAACCGGCATGACTCATATGAAATGTTTCTGTCCAGTTCTCAGAGGCCAAATTTGGTCATTGGGAGACCTTTACAGAATACAGTCATCTCTGTCTCACTCATCACACTCAAAGGGCCAAGTGTTCCTCAGTAAGAGCAGCTTTCTCCATGAGCGGCCGAGGAGGCATGTTCATTCATCTGTGGGGAACAATGGGGAGTCCCTACTAGTCACACTTGGCTACTCCCTCCACTGGTGCCGCTGTCAAAGACTGTGCACTTGTGGGTGATGGAGAACGTCAGAGTGTCCATGGGGACTGATTGGGGTCAGGGCCAGAGGGAATTGGACAGCAGTTTTTAGGGGGGGGGGGGTCAGCAGTGCTGCATGAACCAGCTTCACTTCTATTGGACCAGGGTGGCAGTGGGTGGAAGGGAGAGAATGAGGGGGCTGTTCTAGGTCTTAAAAGAAAGCCTGAAGCTTACTAACAGTCTGCAAGTCACCTCCCCACCACCCCTCTCCTACCACGGCTGTAAGTCATTTCCAAGGCTGTCCCTTTATCTTCATGCCCTGCTGACCTCTTCTGCTATATCCCAGGGACTTTTTGCACAGCTTCTCTCTTTGACAGATTCTTTTCCTGTTCTGTGCTTCTAGCCACTTCTTCCATAATTTTTATCTTTTCCACATCATTGCTTAAGGCTTCCCTTAATGCTCATTGCCACTATGATTCCCTTACCTTCTCCACTTCCGCCCTTGCTCCTTAGCCTATCCACTTTGCGCATGGCAACCACAGGGAAAAACATGGGCCCATTTTGTCATCTTCTGTGAAATACTTCACTGGCTTTGCACTGCTCTAAGACTAAAGTCCAAACTGCCGGAGCTCTACCCCAGACACCAGGCTTGTCTTCTCCACCAAGCTGCCAAACCAGCTCTCTTGTATCAGGGCCTTTGCATACCTGATGTGGGAAACAAAGACAGAAGGAAAACTATTAAATTTCCTTACTGCCTACAGCCCATTGACAAATCCTTGAAACAGGCAGAGTGACATTCCTCTAGGGACTCAAGTGCCTTGATGTTGACACTTTGCTAAGGGCAAAACACAATCTCAGCCCAACCCCCAGGATCGTGAAAGTCTACTTTAACATATAAAAATTCCTTTGGAAACTTCCTTTATCTCTACCCGCCAAGATACATGTTGGCAATCATCCTCCAAGCATATGGCCCACCAATATACATCGGAAGGGTCTCATGACTCAGGTTTTATTAGACAGTAATAAATGACCTTTTCCCAACAACAGCTAGCCCCCTCAAGATCCTGGAAACCTTGCTTCCAACAATCCTTAGGGACTTACACTCTCCCTAACCCCCTCCCAACTTGAAAGTATATAATGGGCCACTCCTCATGACCGAAGTGCAGCTCTTTTTGCCCATGGGTTCTGTCCCTGTGCTTTAATAAAATAACCTTTTTGCATCAAAGACATCTTAAGAATTCTTTCTTGGCCATCGGCTTTGAACCCTAACGTCTTTTCCTACAACAATACCTAGCCTTTCACACACCCAGGACCTCTGTCTCTTCCTCCCGTTCACCTGCCTGTGCCTGAGACATCCTTTAGATCTCACTTGGAAGTCCTTTTTCAGTAAGGCCCAATGTAAATGAGGTCTTCCCTGATACTGTCCCTCATAGCAACCTGTACTTCAGACCCATTACCATATTCTGAAATGATACATTCCTTTATATTTGTGACTCCTATTTGTTCCTGCAAACCCAACTTCATACCCATGCCTAGCCCAGTATCTGGCTACATACATGTTAGTATGTAGGAACTAGAGACACAGCACTGACATTGAATTCGATTCCTCTCACTTAAACACAGTGGGGTAGGTGTAGGAAGATGGAGTATTAATACTTCTAAGAGTGGTGCCTGGGTGGCTCAGTCGGTTAAGCATCTGTCTTCCGCTCAGGTCATCATCCCGGAGTCACAGGATCGAGTCCCGCATCAGGCTCCCCACTCAGCGAGGAGTCTGCTTCTCCCTCTGATCCTCCCCCTTCTCATGCTCTCTGTCTCCGTCTCTCTCTCTCTCAAATAAATAAATAAAAATCCTTAAAACAAAACAAAAAACACTCCTAGGTACTGCTTGTCCTCAGGTAAGATGACAAAAGCACAGGAGGCAAACTCTATCCCTTATCTCACTATATTTGGATCCTGCTGAATCACGGAAAAGGCTATTCAGAGAAGGTTTGTGATGCAAGCTCTCCATTATCTTATGCACAGAGGAAATGGCCACACTTGTTCTGGCAAAGCCTGGTTTTGAATCATTTCCTGTTCACTCTGGAGACGCCTTGAGTGCAGTACCAGACTTACTTGCGAAGGATGTCAGTCTTTAGCAGGTCAGTTTGCCTCTGTGATGTCAGTTCTGCGTTGCAGAGAGAACGTCCATAATGCAAGTCCATTTCTCAGGGAAGCCCTGGGATTTGAAGTTGGTGAGTCAGTTCGAGACTGACTCACACAGTTGGCCAAAGAGACGGTCCCTGAAAAACATTTTATATGGTGATAATCTGCCTTGATTTTTTCCAGAGCAATGGTAAGATTACAGAATAAATTCATTCAGAAGGATTTTTAATCATAATCAATGATGAAAATGGAAGTCTTTGGAAACTGAAATGCTGATTGTTTCCATTCCAATGTCTTCAGATGGGAATCAGAATAAAGGGATTAGAGCAAGAGGATTGGAAACGATTGAACAGGTTCTCCTTAGCTCATTTATTAAAGAATGAGGCTCTGAAATAGGCGAAATTCTCTCCATTATTGAATAAGGAAAATGCAGCTGAGAGGTTAAGTGACTTGACCTGTGTCACATAACGAGGGAGGGACGGCACCAGGATAGAAATGCAGAGCATGGCCTCATTCGGTGTCCAGTTCTGCTCTGAATGCAGTGCTCTCAGGGGAATCCGGACCTGCATTTAACCCAAAGAAACCGTTTGTTTACATATCCAATATAATCGAAATGTTGAGAAATAACGTGGAAATGTTTTCCTTTCTAAAATAATAAGTTAGAATAATTGGAATGAAGTGTGCCATTCTCTTTATTGCATAACAGGTTTTAGCATGAATCATTTGAAATTGACATTTTTTGTAACTCAAAGGCAGTCAAATATTGGCAATTTCAAATCGCATTTGTCTTTAATTGTCTCTGCTGACATCGCTGAAGTTTACCTCTATTTTTAGCACTCAGCACATGGCCAATTACAATGTGGAAACCCAGTAAACATTTACTGAAGGAATGAGCAAAGCTCAGTGATACTGTCTGAGATACAGACATCCTTGCCTGTTACACTTTTTACACAGAGAAATATTTTAATAAAATTGATGGTAGCTTTCTAAAGGCTTCTGGTGCAGAGGAAAGTATGGGGGCTCTGGAGTCAGGAAGACAAGTCAGACTTTCACCTCTTGGGCTCACTACAGGAGACCTTGGGCAAGTTACTTATCTGTTTTCCTGCTGAGCTCTCTTGTTTGTAAAGTGGGACCGACGATAGCTACCTACCAGGATCGCTCACTGTATCAAAAGAGATTCCATTTCTACTGAGCAGGGCCCTGTTATTCCTGACTCAGATCCCTACCCTGAAATCACCACTTAAAAATAAGTGCTACTACTTAATTCTTCAGAGAAAAACGTGGAGTCCTAACTAGTTTATTGTTTGTGACACTGGCTTTGGCTAGGCCACAGTGATTAAAATGCTTAAAGGACAATGGAATGTGTCGAATTATTTTTTAGTGATCATTCAAATAAAAATAAAGAAGGAAGCTATATTTCCCAAGTATGAATTGTACGGATACCTTAATATACTAGTAGACCCTAGTAGTGTCAACAAATTCCAGAAAGTAAAAATTCCAGTTGCTTTTGCTTTGTGGGAGATGTATCTTTGCAATAAGACATTCTATTTTAATGCTGTGAAATGGTAAACTTCCTGTGCTCTGAGTTCATTATCATTGCTCCACCCTGTGAAGATGATAATGGTCAGCAAAACAGAGCTATTTTGGTACCAAGTAAGGCTGCAAAATCTTCCTCATCAGCAAAATTGAAGGGAGAGGCAAGGAAAAAGCTTTTATGTTTGCAATTAAATGGGTCTCCTTTGATATTTAATAGTAAAAAAACAAAGCCTTTTGTTGATCTAAAACAATCTGGTATTTTAGGGGAAAAAATTCATGTGGAAAAAATGCCTTAGATTTTGTTTTGCTGCTATGTATGAAGATACACTTAGTGAAAAAAAATTAATATGTATACATTATAAGGGAAGATTTTTGGATTATTTTTGACCCTTTTTTCTTGAGTGGAAATACCCAGGATATTGTTCATTTGTTTGTTTTATTCCAAAAAAAAAAAAGATCTTAGCATAGCTTTAATTACTTCACTTTTTAGGGGTTAGCACTTGTTTTTACAAAATTGAAATTCAGAATTGAAATTTCTCTCTTCATTTAGCATTCAGCAAATATTTATTGATTATTGCTATGTGGGCAACACAGGCCTGGGCTCGGAGGACTCGGTGGCCTACAAGAAAAAAAGTGTCTTGCCCAGGTGCCTGGGTGGCTCAGTCGTTAAGTGTCTGCCATCGGCCCAGGACCTGATCCCAGGGTCCCTGCTCCGCTGGGAGCCTGTTTCTTCCTCTCCCACTCCCCCTGCTTGTGTTCCCTCTCTCGCTGGCTGTCTCTCTCTCTCTGTCAAATAAATAAATAAAATCTTAAAAAAAAAAAAGGTGTCTTGCCTTCATTAAGTTTATATTCTAGGTGTCTTCTCCCACCCTGATAACTGTAATCTGTTTTGTTGTAATTCCTGAGCAAATATTTATTAAGGCCCAATTCTGTGACAGACACCATCCTGGAGTTTGGATGAATTAGATCAAGTCTGAGTCTTTTCTTCAAGGAGGTAAGGATTAGGGAAAATTAGGGAAAACGGGGGGGGGGGGGGGGGGGGGGGGCGGGGTGCTTAAAGAGAGACACCCACCGCCAGGCAGTTCAAAGGAAACAAACACTGATGTACAAGCCTGAAGTGTAGGAACTCCCTCCATGGGGCAGAAGTTTGACTCAGCCCACAAAGGACAGGGAGGATTTGAGACCCTGGGGAATAGGGTGTTTTAGAGCTGCCACAGTCCTGCCGCTCCAGGCTGCGTTTGCACAGCAGCAGCCCTGGGAGCTTCTCCGTAATGCAGAATCCCAGGCATCCCGCTGACTTCCTAATCTCCTTCGTTTTTTTTCTTTGTTTGTTTGTTTAACATATAATGTATTATTTATTTCAGGGGTACAGGTCTGTGATTCATCAGTCTTACACAACACTCAGCGCTCACCACAAAACATACCCTCCCCAATGTCCATCACCCAGCCACCCCATCCCTCCCACCCCCTCCACTCCAGCAACCCTCAGTTTGTTTCCTGAGATTAAGTGTCTCTTATGGTTTGTCTCCCTCTCTGGTTTCATGTTGTTTCATTTTTCCTCTCTTTCCCAATGATCCCCTGCCTTGTTTCTCAAATTCCATGTATCAGTGAGATCATATAATTGTCTTTCTCTGAGTGACTTATTTCGCTTAGCACAATGCCCTCTAGTTCCATCCATGTCTTTGCAAATGGCAAGATTTCATTTTTGATGGCTGCATAATATTCCATTGTATGTATATATACCACATCTTTATCCATTCATCTGTTGATGGACATCTGGGCTTTTTCCACAGTTTGGCTATATGTACATTGCTGCTATAAACATTGGGATGCAGGTGCCCCTTCAGATCACTACATTTTTATATTTGGGGTAAATACCCACAAGTGCAATTGCTGAGTCATAGGGTAGTTTTATTTCCAACTTTTTGAGGCACCTCCATACTGTTTTCCAGAGTGGCTGCACCAGCTTGCATTCCCACCAACAGTGTAGGAGGATTCCCCTTTCTCTGCATCTTCGCCAACATCTGTTGTTTCCTGACTTGTTAATTTTAGCCATTCTGACTGGTGTGGGATGGTATCTCTTTGTGGTTTGGATTTGTATTTCCCTGATGCCGAGTGATGTTGAGCACTTTTTCATGTGTCTGTTGGCCATTTGGATGTCTTCCTTGCAGAAATGCCTGTTTATGTCTTCTGCTCATTTCTTGATTGGATTATTTGTTCCTTGGATGTTGAGTTTGATAAGTTCTTTATAGATTTTGGATACTAGCCCTTTATCTGATATGTCATTTGCAAATATCTTCTCCCATTCTGTAGGTTGTCTTTGGGTTTATTGACTGTTTCCTTTGCTGTGCAAAAGCTTTTTATCTTGATGAAGTCCCAGTAGATCATTTTTGCCCTTGCTTCCTTTGCCTTTGGCAATGTGTCCAGGAAGAAGTTGCTGCGGCCGAGGTGGAAGAGGTTGCTGCCTGTGTTCTCATCAAGGATTTTGATGGATTCCTATCTCACATTTAGGTCTTTCATCCATTTTGAGTCTATTTTTGTGTATGGTGTAAGGAAATTGTCCAGTTTCATTCTTCTGCATGTGGCTATCCAATTTTTCCAAAACCATTTGTTGAAGAGACTGTCTTTTTCCATTGGATATTCTTTCCTGCTTTGTCAAAGATTAGTTGACCATAGAGTTGAGAGACCATTTCTGAGTTCTCTATTCTATTCCATTGAACTATGTGTCTGTTTTTGTGCCAGTGTCACACTGTCTTGATGATTACAGCTTTGTAATAGAGCTTGAAGTCTGGCATTGTGATGCCACCAGCTTTGGTTTTCTTTTTTTCCTTCATTTTAACAAGATCCCAGGTGATTTGTATGCACACTAAAGTTTGCAAAGCCCTAGGCTAGAACACAGAGGATGATGAATGTGGGCCTGTCTGTAGATAATGCCTTGGGCCAGAAAGGTTGGAGCACAGAGCAGGTGTGCACAGCAGCCGGATTGGACATTGTGAGAAAAGGTTGTAGAGGAGTCAGAGCAGAAATCTCTAGTCAACCTGGGGCATGAGCAAATTCCAGCTAATTAATAGTTCCCTAGGCAGAAGCACCCACTTCCTCTTCTGAGTTATAATTGCTATTGTGTGTATTTTTCTTTTGTTGTGCTTACTGCCCTATGTTATCATTATTTGTTTATGTGCCTGTCCTCCTCTGCCCTCTCCCAGCCCCACGGCTAATACTTTAAAGATTTTATTCATTGATTTTTGAGAGAGAGAGAGAGCACGTGAGTGGGGGGGAGGGGCAGAGGCAGAGGGAGAGAGAGAATCTCAAGCAGACTCCACACTACACTTGGAGCCCATGGTGGGGCTCAATCCTACCACCCCAATATTACTACCTGAGTTAAAATCAAGAGTCAGGCTCTTAACTGATTGAGACACCCAGGCTAATATTTTAAAGCAGAACCTACTCATCTTTGTGTCCCCTGAACCACATATTCAGAAATGACTGAACTGACCTAATAAGTTTTAGCTATGCAATCATTAAGAGTGAGGCCTTAGCTTATTCCCAAATTGCGTATAGCTCAATATTGTAGTTAAACAGAGCTGTCAAACATACATTTATTTATTATTTGCTTGCTTATTTATTTGTTTACGTACTTACTCACTTACTGATACAATATTTACTGAATGTCAGGCATTTTCTACCTTCCCTTCTTTGTGCCTAAGAATTTTTCCTTTCTACTGCTTCTCAGCATCCCTGTCCCTACTCCCATCTTACTGCCCCAGACAAAGCGTGTAATTATTGATTACATCATCAGCAACATACTCTGCTTACTGAGCACCTTCTCAACAGAAAGTAAGGTTTCCACTTCCACTGACATATTAAAAACATTACTAGCAATTAATGGCACAACATGCCAATGCCCAGTGTGGTTGGGAGAATGACTAGCCATGCTTAGAATGAGTTAAAGTTTCACAAAAAGCTCCCTAAGAAATGAGTTCTAATATAGGACAGGGGAGAGTGGCATTTACACTCTCTAGGGTGAGGCTAGGGTGAGGACAGTTCACGAAGACAGTGAGTGAAAGTGTTGTGAGAGGAACGCTTTATAACAAGTTGCTGGTGGTAATTCATCTGGACAGTCATGGGTGCTGAATAAATAAATACATAGTTTTTGACTGAGTCCATATGAAGGGGATGAGGTAGATTGGTTAAGAGAGACCGAACCATAAAATGGCTTGCATGCCACGCTGATGGAGTTGAACTTGATGCTGTAGGTAGTGGGTAGACTTTGAAAATTTTGAGAAGGAAAGAGTTATGTGTATGGAGTGGCAATTTAGAATGCTAAATCTAGCTACAATGTAAAGGTCACACTGAGGGGCAAGAGCTGAAGGTACTGACCTCCTTCAACAGCAACAACGCTCTAGTGGACTGTGAAAGAGGTCCAGGCAGGGTGACTGTGGCATTGGGGGGAAATTGCTTATTAGAGAAAGAACACAGAAGATTAAGCCAATGCATCTCCAAGTCCTGTTAATAGTTCCTCCCAAAATACCTCTAAAATCCAACTACTTCTCTCCATCTCTGCTCTCATGTACACTAACCTGGACAACTACCGTAGCCCCCTAAAAAGGTGAACACTCTCAAGCTACTGCTACCCACTGGCCCCTTCCACAAAATACGGCCAGACTGACCTGGGTGGCTCAGTCGAATAAGCATCCGGCTCTTGGCTTTGGCTCAGGTCATGATCTTGGGGTCATGAGATAGAGCCCCGAGTTGGGCTCTGTGCTCAGTGCGAAGTCTGCTGGAGATTCTCTCTTCCTCTCTCTCCCTCTGCCCCTCCCACCCCACTCCCTCTTTCTCTTTCTCTTGCTTTCTCTTTCAAATAAATAAATAAATAAATAAATAAAATCTTAAAAAAAAAACCCACATGGTTTATGAATAGTGCCATTCTCCAGCTTGAAATTCTTCAGTGGCTCTATTTACATTATAACACAATGCAAAGTCTGTAACCTGGCCCCCAAATTATTCATCCCTGTTTCTGTCTCCATTTCCAGCACATGCCATTTTTCCCCTACTCGTTGGGCTCTAGCACCACCAGCTCATTCTCATTTTCTTAGACAAGCTATTCTTCTCCAAGCACAGTCTTGTCATAAACTTGTCCCATCCTTTGAAATTCTCTCTTCTTCGTCATTTGTCAGAATAACCGGTATTCATCCTGCACATTGAGGTTTATATTGCAAGTGAAACTTCTAGTCATAGTTGAAGCCTATAAAGTCAGCAGCATTTTGAAAGTCCCCCCAAATAATTAAGAAATTGAATAATGCTAACATTTCAAGAGAAGGGAATACTCTTATGTTTGGTTATGAAAATCCATCCCACATTTTTAACTTCTTTTTTTTAGTTATAGTAAAATATACATAATATGAAATTCATGATTTTAACCACTTTAAATGGTTAAAGTACAGTCACATTGTTGAGCAACCATCACCATCCTCCATCTTCAAAACTTTGTCATCTTTCTGAACTGAAACTCTGTACCCATTAGAAAATAACTGCCTCTCGCTCCCTCAACCCCAGGTTCAGTCTTCAAACTTGAGTGCTCTGAGTACCTCATATATGTGGAATCAGACAGTTCTTATCCTTTTGTGCCTGGCTTATTTCACTTAGCATAATGTCTTCAGTATTCATTCCTATTGTAGCATGGAATTCCCTTCCTTTTTAAAGCTCAACAAAATTTCACTGTATGTGTAGACCATTTTTTGTTTATCCATCCATCCATTGATGAATGGGTATTTGGGTTGTTTCCGCGTTTTGGCTATTGTGGAAAAATACTATTCTGAACATGGATCTACAAATACTTGTTAAAATCCCTGTTTTCAGTTCTTTTGGGTTTATACCCAGAAGTGGAATTGCTGGATCACGTGGTAATTCTATGCTTAATTTTCTGAGGAACTGCCATACTGTTTTCCACAATGGCTGCACCATTCCCACCAGAAACACAAAGGTACCAGTTTCTCTATATCTTCATCAACAACTTATTATTTTCTGTTTGTTTGCTTGCTTTTTAATAGTAGCCATCCTAACAGAAGTATAGTACATACTGCATTTTTTTTAAATTTATTTATTTGAGAGAGAGAGAGAGAGAGAGAGAGACAGTGTGCGGAGTTGGGGGGGGGGAATCTGCCCTTGAGCCTCTGAGCTGTGTGATGGGATCTGCCCTTGCGGATCTTGCCTTAGCAAGCAACAGGGTCTAAAACTGTCTTAGGCTTAGTTTTATTCTGGTAATTTCTTTCCAATTTCAGGTGGGTTCTAACAAAAGGTCAGAGGAACAACAGAAGCAGATGGCCTTCCTGAGGCGTATGCCAAAGGAATTCGTTGTGTGTCTTAGGGGTGACGTCTCCACCCATCACACAGCTCAGAGACTCAAGGGCAGATCCCCAACATTGTGCATGTCCCTTCCTGAGCACTCCCTGGCGCAGACTACAAGTCTGACAAGGAAAATGTGCTGTGATCATCACAAGGGGAGAAAGCAGCTGCTCTAAGGTGGAGTCTATTGTCAAGGCTCTCCTGGTAACAAAAAGAGGAAAAGGCCTATCAAAGCATTTCCTGCCCACAGGAGCCATGTGCTTCCATTAATTCTTCTCCCCAGTCAGTCTGTCTCCCTCAGGCTAATGTCTCTCAATGTCCACTATCCCAGAGAACAGAACGGACAATTTTAGCAGTTAACTTTACACCCGTTCCAAACAGTGGGGTCTTTAACGAGAAGGACTAGCTCAGATGTTCAGTGATGTGTACTTACATCATAGGGAATGAAAGAGTGTGCTTAGGGCAGCAAGGGTTTTTCAGAATTCTGCCTACCCCTGTCAACTGCTTTGGCATTGCGACGGGTATATGGAGATAATGGTGAAGTCGCTGTCCTTCCTGAACCACCAACGGGTTACAGAAAACAATGAATATTCTCTTGAGTATGACTTTGGTAAAATTCATACCTTGTGGAAGAGATTAGCTAGCCCTGAGAGTCAGTGAAAAAATATTTCTAAATGAATAATGAAGTTTTGTGAACCAAATTAACTAGCCACGGGAGTAAGTAAAAAAATATTTCTGAATAAGTGACTGAGTTTTGTGAACTAATCTGGAATTAATCTCAGAGAAGCCCGCCTGGCTTGTGATTGTTATGAATAAGATGAAGCGTAGTTTCTTATACTGCACGTCTCTTCTGGAAAGGAGAGTGCTACAAAGAAGGTGAATGGTGAGCGCTGTGTGTACAAATAAGGGAGATAGCAAGGCAGAACTTGGCAAATGTGTATCTAGCTGTTTCAGGGTGAGATCCCCTAAGTACTAATACGATAGATTGCAAAAACTAGTGGAGGATAATCAAGATTCTCTGGTCAACATCCTGCCCATCACCAGACACGTGAGTGAGGCTATCCTGCAACATCCAGCCGATGGGTGGCCTGCCAGCTAACCACAGATGTATGAGAGAACCCAACAGAGGACAGCTGAGGACAGGCCGGAAGGATCCCCAGGCTGCCCCACAGAACCATGAGCTGAACAGAGCCGTTGTCATTTTAAGTCACTAAGTACTGGGAGGGCTCGTTAGGCAGCAGAAGCTCAATGTTGCAGTGCTCAGGAGGTAAGACATGTCTGCTGTGAGGCTAGTTCTTACCGAAGCCAGAGTGAAATTGTCCTCGGACCACTGATTCTCCCTTTGCTTTCATGAATAATTTGTCCTCCTGCTTGGCAGTTAAGGTTCTACGAACGGATAAATTGGTGGTCCTCGTCTGTATTGTGGACTGCGAGTTTAATTAGGGTGAGTGAGTCTTTCTAAGTCTCTCACCCTTGGTGCCCGCGGTATCGAGTCTCCCGTCTTTCTCGGCTGAGGAGCAGAGTTTTGAGCAGTGATGTGTCCAGCATGTTCCTGCCCTGCCCAAGGACACATTTGTCTAGAATTTTTGCAAACCCATATATCGGCAACATTGAGCTCCTAAATCCAAGACGAAAAAAAGGATTTGGTTTCTTACATCAGTTTTAAAATAAGAAAAAGCTGTAAAAGAATAAAGGTTCACCGAAATAGGTGTGAAATCTCATCAATGAGATACAAGATCCCAGTCTTGACATCTTTCAAGGATGATGAGGAATCCATCTGCCAGGCTAGGTACTCATGGAAGAATCACATGCCCTTTTGATCCCATGAGAAAGGTGAAGGTGCCAATATCTTCAACATCCAAATGTGTGTAGAATAAAAAAGATAATACTAGTTCATGCCTACCCGATAGGACTATGATCAATTTAAAGTTAAAAACCAGATACTCATGGGGCGCCTGGGTGGCACAGAGGTTAAGCGTCTGCCTTCCCCTCAGGGCGTGATCCCGGCGTTACGGGATCGAGCCTCACATCAGGCTCCTCCACTATGAGCCTGCTTCTTCCTCTCCCACTCCCCCTGCTTGTGTTCCCTCTCTCGTTGGCTGTCTCTATCTCTGTCAAATAAATAAATAAAATCTTTAAAAAAAAAACAAAAAAAAAAAACCCAGATACTCAGATTGTTATTTTGCTATATATTATCCCACATTTACTTGGCTGACTTATTTTATTTTATTTTATTTTATTTTATTTTTAATTTTTTTTTTTTTTTTAGATTTTATTTATTTATTCGACAGAGAGAGACAGCCAGCGAGAGAGGGAACACAAGCAGGGGGAGTGGGAGAGGAAGAAGCGGCTCATAGCAGAAGAGCCTGATGTGGGACTCGATCCCGTATGCCGGGATCACGCCCTGAGCTGAAGGCAGACAATCAACCGCTGTGCCACCCAGGCGCCCCTTGGCTGACTTATTTTAGTCAATTTATTTTATTAAATGATTGTTTATTGTCACATTAATATGATCCTAATTATATATATATATATATATATATATATATATATCTCTGTGTGTGTGTGTGTGTGTATGTATATGTATATATCCCAATTGAAATTAGAGAATAGTCATGGCATTTGGTTCCTAAAAATATGTTGCAGGCTTTATTCCACAAAGGCTTCCACACTACTCATGCACAGATTCTGGAACTCTCTAAGTCTGTTCTATTCATTCTGAAATCCTTGCTATGTAAGGTAAGATATATAGAATTGCTTTTGTGCCCAGCTCAGTCTGTGTTCAGTCTATTTATCATGTGGGACTTTTTAACCTTCCTAGTATCATCCCCTCCCTAATTCACACTCACCCAAAGGAATGCCAGAGTTGTGGCAGTGACTGGTTAGACCAGGACTCTGAAGCTAGAAGGAGAATGGAGGAAAACTGACCCCTAACTAGAGATACAAAATTATGTCAAGAACAACAGAACCAGACATGATCAGCAAACTCAGTTCACAGATGTTCAGAGAACTTGTTCACTTCCACTGAACATTTTGAAGCCATTCATGTATAATGAAAAGCAAACAACATGCTTAGTGGCAGAAATGCACCAGGGCAGAACGCCTTCCCAGCATCTCTCTTAACATGAGCTATGGCTCATGCCACGGTTCAGTTACTTAACACGAACGGGCCTCTGTTGACTGCTGTTCTTGGAGATGCTAAGGAGACAAAATGGATGCAGATGATTGCATGTTCATTTCATAGACTAATAAGTTGATACATCAAACAAACATGTTATGTTTACGTGACGTGTGTTTGTTCATTCAACAAACATTTATTAAGTATCTACCTCATGTTAGGCTCTGTGGTAGATGCTTCGTAATATTCAACCATAAGCAAAGCACCATCTCTGTCCCCAAGGATCTTACCCTTGTAGGTACTTAACTTCTGGCCATTTTAACATACATTCTCTTATCTTGTGCTTACAACAATCAAGAGAAATAAGTATGGGGGTGTTATGAGTTGAATTGTGTTCCCTCTCTATTCATATGTTAAAATTCTAACACGCAGAACCTTAGAATGTGACTGTTTGGAGACGTGGCCTTCAAAGAGGTGATTAAGTGAAGAAAAGGCCTTTAGGGTGGGCCCTGATCCAATATGAGTGCTGCTCTTAGAAAAAGAGAAGAACAAGTCACGGGGACAGAAGCTCATGTGATGACACAGAGAAAAGATGGCCATCTACAAGGCAAGGACAGAAACCTCAGAAGAAACCAACCCTGCTGCCACTTGAACTTGAATTTGTAGCTTCTAGAAATGTGAAGGAAGAAATGTTCTGTTGTTTAAGCTACCCAGTCTGTGGTACTTTGTATGACAGCCCATGTGGACTGATACAGGAAGGAGGTATTATCCTTGTTTTACAGATGAAAAAGTAAGGCTGAGAGAGAGTAGATAATTTACTCAAAATTTACACCTAATTAGTAAATGGCAGAGGCAGAATTTTCTAATCCAGCTCTTCTTATCCCCTGCGTGTGGCTGTTTGTCTTTCTATTGTCTGTTGCACTGCACCTCGAACAATCTAGCCATCTGACCACCAAGACCAGGAAAAGTTGGGAGTAGCTGTTTCTCTTAGAGCACCACCACCTCTGGTCATTTTCTCCTTTACTAATTTCAGATGTCCCTTATCCTGGGTTTCAATCTTCCTGTTCTTCTGCCTACCCACCCCTTAAAATTAAAACCACATTTTCTCAGTGGAGGATCATTGCTGTTAGGAAGGAGGTGTTTTATTAAATGCTAGTATGCTAAGTTATAAGATTGTTAGTGATGAGTGGTACACATTTTTTTTAAGACTAACTTTAAAAGAATTTCTTGTCTAGACGGAGAAATGAATTCTCTAGGATAGCAGGCATGTGGTAAATATAGTTAGCGGGGAGAAAGTCCTTCTATTCATTTGAAGAATGTATTGTTATTGCTAAGATCATGTGCCTTACGGAAGTTGAGCTAATGGTGATTGGGGGATTTCTTAGAATTTATGAGCATAGGGAAAATAATGGTATTTGATTAGATGAGAGATAATAGAAATAACAAATTACAGGATAAGGCGCTGGTAACATCTTGGGTCAACAGTTTGTTTAGCCAAAAATGTATTGAAGGCTACAGTGTGCCTGGGGAGACACGGATGATTTAAAATGAGCCACGTGCTCATACTGCACACAGTTGGTGACTTTAATCTAGGTCAGTGGTTCTCAAACTGACTTTGCAGCAAAATCACCTAGGGAGTGTTTTAAGAACAGAAATAGCAGGTGACCAGCCCCAGAAATTCTGAGTCATTAAATCCAGGGGCCTGGATTTTAAAATGTTCCCCAAGAGATTCTGATAACAGTAGGTTTGCAAACAACTGCACTGCGGAGGTATTCCACATTTATCAGTCAGGAAAGATGCTCTTAAATAGCCCTTCTATGTACTGTGGCTCCCATGGGCTTTCTGGGATCAGTGGGATTCTCCCAAATCTTTCTGATGATAAAACCTGGGCATAAATAATAAATATGGACAAATTGCAGGAGAATAAGAAGAGAAGGTAGTGAGAGGAAGCAGAAGATTTTCTCCTGGTAAAACTTAGAAGTATCAAAGTAGACAAATATCAGACTGAAATCTAAGGAAAGAAATCACAGAAAAATCATCTATACGCACTGCAAGAGAAAATTCAAGAGAAATTATACTCTCCTTAACATAAGTCCTTACTTGGTCATGATTTTTCAATCAAGGATAGAATTAATATAGCAGGAAAACTCTAACTAATGCCAAAAATCAAATCATTTTTAAGTCTTCCATTACAATTGCCATCAACAGAAGATCTCACTGTAACATAAGAAGTGGTCCCCCACACCTGCTGTTCTTCACAGTTAACCGTGGAACTTCCTAAGACCACCCATCACCAGGCCCCATGCCCAGAGAGGTTGGAACCAGAAATCTGTATTTTTAAAATACTACCTTGAACTTGAACTTGTAGCTTATGATTCTTACCTACAGCCGAGATTGTCTCCGTGGCTCCATCATTGCATGGATGTTGGAGTGTCTAACTATTACCAGCTGACCCCGGGTTGGGCTCCCCCAAACAGAAAAGACGTAGGCTCTTCAAAAACATAGAAGGATCCACAGAAATTTATTTTCCGCACATTCTGCCTTCAGCAACCATGATTAATGATCAACACTTTTTAATTACACTTTCGTTTTATTTAAGAGAAATTCCTGCTGCAGGTGGAATACCACCTGATTCAGTAAGCAGTCCTACCGTGCATGGTGGTAGAGTTATTAGCTCCCATTTATGTCGAATCTGAGATCTAGAAGAGGTCACAGACATGGGCCAGTCGGATCTAAGTTTTTTCCCCCCTTACAGATGAAATCTGGAGATAAGAAAGAAATTGGCTTAAGGCACAGTTGGGAAAAACCCCAGAACTCCTGCCTCAATCTGGTGGTATTTGCTCAACACCAGGCTGCTGCTGTCCACAGATGAGGGCATAGAGGCTCAAGAGCACAAACTTCATGCTCTCTTAGGACTGTAAGTGGTGTATGTATGTGCGTGTGTATGTGTGTGCACGCATGTGTGTGTATGTATGCGTGTATGTGCATATATGTGTGTGCTGTGTAAATGTGTATGCGTATATGTCAATGTGTGTATATGTGTGAATGTGCATACGTGTGTGTTCATGTGTGTGTATGTGTCTATGTAAGCATGTGTGTGTTTGTGTGTGTGTACACATGCACCCAGGGAGCCAGTGTGTGTAAGGGGGGGACGGAGGAAGAAGGTGGCTACAACAAAACTCTTCTGACTACTCAACAAAAGTGTTCCTGATTTTTTTTGAACCATTGCTAACCCATATTGGAAGAGGATGTTTATTTCTAAAATTCTCTTGGACAGTTTTGCTAACCTTGGGTGCATACATTAAAATAGAACACATTTGTGCATGTCTGTAATAATCACTTAAAATATCTGGAAACTTTGTAGAAAAGTTATTTAAGTGAAGAGAGAGCTTAGTAGCCATTTCTTTATATCTGTTAAATAATAAGACTTTATAATGTCCAACACGGTTATAATTTCATAAAAATGTAATAGTGAATATACTAGTTGGGGTTTCCCCAGATCTGGTCTCACAACCCTTTTCCTCATTACCCTTTCCATTTCACCCTCAGTTTCCACACAGCTATGCATTGATTATTAAGCGGCAAACGTCCCTTGTGACTTTTCACCTCAGTAGACCAATGGTGAAGCAACAGAGTTCTGGAAGAATCACTGTAGAATCTACCCATGTTTTCAGCTGCTAGACAGTGAGTGCATTATATATTTTTTTTCTTCCCTTCCCTTCCCTTCCCTTCCCTTCCCTTCCCTTCCCTTCCCTTCCCTTCCCCTCCCCTCCCATCCCCTTCCCTCTCCTCTCTTCCTTTCCTTTCCTTTCCTTTCCTTTCCTTTCCTTTCCTTTCCTTCCTTTCCTTTCTTTCTTTTTTTTTTTTTTTTTGTTGTTGTTCTAAATTGTTTATTAGGTCAGGATTTTGCAAACATTACTTACATTAGCAGTAATATAAAGATGGAGCCAGAGAGTATTGTGTCTTCTCCATGCCCCACAGTGAGAACCACCAATAGCGTGGTGGAATTTGTGACCCTTTCCAGGGCCATGGCTCTTGCCACCTGCAGGTGTTAACCCTCGCATCTCCGTGTGCTGGTGGACTGGTTTGGTGATCCACTGGGTGTCCAAATTTCATCTGATAGCTTTATGGAATGGATCAATGAGGTTAACCTCAACGAATTTGTACATGGAATCTTTACCAACCCAGTAAGAATTCAGGACTCTTGGGGCGCTTCGGTGGCTCAGCCATTAAGCATCTACCTTCGGCTCAGGTCATGATCCCAGGATCCTGGAATCGAGCCCCACATCGGGATCCCTGCTCGGTGGGAAGCCTGCTTCTCCCTCTCACACTCCCCTTGCTTGTGTTCCCTTTCTCGCGGTCTCTCTCTGTCAAATAAATAAATAAAATCTTAAAAAAAAAAAAGAATTCAGGACTCGCAGAGCCCCACAGTGGCGTCCAGCTCGCTCCTCTGCAACAGACTGAAGGCTTGAGGCAAACTCTAGCTGGCAAACACCATGACGGGCAGACTTGCTATAGGTCACAACCTTAGGAGCTGGGCATTTGAGGCCATCACGTACCACACAAGTCTGATTGCCTCTTCCTCCATAGCTCCTGGATGTGCTTGTAAGCACCCATGTTTGCTTACCTTTGAGCTGATGGCTACAGCCAGACAGAAAGGAATGTATTATTTTTTCAAAATATTAATCATATCTTTTCCTAGGGTCTGATACACAGTAGTTAGGCAGTAAGTGTCACTCTTCTATTAAAGTCCTTAATGATTCTCTATTACCTTCAGACTAAAATTAATACTCAAGCTTGTCATTTAAAACCCAGTTGCCTTTCTAATTATTGACCCCAAATACTTAGGCCCCTAGCCATACTGAACTGCTTAGAGAGTCTCACCCAATTCACACTCTTTCCTGCCTTCTTGCTTTTGCAAACGTTATACCCAGATGATGAAATAAAATTTTCTCTGTCCACTCTCCTGACTAAATCCTACTTTGAAAATTCTCCATGGACTCTTCTAGGATCTCCCCAGGTGGTGTTAGATTTCATCTCCTTCCACAAACACACACGGACACACACAGACAGACAGACACACACACGCACCTGTGCCCCCATAGCATCCCGTTTTAAACTCCTATCATACATCCCACTGTATTATATTTATTTTGAAAAAACTTCTGGCTCCTCTGATAAGGAGAACAGGGATCCATTCTGACCATGAGGGCCCACGGATGGGTGCCTACAACATTTTCATTGCATGAGTGTATAAGGTACAAACCCTGGTTTCACTCTACAACTCTCAGTGTGTAAGAGAGGGAGTTGCCCAAGCAATACGCCATCTTGGGAAACCCCTATGTGCATTTAGAAGGGTAGTTGAGGTACTCCGAAAGACCATGTAACACCTAGACCATGGCTTCATTAATTGTTCTTTAGTGGAAGCTTTCCATCTTCTGACTACCCTCTACCAATGGGGGGAAATAGCAGTCACTCCTCCATCCTGGGCCCCTTTCTCAGTAAATCCCATCTGTTGGAGTATCCAAAAGCAAACAGCCTTTGCCGTGGGCCACAGTGATGAACAGAGGAGCTCTACTCTGAGTGAATAAAATCATGAATCCGTATTTTCTGATTTCCCCCAATGAGCGAATGGAGACCCAAAATGTTGACTGGCAACTGGAAGAGACATTAGATGTGATCTTTTGTTCCAAGTGTTAACCCAAGGGTTATTTTAACTGCAGACTTGAAAGGCTACATCTAAAAACCCTTGACACAATTAAAATGACTAAACTATGAAGCTTTCCCATATAGAGCAAGTGCCAAATAAACAGACAAAGAGACACAGAGCAGATAAAAGTGATTTCTCAGAGGCCGTGCCTTCCTGTCTTTCTGACTTACTAGCATATAAGTAATTGTCATTTTATAGAAAAAAAGAGAAGCTAAGTTTCTCCTAGAGAAACAGTCTAACCTGTGGCAGGGAATGAGGCTTTGGAGCCAGAATCCCCGGATTTGATTCCTGGCCTCATTAGTGGTGTGTTCTTGAGCTTGTCACTTTATTCCTCTGGCATCAGCGTCATTACACTATAGACACATTACACTATACACACACTGTGACAGTGCTAAGTGATTTAGTGCATTAAAAAACACTTAGAAAACTGTCCTAATGAAATGCAGTTGCTATTATTATGATCCTAATAATACAAATGTTATTAACAACCTATTTCACCTTTGTGTTTTTGCTTCTGTATCTTCAATTGCAATGAGGTGCCTTGAGATACATTTGGCCATCCCCATGCCATAGAACGATTTCTGAGCTGAACCAGTCGTACCTGTCCTAATGATGTTCATTTTCACCTCACATTAAAGATGAAAGCATTATGAAACTAAAAATCACCCTCGTGTAATCACATCAATTTTAACTTTTGTTGTCCCTGAAGGGAAAAGACAGAATGTTTCTGCAAAATCCACTGGAATTCTTCTCCACACTGTTGTGGATCATATCCCAGTTGCTTTCTAATTTGTTTCCCGTGTTATAGTCTTGCAATCAGAAAATAATGATAATATACTGCAAGAAAACTAAGTCAATACATGCTAATTTGCAAAGTGAGTAAGACAAACATTGTTCTCTATTGAAAACAACAGGGTCAGAGAATATAGTTATGCATCAGTGTAATAAATTCAACCTTTTGACTACGTTCAGCATCCAAGATGCGTTTGAAGTCTTTAAAAAGAAAATGAGTTGAAAGTCTTCATAGGAATATGCAGCTACCCTGGAGGAATAAGTTACCAAGTTTCCTTCCCAAGCAGTTTGTTAATGTCTTTTGGGGATCCTAGATAGACAGAGAAAATGTGTCACTAATAGGCTTATTCTTAGCATGGGCAAAGAAGACTTCAGGTGAGATCATTAAGCAAGCACAGTTTGCAAGCATGGGAAAATAAGGTCATGGAGCTGAAGACCCCTTTAGAGCCTCTGCTTTGGTAATCCCCAAATACCAAAATGAGCTGAGCCTTCCACCTGTCAAACACTTCCTCTTTTGTTCTTAATTTATACTGGTGTCATGAATGTCTTTGCAAATCTGATAGAAATTATAGATACTTCTCCCAGAAAAATGTACACACATAGGCACGTACTTCTGCATATAAATTTGTGGCTTTCGTGGATGTTCTCTTGTAAAAAATTCCTTCCTGATGGAGTGATTTTATATTATCTTCAGTAAACTTATCAATTAACATTTGAAAATAGGTTTGACCACTTCATTTCCTTTTTAAAAATGTATTATTTAAAATCCTGGCTTGTAACTCTCCCAGAAGATTTTAGATCATTCACTTGTTTTGTTTTACTCTGATCAGCAAGTTTCAGAAACCTCTGTACATGTTCCAAAATGCCTAATTTCTGGGAAATTTTATTTCTGTTTGCTAGGAAAGGGCGGCAGGCATTGACGTATGCCTTCTTAGAAAGATTTTATTATAATTTTATGAGAAAATAAACTGAGTGACTTTAATGTTATTCCCACATTGGCTTATATGGAATAAACATTGATAACCCACAGAATCTTGATCATAATTTGGACTCTAAACAAAATATATTGTTTTGGGAAAAATAAATGTACGAATGTACATAGCTCCTGGAGCCACAGAGGAAAAATTCCAAAAATATGGAGGAAAAAAAAGCTTTTTAAAGCTCACCCTCCGTGGACACATAAACACCACTGTTGATGAGTCAGTCAATGAATTTCTATGCCTATATCTTATATTTTAAAGTTGGGACAGAGAAACTTCCTAGATATTTGATGTGAGAATTTGCTTTGAAGAAGTTTGGCAATTAATGTAAAGCTACACTAAAAGCACATTTTACTCTTAGAGTAAAACCGTTAGAAATGTTTATAATAGTTTATAAAAGTTTATCATAATAAATATTTACCACCTTACTTTTTCCTTTGAGACCATTCATCACAGACCAAGAGCAGCTAAGTTTATAATAATTTATTAAGGTTGCATATCATTTGTCATGTGTAATAAATTATAAAAACCATAGCATCTTCATAAACTAGTATATCATGCTCACTTCCTAATGTTTACTGCAATAACTGTAAGAAATCTAATTAGATTATATTTTAGCATTAGTTAGCAGATTAAAAAAATCATAAAATTTTTTCACAGTACTTTGGATTTATGAAGGACCCCATTATTTTAGCTTTTGTGCAACCAGTTTGAAATGTATAAAAACCTTTTACAAACTAGAAGGGTTTTACTAAGCTGCTGAAAGTATCGCTAATTTGTAACTTGACACCCTCGTGGTGCACTTTTTCAGGCACTGTAAAAAATGCAAATAAAGAATCCATTACTGATCTCTAAGAGTCTATACCAATAGACCACATTGAAGCTTGGCCACATTTTGAAACATTCAAATAAAAAACTCAGTAAACATCGGGGCATAGTATTCTCTCTCTCCCTGTTTCCCCGTCTCCCTCCTCCCTCTCCCTACCCAGTACGGCTAAGGAAACAAAGTTCAGGTTGAATTTAAGTCCTGGAGCCTGAGAAAGACTCTGGCCGCAATTCTTCCCCAGCTCTCTGTTATCTTCAGTCTCAGTCCTCATTACATCGTCCAGACTCTCCTCTGACAGCGCATCAGTCCCTTCCCCTCAGGGAGAGTTTGCAAATCCTGCTGAAAGCATTTTGTTTTCCACTGTAACAGCACAGGCGTGAAATTGGTTGGAGTCTTTGTAACCAGTTTGTTCTGTTCCTTTCCAGCCTCTGCCGTCCTGATGGAAGAGAAGCTTAGGAGGCAGCCGCAAAATGCTGCATGTGTTGGGTCTCACAAACTCCCTTGGTCTTTAAATGTCTATTCTTGGATAACGTCCTTATCCATCCTCTTGTCCTCAGTGAACTTTGATGGAATATTTCCGCAGTTTCAGAAATTGGAAAAGCTTGTCTTTCGTCCTCTTCTTCAGGGCCATCAGGGCTCGTGTTTTCTCCTCCAAATCTTGATCGATGGCAAAAATGATCTTCGCTCGCTCCTCTGCTTTCTTGTCCCCAGAGTTTTTGAAAAGTCTCTGTAGAGATTCTTGGTCTATGTTTTCAAAGATGTTGGCCACGGCTTTCTTACGCGAGGCTGTGTCAAAGTGATAGCCATGGATGGACGGACTGACGCGCAGCGAGGTGGACATGATGGTGGCTTGGTGGCTTTGCTTTGCTTTCATCGATGTGGGGATCTTCGGGAATTCTGCTCCCGGGCTCTCCAGAGAGTCTGTAGCAAAATCATTCCGGGACTGCTATTTAAAGTGTGAACAAAAGCTCCAGGCTCAAATTACACTGGTGACATCAGAGTGATCTCAAGGAAGAACAATCACAGACAGGTTTAACAGTTGAGTTGCCAATATCCTGTTCTTATGCAAAATGTTAAGAGCTGCGCTCAGTGATGGAGCAGGGATCTGGGGATTTCTTTTTACCACATCTGTGGCAGTAGGATTTTACAGGCTTGGGCCCATCTTCCAAAAATAGCTGAAACCAGGAAAGGGCAAAGGTAAGACACAAACAAAGTGGCATAGACTCTCAAACTCTTTCCAAACAACCACCAAAACAAAGGCTTCTGCTAACTACAGGAAAGTTTTAATTCCCGGAGAAGTCATTAAAGTGTATTCCAAACATTTGGCAGCCCACACCCGTGTCCTTTGGACATCCCCATCCAGGGCCCCTCCACAGCTGTGGAGAGAAAGCCAAAGAATCAAGGACGTCAATCTGGACTACATCTGATTATAAAAGGAGAGTTCACCCACAAACACTGACATGATACAGCCTGAAACTGTGAACTTTCAGAGACTGTGTACAAGAGCCCATCTGTAACCACTGAATAAAACTGTCTTTTATTATTTATCTATTTAAATATATTTTTTATTTTTATTTTTTTAAAAAGATTTTATTTTTAAGTAAGCTCTACCCCCCATGTGGGGCTCGAACACACAACCCTGAGCTCAAGAGTCGCACATTCCACTGACTGAACCAGCCAGGTGCCCCCAAATTGTAGTTTAATAAAAATAATAATAGCAATAGACAACATCTCCTTAGGCTTGTGTATCTATCAACAATCCATATTTTTTTAAAAAGTCGGAGGGAAAGTCCATCAGGTGCTTTATGGAAATTGTACTCACAAGAGTGAGTTGACGTTTTCCTTTAATATTTATTTTGGCACTGCCTGGACATAGAGCAGTACCTTCTTTGGAAGAATTTAAATTTGTTCTTCTCAACTTCCACAGTATTCAGCCAGCCAGTGCCCCAGTGGTGTGGCGCACTTACATTCAACCAAGTGATAGATGTCAACTTCAGAGTGCCCCAGAGACCTCTCTTAGAGAAGCAGGGCTGGTCTTCAAAATTTCCTCTAATCAGTCAAATCACGTCTAGAACACACAAAAGGGGACAGAGTGTGGGGAAGGTACCTCACTAGAAAATTGAATTAGAGACTCTTCTTATGTATTCATTCATTCACTCACTCACTCATTAATTCAGCCAATATTTAATAAAGGTCTACTTTTAGCTAGAACATTTTTAGGCATTGGAAATATAAGAGTAAATGAAACTAAACCAAACAAATCAAGCCAATCAAACAAAAAATCCCTATGTTACCTTAATGGCGTTTACATTCTACCAGGAAATAGATACTAGAAAAATGTACATTTATAATCTAGATGATGTCAGAAAGTAATACCTATTATGGATAAAAACGAAGCCAAGTTGTACAGGAGAGGAAGAGGAAGGTTGAAATTTGCCTGGAATATTCAGGGGCAGCTTCTTAAATGCCACACTGTACAATGACTTGAAGGAGGCGAGGGAGTTAACTGTGGAGGTATCTGGAGGAAAGGTGCTGTAGGCAAAGGGGACAGCAAGTTCAAAGGCCGGAAGATAAGAATGTGTGTGGAGTACATGGAGAACAGCCAGGTGATCAGTACGGCTGGAGCTGAGTGGCCAGAGAAGAGGGGAAGGAGGTGAGGTCAGGAGGAGACGGCAGTGGGAATAGGATGGAGACAGACTGAATACAACTTCTGAGGCTTTTTCATGGATTGAGCTTTTACTCTGTAGAATATAGGTGGCCTTGGAGAATTTGGAGCTGAAAAATGACATGATTTTACTTATAATTCAAACTTTTTCTTAGTAGAGAATACATTTTAAGGAGACAAGCCATTGTGTGAGGAGAAAAAGACTAGTTCTATGGCTGTCAAAATAATCCAGGCAAGAGATGATGAAGGTCCTCACTAGGTGAGAGCTGATCAGATTGTGGGCATACTGTGAAGGCCAAGTCAAGAGGATTTGCTGAAGGCTCCGACGTGAGGAATGGAAGACAGATAGGAGCCCAGCACGACCTCTTCCTGAAGGATGCTTCTTTGAAAGGTATCTCTAGGTGAGCTGGTGCTCAGCTCGCCAGCTGTGGCCGTGGCTGCTTGCTCCAGCTTTCCCACGGAAGGACCCTGTGATCTGCCGCCGATGACTATGGGTTTACTGGCACACCTTTGTGGCTACTAAAACTGTACTCATTTTCCTCACTGTTAAAAATTGTTATTATTACGTCAGCAAGGATTTTTACTTAATTTTTATTAGGTGCCAAACACAGCACCCCAACATTACACAATCCACCTTCATGTTGGCATTATCATTACTCAAGGCTTTGCTGACCTTATTAATCCTATGCTCTTTCTTGAGGCGATTCTTATAGGCTCATGCTTTCTAGCCCCTACTCACTGATTACTCCCAAATGTTAAGTCCCCATTTATTTAACTAACCGATCAATACAAATGTATGTAAATAGATTTGTAGATTTACATATATGTAAATATGGTACACATAGCTGTTCAATTATTAAAGTCAGAAACCCAGCTATAATCTTTCATTTCTCCCTCTTTTCTCTCCTATCTAGATCTTTCTCTGTCTCCCTTTCCCTCTCTCTCTATATATATACATATGTGTGTGTGTGTGTATATATATTTTATCGACAAAATATTTCTCAAATCTATCCACTTTCTCTCCATTTGAACTGTTACTGTTTAGACGAGCTTTCATGTGGTGGATTCCCTAACACACAGACTTTAACTCCCTTTAGGATTTCCCCAGATGCTCAGCTGTCAGCCGCCTTTGGGGACAGCCTCCCCTGAAGAAGGTCACCCTCCTCTTGGTGCAGCCGCATCTAGGGACTGACCAACTCTGAGGGGTCATGCACCCTTCAGAGAATCCTTTAGGGTTAGCTGAAACCTCCCTCTGGCCAAACCTGTTTCCCACCCCCATCCGAAGGCATTGATCCCAAGAACACTCCATAATAAATCACCTGCCTGCTGATCTCCCTCTCGGGCTATGATTCCTTGGAAGCCCAGTCTATGACACCCTGTCTTCTCTCACCTGGACTAAAGCCAAACCCTTTTCCTGGCATTCCTGCTTCCACTCTTGCCCTTCGTTCTCTACAAAACACCCAGAGCAATCGTTTCTAATGAGCAATCTGGTCAGACCACTCTTGCTGTTACTCTTAAACAAAGCCCCCAAGTCTTAACATAGCCTTTTTAAGCACAATCTGCTCTGTTTCCTGACGACTTCGGCAGCATCATGATTTGTCACTCTCCCCCATGCTTTTATGCCTTCCAATTCCTTGAATGCACCACACTCATTCCTGCCATAGGTCTTTGCACACGTTTTTCCTCTTTCCGGAATGTTCTTTTCTACATTTTATTTCAGCTAGGTAATTCCTACTCATTCATAAAATCTCAACTAAAAGCTAATTGCTCAGAGTGGCCCTCTCCGTCCTCTGGTTCTTTTAGACGTAGATCAGTTCTCTTTGCCAACATACTCTTCACTATTCCTTCATAGTACTCACTACAGTTTGCAAGCGTACGTTAATTTTTCCAAGTATTCATTTAAAGTCTGACTCCACCAAAAGCAGCTATCAGATTAATCTTCCTCATTACGGTATCTAAAGCTCCTGTATACTTGTTTTTTCATAGTAATACTTAATAACATGTGTGTAATCCTATTTAATTCCATATCAATGTTTCATAGTAGGAATTATTGCAATCCTCATGTTAGAAATAAGAGAACTGAGGCATTGACAACTTATTACCTGTTGTGGGTGAATAACGGCCCCCTAAAACGGCCATGTTCTAATCCCTGGAACCTATGAATAATGGCAAAAAGAAACCTTATATTACAAAAGGGACTTTTATGGTGAAAGGAATTTTGCAGGTTTAAATAAGTTAAAGAATTGAGATGTAGAGATTATTTTGGCTGAGATCTTGAGATGTGGAGATCATCCAGGTTGGCTCATGTAATCATAAGACTCTAAAAAAGAGAGAAAGATGTTATGCTGCTAGTTTAGAAGTCCTAGGAAGGGGCCATGAGCCAAGGAAGGTAGACAGCCTCCAGAAGCTGGAACTGGCAAAGAAACAGGTTGTTCTTTGCTTCCTTCAGACAGAATAGATCATTACATACCCATTTTAGACTTCTGACCTCTTGAACTATAAGATAATAACTTTGTGTTGTTTAAAGCTTCTAAACCTGGGGCAATTTGTTACAATGGCAATAGGAAACTAATTTACCCTGCAAATCCTGCAGCTGTGATGAGACAACTTGAACCCAAGCTTATTTGAGACACATTTTTCCTCTTTCCAGAGGAAAGCCCATGATTTTAAACTCTCAACTGTATTACTCTCAAATCAACCACTAGCTCTGCTATCAAAAACCCTGAATAATGTTTCTACGTGACGTTGAGCAGTTCTTCTTGAGTGTTGCCTAAAAGCATTCAGATGCATTTGAGAGATTAAGGAGTTTCAAAATTGTTTAGAGGACAAGACCATCCACAGGGAAACAATGTCAGTTTCTGTTTCCCAGAAATGTGACACAAGCCTTAAGGTTGTCACTTGCTGATGCTCTTTGCCAAAGGTAAATCCATATGTGCCTGGAAAGCCTTTTACTGCTGTCACCCTGCCTGTTGCCTTCTTTGTATAAATATTTTCAGTGAATGATGTGGACAACAGGATCTAAAAATTTACTGGCAAAGATTCCCAAATTGCATGTGGACAGGACCATATCATATAGACATCTTACAGAATGTTTTCTTTCTGTAGTAAAGACAGGAGATAATGAAAGCTGTTTGAAAGAAGTAGTGTCTGAGGTCCTGTACTTTCTTCTGGGCTCCATTTTTGCCATATGCTTTCATCACACAAAGAGATTAAGTTTCTGTTTGACAGTAATACATGTGCACGGTTTGTTTCGTGTCTAATCACTAAGTGACTTGTATACCTCGTTATTCTTCATGTAATACCTACATGACTCTTCATCACAATATTGAAGGCAGATATTACTGACTTCCATTTTGACCACAAAGAAGGAACTAGGCTGAACAACCCACTCAAGGTAAGTGGTGAAAACTGCATTCATTTCCAATTTTTTTTTATCCCCAAAATCTCTTCCGGAAAGGTTTTCCTAAACTTTTGCTGCGTTACTTACCTCTCCTGGTCACATGACCAGGACTCTAGGTTTACCTTTTTAGATAAAAAATTATGACTTACTACTAAATTTGGTAAAGCACTAAAGATATAAAGGTATAGTGACTGGAACATAGAATGTATCCAATGAATACACACTGAATAATTACGAGTAAGTGAAAGAAAGCAAACACACAGAATTTTACTTTGATGCTGTCTTTATGTACCAACTCACCTTCCTAGCAACTTCCTGAATATGAAGCAGAGAGAAACCAACAACTGGAACTTTGTACGTCTTACTTCAATTAAATTATCCCTGGACATTTTTGTTTTAACAACAAAAATTTCACACTGTATTGCAATTTACAAAATGCTTTCACATATATTATCTCATACTGAGTAAGGGACAGGCGGGGTGAGGTAGGGAGAGACAGGTAGGGGGCTACTTAACCAGGCTCCCAGATGTGGAGAAATATTACAGACAAGATATTAATCAGAGAGAAGAAAACATAACAAATTCATCTTGTTTGTCTTCTGATAGTTTCATAATATTAACAATTCCATCTTGTTTGTCGTAAATGTTGTAGACAAGATATTTACCAAGTTCCCTGGTCAGTTTTCTATATAGACCGACAATAAAAGCCCTCAATGGCAACCCATTTGGGACCCCTTGTCATCTAGAGACCTTTTATTCCTTTCCTTTCTGTTCTCACCTTCACTTTATAAACTTTCACTTCATGTCACCCTTTTGTCAGCGAGATTCATTCTTTGATTCCATGAGACAAGAACCTTGCAATCCTGCAACAATATGACTTTCATAACAACCCTGATATCCTTGTTCCTATTTTACAGATGAGAAAACTGGGTATCACAGAAATTAAATAAGTTTTCCCCAATCTTGGAGCCAATTAAATGACAGAGCTAGTCCTAGAACCCTCATTTTCTTCTCTGAAATCCTGTTGTATAGCTTCCCGATTAAGTTCATTTTCTTCTCTGAAATCCTGTTGTATAGCTTCCCGATTAAGTTCATTATTTACTTACTCCTATAGTTTGAAAGTTCTACCAAACTCTCTTTCATTTCTCTTTGCATGTATTTATTTAGTGATTTATAGATCCATTCGCAAAGTGTTGGATACTTACTATGTGCTATATGCTTGAGGAATTCATTGGGGCAATTGGACATGGTCTTTGTGTTTGTGGAACATGAGGTCTAGAGAAGAAAAGAGACTTTAGATAAATAAATAAACATACAAACATTATGAAGAAAATTTTCTTAAGTTTTAGAAAATGAAAATCAGGTGATATAAAGTAGGAAACAAGGAGAGGCTTCATTTTAATTTTCCCAGTTATGAAAAGCCTTTCTTAAGAACAGACATTTAAGCTGAGACTCAAAGTAAATACTGAAATTAACACGGAGAGGAGCAAGTTGGGGAGATTTGGATGCAGAAAGAAGTCCTGTGCAGAGGCACTGAAGTGAGAATGAGTTTGAAGGGCAGGAAAACAGACACAAAAACAATGCAGGCAGGAAACAGAAACCAACAAGGAGAGAGAAACTAGATTGGTAGGCAAAGGGCCAAATGATGTACAGGAGAGTACTGAAGGTACGGCAACGATTGAAAATCTTATCCTAAGTGCAATGCGCAGTCTTGCAAAGATTTTAAGTATGGAAGGGGCTTCTTAATTTATTTATTTGTAATTACTTTGGCTGTTGGGCCATCAAAGACAACTAAAGAGAACAATTATGGTTTCAGATAATAAGTAGATTATTCTCAATGCATTTGGGAAATGAATTTTAAAGAACTTGGCGTGAATTGGATAGAGGATAAGGTACGGGTCAAGAGTTGCTCCAAATAGTCCTGTGCTCCTTGGTGGGAAGGAAAAGGCAAAACCGGACTTGGATTCAGGAGAAAGATCCAGAGTTTAGTTATGCACACAATCTGCATGCGTGGGAAACTGGCAAGATAGTCTGAATACATCAATCTGGAGCTCTGAGGAGTCTGAAGTATCTTTTGCATTCTTTACCCATTCTCAGCAATAATTGTCAAGAAATCAACATTGACTGTAGCTTGCTTGCTTGCTTTCTTTCTTTCTTTCTTTCTTTCTTTCTTTCTTTTTTTTTTTTTTTCGCCCACTAATGCACAGATTTAGAACCCAGCAACGCCCGGCACAAGGTAGGTTTTCAATAAATAGTTTTAGAATTATATTACATTAAAAAAAAAATACTGAAACCTATGGAGGGCTAAGCAGATACAAAGGAGAAACAGCTGGTCAGTCAGTGGCTGTGTTGTTTCTTGTGATTTGATGTCGAAATAGTCTACATTTTTCTGTACTTAGAACGGCTGTCGTCTCTTAAGTAATTGTTTTAAGGGTCTTTATTATATCCCATATTTTTATATAAGGTTGATTCTAGATTTCCATTCCTTTGATGGTTGTGGTCAATCCTTTTTTAAAATAACCAGCAAACATTTTTCTTTCAGTACCTTTTATTACATGTACCTTCAATCTTCAATTATTGCTGATGAGAAGGAATAGCAGTTTTATTTAGAAACTTTAATTCTGACATTTATTTTTCATCATTGAAAGGAGCTAATTATAAATTCTGGAGCAATACACATTTCAAGGCAAAAAAAAAAACTGGGAAATGCATTTTCAAAACGTTTCAGTCAAAATATGGGGAAAAAACCCACAACTGTATTGAAAAGAATTCCAGCCAAGACCATTTTAAGAAATGCTTCTTCTTTTCCATGTGAAATGAAACAGCTGTCTTTGCTTAAGCGTCAGTCTATATTTGTAGTGTTTCCTAAAAAAAGAACTGAAGATAAGCTTTTCTTTTTAGACATTTCAATTAGTTGTTCAGATTCAGATATTGAGCTCCTGGTATTTATAGCTTCTTCAAAAAGAAAACACTTGTGAACATAAACTAACATGTTTTTCTCAGGAAGTGAGCATGGGATATTTTTATATATTTATAGTAGACTGTGTGTTTCTATAATCTGTGACTAAAGCCAAAATACGTCTTGGTGAACCGCCTCCTCCCACTCCTAGCTCCCACCCTCTCCTTGCGTGCTTCTGGCTGAGAGTAGTGACGTTGGCCAAGTTTCATTTTTTCCTCAGACTGGAACTATTAGCAGAGAGGGTTGCTGCTTACATGGGCTTCCCAGATTTTGTAAGTCATATTGCAAAGGATGTGCATGGCCACTCCTAAACCTCCCCTTCTGTTTTCTTTTCCTGACCAGGGGCCATCACATCTGGCTCCTCTCCCTGCAGACCAGCCTCATTCAATATGACTTTCTAAGAACTCGATGCAGCCCAAATTCGTAAGGGGCATAGAGAGAAATCTGGTCAATGAAGGGTCTCAAAGTCACTGAGGGACAACTGGGGCCTTTGGAATTCTTCTTAGTGAAGGAAATCCTTAGCAGAGACAACACATCTCAGTTTACATACCCAAGGGTTATTATGTGGAAGAAAAATCAGGCTTGTCTGAAAAGTGCCTAAGGGTAGCAATTAGACCAGTACAAAAAGTAAGCTTCAGGAAGACTGATTTTGATTCAGGACAATAAAGGCATTTATTCAAAGAGAGTAGGCAAGGAGAGCACTCAAGTACAGTCAGGGCCACCACTTGGTAGGTACGGTGTAGAGCCATGGAAGGAGTAGAAATAGATCAGCACTTGTTCTTATTTATTTTATTTTTATAGTCACGACATTAGACACACATATAAATGTATGTGACATTTTTGTTTTAGTCATCATATATGAGAACATATATGTATACATATATAATACATATAAATCATGTACATAAAGAACTGAAAGACAAATTGCAAAGACAATTAAACCTACTAGCTCTATGCACTATGTTGGCCATTCTACTGTATTGCATCCTCCCGTCATTTTTTTAAAATTTTTTTAAAGATTTTATTTATTTATTTGACAGAGAGAGAGACAGCCAGCGAGAGAGGGAACACAGCAGGGGGAGTGGGAGAGGAAGAAGCAGGCTCCCAATGGAGGAGCCTGATGTGGGGCTCAATCCCAGAATGCAGGGATCATGCCCTGAGCCGAAGGCAGATGCTTAACAGCTGAGCCACCCAGGCGCCCCTTCCTCTTGTCATGTAGAAATGGTCTAGTTGCAACCCATTGAACAGATTTCACAACTCACTAGTGAGTCACAGCGTGCAGTTTGACGCCCACTGAACTGGACAATTGACCCTAACAATGCCGAGCAGAGAAGATAGTCATCCTTCTCTTCAATAACTGTTTACGTAAACTAGTTGTTTGCTGTGTTGCTGCAGCTGTTGTTCTTGACAATTGTCAAAATAGCAGAAAGACATTCAACACGGTCGCCCAGGAATGATAGATCATCCAGTACCAAAGCCTTCACTCTAATCATTTTGGGGATTTTTTCTTAAATGTCTCTGGAGCTAGATTGTAGAAACACATAAAAATATCTCAGTAATTTAAACCACACAAGCATTCATTCATTCATTCATTCCTTTGTTCATTTATTCAATATAAAAAACGTTTTACTTTGAAAGCCTCCTACTTTGCTATACCCTTAAGAAATAAATACTATGTATGTAGATGGGTCCTGTTTGCCACTCCTCCAAACACCCCAAAGTGTTTCCTCTAATATTTCTGCAGAGACGATGACATGGGAGCTGGAGGAGCAAATAGTAAGAAGGGAGCCGGGCCGGAGGGCAGTGATGGTGAGGGGTGGAGACTGTGAATAGCCTGGGGTGAAAGTTGACCAAGTAGGTCCGAACGGACTCCCAGGACACTCAACAGGCACCTGTTTTCAAATGCAGAGTGTAAAACCCTGACCCGCAACTAATTTGCTGTTTCTTGACACATGAATATGAGAATCCCTAAAGTACTGGGAACACTGTACAACCGCTATAAAATCTAAGTTTGCTTGCTATCGATAAGGCAGCTTTTCTACTCAAGGGAGTTAAGTAGACTTCAGCTACTGTCTAAGTTTTTAGACAGCCAGGAAAAGAGAGGAAAGCAGCATTTAGCATCTTCATGTGCTTTGGGATCATTCAGAGAAGGGTACTCGGTAAGAATTTATTGTGGGTTTCATGTTTCAAATATGGAGGAAATGGATCCCGGTCCCTGAACTTGGGCTGTTTTTGCTTTGAGCACTTTTGTCTGGTCCACAGTCACTGAGCAATACTGACTGAATGTTTACCGAGCCCTTTAGAGTGTGTTATCTTCCTATATAGTTTCTAAACACTCTGACATTCCCTTAAGCTGTGTTTTGTCTTTTTCTTTTCAAAGTGTGGTGCTCTACACAGGCTCTCACATCTTGTGAAATGTTATTTCTAGTTAATTATGTTCTAAGTTCTTCTGTGCATCAGGTAATTCTTCTAGGAATAAAAATGAATTACATTGAAATGTTGGCAGAACCATGCCGTCTGTCCTGCCATATGGATCTTGTGACCAGAAGGGCACCGCCGTCCCTATTTAACAGATGAGACTCAGGAAGGTGATTTTCTAAGGGTCCTGAGCTGTTTTTGGGTGGCACAGCAAGGGTTAAACAAACCAACGGCTGCTCTTCTGCAAATCTGGGTCATAGGCCGCCTTTGTTTTGAGCGTCTCGGACTCCTCTTCCCGCTTCTTTCCAGGTAACGAAAGCCTTCCCTCCGCATTCAAACTACTTTCCAACATGATTGAGAATCAGCACTTTATACTTTAAGGTAAATGAGAATAACTTCCTGTGGTACCTTCTAGAGAGGGTGTTAGAAGTTATGCCATATTCTCCGCCAGTAAGGGAGACCTTCAGCTTCCCGTAGTCAATGAAAGCACACAGCTGGCGCGCCACCCTCGTCAGTTTCTACCCAGTTGCTGAATAGGACTATCCGCCCGGCCAATAGTAGTTATCAATAAACCACAAAACAAGATGTCGCAGGCCTAGTAAATGTGTAGCGTGATGCCCGCGTGTTCTTGACTTTCAAAAGGAATATGCACAGCACCATGAGGAGTCCTGCTCACTTGGACTGAGCCATGGTGCGTCTGTCTCCAAACAGCCAGCTCAGTTCCAGCATTCGCTTTGTCTAACCTTAAAGACACTTCAGAACGCCAGGTTCCCAGACGTTCCCCCTGGTCCAGTCAGGCTCCGAGTCCCGGAGTATACCACAGCTCTTGCATGCACTCTTTTCACCCCCAGCTCCTGATCCAGAAGGAAATATGGAAGCACAGCTAGAAGCTGCACGATGAGCCGCTGTGAGGTTAAGCGCTCACTGGCCCTTTGGGCTTCTCTCTCAGTCCCAAGTCCCTGGGGTTGCAGAAAAGGTGAAGGCTGTGGATAAGCAGAAGCTGGCTGTTCTGGTGTCCTTACCTTCTTTCCTCTTGGTACTCCTGACAGGAAGTCACTGATATAAGATGACGCTTTTAAAAAAAAAAAAGCAGGAATAATGGCATATTGCCTAAAACCGAAGCTTACTTCACAGTTTTCCGCTTGCCTAAGAAGCCAGTACAACCGAAAGATGACATCAGATTGCACCATCTATTTAACAGATATTTTGAGAAGGGCCTTGTTACTGGATCCCTTACAATAAAACCAAATGCCTTAATCATTGCATTTTATTTATTTTTTAAAAAGATTTTATTTATTTATTTATTTATTTATTTATTTATTTATTTATTTATTTATAGAAAGAGAGAGTGTGGGGGGCAGGGGCAGAGAGAGAAGGAGAGAGAACATCTTTTGTTTTGTTTTGTTTTGTTTTTTTAAGGTTTATTTATTTGACAGAAAGAGAGAGAGAGCCAGAGAGCACAAGTGGGGAAACAGCAGAGGGAGCAGGAGAAGCAGAGTCCCCGCTGAGCAGGGAGCCTGACGTGGGGCTTGATCCCAGGACTCTAGGACTATGACCTGAGCCGAAGGCAGATGCCCAACCGACTGAGCCACCCAGTTGCCCTAGAGAGAGAGGATCTCAACCAGACTCTGCACTGAGCATGGAGCCTGATGGAGGGCTGGATCTCACAAACCTGAGATCTTGACGTGAGCCAAAATCAAGAATCAGATGTTCAACTGACTTAGCCACCCAGTCATTGCATTTTAGAGATGACAAGGGCTACGAAGTCTTTTTATAAAAGGGATATGGGGTAAGGCAGAGTCTTGGGCTGCAGGGCTCAATTCACCCTATCTCTGCTTCTTGGCTACTGTTTCTCTGAAGCCTGTGTGGCCTGCGGTGGACTGGAGACTCAGTTTTTCAGAGACTTGCAGAACTACAAGAGACAATGAGACTTCTGACTGTCCGTCTCTTGCCTCTGGCCCAGATCACACACTCATCATTTTAAGTAGGCAGATAGGAAATTCTTCTAATTTTGTTCCTAATCCCCTGGCTACTATGTTGACTTACCACCTATTTTTATTTGATGATAGTCTTGGGAGAGGGTTAATTAGTTTCTTTTTAAGAAAAATTCCAGAGAAAAGTTAAAGTCTAAAAAATTACTGTCTGGAATTTGATATTAGATAGATGTTGGCCATAAATAACCAGCAATCTGGCAAACAGTGCTCCAAATCTGGGTAGAGGAAAGAGGGAAAGAAAGTCCTATTTCTCGAGTTCCCCCTGTTCCAGACATCTCTCATACACTTTGTAACTCGTCACCACAGTGCTGAGAGATAGCAGTCAGATTTTTGTGGAAACTGAGTTTCAGTTAATCACCGAGTGCACAGTATCCCTTTTTTTGTTTGGGACTATCTGAGAGCTTATTTGGAGGTTCTAGCACGGGAACGCTGCTACTCTGCTTGTACACCCTTGACCGAAGAACGGTCCTCCTCTATCGGGGAAGGTCATCCTCTTGAACTTACTAAGCACACAGCTTCAGGAGGGACACAGAGAGAGAGAGAGGAAGGGACACCTGCTTAGCCAGCCAGATCAGCTGCATCAACCCTAGCAATCAATAGGGTGACAGATGTCACAGCCAGACCCTCTCACATCCTGTTTGGAACCATCTGAATCCAAAACCACAGAGAGACTTTGCACCAAACTGCTACTGTGGCTTCCGTGTCTTCCTCCCCTTTCCTGCTCTATCTGCACACACGGTGTGCTCTACCCATAGCATCACATTGCATATATTAGCTAAGATAATCCTCATAGCAACGCGATGAACTCTTGAGAGAACTTCAGCTTAGGGAAGTTAAGTCTTCCCAGGACACGGAGGAGCTGAGACGGAATGGCTGTCCCAGTTCTGTGTCACTCCAGGTCTTGCTTGTCCACAGTACCACCACATTCTCAGGGGACATTTGAAAGAGGACTTTATGGATGTTAATAATTCTGCAGCTGGGTGAGACCTAAGAAAACAGAGAGGGAAGTGCTCTATGATGAAGACGACATCTGAATGGAGGCAAGAAGGAAGGTGAGGCATGCTTTAGATGGAGAGTCCAGCAAGGTTTACAGAGATGGATAGATTGGTTTATTTCTTTATTTAATTTATTTTATTAATTTATTTAAAGATTTATATATTTACTTGAGAGACGGAGGGAGTGGGGTGACAGGTAGAGGGAAAGAGAGAAACTTAAGCAGATTCCCACTGAGCGCATCTAGGCAGGGCTTGATCGCACGACTCAGATCATGACCTGAGCTGAAACCCCAAGAGTCAGACACTTAATCGACTAAGCCACCCAGGTGCCCCCATTTTTGTTTGTGTTTTGTTTTTTGGTTTTTGATTTTGTTTTTGTTTTTTGGATAGCATATATTTTAAACATTGTTCAAGTGCTTACTCTGTGTCCCAGGACTAGTTTCTCTACTCGATCCTCTCTCCATCCCCAGTCCACAAACATTTCTCTCCCAGTCCGTCATCGCAGTTAATGGCAATAATACGCACCCTGTGCTCTCTTCCTCCACCTTGTTTCCTCTCTCTCTCTTTGTCTCCCACCTTACACTCAATTCAGTGAATTCTGGTGGGTCAATTTCCCGGAATATACCTCACCAACTCTGCTGCCCCCACTACTCTCGATGCCACCATCATGTTTCTCCTGACATCACCAAAGTTTCCTTACTAGTCTCATGCACAGCATCTAGAATGTTTCTTTTAAAGCATAGATCTCATCATAATTCCCCCCTGGATAAAATCCTCCAGCAGTTTCACACCGAATAGAATAAAATCTGAACTTCTGTGAGTTTACAAAGCTCACTGTAATTTGTTCCCCATGCACATATATGGCCTTAGTTTCTCTCTGTCTCTCTCAGTCTCTCTCCGTCTCTCTGTCTCTCCCCATGATCCACACTGGCCTTTCTGCCTCCTGGTATGTTAAGAGTGCTCCAGCTTTAGGACATTTACACCGCCTTTTGCATAGAATCATTTCCTTCCCTGACCGCCACATGCCTTCCTTTTTTCATCAGTCAGATTCCAGTTCTAATGTCCTCTTCTTACAAGGGTCTTCTCTTAGAATTTATTGTGGGTTGAATTATGTCCTCCATAAAGATATGTTGAAGTCCTAACTCCAGAGCCTGCAAATGTGATCTTTGAAAATAGAGTCTGCAAATATAATGAGGTTAAGATGAAGTCATACTGGATTAGGGTGGGCTCTAATCCACTGATGGGATTCTTATAAGAAAAGGGAAAATGTGGACACAGAGGGGAGGACCATGTGAAGAGTAGGGCAGAGAGTGGAGTGACGCATCTAACAAGCCAAAGACTGCCAGGGATTGCCAGCAACTGGCAGAAGCCAGATGAGGCAAGGAAGGGTTTCTCCCCTCGAGCCTGCAGGCACAGCATGGCCCTGCCGACATCTTGATTTTGGACTCCCAGCCTCCAGAACTGTGAAAGATAAATTTCTGCTGTTTTACATAACTTAGGTTGTGATAATTTATGTGGCAATCCTGGAAATGAGTACAGAATTCAAGCAAAAGTTCACCCCAACTATCTCTCCGTCCTGTAACCCTATTTCATTTTATCTATAGCATTTATCACTCTCTGAAATTATTCTTACGTGATTGTATATGGAATTCATAGCTCCAATTATAATATCTGTACCTATATACTTATAATATTTATGTATTATATATAATACATAAATTTATATATTTATGTATACATTTTAAAATCCATATTTCTATTTAGATGTGCTTCAATAGAATATAAAATGTATTTTTGTAAATTTATATATTTATTATATCTTCATGTATATAT
Organism: Ursus arctos; assembly: GCF_023065955.2. Taxonomy (NCBI): domain Eukaryota; kingdom Metazoa; phylum Chordata; class Mammalia; order Carnivora; family Ursidae; genus Ursus; species Ursus arctos. The sequence continues at coordinate 4,169,691 of NW_026622952.1, forward strand.
TTTATATATATATATATATATATATATATACATATATATATAATATATGGATATTTGAAACACAAAATTTGTCTGTCTGTTTCCTCCAACACCTAGAGGATTGCCCATGTGTGACAGGGCTACACAGGTATCTGTGACATTAATGTGTGAAGTTTTTCATTCAGTAGCAGAACCATGCTCAGCTTCCCTCGGAACAAAGCCTTTATCATAAATGTTGCAAGCTCTTCCCTCGCTAAAGGCCAGCCTCAAATACAAAATATATCAATACTTCATTTGATAAATCAGATTCCGTGAGCACTGAACTCAAATTCTATTCCTTTTATTCAAACTCCCAGGGAGGTGAAGAAAATCATTAAGATGTGATTTTTCTATCAGTTAAGGGACATATATGTTTCGGTGTGATTCTTACAACAAAGTTCTGAATTTGAAATTATAACAATAACTAGCTATTCCGAAAAGCATTGAAAATGCAAATTAAATCAAATATATTAGGTGAAAAGACCCAAGTAATTTACTTTTACCTGTTGCTATTGCTTAAAAACTGAGACAGGAGATCCCCAAACAATTATGATTTCCTATGACTTGGCAAAAATCAGTTCTTTTTTTAATTTGAGTTTAGGTTTGGCTAAATGAGTATAGCAATTTTTGTGCTCTAATTATCATGTGATCTGCTTAATTAAGTTCGTACTAATGTCACCTTTTTCCTAAGTATAAAGCCTTGCAGTTGTGTTGAGTAACATAGGTGAAACTTAACATAGAAAAATCAAGTTTGTTCCAGTGGGCAAAGCTAAGGCTTTAAGAATCAAAACTATCTGATTTCTATCACAAGGCACTACATGATCATGGGTAAATAACTTTGATTTTCTGAGCATGATATATCATTGTTTTTCATATCATTTGTTACTTTTAAAAAACTATCATAAAAGTACATAAAAATACAATAAAATGCCAAAAAAGAGAAATCAGTCATAGTCTCACCAGCCTCAAATAACAACTGTTACTACGTTATTTTATCTTGTTCCAGTTGGTTTTGCATGTCCATATTAATAAAAAATATATGCACAGAAGTGTGGGTATGTTTCTGACAAAATTAAGAACATAAGGTATACAATATACAGTTTTGTATCCTGCTTTCTTTGGGGGCTATATATATATCCATTTCTTTTATTCATATTCTATGTGAATTTTGTGTGTGTGTGAATCGGCTTTAAATGATTGCCCTAGGGACACCCTGGTGGCTCAGTAGGCTAAACATCTGCCTTCGGCTCAGGTCATGATCCCAGGGTCCTGGGATTGAGTCCCACCTCTGGCTCCTTGCTCAGCAGGGAGCCTGCTTCTCCCTCTGCCTGCCCCTCCCCCTGCTTGCGTGCTCTCTCTCTGACAAATAAATAAAATCTTTAAAAAATTTTAAAAAATAAATAAATGATTGCCCTAAATTTAATTACATCACTACACTATAAATTAGCAAGCAACATTTTGTTGAAAATCTAATCTACTGCTAATTTATAAATGATGTTTTAGTAAACGCTGTTGTCCATAAATCTTTGTGTACATCACTGATTATTTCCTTGAGGTAAATTCATATAGGTGGAATTATAAGGTCAATTCTGTGTCTCTTCCCCTGCCCCCCCTTCATATGATGAAGTCCTAAGTCCCAGTAGCTCAGAAGGTGACCTTATTTCAAAATACGGTCATAATGCATGTAATTACTTAAGATGAAGTCATTCTGAAGGAGGGTGGGCTTTTATCCCAGTAAGATGGTATCCTTATAAAAGGTGAAATTTGAACATGGACATGGACATGCACACAGGGAAGGTGATGTGAAGACACAGGGAGAAGACAGCCACCTACAGCCAAGGAGAGAGACCTGGAATATGTCCCTCCCTCACAGCCCTCAGAAGGAACCAACCCTGCTGTCATCTTGATTTTGGACTTCTAGCCTCCAGCACTGTGAGATGATACATTTCTGTCATTAAGTCACCTGTTGCGTAGTCCTTTGTTATGGCAACCCTAGTTCACTAACACAAGAATAATTGAACTAGACATTCTCATTCAAAAAGAAAAGAAATGAGAGGCACATAGCAATAATTGTTTCATGGCAACATGTACTGAAATCCATCCAGGCACATATCACCAGTTTCTTAATTTGACTCTCCTGAGGTATGACGTTTTGTCGATCTTATCTCTGTTCTCAGAACTCGAAGCTCTTCACTCTGGGACATCCCCTCTTTTTCCTAAGACATGGTCCATTTTTGTATTTGACTAGCTTTGTCAGCCCGCTTCCTGCTTCCTGGACTCAGAGGTTCCCTTTTTATATTTGTCATTTTTAATCCAAGCTTACAATGTTTCTGCTAGTACAATTATAGTAAGTATTTTATAGGTATTCTATAAATGTTATTAGGGTTTATTCCACTAGACAAAATCCACACCTACAAATCTCTGGCTTGGGCTGAGAATCTGGATTCTGTGACACAGACAGCCTTATGTTTGTTAGACACATTTTGGTCTAGCTGAATAGACTTAGCATATCCTCAAATCCTTTTGAAGTTTTAACAGACTTACAGCCACACACCTGACTCGTTCTTTTTTCGGACATTATTTCTTACTTTGAGAATCTTTTGCCATCCAGAGAAGCTGGAAATGAGAAATGGTTTTATTTTTCAAATCCAGCAGGGTCTGACTTTTCACATTTCTTCAAAGTTCTGCTTAAAAGTAAACATATTCCTTTATTTTAGCTAATCTCTTTCTATTGATAGCTTATCATATGTGATTATAAAAAATTAGACATTTTCAGACTTCCCCTGACAAATCTCTTTACCCAAACCCTCCATTTCATTAGTCATATTTCCTATTTTCCAAGTTATTACAGACCATAGAGTGTTGTCAAAATTTCTGCCATTACATAATGCAGATTTCTTTTTCTTCAGCATTCAGTAACAATTTTCTCACTGTCTCTGAGGTTTACTACAGTTACCATGGACAATGTAGTTTTTATCCACCATACAGTCTCAAAGACAATGCCATACGTTTCAGTCTTAAATTTTGACAATTCCAGACTCTAATTTAGGTATCAGGTAGGGTTTGATAAGGGAAACAGAACTAAGACTGACATAGAAGAAGGGATTTATTATAGGAATTAGACCTTATTCATTTACAGGAGTTGGTGCAGAAGTCTATTGGAAAACTGTTTACTCTCGTGGTGTGACTAAAATTCTTGTAGGTCAGGAAGAACAAAAGTCAGGCAGAAAAACTAAAATTGAATTGGGGAAGGGTGAAGAAAAATTGGAACCCCTGGGGACAAACTGGAATCCACAAGGATAAACTGCAAACCATATCTCTCACCCCTCTGACTTCGATGACTTTAGTGACTTGCAATGGAGCTAGTGTCCTTTGCCACAGAGCTATACGTACCCACACTCCTGACTTAGGATGCCAAGAAGCTGAAAAACCAAATCTAGTGGAAGCTGGAGGAGCTGCAAACCCAGCTGCTCCCTCGTTACCACAAGGTAAGTCAGCAGACTGAGGCACCAGCTGTGAGATGTCATGGCAACCAGCACCCTACACCCTTAGAGTGTAATGGCCACTGTGTCACTTACACCTTCCAGGAAAAACTGCTTCAGTGGGAGGTGATATAACTGAAGGCAGTAGGAGGTTCCACATCGATTCAAGTCTGATTTCTGTAATCATGATTCACACAACACACTTTTTATTATGGGACTGAACTCTAAGAGGAAGTGGAATATCTTAATGTAATGGTTTTCTTTCCATTAATAGGATAATGAGGGGTTTTTTTTTTAAATGGATTTTCAACTTCTGCTTTGGCTGCAGGAAGCTCAAACTTATAGTGTGATGTTCAGTTTTTGTAATTATCTTTGGTCAGTGTTTCTGTTCTAATAACTGCTTCCCCTTCATTATTGCTTTTTTAACATTTTGATCATTCTTTTAATTATTTAGTACTTAATTTTGTAGGCCATCTCAAGTAACTTCTGGAAGTAGGTTGAGTGTAAATATAGTATGTTCTTGTGGTAGTTGTGCTGTCACTGCCAAAGCTTTTTCTCTCTCTGGTTGATTCTTTTTGGTTTTCCTGTCTTCCTCTCTCTATCTCTCTCTCTTTCCCCTTTTCCTTTCTGTCTTGTGTGTAAACCTTAGTTTTTAAAATTGATCAAGAGATCTTAGATTAAGTTCAAGTGTGGTTATATGCTATGTCGAGGGAACAAAGTCTAAGGGCTCATTTCACTCAACGGAGTTTTCATACAATGAAGCAGATAGTAGAAAACCCCCCAGAAGAAGCATGGCTCTTCCAATGAGCACCATAAGCCAGAGGCTTCCGCGTTGCCAACCAGTCTTCAGCTTTTCCTTATCTTACTCAAGGGTAAGTTAATCACATTATGCAAAACCAGGAAGAAAAGAATATGATGAATTTTAGATTCTCATTGAGAATTAATAGTCTGATACTTCCCATAAATTCAGTGCCATATCTTGAGTTCTTAATAGCGCAGTACATAACAAGATAAACTGCTATCGACTCTTAGTAAATTACAGAGTTTTACCAATCTTAGAAACAAAGGTGAAACATGTGACATTTTCCAAGTGTTCACAAAGCAACATGAAAGAATTTCCAATTCTTCATACTCTTTTTAAACCATCTCCTTGCCTAGAATGTCTTTGTACAGGTCAGAGAAATGGAGGCTGAGGGTCCATATAGACACCTATACAAACACATACTCCCTCTCTTGTAATTTGGAGGCATTTCTGTTCACAGGCATGTAGCTTGATCTAGCCAAAAAGCAATAATGTAAAGAGGGTCAGGAAGAGGCTCATACACTGTCCTTTTCTTTCTTTTTTTTTCTTTTTAAGTATTTCTCCCTCTCTCTCAGTTATTGCTCTGTTAGACACTAAGTTATCTCCCACAGTAACTTACATAGTCCACAGTAGATATTAGATAAACATTCATTAAATTAATTAATGATGTTGAATATAAATTGTCTTTAAATGGTGGAGAACTTGTGTGTGTTTCTGTGTGTGTGTGTGTGTGTGTGTGTGTGTGTGTGATAGTGAGAGAGGAGAAAATCTGGTATGGTTATCTGCTCCAAGTGATACCACCAGCAAGAAGTACTGAAGGTCTTCGGCCGCCAAAATGAAAAATTAGTTCCATGTAAACAACAGCTGGAAAACTGAAGTGATGAAAAAGATTCAGGCTCCAAGACACAATAACAGCACAAAATTACATACTTTCATTTCTTTTCTTCTTATCAAAAATAGATTGGAAAGTCTCTCTTTCTGCCTTTTATTTTTTTTTTTTTCAGCTCTTTTTTTGTAACAGAATAATGACCTTTATGATTCAACGACCTAAGTAGTTAGACCATGGAGTCAGGTAATCAAGAACAATGAAGGTCTGGGGCACCTGGGTGGCGCAGTCGTTAAGCGTCTGCCTTAGGCTCAGGGCGTGATCCCAGTGTTCTGGGATCGAGCCCCACATCAGGCTCCTCCGCTAGGAGCCTGCTTCTTCCTCTCCCACTCCCCCTGCTTGTGTTCCCTCTCTCGCTGGCTGTCTCTCTCTGTCAAATAAATAAATAAAATCTTAAAAAAAAAAAAAAAAGAACAATGAAGGTCTGAATATTCTGGTTTGACTGTGAAGAGAAAGAGCCACTCTAAGAACTGACTGGAGGGGTGCCTGTGTGGTGTAGACAGTTAAGCGTCAGACTCTTGGTTTCCGTTCAGGTTGTGATCTCAGGGCCCTGATCTCAGGGTCGTGAGATTGAGCCCTGTGTTGGGCTCTGTACTCAGCGTGGAATCTGCTTGGGTTTCTCTCTCTTTCTTTCTCTGCCCCTCCCCACCATGCCCCTGCTCCCTTTCTCACTCAAATAAATAAATAAATCTTAAAAAAGAAAAAAAAAAACCCAACTGACTAGAACACAACGCCATTGATCTCATTATTTGTGGTTGTGTCAGGTTCTGTCAGCACTATGAACACTGAATTAGTGGATATTGAACCATTGCTCCTTGGGGAAATATACTGTTAGGCTCCTGAGAGTCACTGGTCATAACATTTTCATCAACAGATCAGCACAGACCTTCTTTTATGTGTGCTCCTACTTAGACATCTTGTTGAATATTTATTATTTTCTCATTAACCTTAAACTCACAGCCAACAACACTATAACTCATGCCTGAACAATGCTTATCTAGTACATGTTTCCTCCCAAAGGGGGATCACACTGGATAGCACTTAGCACTAGATCAGTTGGAGGCCAACTGAAACAGCAAAATCACCAACAAAATACACAAAAATGAGGCATTAAATAAACCACAAAAAAGACACTTGTTTACAGTATGAGAGCTGGAACAAAAAAGCAGTGTCTCCTTGTTCAACCTCAGCTGGGACTGTGTGTGTCAGACTATGCACATTTTTTTGCTATTTCCACATGTCTGCAAATTACCATGAAAATACCAAAAACTATTAGTTTGGGAGGTTACTGATAAACTTTCATGATTAGGTAAATTCAAAAATACAGAACCCATGAATAAAGAGGATCAACTGTATAGACAAATTAAGACCCCTTAAACTGAATCCAATTATGTGAGCCACATTTATAATTATCCTTATTATGCATAACACAGGTTCAGCAGGAAGTAGAAACAAATGGTTCTGGGACATGTTTCTAATAAATGTGGTTTCCCATTAAATGTATGGTGGGTGAGAGGCTCAACCACTTGGCATAACAATGAGAATTCTGAAAAAAAAAAAAAAAAGTCTATGTATCTTTTAAGACCCAATGGCATTAATGGAGACCATAAAATGATGGCTTGACAAGTGAAAACAGCAATGAAGCCTCTTGAGGAAAGTTATCCTTAATGCTATTTTGGTGATCTTTGAAGTGTCCCTGGGCTGTTGAGAAGCATTAGACATCATTTCTGAAGAAGAGATAATGATCATCTTACTGGGAAAAACTGCAGGTTATCTGGATCTTGTTTTTGGATAAGGTAAAAAAAAAAACAAAAAACCAAGGAAATGGAACTGTTCCTAGATTCACATCTTAATGCGTCCTAGTAAGTTTCAGAGCCGAACTCTATTCAGTGCAGAGCTCATTATAGCCAGGTCAAGCAGGTTGTAAGCAAATGTTGCTGAAAATCCTAGACAATGCCGTAGAAAACAATGAACATGGGACAACATAGAAACACTGTAACGCAGGTATTTTTATATCCATTTGATACTAAAAGGATTTTGTTGTTTTAAGAATTGATAAAAGTGTTGCATAAGCGGGATTATTACAAAAATAGGAATAAGACTCATAAAGTAGGGGCGCCTGGGTGGCACAGCGGTAAAGCGTCTGCCTTCAGCTCAGGGCGTGATCCCGACGTTATGGGATTGAGCCCCACATCAGGCTCTTCCGCTATGAGTCTGCTTCTTCCTCTCCCACTCTACCTGCTTGTGTTCCCACTCTCGCTGGCTGTCTCTATCTCTGTCAAATAAATAAATAAAATCTTTAAAAAAAAAAAAAAAGACTCATAAAGTAGTACGTGGTATTCAATATATGTCAGTTATTGCTATGCCCAGTTTTGAATCGGGTAAACAGAGGGCCTTTGAAACCACTTTCTCTAGACAGGCTTCTGACCACAAATAGGCATTGTGGGAGTCTTCTCCCTTGTAATGGAGACTGCTACCTGTCATATAGCTTTTCTCCTTTTCCTTTCTAACAGAGCCTCACTGAGCTACTTCCCTCCAAGCTTTCGTGCAGAAAAATGTGGTCATGTGACCGAGTTTCAGCCAATCGGGTGCAAGTGGAAGTCAGTGGGTGGGACTTCTGGGAAAGCTCTCTATAGGGAACTGGCACACTTGACATATTGTTTCCCTCCCTTTTCTACTACGTGAGGGCTCTTGAGGGTATTTTGAGAGTAGAGGACAAGGGTTACACCCGAAGAACAGAGGAGCGTAAAGCTAAAAGGAGACTGACTCCCTGCTGAAAGTGTGACACCGCCATACCAACACCAGGCTGCTGACCTCCAGTAAGAAGAACAAATAAACCCTAAGGTGTTTAGGCCATTGGGTTAGGGTTTCTGTTACTAGCAGCCAAATTCACTTTCTAACATGATCATTGTTGGGTAACATTGAGGCCAAAGAAGTAGAAATTTAAGAAACAGTTTTCTTTTGTATATTGGGTTTAACATAGAACAATTCATGCCAACAACTATGGCACACATATTTCAGTTGGGTGAGTTTCCAGGTTTTTTGGTCAAATATTTGATTCCATATGATCTTGTCTATAATGTCCTTTGTAAATAGATATTAAAGTGATCCAGGACGTGGTCAAAATTTAGATCACTTAGATGAATGAATTATGTCTCTCTTTGAAGTTGGTCACCAATGCTTCCAGGTGTTACTTTATATATCCCCATCAGTTCGAACCAGCTTCTGAAAGACAGTCTGAGTTCAAGCTTTCTGTCTCTTAGCCTTACTGTTGGATGATAGCGGACCCCTCCCAATTACTGAAAAGAATGTTGCAGATTTCCTGTTTAACAAATGATGGTGAAGATGGGCAGAGAATGGAGGCGTCAGTGATCCTACCTATGAAAATACAGTACATGCTTTGCTAAAAAAGGATAAAGATGAAAGGTCTCTAAGTGGCTGTGTATCCATCCATTGTTTAGTGCAGACGGCGCTGACTCACTGTCCTTATGGCGAGGGGAAATCCTGTATTTCCCTCTCTGGGGCTTTTGGTTTAATCTTTGCTTAAGAGAGGCAGGCACTTCATTGTTCAGCTGGAGCCTTGGTGTCACTATTCCAGACACACTTGTGCCAAGTTTCAGGTGGCCTCTATAAATCACGTCATTGGAACTTGGGGCATAACTTTTTTCTCTTCTCTTTTGGACACTGGGTAGCATTGTGTTTGCACGCATATGTGCATCTTCCTACTGACTGGGACAGTTCAGCTCAGTATTCCTGGCAACATCCTTCCAAGTTCACCTGTCATTCTCAAGAATTATTCTCAGCTTTTTTTTTCTTTCTTTCTTTCTTTCTTTCTTTCTTTCTTTCTTTCTTTCTTTCTTTCTTTTTTGAGAGACAGAGAAACTGGGGGGAGGAGAAGAGGGAGAGGAAAAAGTAGACTCCAGGCTGAGCACAAAGCCACCCAGGACCCTGAGATCATGACCTGAGCCGAAGGCAGATACCCAACTAACTGACCCACCCTGGTGCCCCTTTTCAGCTATTTTTTGTTGTTGTTGTTTTTATCATATTAGGAAAACTCCATACTATGAAAACTCCAGCTACTTATTTCATCATATTAAGAAAATACAATATAAATTGTCAATCATATACGATATCATGTACTCAACACTACTCTCATCAGTCTGCAGAAGGAAATCCAAAAACATTTAAGACATGGCATCTGCCTTAAATGGGTGAAAAGAGTAAGTCAATCGACTTGAGAACTATATGTTCTAGAACTCACAAAATTCTTCAGTCATTAAACTGCAACTGAAAACCACAAAGGATTTAATGAGAAGCCAAAGGGACTACAGTCAGGGAAGAATTCACCAGAAAGGTAGGTGGCCTCAGAGGTTAAACTTTATGTAGGTTCTAAATTAGGAAGGAAAAAAAGGCAATTCCAGCAAGAATCAGGAAATGCAAAAGTTGGGGATCAAAACTGACTGCATGTTGGCAGGAAAAGGTAAGTTAAAATCTTGTCTTAAAAAAAAGAGGATTTTCTAAGAGAACTAGCAGGATTTTAAATTGTTTAAGTGAGGCTACATGGTGGAGAGTGTTTGAGTTTGATCTGTTAGGAATCAGAGAACCTTTAGAGACGCTCAGGGACAAAATGAAACAGTGTTTAAGGAGAAATTTGGCAAGTGTTCATTAACTATTAATATAATGCTTACAAAGCAAATGAATAATAAAATTAAAATTTAATGTAGGGATGTTTAAAATTACTTAAAAGGATAAGCAGTTTACTTGCATTAAAGGATTTGTAGACAATTAAGATGCTATGTCCAAATTACACAATGATGAAAATGGTGGAACAAAAAAAGAAATGATTTCTTTCAATCTTCTAACATTCTCTTTTCTTTCTTTTCTTTTTTCTTTCTTTCTTTTCCTTTCTTTCTTTCTTTGTTTGTTTTTTTTGTTTTGTTTTGTTTTGTTTTGTTCCGTTAGCCACTGTATAGTACATCATCATGGACCATAGGGGAAGAGGGAAATCTGAAGGGGGAGTAATCAATCTTCTAACATTTCTGATGAAGAATTTCCTCTCAGCTATTCACTGTACTTTGCTGCCTATCATCAACAAAACAGAACAAAATAAAACAGAATTCCCACTGGCATACACAGCCTGATGCAGGGCACACAATCTAATTTTAAAAAACCAAAACAAAAACATTTTGTAATTTAAACTTAAGCTAGGTCTTTCCACTAGTTGCTCTAAATTAGTGAGTCATAGTAACCAAACTCTGGTTTTATGCTCTGAGCTGTAGTTGGTTGGCAAAGCTGCATAAAGAAGGCCATTAAAAGGGCCGTTGTAAAAACTGAGCTTGCTGCCCGTGACCATCACATAGTTTGTTTTCCAATTCAGCTGCTTCAAACAACAATTTGTATTTGACAATTATTTTTGTCCAAAGTCCGGTTATTTGGTATCTTTGAATTCATTTTACTTGTTACTGTTTTTCTCCATCTTTCCCATCAAGTTGGTTTTTGTGTAGTGTATTTAGTGTTTATTTCTTCCAGTTCAACGATCTATCCTTTAACTCTTATAAAATCTGATGGACTTAATCTTTCTTATTTGATATCTTGGCTATTCCCTGTGGTGCTACTTTTGAGTGGCAGTTGCTCTCTGGCTCTCATCGTTCATTTCGAGAGCAACCTAACATTACAAGACTCTTCTGGTGTTTGTCTGTTGGGTATTGTGGGTGTTACTCAAGGCCATCTGTCAGAACTTCTGGCTCACAAAGGAATGGCCAGTAGGTTCAATTATGATAATTTCCAATAATTTTATTCTTTACTATATGAAATACTTTTATTCAAGAACTTTAAATGTAAAAAACATAGTCATCTGAGTAATAGCGGGGTCAAATCTCTGGATAGATCTTCTCCCAACCTGACAAAGAAATGGTGATTTCATTCTTAATTTAGAGAATGTTTTGGCTGTATGTAACCTTTTAGTTTCCAAATTTTCAATTTGCATGTTCTCTTTATCATTTGCATAAATTTATATATTGCAGAGTCTTGCTCTCACATCAAAGGAAGTTTTGAAGTTAAAAGGTGTTATTGTCATTAAGTCTCTCTCACTGACAGATTTAAATTGCCAGTGGTAAGACCAGGTGGGTCACAGCTCAGAAAGAAGGATTGGGGAACAATAGACAAGAATGACCTCGTAATTGCTGGAGGGAAAAAGTAGCATCTCCTAGTTCGAACTTCTCAGTATATTGTTTTATCTGCTTGAATTAGAGGAGCAGTTTCTCTGTTGTAATGCACCACAGGTTCTGATTCATTCACCCATTGGGGAATGCCATCCAGCTTCAATGGTCAGAGCTTTTATTGGGTTTTATTATGTAGGAAAATTGGTTGAATCATTAGCTTTCTTTACCCTGCAGCTGGGAAGTTGGACTGACTTCACATGGCTTGACGTACCAACCCACTAATCACACTGTTGATTTTTCCAGCATGGCCAACCCTATGCTGAAGCTATCTAGGGTCTCCCCAGGCGTCACCCAATTAGCATAAACTCATGTGTGGTCCCAGAGGTCTACTATGAATAACAAAGACACTCTTATAACTTGGAAAACTCCAAGGATTTAGTCTTCCTCTCAGGAACCAGGGACAAAGACCAGTCAAATCCTTTATTATACAATAGGATTCAATGAATTTACCTACATTTATTATTGTCATTATGCCATTGAGTATCATAATAACTTTGGGAGGCAGGGAGAGTTTTTCATATAAATCTTTATGCTGTGCTTTTTAGAGGTGAGAAAAAATGCAGACTGAGGGTCTGTTCAGTTCAAGATAAAACTTCTGAGACTCTTTGGAAAACCAAATACTTTAAGGAAGCAAAGAAGAAAGCTAGGCACTTCACATTTTCACTTCTCACATTTGTAAGCAAAAGAGTAAAAGGGTTAATATTGTAATAACTTTGTATCATGACAGATTTTAACTACACTCACCATCGTGAGCATTTCATAATATGTGTAATTACTGAATCACAATATTGCACATCTGAAATTAATATAACACTACATGTCAACTATACTTCAGTGAAAAAAGAAGAAAATAAAATAACATAAAGCTTTTAAGAAAGACTAAAATAAGGCTAACTGTAACATATTTCTGTAAAGTAAGTCAAAATAAAAAAAATGTGTACTTGAATTCTGTGCTAATTATGTATAACAACTGTTAAAAAAATAACTTCTGTGGGAAAGCTGATTAACTCATTTTTGGAAGAGAAAATGGAGATGGAAGGTAAGCCAGACCTTTGAAAATACAAGGTACAGATGTTTGGCATATGCTGTTTTTACAACCATTATCACTGGTGGCAACCAAGGAAAATGAACTCTTGTCAAAGTGCCCTGGATTTTGCTGTATTACTATAGGTTTGATTTACCTTCTATTTTTCCCAGAGAAGCAATAACAGACTTATAAAGATTACATTAGCATTTTTATACCTTTGTAACGGTGGGTTTGATGATGGCTTTGCATCCTATTAAACAAAAATAAGGATATTTGAAAAGTGTTCTGCTACAATTTTAAGATGTAGAGTCTCATGGTTCACTTATTTACCCAGATGGATCCTGACTCAGCAGATGAGTGGCACGAGAAACGAGACTTGCCTCACCGAAGAAGGTTGCCAAGTGGAGGCTTTTCAAAAGGAACCTGAACAGAGTATCTCTTCAGGCTTCTTTATTTCAGACAGTTAGACAATTCTATAACGTTTTATATTTCAGACAAGTGAGGCCCAAAACTAGGTAATTTGATCAAAGTTATGTGATAGATCTTGGTTAAATAACAATGATGAAAAAAAAATTTAAGCCTGAAAGTCCATGAGGCTGAAACATTTCTTAGCAATCCATCCACTTTACGTGAAAGTGTGTGATAGAAACTGCTGGAAACTATTTATTAGGAAACCACAGCTTCTCTGAAAAGAAAGAGTTTTTTCAGACATTCTGAGTTGCCTATTTTGTATAACATTTAAGTAAATACTTCACTTGTCAGGTCGCTTGCATCAAATTAACATGATTTATTTACATGCTTATCTTAAAGTTTTAAAAGAAACTGGTCCTTCTGTAGTGTTGGAAACTCTTTGTTAATATAACGTGTCAGAATCATAAACCACCAAAGGGGACTGTTTGGTTACTATGCAACTCCAAGACAAATTATTTTCTTCTTCTGTTTCTTGGAGAAAAGACTGTAGAGAAAGACTGGAACTAAGGGCAGAGGAAGCTGTAAACCAGGGCGAAAGCACCAGATCATTTCTACTTCTGGGTAGAGGGGAAGATGAAGTGAGGTCAAATCGTAAGCAACGTAATTGGTTGCCTTCATGGTATAAATACAGAGTCCCCAAAAAGCCACTTTTGGGCTAAGATCGGTTTCGGCATAATTTTACCTTAATGTTGAGTAATTATTTTATCCACAATAGTTGATTAGGTCTCTTTGTGACTCAGGTCCTTGTCTATGAGACCTGGGATTTCATAACGGAGCATATAACATGGACAAATGATTCATAAGCAACTGTGAGATAAATAGTACCCAACAGATAAATAGGTAAATGGTATGTAACTGGCAAGTTATACAAGGATAAATGTAAATAGACATTAAATATTTTGAAACTATGTTCAACCTTATGAGGAAACAAATGATCAAAATTATTATTAATGATTATCAAAATCATTAGCAATATTTATCTACCAAATTGGCAAGTGTGTAAAAGTAATGAATGTTCAGATCTGTCTTTACTGCAGTAACTGGAAAGCAAGATGATAATAAGTATGAGTCATCTTTAAAAGTTTTATATGTTGAAACAGAAAGTCCACAGTTCAGAATTTAGATTGTATAAGAGATATACAATGTACTGTTGAAAATGAGCATTTGTTGCAGTGAGATTTGAAAACAATGTTACTTTCTAAGATAGAGAAATTCTCAAATTATAGGACACCTTTATGATGGAATATTTATATACAGTAATTAACATCACATCCTCAAAGAATAATTAGCATGTGGGAATATGTTCATGATATAGTAAGGGCAAAAGGCAAATTTCAAAAGGCAAGTATGATTCCTATTTTGCTATAAAAGATGACAAGCATAGAAAAAATATTGGAATCGTAAACTAAAATTTTAACACCAGTGTCTCTAGGTCTTAAAATATGTTTTGATTTTTATATTTGTATTAATTCTTATTTTTTTTTAATGAAATGTGGATTACTTTTAGAGTTACAGAAGGCAAAGAATGTTACTTTCCAAAAGAATCTGGAATGGGGCGCCTGGGTGACTCAGTGGGTTAAACATCTGCCTTCAGCTCAGGTCATGATCCCGGGGTCCTGGGATCGAGTCCTGCATCGGGCTCCCTGCTCAGTGGGGATTCTGCTTCTTCCTCTCCCACGACCCCTCCCCCAGGCAAATGCTCTCTTTCTCAAATAAATAAATAAAATCTTAAAAAAAAAAAAAAAGCTGGAATGGAGTAGAATGATCTCTAATAGCTTCTCATTAACAAAATTTCATGTTTCTTCCTTTGGACTGAAAGAGCATGTTAACACATTTATCATCCATCAATCAGTTGATGGGGGCTTGTTTTGCATGTTAGCTAGTCCTACATGGCATGCCTTTAAAACAAACTAGAAGTGAGGAAATATACATCTTGAAACGGGAGAAAATGGAGACCAGAATTTTAGGAAGCATCACAGCCTTATTGGAGGCACTGCAGCACAGACTAAGTGCTGGTCAGGAACTGGGTCTGTAGTGACAGAGATGTTCTTTTTCTGTTGTTCTTTTCAAATTCTCAGTGCAGAGCTTTGACAGATATGTCTGGAAGCACGCCTCCAGTTTTTAAAATAACACCCATAGTAATAAATAAGTTTTACAAAGCAATTCAGCACACTCAAGCGCATATGAGTGCATATGCAAACACGCACACACACACACAGAAATTGAACAAAAGTTTCGATCACAAAAACTTACCACTCTTACCACATACTGAAATTACTAGTCTGTTTCATTATAACAAAAGAGTTGGGTATAATAGCATAGAACTCTGCATTGTCAAGGGAGCTCAAAACATCATGAACACACAAAAAAACCAAAATAATCACTAAAGACAGAGAGAAGATCCAAATTCTCTGACGTGAAGTAAACTCATCAAATGAGTGAAAAAAATGTTTGCGCTTTTATTCATATTTATTTATTATTTTATTTTCTATTTGTGTATCTTATTTATAATGTATGTATTAGTACTGCACACACATGTAATTTATAATTTAACATATAAATTAGCATGGTCTGGAGAAGTGTGCTCAAATTATGTTTTCTTTGATAGGGCTTTGTGATCAAAAAGTTTGGAGAACAGTATATGGTGCATACCTACAAAAAGAGTTGAGAGAAGAGATTTCTGGGAGTATGTAGTTAGGAAAGTTTCTTTTCTCAGAAAAGAATATTATTTGGTTTGAGCCTTGAGAAATGGATTATATTTGGCCAGATATGTGTGTAAAATATGTCATGTAGGAGTTTGGTGTTCAGAGGATCAGGTTGCAAGGCAATGGACTGAGGGACCTGGGAGAATACCAAAAGAGATGGGAATCAAATCTTAAGACAAACCACACAGGAAAATAGGGGCAGAAGGGAGATCAGAAAGTCTCCCTTCCTTTTAAGGACACTGAGGCTGGACATTATGGATGGTTTCTGAAGCTCTTCTGCTACTGTGCCTTAGAAGTTGTGCTTCGTGCCCTCATTTACTCATCCAGATTTATTCGCCACCCATCTCCACCTGCTTCATGACCTGGGAAGCCCAATTTGAGTGCGTGATCTATTTCTTGGGACCCAGATTGATAGAGGTGCAAAACAGGTGGGGGTGGATTTCTAGAAGGCAGGATGTGGAACAACAGTAGTCTGAGCACTTGAAGGATGGGCAGCACGGGAAGAGAGATGCAGGTTAGTCTGGGATGCAAATAAAAGAGTAATTCCCAATTTAAAAAAAAGTAATCATATGCAGAAGGGTCCTGAGGAAGTAAGTGCACTCACTGTAAGGTATCACTCTCCCCCATTTCCAGCCCAGGAAAAGAGCAATAAAGGGGAAGGACGCATAGAGCACTTCTAAGGTTCTGGCAGTGTTCAATTTCTTGGTTTGGTGGTCAATTCATAGCAATTCATTTTATTGTTTACTCTGTAACTGTATATATTTATTTTATACAATCACCCGCATGTTGGTGTACTTCACAATTAAATAGATGGAGGAAGAGTGAATAAGGGTATGCTGAACAAAATCACCCATGATTTCTGTCAACATCATATTTGATATGCTTTACATACTATTTTCTGGTATTTAATCTTCACACTAGGCTTGTGAGGTAGAAATACTCATCCTTTATTTCAGATATTGTCAGGAGTGTGGGAAAGTGGTATATATTAGCTGGCAGTATTTTATGAAATGATTTAACCAGAAAAAAAAATTGTGAAAGATTGCCCAGATTGTGAGGTCTCACTTTGCAAAACATCCTTACTTTCCATCTCAAATCAATTTGTGAGCCCAGAGTGTTTTTAATAAGTAATTATTATCTTTTTGAAAGAGTCTTTAATCATTAACAGGAAATTTTAGAGTTCAATGACTGCAAACTCAAAACTATTGCCAACTTGTGAAACAACCTTAAAATATTTACCATATTTTTATCACTCTGGCTTTCAAAAGCAAAGAAAATTTCCAATTTTTCTCAGTTATCAGAAAAAGTAGAATGCTTATAAAAAGCTAAGCAGGATGAAGTTTGGCATTATATTTGGTTTCTAAACAGAAAGTTCCCAGTACATGTGTGCATAAAGTCCCCTTGAGAGTGACCTAGCAACAGTGAATAGTTTCAAGGATAAAAACAGAAAAGTGTTTTTTATACTCATTCCCTACCAAGAATATAAATGAGTAGAGACATTATTATTAAACCTCTTTGAATTGGAGTTTTTCTCCAACAACTCACAATTACTACTGTTAGTTTCATTTTAAAGTCAATGTGAATTCAGATGTGAGGAAGGAAATGCTTTATTCATATGAAATTTCTGCAGTGATTTATACACGAATGCTTCAGGCAAAAAGTGAGATGAAAGCATTTTTTCCTCCATTTAGAATTCTTTTCCACAGTTCATAAGTACAATTCCTTCTCACTGTGGTTATTGAGTTTAAATCCACTTAAGGTGCTGAAAAAAAAAATCACAGAAGAGGTACTCTTTACTTGGGTTCGGTCCCATCCTTCTACAGAAGTTGCTTAGACAGAAGGTTCAGGGAAGTGGATATAAGAAACTCACCAACATTTCTAGAACATGATACATAGTGGCCTCACTTGATTTCCCTGGGGAGACAGTGGGAACAATTGCAAGGGGTTGGATTATGGAGAGCCTTGAAAACTCAACTGAAAATTCAGCATTTTCCATTCATCAGTAGTAAATCATTAATATATTCTTGAGAAGCAGAACAGTCTAATACATGTAGTATTTTAAGAGCTGTAGTTTGATAGTGTACCAGTTAAATTGTGTTCACAGAGGACAAATTTAGAGTAACCCATAACTACAACAATAAAGTCCGTGTAATTATGAGGAGGGATGGACAGGGTGATAAGCTTGAAAGGTAATTCAAAATTTCCAAGAAAGAAGGCTTGGATGTTAATATGGACATATAAAGGGATGGAAGAATAGTCCATAATTGCAAACATCAGGCCTTCGAGATTAGAAAGATAGTGAACAGAGCAAGACTAGGGAATGTGTCTGTCATCTGCTCTGGATTTGGGTGAGTTTGCTTTGGGTCTGTGGAATTTGTGGTGGCCATGGGACATCCAGTGATGTCCCATTTAGAAGGTAGCAAGTGGAATGGGAGTCAAGTATGGAAAAGTATTGACAGTGACTAATTCTACAAGAGAATTAGAAAGAGAGAGAAGAGCAGAGGGGACAAGAAATACCTTCAGTAAAAAGGAAAAATGTGCCATGAAATTAGAGTGAAGGGATAGCAAGAGAAGTAGGAAAAGGAAGCAAACAGGACAATGCTATGGACACACAGAGAGAAGAGTTTTAGAAAGTAGGTGGATACCAGGGTCGCACCTTTTACAGATGTCAAGGGCATGAGATTTCAGACTAAGTCACCTAGGACGGAGCAGTTGCATTCAATGGGGTGGTTTAAGTGAAAACTGGAGGTGGAGCAGAAGACAGCTAAAAGAAGGTGTGGATGCAGATCACAGTAAGGAAACGAGCAGGGACAAGAAGAAACTAGAAGGCATGAAGTAGATTACAGCTACAGAAACAGCAGGGTCAACTGGAAGGATTTATTTTAGGACTTGGGACACTTGGGGCATGGGAACACTTTTGAACCTGGGGTCAAGCAGTCACATATTTTGAAATACAGTGCCGTGAAGCACCGTGATGAGACTGATCATGGCTCCAATGCTGTAATCTGATTTCCAGTTTTCGGTTTGTGGCTTCAATGTGTAAGTTTTAGAGATTAGCTCACAAAATAAGAGGGAGAGAGAAGAAATGCTAAACTACCCTTGTACTCAATTTCATTGCAAAAGACAACCTTACATCCCCCTTCGAACTGGTTAGAAACCGGCATCTTCAGAACCTATTTACTTCCTGCTCAAACTGTGAGGAAAGACTCAAACCAGATGTGTTGTGACCTTATCAAAACCTACACACAGGCAGGAGGCCATAACATACCGTTTAAATACAGCCCACGTGTCGCTAATACAGGCCCCCATTTTCCATGATGTACCACAGGCCTAGTGCCCAGCCAGATGCAAGGGCCCCAGGCTAGAAGTTTTCAAAGAAGACGATCCCCTGAGAGGAACGCCTGGGCCACAGACAGATGAAGCACAGAGTGGCTGCTTGTCCACATTGAGATGTTTTACCTTAAAGCTTAAACCACCTAGGAGAAATGCGACATGGTATTTTGACCCTTTTCAATTTTCTCATAATGAAAAGAAGAAATGAAGATGGGTCCCTGAAAGGTCAACTTTCAAAAACTGGAAAAGACAAACAAAATAATGCTTTGGGTTTTTTGGGTTTTTGGGTGGTTTTTTTTTTGTTTGTTTGTTTTGGTTTGTTTTTTGGGGGGTTGTTTGACATGACTCAAGTAACAGACTCCCGCCACTTCCCTTGTGGTTCAGTTCCACCGTCCGGTGTATCTCTCATTGGGACTTTTATTTTCTTTTAATTTGAGCTTTGACATTTTTCTTAGTTTGTTTCCATTGCTTCTTTTAGACCACCCTGAAGCTGCCTTTCTTTTATTTCTGTCTCCTCTGTCTCTCTCGCACACACACGTATGCACACGCACACACACCACAATTTCTCTCTCTCTGAGTTTAAAAGATTTCAGCAATGTTTCATTTCTCACCTTCAAGTTTTAATTCGACAAACATGTACTGACTACCAACCGCATACTAATCAGCCATTTATCCTTGTTTTGTCTTGAAAAAGGCTATGTTGCTTTTGCAGAAATAAGTAAAGGGTCCTTGTTGAAAAATCTAATGAAGAAAAATGTAAGAAAATCTTTCAGATCCCACTGTTTAAATACAACCTAATTAACCACCCATTAGCTATTTCTTCAGGCATATTATATATATATATATATATATATATATATATATATAATTTTGTAAATTGTAAAATGGAATCATATATATCTCCTATAAGGAAAATGAATGCCCACTCAATATGCTGTGACTATCTTTCCCAGTCAAAATAATGAGGCTGATCACTACATCATCATTTTAATAGTTACATCATATTACATGATACACATTCACTGGAATTTTTTTTCTTTTTTTAAAGATTTTAAGTATTTATTAGGGAGAGAGAGAAAGTGAGAGAGAGAGAAAGAGCACAAGCAGGGGGGAGGGGCAGAGAGAGAGGGAAAAAAAGACTCTCCATTGAGCAGAGAGCCTAATGTGGGACCCCGGGATCATGACCTGAGCCAAAGGCAAACGTTAACCGACTGAGGCACCCAGGTGCCCCTCACTGGAATTTTCTTAACTAAACTCCCAGGGTTGGTCATCTAAGTTCTCAAGACTTTTTTCCTATTCAAATTTTCAGAAAGAATCTTTTACATACATAGTTTTGCATTTTTTTCCTCTAAGTGCTTATTGTCTGTCAGTAAGTCAGCAACTCTTTTCCCTTGATGCTTCCTCTTTCTACCCCAAATTGGCCTATGAGGGCTTGAGAGTTATTTTCAAGATGGAGATCTTTCACGGAACAAATATTTTTTGTGTTGCTCTGAGCAGATGAGATCACAAGATGGAAGATTAATAATCACGCAGGCAGATTATAATTCAACACTCAGAAATATGTCTCGAAGTAACTTGATTAAATAAATGAGATAGTATAGATTTAAAAGTGTGCTGAAAGTTGATAGCCCAATAATTATTCAAAAGAATGCCATTATTATATTGTAATTATGGAAGGAATTGCTTCATTAAGTGGTGCATTCTTGCTATATTCATACTAAAGCTGGATCAATGACTTTCAACAATTACAAGACACGTTCTTAGGTGAAAGTTTGAGCAAGCTGACTTCCCATAGATCATTCTGTAAGTTCCTAAGCTTCCTAGGTGGAGCTAATATTGAATTGATCTTTAACCTCACCATCACCTCCTTAAATCCTTCCCTCCTAAGGTATTTATGCTTCAGTAAAGGATTTGGGGATATTTTAAATTTTGTCAGATTCTTGACAGTAGGTAGAGAGAGACATTTGGAGACAAGGAAGACTTTTGGAGTGCCTCTTTAAATCACAACTCTTGTTTATGTTCCCAACTCAGATTTCATGGGTCTCACATGGGACTAACTCTCCTCCTACACACACACGCACACACACACACACACACACACACACAGAGGCACACACACACACACACACACAGGCACACACATCTGGAGTCTCAGCCCATAGAATTTTCTGGTTTGGGGGATTACTGGGTGGATGAAGAAGAAATAGCAACAGGAAGAAACACATACATTCCAATGTTGCATTATTTCCCCAGTTATGAATTATGAAAAGGTAGAATATACTAGATATTGAGGCACATGTAATCAAAGATTGTCAACACAACCATTGGGGTGGGAGAACATAGACAACCCCATAACAGCCTCAAGAAATGCTGTCTTTCTAAAAAAAAGCATCCCTGCCCAGCACCTAGGAACCAGGACCAGCCAGCATGTACGCAGAGACTCTCAGCTACGTTCTTAGCCTTGTTCATACAAATAAATTAATGGAAAGTAGGATTATCCCATCAAACAAGAAAGGCCTCATTATTGCAGAATGAAAATTTGTACTTGGAAATTTAATATTTCCCAAAGTAGAAACTTTTTCAAATAAACTCTTGACTTTTTCATAAAAGTAATAGTGTTCTCAAATAAGGAGCAAAGTGTACAAATTTTCCTAGTGGTCAACTCTTTGTAAACTCTGAGCCATTCTTTTTTCTCTTTCTTTTCTTTCTTTCTTTCTTTCTTTCTTTCTTTCTTTCTTTCTTTCTTTCTTTCTTGTACTGTGGTCATACGGTGTTGTTGTTGTTGTTATTTAATTAATCTCAATTACAGTGTAGTTAACATACAGTATTATATTAATTCAGGTGTACAATTTAGTGATCAACAATTCCATGTATTACTCAAGGCTCGTCAAGATAAATGTACTCTTAATCCCCTTCACCTGTCTCACCCGTCCCCCTACCCACTGAAAGAATACGCTGAAATCAAAATTAAATCATGTATGTGCAATTGCCTTGAAGATGTAAAGATTGTCTGCTGTTTATGAATGACAGTGACAGTCTTCATCTTCTCTGTCCTGTGAAGTCTTCACGGTGTGAGGAAGAGTTCAGGAAAAGGAAGGATCTCCTAGAACAGAAGGAGTTTGCATTTGCCTATAGCTCTAGTTTCCTTTTAAAATTATGCCATGCCCTGAAATAGTGTGTGATTCTCTTCTTTTCAAAATAGTTGCAATGATTTTCCATAACGTAAGGCTGGACTAGCTTACCTCCAGGGTTATTTGGCTGTAAGCACATGGTACGTAAACCTCTAAGATAAACCATTTGCCTACAGCTTAGATTTCCTGGAATTTTTGATAAAAGAAAGTCATAATTGTTATAATCAAATGAAAATATTATGGAGTAGAATACAACATTGATATACATTATTTGATTTTATTTTTAAAATTATCTCTATAAATTATCATAAAACTTCAAACATTTCCCTTTACCGTCAAATGGGAATAGGAATATTCTTATATTCTCACCAGCCTTGGAGATACTTCTGTGGAAAATTTGAAAAGGCATTAACCTAAGAGTAGAGCACAGACTCCCAGCCTGGTATTCAAAATCCTTTATAATGTGGTCTCAATATTCCTCTTTGAGTTTTTTCCGCTACCCTTCTATCGCAAATCTGAACACCAGCTGACAAGTCCACCCCCCTCTCTATCCTTCAGGCATGTCAAGCTCTACAATGCCTCAACCTGCTTCCCTTCCAGGATGTTCCTTATCTCTACTTCTCCCTCACTTCTGATTTTCAAAGTTTGGCTCTTACTAACTCTTTGGCAGCCCCCAATCCCTTAGTGGTCATCCTCTCCTCTACCCCACATCTGTACCCATTTTTTTCATGTTCTTTGCCTAGTGACAAAACACATTGCTTGACCAAAATACATACAATTTCTTGTTTTAATTGTATTTATTGTCTTACCAACTGAAACTATATATTCCCAGAAGGGAGGACTTTTAATATTCTATATAAATCCCGACACAACGTGAAGCGCAAAGTGACATAGATTACAATACACGGACAGCATTTTAAAGATCATTGAATCTGAATTTCTCATTTTATAGGTAAGAAGAAAGGGGCCAAAGTTAGGAAAGTGACCACTAACTGAATGAATGAGAGAATAAAAATGAGGAAACCTGGAGGATCAGACACAAGAGTGATGTTCATAACCTTTTAGTTTGGTCAGAGGTTAGCTGTACACAATGCCCTCTAGTAATTGAGAGAGAAAGAGAAAGAGAGGGACTGTTGCTTAGTCTGTGGCACACAGATTAGGTCAGAAATATGGAATTTTGTCTGATAGAAAGGATTGTTCCATTTGTTTCATTCTGGCCTCTGGGGATCTTTCCTGCTGATCTGAGAGAGGTCTGGTATTTCCTGACAGGAGGAGGCACTGCATTCTTGTGATTTCCCTCATCTATACTCAGCTCTAGTTTGGCCTTCATTTTTAGCATGGCTTTATTTTTGGAGTTCTACCCATTCACATGCAAAACCATAAGTCCCACAGCAGTCCTCTGAAGATTTCTCTACCGTCTTCTCCGCGTCTCTTACCTCACCCCCACATTTGTTTGTTCAGGTGTGGCAAGCCTCCTTTATTGAGTATGATGTCATTTGAGAGGCTGGTGGAGGGTGAAAGTTGAAAGACAGGCAGATGTTGGAGGGGGGAGATGAGGCTTATGGCTACCAGGGTACAACCCGAGAGGGAAGGCGATTACAAGGACTTCTTTATTCACTCCCCCTTCTCTCTAGAAGAATAATAGCATTGGTCTATACAACCTGTATTTATTAACTCACTGAATTCTCACAGAAATCCTGGGAGATAGGTACCACTATAATCAGAAACTGGGGCCCAAAAAGGTTGTAACTCACCCAAGTGAGCCAGCTTAATAGTCGTCAGCACCAGTATTTGTACACAGGGGGTCCGGAGCCAGAGCTAAGCTTCCATCTGCGATGGACCTCTTCTACCCAAAGCCACTCAAGAGCAGGAGATGAAGCTGACCTACTTCGTACATAAAAACAAACACAGGGAGTTAGATAAAATGAGGAGATAAAGGAAATGTGGCTTTTTTTGCATAACCTGGCCCGTGCTGACCTCTCCTGGACAAGCCTGGCTTGTTGGCACTCTACTGTGATTCTCTCACCACCTGTACCCACCTCACAGGCTTCTAACATTCTGGAGAACTCAGCTCCGATGTAATGCCATAATGGAAACTCACACAAGGTTGTGTCCTCTCAGTCGTATCCTTTTAAGAGTCCCAAGTTATTTGTCCATCATAGTCCTTACTAAATGTGGCATTTGATTGGCATCCTGCAGCTTCACAAGACCAGAAGTTCCATGAGGGGCAGACAGCACATCTACTTGGTTTGCCACTCTACCTCCAGTGTCTAGAACAGTGCTGGACCCAAACAGCCATGGAATCACTAGATATTGTATTTCTAGGTAGGCATTTGACTTGCCTTTTCAATATGCTAAGTTTATTTTTAGGTTTGTTGGGTTTTAACAGCAGGCTCCGTGATTTGGTGGAAAGATCACAGGCTGTGGAATTAGACACAGCTGAATTTAAATTGAGCTGTTACATTTTAGTTGCCCGGATTTAGATGAAAGAGATACCAGTTGCTAATATTCAGTTCTCATTTTCTTTGATCTTTCCATCACACATTCACTTTTACTTAAAAGTGTTCCTTCACTTTGTGGTGCCGCTCTTACGGTTCTCCTATGAGATCTCTGAGAATGTCCTCACCTTTTTTCCCTTTGCCCTCAAAGTTTTATTTTGCATCCTCTCCTCATTTGATATCCTTTATGCCGTGCTCTTATTTTCTCTTGTAGTTTCAACAGTCCAAACCTGAATTTTCCTGCTGCTTCATTAGTATCTCCGTGAGAACACAGTAAGGAGGTAGCATAGTTAACCCCAGAACCATGCTGTATGATGTCCGCCCATCACTTGTGATTTCTGTGTAGTTTAAAGCTTAAGGTACTATTTTAGTGAATTACTTATGGTTTATTTCTAATTGCTGTGGGAAATGTATTTGGCACCGTCCTAGCTCAGTTTCACTTACTTTGTCATAACGACAATTCCTGTGCATGCACAGTCTATAATAGACAGCTGCATATTTTATCTAGTGCAAGAAGGAACCGCTCATATTTCACTGAGTGATCTCAGAGATCAGAAATCCATTCTAGTCCATCCATAGAACTTACTGAATACAATCCTCTTCACTCAGATACTTAGACAACTTCTCAGGGCAATAAAATCCATGTGAGGGAGATATATATACTCTAAAAATAATTTCAAAAGAAAATTCAAATATCAGGATAAGAAATAGGTCATCCAGATATATATCTGTGTTAAGGGAGGCATCCCCAAGCTTACTATAACAATCTGAAGTGTACTGGCCTGAAGAGGAAAGATAAAGATTTGACAAATAACTATCCAGCAAAAATCAAACCTGCCACTCATCAAAGAGGAATGGCTTTCCTTTGTGTTTAAATAGCCTCTGCTAAGTTAAGACATTTTCCTTGATTAAAAAAAATGTATTAGTTACATTTTTAGCTTCACATTATGAGCCTTTGAGTGATGCACAGGTTATAGATAAATATGGTTTTAAGTCACTCTGCAGCCCTACAGAGTGGGAGGCTCACTTGGAAAGACAAAAACTGATCAGGCCACAGTTGTGGGCTGGACGAACCTTAGGCACTGAGCCTTGCTTTCCAAGATGCTTTTGCCCATCAGCTTTCTCATGTTATCTCTGAAATCAGTGGCTGCTTGGAGACATCTAGAGACTAGGTAAATAAGAAGATAAAGGCTTCATTGTGGCTTTTCTAGACACCCACGCACCTAAAGTCATAATAGAAAAAGGAGGAAAGAAAAAAAAACACTGAAAACATTTTCCACACTATTTCAAATCAGTAAACAGTTGTCCAACATGTTTATGGACCCAGAACATGGAAGCAAAGCCTCTAAATAACTGTCTGTGGTGAGAATTAGGCACTTGACTTGTAGACATACTCTTCAGTCATTTATTCAAGCCCATTTATGGTTATTTTGTGCTATTTTAAATAGATGTTCATATTTGGTAACAGAGCCAATGTCAGCTTAAAATATAGACATTAGAATATAGGAATGGGTGGGCCTTACTTTCAGCAGTGATATAAATCATTGGAACCTATTTGATAGACAAAAGAAAGAAAAACTAGGCTAATCAGTCATGTCTCAAAGGGCACAGAACATGTGACATTGGGGGCATGCAGGGAATCCTACACAGCACAATACATTCTGATGAAACTGCATTATAAAAGTAAAAACCCCTGCTGATCCTAAGATACCAGGAAACATGAAATTTAGAATCTTCTCTGAAAGGGAGTACAAATTTTTATTTTTATTTAAAATAGATAAAATTGGAGTATTGATGTTTAAAGAAATCTTCAGCTACTCATCAGTTTTACTGTACTAATAATTTACTATTTTCTCTCATTTCCAAGCTCATCCTCTGTCCTCTGGTATGTGATGCTGGGGCTGGACTGTCCCTTGTCTTCTTGGTTTTGGTTAGCATCTGACTATGGGATTCACTTGACAGTCAATGGAGACCAAATGGAGGAAAGAAGTCAGAAGGCACTCCTTCATGTTTTCCTGTGCCCATCAGCTCTCCTCAAGCAGCAACAGTTGGTTCCAGTTCTCAGCACCCCAGCACCTGCCTCAGCTGAGTCCTTCCCCAATAACCCATCTACAAAGTAGTGAGCACAATTACATGGTTGTTTTGTACCACAAAGTTCTGAGATAATTTCTTGTGCGACAAAGGTAACCAGAACACTAGACTTTTTAAATGTATCCTCATAGTAGGTGATCAAATAATATTTACTGACTGAAAGAAGATATGCAGAGAAAGTAGGTGGGACAAGGTGGTGGTGGGACGGCAGCAGCATACTCTATTTACTCCCTAGGTTTGCATCAAATAGAAGGAAGAAGCCACGCAGAAACATACAGAAAACAATCCCATGCCACAAAGTAGTTGTTTCCCCTCTTGTTTTAGTGAAGAGAGGAAATTTGCTTTAACCTTATAATTGAGGAAGTCTGCTTGTTGAATATTGACACAAAACAGTAATTTCCACATCTCCCATCCCATCACCTCAAATTCCCTTTTATTTTCTTTGATTCCTGAGACTACACAAATTGTGCATGCTATTTCAGGAATTCTAGAAATTGGGGTGAATAAAGTGTTTATACTATCTCATAATCCCAGCATTGGTAGACTTCTGAAGAGATTATTAAGGAATTTTTATTCTTAATTGATTAGCATGGACATTCCAGATGAAGCTCAGATTTTAAATGTTTACAAGAACATCACAGTAGCAGCAGCCACATCTCGCACCCAGATCTTGGTTTCTAATAGAATTCTCCAATAAAAAGATTTGGGGCTCCTTGACAATGCGGCCGATTCTTAGACTGGGACAGGAAATATACGAGGGGAGTCTGGACCATCTGGTAGTTCCAGAAAATAAGAAATTGCTCAACATGTAAAAAAGCCCACACTGATGGGAGTGTGAAGGGACATAGGAGCCAAAGAAAGTGTTCCCAATAGTCAAATCTAGAATAATTTGAGCAATAAAATACGTATTGGATTATAATCTGAAGTCTAAAATAAATATCCATCAGTCCATAGTTATATAAATAAAAGATTGCATAAACAAATGGAGAGAATTAGATACATTCCAATGTGGAAGAATTCAAATAGTTAATGTAAATATTCTACTTTTAGGGAAGTGTACCTTAACTCTTCACTCCTTACATGAAAGCTACACAGAGTGACTTCTTTCCAAGAAATACAGTATAGAACGGGGGGGGGGGGGTAAGTTTACTGTGGAGAAACTGACAATCACTACCTCAAACCAGGTGATCAAGATTAACATCAACAGTCGTAAGTCATGTGAAAGTACGTTCTCTTGATATAATGTGATGTGAAGGGCATTTTACCTCTGTGGTCTCTTTTTCCAAAAATACATCACCCCAGTATAATTGCGAGAAAAACAGACAAATTTCAGTTGAGGGACATCCTACAAAATACTTGACCAGTACTCTCCAAAACTGTCAGGGTCATCAAAAACAAGGAAAGTTATAGAGACTGCCATAACCAAATTCAGTCTAAGGAAGACACGACAACTCGATATAATGTATATCCTGGATGGGGTCCTGGAACAGTAAAAGGACATTAGAGAAAAACTGAGGAGATCTGAATCAAACATTCACTTTAATTAATAATAATGTATCAATATTGGTTCATTAGTTATGACAAATGTAACACACTAATAAAAAAACTTAATAACAAAGGAAGCTGGGTTGGAGTATATGGAATCTCTCTATACCACCTTCACAATAATTAAATTTATTTAATTTATAAGCATTAAATGAATAACATTTAAAAATGTTGACAAAGCTCAACAAAGTAGCTTCACTATGTGCACAGCTGACTGCTATGTGTTTCAATGGCTGAGTTTACAAGCACAAGTCAAACCTATACATGGCTACACACAATAGGCAGGATTAAAACCCTGCCAACTTGGGTGATTAATAGCCGGAATGCTGCCATAACAAGGCTGCTCCAAGCATTTAGAAAAAGCAGCTTAGTCATCCGCCCACTCTCTCCTTCATTAAGTTTAATTTATGGACTGTGGATTTCAGTGTAGTGAAATCTTGAAAACAACAGCAAATTCTTCCACAGAAATGGGATGCCATGGGGACTGAGGCCCACGGATCTCAGAAACAAAGGGGAGATACGACGATTGGAAATGAATAATAGGGTCACATTGTTGAGGTGGTCCTAGGACAGTCCTTTGTGAAATAACTAAAAATATGATTTTAAAAAAAAGTTAAAGCAGAAACATACCCCAATCTTATTTATGTATTTGTGAGAATTTAAATTATTTCTCAATTTTAATATTTAAAACAAACTAAAAAAAATATGGTACTAATGGGAAAAGTCTATGAAACCCTTCTAGAAGTGACTTTGAAGACATTGTCTGTATCACTTGGGCAACATGTCTGCCTTAGAAGACAGAAAAAATAAACCAAGGCCTAATAACTGACCACAGGGAGGTTAAAGCCATGATTTAAAAGGGAGGAGATGTTTTCATCATGGAGTTCTATGGCTTTCTATTGGCTCAAGGTCAATTTACTTTAAAAGCAGAGTCCTAAAAATGAATACAACTGAAAGATAAGTTTATTCAATTACTGAATTTAATAAACTTAATGAATTATTAAATCGTTGAAATATTTTTCAAATTTTTTCTTTTGCCCCTGCCTCCCTTGACCTCTTCCAGCAGCTCTGTTTTGCACTTGCTTCTACTCCAGCCTGTTGTTTTTTATGAAAAAAGGTGGGCTTTCCTTTAAATACTGGCCCAGAGAGAGCTGTGGCATACAGTGTCAGACCCTACATGAAGGTAGCATTTCTGATAACCTTTTGGGATAAAATAGGTACAGAATCAAAGGCAGTGTCAAGGCAGTGTCAGGACTCAAATCCACAAAAATAAAGAGACTAAAAAGCATAGAAAGAAAGGCTAGGGGTGCCTGGGTGGCACAGCAGTTAAGCATCTGCCTTCGGCTCAGGGCGTGATCCCGGCGTTATGGGATCGAGCCCCACATCAGGCTCCCCCGCTGGGATCCTGCTTCTTCCTCTCCCACTCCCCCTGCTTGTGTTCCCTCTCTCGCTGGCTGTCTCTTGTCTCTGTCAAGTAAATAAATAAAATCTTTAAAAAAAAAAAAAAGAAGGAAAGGCTACCTTACGTACAAGCTGTCAAGAATAAGAACGAGAAGAATAAATCCAAGTGCTGGGTAGGAGCTGAATAAAATCAAAACTGTGAAAAATCCTCAATAATTTGGCAATTAGGACTCTTCAAAAATTTGATCTATTGGCAAAATGGCTTTTTGCAAGTTGACTTACTTCTTTTTTTGACAGTTCCTTGTCATGAAACCAAATTGTAATGCTCTGGACTTTACCAGAATACACTAGAAATTATTTGGGAAATAAACTTTCAAATAGTCATGCACACGATCCTCTTTCTGATGTTCCTTACCAGTTTACTGTGTGCCTTAAGTAAGAGCCTAGAACTGTCTGAGTTTCTACATTTCTATTTTAGGAAGGAGAGACGGGGGAGGAAGGAGAGAAGAACTTCTCCCTTTTTCTAACTTCTGGATAAAATCACTTTATGCATAACTGGTGACTGCTGTCTTGCTTGAAACAAACCTACTCTGATCCCAGAAGCCTCTTTGAAAGAATAGTGTGATTTTCTTAAAATCATTTAAGAACTGATAAACACAGTGGAGGGTGTGCCAGTGATCTGGGGCAGCGCTAAAGTCTGTAAGTTAAATTCCCACATCCTCAAACTAATACAAAGTTCTTACTAACATTATTGTGTTCTTTTTTTTTTTTTAAGATTTTATTTATTTATTTGACGGAGAGAGAGAGAGAGACAGCCAGCGAGAGAGGGAACACAAGCAGGGGGAGTGGGAGAGGAAGAAGCAGGATCCCAGCGGGGGAGCCTGATGTGGGCTCGATCCCAGGACTCTGGGATCACGCCCTGAGCCGAAGGCAGACGCTTAAAGACTGAGCCACCCAGGCGCCCCCATTATTGTGTTCTATCCAGCAAACTGTTGGAAGGAAGAAGGGACTGGAAGGAATGATGGACAAGAAGACAGGAAAGGACGTTGATGTTAAACCCCTTTGATATGGCCAACATGGAGCCCAGTGTTGTGAAGATTACAAGATAAACATTTTCCACCTTTTCCATACTAGTGTCTCCCAGAAACAACCTCATCACTGTTCTCCAAACACACTGCACTTAACCTGACCTCCTCGCAGCGATTACCTTTCCTTTCTGACTCTCCAAATCCCACCTGTTTGTCATGATCCAGTTCAGTGACCCTTCTCCTATGCCTTTCCCAGCCACCGTGATCTACCCCTTCTCATCTACCCCTTCCATAAATTTACAGTAGATTAGAAAAGAAACTCATCTAAGTTTTGACCCCTTTTAGTTTTTATAACTTACTTAGAAATTAATGAGCAATAAATGAGAAGGATATTATTATTTCCTGTGTGTATTATATAATAGAAGTATGAGCAGGCCCACTAAAATTCACTGTCTTGCAATTCTTTTTCCTTTCAATGTTTACAGCCTGCTTGGAGAACATATGGATTAATGAACAAATTGAAAAGTGAGTGGATGCACTGACCTAACATTTGCAGACATAAATGGAAGAAGCATGAGGAAGGGCCAAGTAATAGAGCAAAGAATCAGGTCAGAACAATTTCATTGGCTCAGTGCTCCCTCTTTCCCTCTCGGCTTTCTTCAGAGAGCCTCAGTTGTTTTGAAATGGTCATGGCAAAGAAAGTGAGAGGACTTCAAAAGAAATATGAATGATTTCATAAACACGGATCTCTATATTAACAGCCCTTTATGGACAATAAAATGTCATAGGAGGCAAACCTAAAATAAATTTCCTTTCCCAGAGCCCAAGAGAAAAATAATCATTGAACATCTTTCTTTAATCAAGTCTACATTTCCAGTAATGGAGAAGCTCAAACAACTCCATTTCCTGTTTATGTAAAATTTTTTGCCACTGAATTCAGGGAAAAATATTCATGTTGTTGGCCTTCCCAAAAAGGTATCACCCACTCACCAATGCCCTGTTCTTTTAGAGTGTAATTTATTAATGTCAGTGCTGGTAATCCAAAGACCATGTTGAGACAGACTTCATGTTTTCTTGTGTCTTGCTGTTCCATAAGGGAAGAGATTCCACTTGTCTGATATTTCATTTGTTCCATGCCCAGAGGTTTTGGAAAGCACACTTTAAAGTCCAACATGGGGTCTGTCTGAGTGATTTGGGCTGGTATAGTTTTCTATAGCAAGCCTGCCTGAGCTGGTGCCTTTTAGAGATCTCTTTTGTCGTGAATTGAACGTGGGTTAAAAACTATTTACATGGCATTTGTTTATTGCCTGCCTTAAGATGGCAAATGCCAAAAACTACACATTTGGTCAAACTGTAGTCTTGTTCTGCCAACACATTGAAGAGATAACATCATCTAAAGCAGGCCATTGTTACTGCTGACTCCATCATTCAAAGGAAGGGGACAGCATGTAATTCTGCCTCTGGAAATCGGCTTGTGGCGGACCTTTTATAGCCTGCATACTTTTGCTTACTGTGCCCAGATGTTGCATGATAGTTCACTAAAAATGCATATTTTAAGGAATTTGTCTTAACTGTTTGGAAATTATTTTATGCTTACACCATGTTTGTTTTTATCATGCTCTCTCTCCCTTGTCAAATGGCTCTGTTTCTCTGTCAATGTGTAAATACTTTTTCTGAATGATTTGCCAGTAAAGTGCAAAGGTCATGCCCCTTTACCTCAGTGTGTATTTCCTAAAAACAAGGGTATTCTCTTACAAATCCAGACTACAATTTTCCAAATCAGGAAATTTACATTAGAACAGCTCTTTTATCTAATCTACAGACCTTAGTCAAGTTTTATCATTTCCCTCACTAATTTCTTTGTAGCATAGGATTTCTTTTTTCTGGTCCAGAATTCAATCCAAGAATTAATGTTGCATTTAGTTTTCTTGTGTCTTTATTCTCCGTTAATTCAAAATAGTTCTTCAGCCTTTCTTTGACTTTGTAACCCTATTATTTTTGAAGACTAATGCCTATTAATTTTGTAGACTAACACTCTACCGAGATTTTTCTTTATAGTTAGATATGCAAAATACATTTTTGTCAGGAACATCTCAGAAGAAATGATGTGCTATTCTCAATGCATCTCATCAGGAGGCACATGGTATCTCTCTGTCTCATTAATGGTGATGCTAATTTTGTTCGCTTTGTCAAGGTTTCTTATCAAGGTTTCCTTTCACCCACTGGTTTTAGTAGCTATTAATGATTCTTGAATTAAACTATTATTAGTACGGTGATTGTCAAATGGCGAATTTCTGAATACATCATGCTATCTACATTTATTTATCCTTTGCCATTCTACGGTAAAGAACTTACCCCTCTTGTCTGTTTGTTTACTATGGGCTTACGAGTGTACCCTATCCATATTCACCATGGATTTGTGGATTTTTTTTATGGGCTAAAAGACAATTATTATTATTTATTTTGATGTTCAAATTCCCTTGATTTGGGCCGGTGGGGGTTGTTCGAGCTGGCTCCTATATAGTTTTGATGTACCCCATCATTCTTTGAGCATTTCCTTACTTTTTGGTGTAAAAATATATTCTAGGATCACCTCATGCTTTTCTAGCCCCAACTTTATAATTGGTATTTTCTACAAGGGTCCTTGATTCTTTTTACTGGAAAATAATACTTAAAGTCCAAGATCTGGGGCTAGGTGTGCTAATTAGTATTGACAATGTTGTTGTCTGAGAGATCCTCAATAGACAGAATTAAGAAATATATCTCTGTGTGTATAAATATATGAATAAGTAACTTTATAATTATAATACTTAAAATCTATCTATCTATAAAAAACTGATTTCTAACTGATGCTCTGAATTCCAATCCAAGATAGTGGTTCTCAGAATGAAAGTCCTACAGAAAACCAAAAAGATAAATATAACCAAACATATTTTTTAATCCCATTCAATCTGCATCAGGTAGAAAGAGAAAATGCAAAATGGGATTTGATGGAATACCTGAAAAAAAACTGAAAATCTAATGGGTCTAAAATACCATGAAGCTATTGAAAACAAACTTCAGGTTTGTATTCTATACAAAGAAAAAATATTTTATAGTTTTAAGTTAATAGTATGAATAAGTCCTTGTTGACTGTAATCAAGAGAGAGGCATAAATCATGAATAAAGGGGAGATCTTCTTTTCTTAAAGATTTAATTTATTTATTTGTCAGAAAGAAAGAGAGAACTAGCACAAGCAGGGGGAGCAGCAGGCTCCCCACTAAGCTAGGAGTCTGATGTGGGACTTGATCTCAGGACCCTGGGATCATGACCTGAGCCAAAGGCAGCTGGCTTAACAGACTGAGAATCCCCAGGGGGATTCTTTATGAAACTCTTTTTTTTTTAAGATATAATTTATTTATTCGACAGAGATAGAGACAGCCAGCGAGAGAGGGAACACAAGCAGGGGGAGTGGGAGAGGAAGAAGCAGGCTCATAGCGGAGGAGCCTGATGTGGGGCTCGATCCCATAACGCCGGGATCATGCCCTGAGCCGAAGGCAGATGCTTAACCACTGTGCCACCCAGGCGCCCCTTTATGAAACTTGATAAGCTATTTCTAACATTCAAGTGAAAAAGAAATGTGTAAGAATAACCAAGATAGCTGTGTAAATGAAAAAAAAAGAGAGAGAGATAATTCTTGTCCTAACAATATCAAAACATATAAGCTTTTAAATATCAAATCAGTGTGCTAATAGAAACAAATAAACACAATTAGGCCAATGGACGGACCAGAGAGTCTGGAAACAGAACTTATGTATACAAGGAAATTTCTTATATGGCTAAGTGTTGCCTTTATATTGAAGAGAAATTCTATGGCATTGGAAAAACTGGCTACACATTTGGGAAAATATTAAATGAATCCATAGTTTTCAATATTCACAGAAAAAAATTAAATACCAATTTGAGAGCTACATGTAAAAAAGTACACAAATGTAAGAAGAAATATGAGATAATACATTTATCAACATAAGGCATGGTTGTCCTTAAATTGAACACATAAAGCAATTGATATAATGGAAAATATTGAGTTCAATAAATGTTCAAATTTTGTAAGGTGAAACACACACAAAAAATAAAACTGTGATTCATAGACCATAAGATATATTGATTGTAATGCCATAATAACAATTATTTTGTTACAAATCAATAAAAAAACAATGTGCAACCGATAGAAAAATGGGCAATAAATATTAAGAAGAAATTCAAGAGGAAAAAATGGCCATAAATGACCATTAAATATATAAAAGGTAAAAAAGTTTTAGCCTCTTAAGTGATCAAAAAAATGCAAATGCCAATAAAAACAAACCAGTCTGTTTTCACTCAATAGACTGACAACAATTTAGAAGTTTGATAACGGAAATTATTGGCAGATATGTAAGAACTGATTCTCATATGAGGGAATATAAATTGGTATGGACATTTTTGTTTAAAATTTAGCAGTATCTATTAAAAGAAAAATGTGCGTATCTCGTATCTCAGCAATTTCACTCTCAATATCTACTCTGGAGAATTATTTGCCATATTCAAGACAATGTATGCTGTGATACTAATTGCAGATTTATTTGTTGTAAGAAAATATTGAGGGCGCCTGGGTGGTGTAGTCGTTAAGCGTCTGCCTTCGGCTCAGGGCGTGATCCCAGCGTTCTGGGATCGAGCCCCACTTCAGGCTCTTCTGCTGTGAGCCTGCTTCTTCCTCTCCCACTCCCCCTGCTTGTGTTCCCTCTCTCACTGGCTGTTTCTGTCAAATAAATAAAATAAAATCTTTAAAAAAAAAGTAAAGTTATTACTATTTCAAAAAAAAGAAAATATTGAAAAAATTCTAAGTGTCCATCAGTATGAGAATGACTATCAAATATTATTGAAAGAGTTAAC
Organism: Ursus arctos; assembly: GCF_023065955.2. Lineage (NCBI taxonomy): Eukaryota > Metazoa > Chordata > Mammalia > Carnivora > Ursidae > Ursus > Ursus arctos. The sequence continues at coordinate 4,205,241 of NW_026622952.1, forward strand.
ATGTATCTCTAAGGTATCCCATTTAGTGGGAAAAAACGTATTTTAAAGTGAGATATATGATACCCTTTATGTCATGAAAAAACCCCAACAAATACGAATTCTATGGTACAGATGTATGAGAAAACAAAGAACATATTTAGAAGACATCTCATACAGTATTAAAACCTCTGAATGGATTAAGGTATCCCAGAGTGAAGGTTCATTTATGAATGTAGCACCCAGTGAATTGTTTCTATTAGACAGAAAAGGCTCAGGTAAAAAGAAAACTAAACAATATGACTCTCCCATCAAATATCAATGTAGGTGCAATTGAGAGAGAGAGGAGGAGGAGGAACTAAGAAAGCAAAGGAAAAACTCAAAAGAGGAATGTTTAGAAAGTAATTGTGGCTACTGTTGCAGGAAAGAGTATAGACTTTAGAATTTTTGAAATCCAGCTTTTGCCATTTACTAAAGATCTGCATTCGAGAAAAACAGAGGGACAAAGCTACAAAGCTAAGTGACCCTTCCACCTCTGTACTGGTGCCTCAGGGATACATGCCCCTTTTTTATTTATGAGTGCAACCTAAGATTCCCCTCAACACGACCAGCTTTCCAGAAATTGTTTTGGAAATCCATAGCACTCTTAAAAGGTAAAAACAACAAATAATGTATATTTCCATATTTTCCTTATCTAGTTGTTGATCTGGTCTTCAATCAGATCATAAGCCCTGTAATGAAGATGGGGACTTCTTTGTTCTCACAGGTCTATTCTCAAAACCTAGAACAGAGACAGGTACCTTCATAAACAAAAGTTTGACTCCCTCTTGGGAATTTCAAGAGAGAAAAAGATTTTTCCCCAAATTATCAGTGATATTCCATTTCTGAGGGATTGAAAAATTTCCTTTTTATCATTTTTCAGATGATCTACCTTTCCAAGATGACTTGGAAATGCCAGTTCTCTCAAGAAATCAATGTTAAATCTATGTCATGGAAAAGAAGCTTTTTCCACCTGTGCTTCAGCCTCTCTCCCTGCCCTTTGGTAGTGGGACGTTGGCAGAGGACCAGGTAGGGCCCAGCAGGGATTGTTGGTGAAGTCACAAAAATAGATAATACAGGGCTCTTGGGTGGCTCATTTGGTTAAATGTCTGCCTTCACTCAGGTCATGATAACAGGGTCCTGGGATGGAGTCCTGAGTTTGACTCCCTGCTCAGTGGGGAGCCTGCTTCTCCCTCTTCCTCTGCACTCCCCTCTGCTCATGCCTTCTCTCAAAATAAATGCATAAACTTTTTAAAAAAAATTTAAAAAAGAATAGATAATATATATTTGAAACCAGTCTAAGTATACATTTTGAAAAAGAGGAGTGGCAATAAATAAAACCAAATATACTATCAGAAAACAAGGGCAGGCATAGTGAATAAGGTAAAATATATACATGAGAAGAGATTTAGACAGACATTTGAAAAATGTAGTTCTAATATAATATTCATTCATAAAGACATACAAGAATATGATATTTAATATAGATAAAGGCGTCATGACTTTGTTCAAGGGATAAAACATTGCATATTTTTATCAGCATCTCATCTATTGATGGCAATCAGTTCCATATGCCAGTAGCCACACTTAGACAAAAGCAGACCCTCCATATTTAACAGAGCATTGTGCCAAATATTCTAAAAGTTAAAAAATTGACAAAAGTCTAAAATGATTTTTTTCTTTGAATTTTCTGGTCGCAAGACTCACCTATCTGGATTAAAGGAGACTGTGTCTGTTCAAGTTTAAAATTAACACTTGTACCTCCCAACTGCTCCTGGATAAGAAATGGAACTTAAAAAAGCCCCCTAGTCCCTAAGGAGGGTATATTACGCAGTGTTCTTTTCATATGTAGCCAGGGAGAATAATGAAAAAGAACTTCCTGAAGGCCTTAGGGAACAGTGGACAAGGGAGCACAAGCCACTCCCTGGGAGCAACTGAGGACTTAATCAAGGAACATTACACACTTCCAAGATAGGAAGCCCTGTAAATATCTCCCCCTGAAATCTAGGAATTGTTACAGATCTTTGTCAACTGCGTGTCTTCCATCCTTTTCCTGTCAGAAAAGGAGTTAGTGGAATTTCCTATTCCTCTTCTACTCCTGCATACTGACTATGTGTGTTGTGAGGGTTCAGTGAAGCTTGCTTCCTAGCTCATAAAACCATGTATCAAAAACAAAAACAAAACAAAACAAAAGCATGTATCAAGAGGTCCCATATTTGGACCAGTGGTAGAGACTACTGCACATTTTCCTTGGTGATAAGACTGCTCAGCATCATTCAGAGATCCTGGCCCTTGAGCTTGTCATAACTGGATTTTTGGCCTGTTTCCTGATTGGAAGGGACGTGGGCATTTTACACATGGAAAAGAGAATGGGCAAAATGTTTAGCGGTCAAAAGAGGAAACTGTGATTAGTCATTAAGTCTAATCATAAATATTCAATTTATCCTCCACCCGGGCACAAAAGAGAAGTGAATTCTATACTTTATTCCCACTCTTATAGTTAAATGTGGCCGAGTGTCCTGTGTTGACCAATAAAATAAATGTAAAGCAGGAGTCTGTGCCCTGCCATGCACAAGCTTTCAGGGTTGGTAGACTTATCGCTATATACTTTTCCTCCCTGCCATGGCACTGCCTGTGTTCCAGATTGTGGCCGTTCCATCAGCCTGAGGCCTGAAGTGGAGGAAGGAGGCAAAACAGAGTCTAGGATGGCCCTCAGGGCCTAGATTAGGAGAAAGAAAGAAACCTTGTTTTGCTAAGCCACTGAGGTTTTAATATTGTTTGTTAATGCAGCATATCCTAACTTGTGCTAACTAGTTCAGTGATTATACATTTTTTAAATAAAAATACAATGAACTATTACCTACATAGTATGAAAAAGAAAACCACAGGCCCAAAATGGCGTCACTTCAGCCAGGCCAAGTCACCAAACTAGGGCTTAATACCTAACCTAATTGCAGTTTCAACCTATCCCAGAAATGTAAGTCTTAACCTGTTATTCAGGAATTTTCTGCTAAGCACCAGTGAGGTAATCTGTCACATGGGCCTTCTCCAATACCCAAAGGAAGATGGGGAGGTAATCCACCTAATAAGACCCCCTGTCCTTCCACCTAAGGAAAAGTGACTTTTACTTTCTTTCTGTTGCTAATAATTTCTTGCCCCATCCTCCTTTGTATAAAAGCCTTCCCTATTGTACAATTTCTCAGGGCTCTCCTCTGCTTGCTAGAAGGGATGCTGCCTGATTTATAAATCATTTGATAAAGCCAATTAGATCTTCAAATTTACTTGGTTGACTTTTTTTCTTTAGCAATAGTAACACCTTTTTTTTTTTTTTAAGATTTTATTTATTTATTTGACAGAGATAGAGACAGCCAACGAGAGAGGGAACACAAGCAGGGGGAGTGGGAGAGGAAGAAGCAGGCTCCCAGTGGAGGAGCCTGACGTGGGGCTCGATCCCTTAACGCCCTGAGCCAAAGGCAGACGCTTAACCGCTGTGCCACCCAGGCGCCCCAGCAATAGTAACACTTTTCATAAAATTAAGGAAAGATCAGAGAGGTGTCCGAGATAAATGAATTAAAAGAAGAAAATGCAGATGATGACTCTCTGTGAAAGACTTGTCTAAGGAGGGAGCTGGGAATTTGGGATTTTGCCCAAGCTGCTTTGTGAAATTTTCACCGTTATCCAAAAGTAACCTCTTGAGTCCTCAGTACAGTAGGTCATGCGCAAAGGGGACTTCCAATAATCCACCGAGCTGGGAAGATGGGAAAGCAAAACACCAGTCAAGTCTCAAAATAACAAGGGTTAACTTCTTGGACTTTTCTGACTCAATTGCCCTTTGTGGTTAAAAATTAAAACAAAGAAAAATGGATATTCCCTCTTTTCTCACTCTCAGTCAGCAAAAACTTCTGGGAGACAGGCAGGGGTAAGCCTTGTTTACCTTTATATTCCTCTGCTACGCATGTCCATAAATAATGATTACATGAAAAAATAAACATGAAAGAATGGATAATTGAATGAAATCTACATCTATGGTTTGGGCAAAAGACACACCATCTGGGGTATGTACAACTCATTCTTCAGTAGCCAAGTGAAGAGTATAATGAAATACCTCCTTTTACACAGGCATACACATGCATATTTAGTTCTTTCCAAAGGCTATTGATTCCATCATTTAAATATCCCCTATCTGCCTCCATTCTCCAACTTCAGTGGCTTAATTTGGAACCTCATTATCTCTTGCTTAGGCTATGGCCATAGCTTGCTAATTGGACTACAAATCTTCTTCATCTTCACCCTGCAATTCATCTCCACACAGCCCTCTGAATGTAAAGCGGATTATGCTACTTCCCTACTAAAAGAAAATTTTAGGCTTCAGTTAGCACAGAATCAAATTCAACTCCTTAGCTAGTTAAAGGAACCCTCATCTTGGTCCATTTATATTCTCCAGTGAAATTTTAACTCATTCTTGGCCAACCACTAAACTTCCTGAACTACTTAGCTTTTTGCCTTTTCCTCAAAACGTTGTATATGTGGCTGAACTCTTGCACTGGGCATGCTATTCCTTTAGCAAAGACCTATCCATCTGCAAAGATCCCTTACACATAACAAAACATAACATCAGCTGACTGCTACTATTTCCTAAGGGCCCACTGTGTGCCAGGCAATGGGCTATCCTATTAATTCTAAGATAAGTATTATTGGGACAATTAGATGGTGAAAAAAACTGAAGCCGTGAGATAAAAGAATCAACTCAAGTTCACACAGCTAATAGATTTGGGAGCTTGAACAGACTGACTCCAAAGCCCATTAAATACTGTTACAGCAAACTCAAATGTTAGCTCCTACCTCTATGCTGTCATCCCTGGAAACTTGAGGCAAATTGCCCATACTTTTTGTCCAAAATTCTCTCGTGGAACGTAATGTATTATAGCTCTTTGTTACACAGCTCTTTAAGTAGACTCTGAGCTCTGGAAAGTTAGGTTAATGTATCTTATTGAACTTTGAATGTTTCTTTGCACATCATTGCTGAGCAGAGTGGTTAGGCAAGAGATCCTAACAAATGTTTGGGAAAAGAAAAGTAGGGAAAGTGTGAGAACAAAAGTCCATTCACAGTGTCGAGAGAGAGAGAGAGAGACAGAGAGACAGAGAGACACAGAGAGAAAGAGAGAGAGAGGGAGAGAGAAAGATGGGGAGAGGGGGAAGGAATATGCACAGTTTCAAAACAGAAATGGTACAAACGCTGTAACGTTGTATGGAAAAGATAACGTTTCATGGAGATACTTCCTACTCCCAAAGGAAGAAGACATACAGAGATTAGAAATGGAAAAAAGACAGGAAGTCACAGAGTTGATGAAAACAAATAATTGGCCATTTTTTGATTCGGTTTATTTTTAAAAACATATCTCTGCATACATCACAGCCTCCTTCATGGCTGCGCCTGCAAAGGGATCGTGGTGGTCAAGGTGGCAAGTAGGTTTAAAATTGGGATAAGTGAAAGAGAGTGTCACTGCAATGAGCCAAAAAGAATATAAATTTAAAATTAAGAAGTAAGAGTGCCAACGATTTGGAAAGAGAAACGGTAACAATATACTGACTTTGAGCAAAGATTATTTGAATCAAAACATTAATCAAGAGAGCAATTCAAGGAACTTTAGGATGACATTAGAAGCCTCTCAGATACTTCAGGAACATTGACCAAAGAATATTTTATTACCGGAGAAAACTACATCTAGGAGCTAGGCTGAATAGAATATTAATCAAAAGTAGTGGGCGATATAACAGTGCAACTAAGTCCCAAGGCAAACCCGACTTCGAAGGCTGGGGCAGAAGGGCTCTTACACAGTTTGCAGCCGAACAACCGCAAAGCCAACACCGAAGCTCGAATCACCCGGCTCCGCCGCACAACCTGGTTCTAGGAAATTAGCCAAATGTGATAGAAACCGTTAAAGTCAGGAGGCATCTAAAATCCAAATGTTTTCAACCCAGTTCCATTTCAGATAATCATAAAAATATAAAAGTAAAAGAAGAGAAAGCAGGAGAATACTCCTTTGTTTGTGCAATCCGGCTTCACGGGATTGTAGAATGCTCCGAGGAAAGCAAGTAAAACCCGGGGAGGATGAGAAAACCGATGGGAACAATTTCAGAAGCCGTGGGTTGTGCTTGAAATGGAGACTGAGCTTTGCGGAATTCTAACCAGGGGAAAGGGCATCGGAGGTTAGCCAGAGCTGGCTGAGGAGAGATACCAGCTGAGTGTGTGAGCAGACAGGGAAGTGCTTAGAGCGTCAACAAACATCCCAGACATTCTGAATAAGCTGTTTTAAAACACAACATGCACTAACTTTCTCATCTGTTTTGCTCCCAAACGGAGTGAAATCAAAGGCCAAAAGCTTTCTTTTCCTAATGTGGTGCTCAGGGCATCGACTGAATACCAAAGGAACACCCGTTCGTCATCTTCTCAATTAATATGGTTTAATTTGGTTTACTATGGTTTAATACTAGATTGCAAAAGGCTCAATCAACAAGTATTTATTAAGTGCAATGCACAAAGCAGAAGTTGCCTTAAGTAATAACCAGGGTTTGACGTGCATATTGAGAATGGACTGTTGTGAGTAATCGTATCACCTTAGTGGGCACATCAATGTTTATTTTAAAGAAGAAAAATGAGAAAGTAAATGTTGTAAAGGGATTTATCTCGTTTGCAACCTCCTGCAGCCTCATTAAAAAATACACAAACATTTCTTAAAAGTAGTCTATACTCCCTGACTTCCATTCCTCGTCTCCAACTCATCCTTTCAAAAAATGTACTTGACACCTAGTTTTCAAAATGCAGGTATTTAGGAAATGCTGAATATATAGAAAAATAAACAGACCTACGCTTATTTACCAATCAGTACCCCCCTTTTCCATATCTCTCATAGATTATTGTTTAAAAAGAGAAAATATCGCAAAACACTTAAAAACTTGCCTTATTCACTCTTCCCTCTTCCCATTTAATATATAACCATTATTTTCAGGTTGTTAAATGAAGTTACATGCTGCTATTTATAAGTTTAATAAACGTGTGTAGAATTTTTTTCCTGACCTAGTATCCTATATCCTAAAATTCCTTCTTAAAGTTTTAAGGTTTTTGTTTGTTTGTTTGTTTTTTTCACCTTTAGGACCTTGCCCCACGGGAAATTCCATTCCCATTGCAATTGCGGTGAGTGTGTGGTAAAGAGCTCGGGGTCCGCATCAGACGAAGAAAGCACCACTCTGCTTCTGCCATGAACTCACTGTGTGACTCTGAGCAGATTCTGCCTCTTTCTGAAACTGGATGCAGTCACCTGTCAAACGCCTCCTTGACATGGAGAAAGGATTAACTATACAGCATTTATTAGACCAACGCCAGGCCTGTGAAGAGCACTCAATACATGTTAATGATTACTGCTACTATTGCTGTTGCTGCTGTTACTATTACCATGTGAAGCAGAAATTTAATTTATTATGAATGGGTAATTACTCCAACCATATTTATCATGTAATCAACTACTTTGTCACCATTGATTTCTAAGCCACCTCATAAACCTGCTTATATACATGCACGTGTCTGTCCCGGTCTCTTAGCTGTGTCGTTGTTCATACCGCCCATCCCTGCATCTCTACCACACTGCCCTAATTGGCAGCCTTACAATAAGTCTTGTATCTGGGATAGCTAGTCCATCCTCCTCCCTCTTGTGTGTAGTTTTGGCATTTGTGACCCTTTATTCTTGTATGTTAGTTTTAATATCCATAAGTTAATTTCTTTAAAAACAACAAAGAACTAAAAACAATGTGGGGGTGGTGGTTAGAATTACAGATATTTAGTGTTTCCGTTCATGAACATGACTTCTAACACCAACTGTTTTGATCTTTTTATAATATCTCTCAATAAATTTTTATAATTTTTTTCATTAAGTTTATTCTCTAATTTTTTGAAATGTATTCTTCTGTATTCTTGCTGTCGTCACGGATAAGATTTGTTGATATGTATTTTCTGAAGTTTTATTGTCGATATAAAAACATTATTTTCATATTCAGTAATGTTGATGCATTTCTATTAATTCTAATCGTTTGTGCATTTCCTTTCTTTTCTGTGTAGATAACCATGCCTTTGAATAATGCTCATTTTGTTTCTTTCAAATTGCATGTTTGGGGCATTTTCTTATCTTATTGGCCTGGCTGAGACAGAGGATATAATTCTGAAGGAAACTGCTGATAGTAGGCATCCTTATCTTTTCTTTTTTTTTTTTAAAGATTTTATTTATTTATTTGACAGAGAGAGAGCCAGCGAGAGAGGGAACACAAGCAGAGGGAGTGGGAGAGGAAGAAGCAGGCTCCTAGCAGAGGATCCCCATGCGGGGCTCGATCCCAGAATGCTGGGAACACGCCCTGAGCCAAAGGCAGACGCTTAATGACTGTGCCACCCAGGTGCCCCTATCTTTTTCTTTACTTTAGAGGGAATGCTTAATGTTTTAGCATTAAATACAATATTCAATTTCAGATGTTGATTGACAAGCCACTTTCAGAAAGTTAATGCCACTTTTTATGCCTAGTTAAGAGTTTTTTAAAAATCATGAATATTTAATTTTAACATATGCTATTTGCATTTGTTAAGATCGCATCATTTATCTCTTTAATCATTAATTTATGAAAGGAGCGAATTATAGTTGTAGAAACTATTGATGAATTATTGGGATGCCACTGAAAAAGTGGCTGGATTCAATAGAGTCTACTAATATTTTATTTAGAATTACTGCATCTATATTCCTCTGTAAGATTGCTTTACAGTTTTTCCTTTTGATACTTTCTTAGTCTAATTTTAGAACTGAGATTATGTTAATTTCATAAAGTGACTTAGAAAACTGCTTCTCTTTGGCTATTTCCTGGAATATATTATATGTTAAGAATGCTTTAATTTACTTTCTAGGTAGGCTTTTTTATTTTTGGAGGGGGAATATAGAGAAGGAGGGATAGGTAGATTTTTTATCATTAATTGAATAACTTTAATGACATAATTACTAACCAGATCTCTATCTGTTTCTCTGTCTCTGTCTCTCTGTTTCTGTCTTTGTCTCTCTCTATCAAGGATTTGCCTATAATATTATTTCAAAGAACGAGCTTTGATTTTTGTTAATCCTTTTTAGCTTTTTTCTCTCATCTTTCCCCTCTTTATTAGTTATTTCCCCTTCTTTTATGTTCACTCTATTAGTCTTTCCATAGTTCACAAATAGAACACATAGCTCACTAATTTTTAAAAATTCTGTGTTTATTCTTACTTGTGCATTTAAGGCTTCTATATTACTTCAGTTGCAACTCATGAGTTGTGATATGTGGATTTTCAGTTCTCTAGATATTCTAAAATCCATTCTGAATTCCCCTTTGACTTATGAAATACTCAAATACTAACATTTTAAAATTTTCGAACAAGTTGTTTGGGTATTTGTGGAGGTATTTTTGGCATTTGTTTTTAATGTGGTCTGTACCATGTCAAATTCTGGCACATCTTAAGATCTGGTAGATTTTTATCAGTATTCTGCCTGTTATTTAAAAAAATAAATATCTTAATTGTTGGATACAGGGTTTAATATAACAATGTAAGCAAATTTGTTATTGCACTCTTTGATTTTTTTTCTTACTTTTTACCATTTTTCCCGATTGTTCTGTTTCTCACAAGTAACAAGTTAAGATCTTCTGCTATAATTTTTTTTAATCAATTTTCCTTATAATTCTATTTTTTGCTTTTGCTTTATATATTTTGAGATTATACTGTTCAAGTAGATGGATTTAGTATTACTTTATTTTCCTGGGGAATTGTTTCTTCTATGATTTCTATCATTATCTTTATCACTAATATTCCTTCATACCTTCAAATTTAATTGATTGACATTAATATTGACATACAAATTAAAATCTTTATTTAGGTTAACATTTGCTTTATATATCTTTTCTGATTTTTTATTAGTGTCTTTTCTGTATAATACCAATAAATTGCATATAACTTAACTTTTTGTTTATCTCAGTTAGAGGGTCTTTATCTTTTAACTGACGAGCATGCTATATATTTGTTGGTATTGTGGATACGTTTGGAATTATTTGCCTAATTTTTTTGTGTGTTTTCATGCTATTTCTTGATTCTTTTTTTCTCCTTTTCTTAATCATCCTTTTTTTAGATGATTTAGAATTTTTTTCTGCTTTTCTCCTTTCTACCAAATTAAAAGATATTTAATATATTTTGTCTAATAGAATGATGTAATGTTAAAATGCAAACCTGAATTAACAGGTTTTTCTCATGAGCAATAAAGAACAATCAAATGGCTGTATCTTCCAGATTATGGTCGTGTGTCATTTTAACAACATCCTGCGTTACCCCCTTCTCCCTAATTTGGCATTATTTTAATTATAATCATTAACTATGACAATAATTTTTCTTGAGATTTACTCACATTGTTCTGATTTATTTCCTAACCATTCAATTTTGCTTCCTATTTCCTCCTTAGTTTCAATTCCCATCTTCATGGGATACACTTTGTAACAGTTCTTTGAGCAGGGTATCTGAGGGGTTTAAGTTAGCGTCTGTGTGAAAATATTTCTATTTTACATTTTCTCTTGAAGGAGAAGTTTAACTGAGCATAGAAGTCTAAATTCACATTATATTCCTCAGCAACTTCAAGATATTATTCAATTATGTCTACTCTTTCTATTTTTCTTGACCGAGCATCTAATTGACCAGATCTAATTGTTCATGTTTTGCAGGTAAAATGTCTTTTCTATCTGATTGTATTGGAGTTATTCTGTTTCTCCTTTCGTCTGCAGTTTCACTATGATGCATCCCACTGAATGTTTGTTTCTATTTATCCAGCTCAGAAATTCATATGATTCCTTACAATGAACACTCATAGTTTCTTATCAGGTCTGAAACTTCTTAGCTATTTATCATTTTGTACATCCTTTCGCCCAATTCTTCCCTTATTCTCTTCTTCTGGAGCTCTTCTTAGACACATGTCAGTCATCTTTATTCTATTTGCCGTGACGTTCACTCTGCAGCTTCCATTCCTTTATCGCACTGGGTTATTATTTCCTGTACTTTTGGCCACACACTAATCTCTCAGTTCACTGATTCTTTATTCAGTTGTGCTCAATGTGACATTTAGCTAAATCTTTGGGTATTTAATTTCAGTGAATATATTTTCATTTTTAAAAATTCTTTTTGTTTTCTTTCAAAAACATTATTTCTAAAATGTTACATTCTTCTGTAATTTTATTATATCTTTTAATTCTGTAACAGTTTCAAGCACATTTTATGATTTTTCTGTTACTTCTAGCTCTTCAGAACTTATTCCTTGGTTCTCCCTCAGAAGATTATTTTCTTGGGGGGTTTGTAATTTTTGCGTGTGCCTTTTTATTTAGCTGAGTTATATTTGTGTGCGTCTGTGTATATGCCTGCTCGTGCATGAGCACTGGGCAAAACAAATCCTAGAAAATCTTCTCCTTCTTTTTGCTTAAGTCAGGATCCCAGCGTATCTTCACTCGGGCCGGTATTTATGCCAGGTTTTTCTCCCCATTTGGATAAATCTATGAAATGGGGGCTTCCATTTTCCAATGAATATTTTTTCCCAACTTACATTTCCAGGAAGAAATTAAGATCTTTGACTCTTCCTTGAGTTAATGGATGGATATATTTTAGTTTTCCTTCTACTCACTGAGCAACTACCCTCAGCTGTGGACTTTATGCAGAAGTCTTGCTTACATATTGCTGTTTCAAATGTGCCTGACGTCATGAACCCCACTTCTCAGGCAGCATTGCCCTAGCCCTGGAAATTCAGTTCCTGCCTGGGCTACCATGACATCTCTCGGGAACTTTCCTCTCTGACTTGAAGATATTCTTCGTTTCTGGCATCTAGGAATTTTACCTTCTTTCTCTTTAGGTCAAATATATATTAAAATAGTTTGGTTTACATATTACCAAACACTTGTATGTACTTGTTGCAAAAAGGTAGGCAACTATCTCAGTATATCATGTAAGAACCAAAAGTCCAATTACTCTTCAAAAATAATTATTGTCAAATAAATTTATGTACTGATAAATGCCCTATTTGTGTGTGTGTGTGTGTGTGTGTGTGTGTGTGAACTTTATAACCAGCACCTAAATTCCCCGGTCACTCTCTGAATGATGACACTTTTCTCCTTCATTCCCAATAATGACAAACTGACTTTTGTGACAGGCGTTTTCTTGCTTTTCGTTATAGTTTTAATATTTATATTAATTATGAAACAAGAGTTTATTTTTTGATTTTGAACTTTATAGGACTGGAATAATTCTCTATTCATTCTTAGGTCCTGCTTCTTTTGATCAAGAGTACATTTTTTTTTTAATTTTATTCATTTATTTGACAGAGAGAGAGGCAGCCAGCGAGAGAGGGAACACAAGCAGGGGGAGTGGGAGAGGAAGAAGCAGGCTCCTAGCAGAGGATCCCGATGCGGGGCTCAATCCCAGGACCCCAGGATCACGCCCTGGGCCGAAGGCAGATGCTTAAAGACTGAGCCACCCAGGTGCCCCAAGAGTACATTTTTAACATCCATGTTTGTCAGGGGTTGACAAACTTTTTCTGTAAGGGGCCAAATAGTAAATGTTTTAGCCTTTTCAGGGTAGATACATTCTCTGATACATATTCCTTTTTGTTTATCTGTTTTACATGTCATAGAAATACAAAACAAACAACAAAACAAAACAAAACAAAACAAAAGCTTAAGTTTGTGGGTCATGCAAAAGGAGGTCACAATGGATTTGTTTGGTCCATGGGCTATAGCTTGCTGATTTTTGATCTCTTTTTTTGCACACAATGATAGTTATTTGTATATCACTCTATAGCATGCTACATTTATTCATTCTGATGTTGATGTGCATTTGAGGTTTTTTTTTAAGTTTCTTGTTTTTATTATTATTATCCTGCTAGGAACATACCAGTACCTATTTCCTGTTGTGTGTTTGGATATATACACACATATACACATAAGTTTATACTCAAGGGTAGAATTGCTTAGTTTGCATATATTCAACTTTTGAAAATATTGCCAAACATTTTCCAGTGGTTATACCAATTTGTATTCTCACCAAATAGTATGATATTTTCTACTGCTTTATATCCTTGCCAACATTACTAGTAATGGAATGTTCAGTTTTAACCAATCTTGTTGATACACAGTAGTTTCTCATTATGGTTCTGATCAATGTTTTCTTGATTATTAGTGAGGTTGAATGCATTTGCAAATATTTATTGAATATTTTGATTTCTATTTCGTAAGCTACCTGTTCACTCTTTTTTTTTCCTTGCCATTTTCCAAATTGGGATATCTGCTTTTTTCTTCCAGTTTTTTTTTCTTTTTATAGGAATTCTTTACATATTTTAGATGGTAGTTTTTGAGCAGTTGTATGGATTACAAGTATTTTCTTATACTTTGTGTCTTGCCTTTTCTTTCTATAAATGCTGTCTTTTGGTTAGCAGAAGTCCTTAATTTCCAAGTAGCTCAATTTATCAGTCATTTTTTGAAGTCTCATTTAATAAATATTTCCCCACCACTAGATCATAAATATATTCTTTTGTATAAATGAAATGATTATATTTTGTCTTTTATATTTAGATTGTTAACCCACATGGAGCTGATGTTTTGTGTATCATATGTGGTAAAATTCAAATTTATTTTGTCCACATGGAAACCAAATTATTCTAAAACCACACTTCAAAAAAGTGATAATTCTTTCATAAATTATTTATTCACATATTCATGGCTCAGCACAAATGCCCTCTATTCTATTTCATTGCATTACCCCAGTGCAAATAGAAAGCTTTTTAATTATTATAGTTTTATAATAAGACTTGAAATCTCATAGAGCAAATTCTTCTGAAGAGCTTCTTTTTTAAGAGTGCTTTCTCTGTGCTTGATAGTTGCATTTCCATGTTACTTTTACAATAAGCCCATCATATGCTAAAATAGAACAACGGTAACAGCTGCTGAGTTATTGATTGTGATTGCATTGAATCCTTCAATCTTGGGTCTTCCAAGCCATCGGTAGGATCTATTCCTTCTCCTGTTTATATTTTTCTTCTTTAATGTCTCTCAAAAACACTGAATGCCTCATAATTTCTTCATAGAAGTCTGTCACATGTTTTATTAGATTTTTCTTAAGTGCTTCATATTATTTGATGTTCTATAAATAGCAAAATGCTTTTCTTAAATTTTATAACTTCCAATTACTAAATGTTCACTTTTTAGTATAATATAGAAGTAAAATTGGTTGTTTCATATTTCTTCAATATTCAGCTACTATTTAAAAACACTCATATTAGTTTTAATAATTTATCTATAGTTTTTTAGAATATATATGAAATTATATCATCTCTGTGTAACTGCCCTTGATTTTCTCTCATTGCAACCCTTGTGCTTAATTCTTGATACTGTCTTACTCTCCCATTGTAATGTTGACTGGAGGTAGTGACAGCACACATGTTGGCTTCTCCAGTTTGCAGAAGGAAGCTCTTACCATTTCACTATGAAATAGGATGGTGCCACAAGTTTTATGTAGATTTCTCCAAGGCTAAGGAGTTTCTCTTCTACTCTTAGAATGAGAGTTATATCACAAATGAATATTGGATTTATCAAAATTTTTCATAAATGTCTTAAGAAAATCTTATGAATTTTCTCTTTTAAACTGCACATATTGTATGGGGCGCCTGAGTGGCTCAGTCGTTAAGCGTCTGCCTTCGGCTCAGGGTGTGATCCTGGCGTTCTGGTATCAAGCCCCACATCAGGCTCTTCCGCTGGAAGCCTGCTTCTTCCTCTCCCACTCCCCCTGCTTGTGTTCCCTCTCTCGCTGGCTGTCTTTCTCTGTCAAATAAATAAAATCTTTTTTAAAAATTAAAAAAATGAACTGCACATATTGTGAATCAGGTAAAAATGTGAAGATAAAAACTTAGAAATCATTGGTAGAGAAATAATTCTGGAAGCCAAAAGATTCATAAGCTAATGCATGGAAGAGTAGAGAGACACAGGAGAAAAAGTCAAGGACTGAGCCTTAGGTAAATCCAGGTGTCATAAAGTATAAGCAGCTGGAAAATAACATTGAGAAGGAATATTTAGTGAAGTAGAAGAAATGCCAGAGAGCTGAACACAGCCTAATAAAATATCTATTGGTTGACAACAGGGGAGATCTTGAAGTAACTTTTGCAGTAAACATCTTCACAGAATGGAGAAGAGTTGCAGAGTAGACACAGGGACGCCAAACTGGAAAGAATTCAAATTGGACTCTGGAGGAAAAAAAAGGTGGCGGGGGGAGGTTATGAGATCAGTGTTCTCAATCAAGCAGGTTCAAATCTAGAATAAAATATTTTCAAAATCTCTTTAAAAGCACTGAAAAGCTCACCAAACAGTGTAAACTTCCTGGAAAAGTTCTGCATGAAATCTGGAATCCAGAGATTTAGCAGAATATGAGGGTAACCAAACCAATTTTCTCTGAGAGTATTTTCAGCATTGTAATCAAGGGCAAAAAATGTTATCTGAGAATTATCCATTGGCTCAGTACTATCCTCAGAACCGGACAAATAAGATTCCTACCCTGCACCCCATGCTGCAGATCCTCCCTCATGCTATAAATGCAACAACAGCAATGTTACAATTATGAAATCTGCTTGGGCAACTCTGTCATCTGGGAATCCCACACTCAGTGTCAGCCCAGCCCTACTCGTAACTGGTGACATCTGCTCTTTGACTAATAAGATTCAAGGAAATATCTTCCACATCTCTTGTCTTATATACTTGAAATAAAAACCAATTTTCTTCAAATTCCATAAAGATTTGGGAGTTGTTCCACTGCTGACCTAAGAGGACACACCTTTGAATTGCCCAGTGGGTTTGAGAGGAAGAAGCACATAGATACATTATTTCACTCATCAAGCCCTACCTCTTAGATAACATGAATGCCATAGATTTTTATATTTCCCAGAAGTTTGCTGCACCCAGTTTTGGTTTCCTTTGGTTCCAATTTCGTTTGAGAGATATTTACAAACAAACATGGAATATGTTACTAGCACAAATTGCACATAGTATCCGAGAAACATTTCATCATACTAAACAATTTATATTGCTCTTAAATTTGTGTATATGTCAGACTAGATGTAAAATGCATGAAAAGCAAAACCCAATATTTACCTTTACAATGAAATGGACACTAAATGTCAAAAGTTCAAATCACTTTACTTTTGCAAAACTATTTAATAAGACTTACTTATATTTGAAACAAAACTAAATTTTCACTTTTTTTTTTTAAAGATTTTATTTATTTATTCGACAGAGATAGAGACAGAGAGAGAGGGAACACAAGCAGGGGGAGTGGGAGAGGAAGAAGCAGGCTCATAGCGGAGGAGCCTGATGTGGGGCTCGATCCCATAATGCTGGGATCACGCCCTGAGCCGAAGGCAGACGCTTAACCGCTGTGCCACCCAGGCGCCCCTAAATTTTCACTTTTATTCAAGTTATTTGCATTTCATTGTAAACCGTAATATTTAGATACATGGTCTGTGGGCCTCCCTTTATACTTTTGGCCTGTGCCTTATAAACATTCGAGACAGAATTTCATGTGGGCTAGATCAATAGGGCCTCATAGGTCATAGTAAGACAGGTTGATTTTATTCTTTAGGTAATAGAAAACCCTAAGAGCATTTTAAAACAGAAGGCTGGTGTTAGCTAACTTTGAGTTTAAAGGAATAGTTTCCATGTTATATGGAAAACTTACTGTGGGGGATAAGAGTAAATGCAAGACTAAACTAGGAGACTGTTGTGGTCATCTAAGCAGTGTAAAATGACTATTAAGACCATGGTCTCTGGAGATAGGTTTCTCAAATTTGAAACTCTTTCTTGGGCACAAGCTATCTCTATGACATCGTGAAAATGACAACGTCAGTCTTTCCACTTTCATAAAAATAAGCTAGTTTATTCATTTTTTGGTAAGGATTAAGTAAGTTATGCAAAGCACTTACAACTGTACCTAGAACTCAGTAAATGCTATGAGAGTATTAACTATTATTGCTACTGAATGTGGAAAGAGAAAAAAGAGTGAAATTGAGGGCAATTTTAATCTTTTGAGTTCAAGCAGCAAGATGAATGATGGCAGGATATACTGGGCTAAGAAACACTGGGAGATGGGCTGGATCTGGTAAAGAGAATGGAATCAAGAATTCAGCTTTAGTCTTACTGGATTTGGATTTCTGCTCAACATTAAGCGGAGATTGGATGTTGAATAGGTAGTTGGATAAATGAGTCTTGTGAGAGGACAATTTATATAAACAGTTCACTGGTTGAGAATACTTAAGAAGTGAGTGTAGATTTAAAAGAAAAGAAGTTCCAGGAAAGAGCCTTAGGATACTACAACATTGAAGATTTGGGAAGAGGAGAGGATCCAGCCAGAGAATTAGAAAGAGCAGTTGGTGTGGTTTTTATTTTATTCAATTAGTTATCATCTGTGACTGTAATTATTTATTTTGATGCCCAAATTGTTTCTTATTTGGCCAGTGGGACCCTGTTCAAACTGGCTTCCCATGCCCTCTTTATCCTGTTTGGTTTTGAAGTCTCATGCCAGGCTCCCTCTTGCATGGATGCCCTCCTTGCCCTTCTTGGGATATGATACTCTTTTTGTTTTTGCACCCTGAAGGCCCTTGCCACAGATTCCCCTTTCCCCTGCCTGGGCTCTGACACACTGCTCTGAGCTACCATGGCTCATGCTCTGAGCCACCTGTCTCAGACACATACCTCACTTGACTCCACTTAATGACTTGTGCACAGAATTGTTCCAGAAGGGAAGGAAGTGGAAGGGAAATACAGGTGAAAGAAAAGAAAGAATATAAAGGAAAAGAAAGGGAATTAAGAAAGAAACTGAAGGGAAAGGAAGGAGTAGGGAAGGATGGGAAAGAAAAAGCAGGGAAGAAAGGCAAGGAAACAGGAGGGCATCAAGGAAAGGACAGAGGAGGCATAAGAAGAGCAGGATTGAGAAAAAATTCTTAGTTGGTCTTTCCATCTTCACCCATGGCCCTTTCCAATCCATTATCCATAGAGCAACTAAGTGCCATTTGCAAACTACATAAAATCATGCCTGTATGTAACATGATTGAAAAGGCCCTGAATTCTTGTCTTCTGTGGACTTCTCCATCTCCATCTCTTCTACTGTCCCCCTAACTTATTGCAGTGCTGCTATGCTTAAGTCGCTCAGACCTTCTTTCACGTTCTTACACTGTTAAAACTTTTCCTTCCTTGAGGTTCTCAGTGTGTGCCTTCCTTTGCCCAGCAAATTCCCATCTATCCCCCTGATCTCAGCTTTACTAGAACTACCCAAGAGATGCCATCTCCCACCTGCCAAACTATGAAACCCCCTCCCTGGTGTTTTCTCTCACCCTGCACCCCACTCATTGCACTTAACACAATGGGTAATTATGTGTATTTATTCTTTAAATGCCACTCTCATTCATTAGGGATAAGGTTTACTTTGTTTATCTTTATATATACACAGTGCTTAATATATATTAGGTACTTTATAAATACATGTGGCCAGATGAATGTCAAGATAAATGAATAAAGATAGCTGACTTCAAAACCAGGTTGAGCCATTAAACTACTGATTGTCTACCACTACTTTCTTAGAAATCATACTTTCTCTCTGAGCATAGTTACTTTTGAACCTGCCACTTTGATCTTTAATGGTCTGGGGTGTGCACATCAGAAATAATTCCCTGAGTTCTCCTGCCATATGTTATCCTAGAGACAGCCCCCAGAGGAACGTTTTGGAATATTCCCTAATGCTGAGACTCTAAAGCTGACAAAGTGTGCATCACATTACAAAATGGGAATATTTCCTTAGAGCAAGATCACAACGAACTAAGCTTTGGATCAGCAAGCCCAGGGGGGCTGTACTGCCATTACTACTACTACTGATGGTGATGATAATATTTTCATGTATTTAGCACTTCCTATATGTCAACCATGTTACATATATTTTCATTCATTCATTTTATTTCCTTCATTTATTTCAGCTGTAAGTTAAATACTCGGGGGGGGGGGCCTGGGTGGCACAGCGGTTAAGCGCCTGCCTTCGGCTCAGGGCGTGATCCCGGCGTGATGGGATCGAGCCCCACATCAGGCTCTTCAGCTATGAGCCTGCTTCTTCCTCTCCCGCTCCCCCTGCTTGTGTTCCCTCTCTCGCTGGCTGTCTCTATCTCTGTCGAATAAATAAATAAAATCTTTAAAAAAAAAAAAGTTAAATACTTGGGTGGATGGTACTGTTTTCAATGTCCATATCTGAAAAATGAATAAAATAATAGGATCCTATTTACCCGAACATCAGAGCAGTAAGTTCCATGGTGAGATTCGAACCCTGAGTAATGAGTTAAAATACCCTACCACTTGACCTTAAAGCACATCCCAATATTCTGCCCCAGCTGCCTACATATTCACACACAATAAGCAACCCAAAAATGCTAAAATAGGAAAAATAATAAGCCCTCTATCCTATGATTTGCCATGTCGGTTGCTAATAGAAGCCCCATCCAGAATTACTAAGGCGGGGGTGAGGGAGAAAAATAATTTCTAAATGTTAACACTTTTTATTCTTCACCAGCTTTCTCCTCAGAGTCTGAAACTCTTATTACCTTCCTACAGTTGTACCTCTTGAAGCAAGACCACCATTCTGTGCTCAAAAAAGGGAATCTTGACAGGAGGGGTCTTTGCCTATTTGAGAGTACTGAGGGAGGTAGCCGACCTTTGTTTTCCCTTTCTAAGTGCCTCTACTGATGTCTGGGAATAAAAAGCACAAGGCCTCTCAGACCTCATGTCACAGTGTTAGTTGGCCCTTCCTGAAGTGAAAGGCACTCCATTATGAAGAGTCACCAGGCTGAGTCACCTGCTGATTAACACTTTCTAAAAGGAAGTGCCTGTAGACAGTGCCTTTATATGCAGAATCCGTTGGTGTTTGTTTTGGAGACCGCTGACTCCAGAAACTGAAGAAAATACATCTTGGACTAAGAACTCTATAATGACCTGTTTCAGTTCCTGGTAGACTAAATGGACTTGGGGGCTGTGGTTTTGATTTTTTTTTTTTTTAATGTTGCACTCTGATTGATGAAGTGACCAAATGATTCTGTCTTGGAGTTATTTCTCATGAATAGTACAATGCCCTCCACAACTTGCTCCTTACCTTAGAGACTGAGATTTGATAACTTTACAAAAAATGTCATCATCCACACATTTAGGTGGTATTACAATAATTTCTGATTTCATCAAATATTGACACAGAAATTAGAAAATATTTTTTTAAAGCCTGGAAGTATTTTTTTTTAAGTACCATGGTATTGGCTTTGCAGGATGTCCATCTCCAATTAACATATTTCATATTCTGACATCCAAGTACTATGGTAAGTACTAGTGTTTGTATTATACCTCATTCCATGAATGGAATCAGCTTGAGTCAGCTTGCAAAATTGCAAGGGAAAATTTCAATTGGAATAGAAGACTGAGCTTGTGGGGAGAATTAAAAAATGGTCTCCTGGGTCATGGGTATGGAGAATGTGTCTTGACCAGAAAAAAAAAAAAAAAAAGCCTGAAGAGAAATAAGGCAGCAGACCTAAGAAAAGCCCCTCCCCAGGCTCCACTGGCTTGTGGCGGGACAATGGGAAGGTTTCACCTTTGTATCTCTTCTTCTCCATCCCAGTTTTCTGTCCAAAGCTAATGAGTTGACTTTGATAGTCCATGTGGAAAGGAACCCTGTGATTCCTGAGCCTCCTAGACCTGGGGCTGTAGCAGGAGGGTGGGGGTTGGGTCAGTGGGAGATCCCATCTTGGCTGTACTTTCTCTGCCTCAAGTTGGATGCCCCCAACTGGTTCAGGCCTGACATCCCAGCAACTCCACTCACCCTTGCTGACTTACACACTGGTAAATTCAAAGTAGCTTAGTAAGTGCCTATAAGATTAATAATCACTATTTTCTAAACATCACTTTGTATGTGCTGAGTTCCTAACCTACGTTGGTTATATAATGCATCACATGATTACTCTTTGAGTATTACCATCTGTAAGATTATTTATATTCTCCTCATTTTAGAGAAGAGTGAACTGGCTTAAGGATGCCTGCCTGGCTCAGTTGGTAGAGCATGCGACTCTTGATCTTGGGGTCATGAGTTCAAGCCCCACACTGGGTGTGGAGATTACTTAAAAAACAAGTAAACTGGGGGCGCCTGGGTGGCACAGCGGTTAAAGCATCTGCCTTCGGCTCAGGGCGTGATCCCGGCGTTATGGGATCGAGCCCCACATCAGGCTCCTCTGCTGTGAGCCTGCTTCTTCCTCTCCCACTCCCCCTGCTTGTGTTCCCTCTCTCGCTGGCTGTCTCTATCTCTGTCAAATAAATAAATAAATAAAATCTTAAAAAAAAAACAAACAAGTAAACTGGCCTTAAAGAGGTAAAATGATTTACATCACTTTACACCACTAATAAGTGTAAGTGTTAGAATCGGAACCCAGTTTTAGTGTGTGGGTCTACACTCCATTACTCTACACTGCCTGCTAGGGTAACAGTAGTGACAGGGACTTTGATGAATACCCCCAAAAGTAGAAGTGTATCTACTGCAATAGTCTCCATATTCTTTAATAAAGAAGAAAAGATATGCATATGTGAAACTGCCCAAAAATGACAAGTGGCAATAGATAAAAAGTTTCAGAATTGAAAGCAGGGACTTGAAGAGATATTTGTACACTTATGTTCTTAGTGGCATTATTTTCAGTAGCCAAAAGGTGAAAACAACCCAAGTGTCCATGAATGGATGGATGCATAAGGAAAATGTGGTATATACAATGGAATATACCCAGCCCCAAAAAGGAAGGGCATTTTGGGGTCCTTGGGTGGCTCAGTCAGACTCTTGATCTCAGCTCATTTCTTGATCTCAAGATCTTGAGTTTGAGCCCCACATTGGGCTCCATGCTGGGAGTGGAGCCTACTTTAAAAAAAGAAAAAAAAAAAAAAAAAAGGAAGGGCAAGGGCATTTTGACACATGTTACAACATGGATAAACCTTGACATTGTGCTATAAGTCACTTACAAAAAACCAAACACTGTATGATTCTGCTTACATGAGATATTTAGAGTAATTCAGTTCCTAGAAACAGAAAGTAGAATGGTGGTTGCCAATTCTAGGGTTGGGGGGGCAGATAGGGTGTTATTGTTTAATGGGTACAGAGTTTCAGTTCTACAAATTCTGCGGAGGGATGGTGTTTATGGCAACATAACAATGTGAATGTACTTAATGTCACTGACCTGTGTAAAAATGATTACGATGATAAATTTGATGTTATGTGTATTTTATCACAATTTAAAAAAAACTATTTGAGATCACGTAGCAAAGACAAAGATCTTGGTTGGTGAGAGGTCTGTGGGAGCTGTGGGGGAAGGAAGCACAATGTCAAAAGAAACACTTTGAAGGGTGAGTTCTGTACTTCTTCCCTTCCAATAATGGTCTTAGTGCAAAGCCACAGGACCGGAATAGCCAAATTCAGTCATTCTCTCCTTTTGTAGCAACCAAGGTGATCTTCCTATAGTACAAACATGATCACCTCTCTCCTCTTTCTAAAAAATTGTCATTGACTCCTAGTTGCCTTCTACGTAGAGTCTAAACCCCCTAATATAGTTCCAAGACCTTTTGTGATCTAAACCCTGGGGACCTCTGGGTCCCCACCCCTCTCCTGTCTTTTCCAGTCCTCACATCCTGAGCTCCAGGCCCCACTGAGCTGTTTTCAGACCCTTAGATGTACTACATTCTTTTAGAGCTCTGGACCCTCACATGCTTCAAGTTCTCTCTCTCTGGACCCTCTCCACAAGCCCTTGTTGAAACATTCTTCTCTCCTAGTTCCCTGGCTAACTCTTTGTCATCCTTCTGGACTGATGTAGACATTACTCTCTCCAGGAAGCTTTTCCTGAGCACCCTTCTCAACCCAACCATGAATAATGTGCTCCTACTGGCATTCCTATAGTACCTTGTACTTCCTCATCTTAGCACCGACTATCCTTCATTCAGATTTCCCTGTTTCTGGTCTACATTCCTCCAAAGACTACAGGTTCAGTGAAAACAAGGACATTATTGGTCTTACTCACTGTCACATCTTTAATGCTTAGTGTAGTGTCTGACATGTAATAGGCAGTTATTGAATAATATTGGTTGAGTAAATAAATTCACTCTATAATAATGCTTAGTTTTATGCAAACATCTACACAAACACTTTCTCATTTTGTCCTCTTAAAACTTTAGCCATCAAGATTGAGTAGATCCTATTGCTTTCAATTTCACAGATGTGAAAATTGAGGTCTAAAAATATTAAGGCAACAATGTGGGACCACACAGTTAGAAAGTGGTGGAATGATCTCTTATTAAAGCCTTTGTTTACATCATAATACCTCAGGTCTTGGTTTCTTACTTCATATAAAGAAGATTCTTCCTCTCTATTTCTTTGTTTGTTTCTCACCAGATGCAAATTTTTTAAAGATTTATTCATTTATTTGAGGGGGGGAAGAGGAAGAGAGGAAGAATCTCCAGCAGACTCCCCACTGAGGGAGGTGTCTAACCTGGGGCTCTATCCCATGAACCTGAGATCATGACCTGAGCCAAAATCAAGAGTTGAACACTTAACCCACTGAGCCACCCAGGCACCCCAGATGACAATTTTGAGTGTGTCTGCTGACTGTAGCAAACACTACTGATGTGCTCTCCCTGTATTCAGGCTACCTCTGAGTAGATTATTGTGGTAGTAGACAATTTCCAGAATGTTGAGAACTTTTCACCTTAAGAGCCGACATTTTCTTTCCCTCTGTCTGAGGGTTTTCTTCAATACCACCTGAACTTGCTCTCTGCATACCAGTGCAGCCTAGAAAAGTGTGCAGGGGCTTAATGCCCTTGGGAGGAATCTCCAATGAATGCAGTTGAGAGTGTCTGGATAAATCATGGAGTCTTCCCACTCCCTGGTGGAACAGTTCTGAAGGGTGCTTTCTCCTAGTGGATTTTTACAGGGTCTCCATTGGGGTCAAGCCCCAGTTGCCTACAGAGCTTAACTCACAGTATAACACACACCCTAATGGTAATTTTCTCCTGCCCTGAATTGTTGTCATCACTTTCTCATTTGTGCTTCTAGAGGTCACTTCACAAATAAATTAGTGGCACCCAGGCCTTTTTCTTGGGGACTTCCTTGGGGGAAAACCAAACCAAGATATTGATAAATACATAACAATTAAGGACAGGATAAAAACACAGCTTTATCTGCACTGCTAATTAAGTGTCCTTGAAAGACACTCCCTCGCCATGTTCCTCACCTGCCTCCTCACCAGATAACATTTCAGGGGCTCTTTCATCTCTGAGACATCACTCATTCTACTCTAGGGGGTACTTGTTTATCAAATGACAGATTTGGACATGGCTGTTCTTCCAATGTGGTGTTCCTATGCTGCGCAGGTGCCCTGAGGGCACTGACCTATGGCAGGCAGGCAATTGGCAGAGAGCAAGCAATTTTCAACCTCTGTGCCAGTTCGCTCTGTCCTCCGTTTATCAGAACTGGCTGGAATTACTGACTAAAATCCCTAAGGGCAGGACAGAAGTTGCAAACAACCATGGCTATCTACACTCCATTAGCTGAAGCAGACAGAGCCAGCAGCACAATAGAGCATTAACTTCCAGACATACACATTTAGTTTTAGACAGTCCATGAAGAAGGGTGGAGAGCGTACTGAAGAAAACATACCCACGTAGCGAAATGCAAACGAGAAGCACACCAAATGCCCTTGGTCAACTATTGCACAACAGGTTTCTGAAACCAGTTTTCCCAGATTTGCTGAAATGTTTGTTTGTGCAAGGGACATTTCTCTAAATTCCAAAGGTCAATTTAGCTGACTCATGTCAGTGCCACCTCAGCCACAAAATGTGCACTTCCGACTTGTGTCCTCCTTTCACCTCTTCCTGAGGATAATGGTGGCTACCTGCTTAGGACCACCTGGGCACCAACTTACTGTTTCCTCCACCCCACTACCTTAACCTGATGAGTGTGCCACCACACACTCTACCCTAGCACGAAGAAATCACAGGTGGAAGGAGGCAAATGTGTCTCGTAGGCAGTGGTTGACACTTGATCAAACTTTGGGCACCTAAGTAACTTTTGTCTTATTTATCTTCATATGCTATTCTTAAGTAGAGTGTCTGGCACTTAGCAGATGCTCATTAAATATTTGTTGAATACTTGGATACATGCATGAATGGGTTAATGAATGTATGCATAATTCTTTCAACTTGAAGGCGTGAGGCTTATGCTATGAATATATTTCCTGAATAATTAGCTCTGTGTATAGTGGGTGCTCAATAAATGTGAATTAATGGATCCATAATGTGCCTGAAAGGGCTTTGCAGAGAATAAATCACTATGGAGGCCTGTGGATATGCCCCCACCTGGCTGTTGGTGGATTGCATGAAGTACTCACTGAGTGATTATAGTCTCACGTAAGTGATTCTTGTGATAGTTTGCACTGCTAAGATTGATAAGACATCATTTTAGTTGGACTTTCTATTTCAGCATATGCCCTTTTCCCATATCCCATTTTGTATTAGTCTTTTGAAGAATCTAGGCAGGTTTAGATAGTGGGGGAAGACCAGGGCTATAATTAGGTTCCAAACAAACCCCTTAATTGAGTAAGAGTTTGTAGCGTTAAGTATAGGCAATTAGTCCCCAAGGGGAAGTACTAGCTATGTTATCTATAGTACACTGTGGGCGTGTAATACATTTTATAAAGCAAACAGAGTAATAGGTACAATCATTCATTGTTATCTTTATCCATTTAAACCTGTTTCAGAGTGCTCTATCAAATACAGCTTCTTTTTTTCATTTTATAATGCTTTTGTAGGATTGAGATCACTTATTTTTCTACTCTTATATAGCATTAAATATTTCCAGAAAGTTGTGTAAATAGTATACCTTGAGTCAACATTTCTTACATTTAATAATAATGATAATAATAATAGTGATAGCAATTGCTGCTTTTGAGCATTTACTGTGTGTTAGACTCTGTACTAAATGCTTTATGTGTATCATCTGATTTGTTCCTTGAATTTTTTTAAATTTTGATTTGGATACTTTTGAAGCATTTATTACTTTTTTCAGTTTATGTATGAGGAAATGGATATTCCAAGAAGAAATTTGATCAATATCATATAGCTGGTAAATAGTAGTCTATTTGATTCAAAATCTTTTGCTCTTGAGTATTTTATTAGCATGAATGCATGAATACTTTACAGAAAGCTAAAATTAGGACCATCATTTTAAAAAATGGGACTTAGAATAGTAACAAGTATCATCAGATGCTGTGCTAAGCATATTATATAAGTTGTCTCATTTAATATTTAGGTTGTGCATCTAATAAATTGTTACAGTTCCTTTATATAGATGAGAAAATTTAAGCTCCTAAAAGTTATGTGATTTGCTATAGGCAACCAGCAAATGGGTAGTAGAGCTATGACCTAAACCAGCTCTGTCTGACCTTGAAATCTTATTAGCTTCCCCATAACACTACTGTGTCTAATAAGGTAAAGATTGCCAAAGTATCTATAATGAACACGTGTCATTTTTTTGTCTGTATAACATTCATTTTCCCTTCTTACTGACATCTTGATTTTGCATTTTTTGCTGTTGTTGGGGAAGGGGGCAAATACCTCTTCTTATTTATATAGAGTTATTGAGATAATGAATCCATGTTTGTACCTTTTACTAAAGAGGCTGAAGGGACCACATTTTAACTTCTATCAATTCGTATGGGTGAGATGTGGACAGATGACTTAAATTTGCCAATTGGATTGGGATAGGCCGGTGATGGGTATTAAGGAGGGCACATATTGCATGGTGCACTGGGTGTTATATGCAAATAATGAATCATGGAACATTGCATCAAAAACTGGGGATGTACTGTATGGTGACTAACATAAAAAATTATTATAAAAAAATTTGCCAATTGGAATACTTTTGTTTGCTTGTTTTCAGGAACTTGAATCTTGATGATGTGATGCAGGTAGTAAAGACATGACTGAAATGTATTAATCTCATTTCTCTTCCATCAAATTTCCCTGAAATGAGATTATTCTTATGATTCCCACATTACTATAACCTCACTCAGGCATAGCCCTGATGCATAACGAAGAAAGAAATCCTTCCATGAGCTGAATTCTGAACAGCCCATTTCATCAATTTTGTTTAGGAGAGATGGTCTGAGATAAGATCCTCACTTAATCTTGGGCAGTGGCTAATGGTCTGGTCAGATGATGAGGAACTTGAAGGAGTCTGATGAGGAAATTGTTGAGAAAGAAGTTTTGAGAAGTATGTGGATGCATCTTGAACAATGGATCCTATCTTATTTAGTCTTACTTTCAGCTTATAGCAGAAAACCCTACAAATAGTAACCAAACAAAGCGGAAGGTCATTTTTTGTTTGTTTGTTTGTTTGTTTTTGTTCTCACATTTAGGAAGTTGTAGGTGGGCATCCAGGACTGATATACCTGCTCCAAGGTCATCATGGTTCCTTTATGGTCTCAAATGCCTGCTGGAACTCCAGCCAATCCTATTCTAGGCATTAGAAAGGAAGAAGAGGAGAAAAGCAAAAAGAGGAACACCTCGGAGTTAAATTAGCTTCTTTTTAGCAATCTTCTGGAAAATTCCATACAATATTTCCATTTACATCTCATCAACCAGAATTTAGTTACATGACTACACTTAGGTACAATGCAGCTAGGAAGTATAGTTTTTCTAGTGAGATAGTTTGATACTCTAAATAAAATCAACTTTCTATTTCATATAATTATCACCAACAGCCTGTCACTGCAAAAGAAGATCTTAATAATCAGGTGGACAGTCTTGCATTGTAGTAAGTTCCTTTCCTGTCACCCCAGATTTGCTCAATCTACTCACTAACAAAGTAGCCACATTGACAGACATGGAAAATGTTCATTGGAACAGCTACAAGGGCATCCCCTCGCCAAGGCTGATAGACAACTCACCACTGCTGAATATCCAGTGGTCCTACATTGCTGAGCATCCAGTTTAGCACTGTTTGCCGAAAAGAGAATCCAGCATGATGATGCTAGATTGTTCATATTAGGCCACTTCCATCATGAAGGAGGCAAAGATTTGATTTTACTGGCACAACTTTTTTTTTTTCCTACATTTCCACCCCTGTCGTGCCTTTGCCAGCACTATAATCCATAAGCTTGTAGAAGTATTCATACACCATTTTGATATCTCTCATTTTCATGATATCAAAGATATTGCCTCATTGTAAAAGTAGTAAGCAATAATTCTATGCTAATGGTATTCATTGATCGAATTCTGTATCTCACCACCCTGAAGAAACAGTTGTACCATAGCTAAGAGAAAAAAGCTTACCAGGTTGTAATGCTGTCCTGGAGAATGTAATTGGTGTTATAAGGCGATACCTGATATATGATGGTGTTTTACCCAATATGGTTCTTAGTACTAAAAGACGGAAATGTATTTGGTGTTTCACAAGGCTACATATCTACTTGACATCTACAACATCATTGCTTCCTGTTCTCAGGACTTGGAAATCTGAGACTTTTTTTAAAAAAAATTTAATTTAAGTTCAATTTAATTCATATGGTGCTTCATGGGTGGTATTCAGCGATTCATCGATTGCATATAACATCCAGTATGCATTACATCAAGTCCCCTCCTTAGTGCCCATCACCCAATTATGCCATCCTCCCACCCACTTCCCCTCCAGGAACCCTCAGTTTTTTCCCTATAGTTAAAAGTCTCCTATGGTTTGCCTCCCTCTCTGTTTCTTTCATATTTTATTTTTCCTTCCCTTCCTCTATGTTCATCTGTTTTGTTTCTTAAATTCCACATGAGTGAAATCATATGGTATTTGTCTTTCTCGACTGACTTATTTCACAGCATAATACCCACTACTTCCATTCACATTATTGTAAATGACAAGTTCTCATTCTTTTTGATGGCTGAGTAATATTGTGGACATTGTTGCTATAAACACTGGGGTGCATGTACTCCTTTGAATCACTATTTTTGTATCCTTTGGATAAATACCTAGTAGTGCAATTGCTGGGTGCAGGGTAGTTCTATTTTTAACTTTTTGAGGAAATCCATGTTGTTTTCCACAGTGGATGCACCAGTTTGCATTCCCACCAACAGTGTAAGAGGGTTCCTCTTTCTCTGCATCCTTGCCAACATCTGTTGTTTCCTGAGTTGTTCATTTTAACCATTCTGACTGTGTGAGGTGGTTTTCTTATTGTGGTTTTGATCTGTATTTCCCTGATGGTTAGTGATGTTGAACATTTTTTCATGTGTCTGTTGGGCATTTGGATGTCGTCTTTGGAGAAATGTCTGTTCGTGTCTTCTTCCCATTTCTTGACTGGATTATTTGTTTGTTGGGTGTTGAGTTTGATAAGTTCTTTATAGATTTTGGATACTAGCCCTTTATCTGATAAGACATTTGCAAATACCTTTTCCTGTTCTGTACAGCGTCTTTTAGTTTTGTTTACTATTTTCTTTGTTGTGCAAAAGCTTTTTATCTTGATGAGGTCCCAATCATTTATTTTTGCTTTGTTTCCCTTGCCTTTGAAGATATGTCTAGCATATTTTCTTGTGGTTGACTTCAAGTTTTATAGCACTGTGGGCTGAAAATATTCATGGTATGATCTCAATCTTTTTGTAACAGTTGAGAACTGATCTGTGACCCAATATGTGATCTATTCTGAAGAATGTTCTATATGCACTCAAGAAGAATGTGTATTCTGCTGTTTTAGGATGAAATGCTTGAATACATCTGCTACATTCATCTGGTCCAGTGTGTCATTCAAAGTCTTGTTTCCTTGTTGATCTTCTGCTTGGATGGTCTTCCCATTGCTGTGAGGTGTTAATGTCTCCTGCTATTTTTGTATTATCAATGTGTTTCTTTAATTTTGTTTTTAATTGCTTCATATATTTGGCTGCTCTCAAGTTAGGGGCATAAATATTAGCAATTGTTGGATATTTTTGTTGGATAGACCCTTTTATTATGATATAGTGTCCTTCTTCATCTCTTATTAGAGTCTTTGGTCTAAAATCTATTTTGTCTGATGTAACAATGGCTAATCCAGCTTTCTTTTGAAGTCCATTAGCATGATCAATGGTTCTCCACCCCCTCACTTTCAATCTGGAGATGTCTTTGGGTCTAAAATGAGTCTCTTGTAAGCAATGTATTTATGGGTTTTGTTTTTTTATCCATTCTGATACCCTATGTCTTTTGATTGGAGCATTAAGCCCATTTACATTCAGAGTAATTATTGAAAGACATGAATTTAGTGCCATTTTATTACCTGTAAAATCACTGTTTCTGTAGATTGTCTCTGTTCCTTTCTGTTTTTTTGTTTTGTTTTGTTTTTTGGTTTTTGTTTTTTTTGTTTTTTTTTTTTTTTTTACTTTTGGACTCTTTCTAGGCTCAAAAGATCCTCTTAATTAATATTGCTTGCAGGGCTGGTTTAATGTTCACAAATTCCTTTAGTTTTTGTTTGTTCTGGAAACTCTTTATCTCTCTTTCTCTTCCAGATGACAGCCTTGCTGGATAAAGTGTTCTTGGCTGCATATTTTTCCCATTTAGCACTTTGAATATATTATGCCAGTCTGTTCTGACTTGCCAGGTCTCTGTGGACAGATCTGTTGCCAGCCTTGTGTGTCTACCCTTGTAGGTTAAGGACCTTTTCTCCTGAGCTGCTTTTGGGATTTTCTCTTTGTCTTTGTAATTTGCAAGTTTCATTGTAATATGTCATGGTGTTGATCTATCTTTGTTGATTTTGAGGGGGGTTTTCTGTGCCTCTTGGACTTGAATACTTGTTTCCTTCCCAGATTAGGGATGTTCTTAGGTATAATTTGTCAAATAAAACCTCTGCCCCTTTTTCCTCACTCTTCTTTTTCTGGGACTCCTATATTACAGTTAATATTTTGCTTTATGGAATCACTGAGTTCCCTAAGTCTGCCTTCATGATCTAATAATTTTCTTTTCTTCTCTTTCAGCTTCATTATTTTCCATAATGTTATCTTCTATATCACTGATACATGCTCTTCTGCTTCATCCATCCTCATCTTTATGGTCTCCATTTGGGACTGCAACTAAGTTATAGCATTTTTAATTTTGGCCTGACTAGATTTTAGTTTTTTTATCTCTTTTATCTCTACAGTAAGGGATTCTCTTCTGTCTTATATGCTTTTTTCAAGCTCACCTAGTATCCCTACAATAGTTGTTTTAAATTCCATCTCAGAAATCTTATATCCATATTGATTAAATCCCTGACTGTGAGTACTACCTCCTCTTCTTTGTTTTGGGGTGAATTTTCCATCTCATCATTTTGTCCAAAAAAAAAAAAAAGAAAGAAAGAAAGAAACAACAACAACAACAAAAACAAAAAACAACAAAAAAACTAGATCGTAGATGTGTTTTGGTCCACTTGTTAAAAGAAACTAGATCCCATAGTATGAAAGAAAGATTAAAAATATACATATATATTTTTATACATATATAAAAATATATGTATATATATATATTTTAATCTTTCTTTCATATTTGTTTCCTTTTGTTTCCTTTCATTGTATTTCATTATATGTATATATATAATTTATGTATATATAATTTCATTATATATAATGAAATACAATAAAAGGAAACAAAAAATAAAATATATATATGAAATATATATAAAAATAAAAATTAAAAAATTGAAAAAAATTAAGAAAATAACTGAAAAAATAATTTAAAAAACCTAGAGAATGAAAGTACAAAGGATGCCAAATACTATTTTCCTCTAGAGCTGAAGCTTTGCAGCACTCTATCACCAGCAAACTTGGTGACAAGTTGTTTGTGTTGGTCTTCTGGGAGAGGGACCTGTTGTCTGATTCTCAGGTGGACTTGCCCTAGTGGAAATGTGCTTCCAGTGGGCAGGGAGTAAGGGCTCAGTGTAAGCAGCACCAGATTCCTCTAGGTGGTATTGTTTTGTTCCCTGAAGTCTTTCAGCACTGATGGGTGGGATGAATATGGTGGTGCCCCACTCTCTAGCCTCCAAGCTGAAAGTTCATGCCCCCCACTCTTCAGTGAGCCCTCACAGAAGAGCAATCAATTACTCTTGTCTCTCCAGTGTCTGTCAAAACTCTGTGTTCACCCTGCCTGTATCTGAGCTTTTTTATCTCAGGCACACAACTGAGTTTCAAAACTCCAAATTTTAGAGATTCCCATTGTGTGGACCCATGGTGTTTCTCCTTAGGAGGGTCTCACTACACTTCCGCCTTTTTTTGTGTGTGTGTGTGAGTAAAGCGATAGAAGTTTATTAAGTGAAAATACAGACAAAGTTCTCAAGTGTGAGAGGGGTCCCGACAGGGTTGCCAATGAGGGCCTTTAGTGTTGGTCTTTTATAGAAAGCTAACCAGGGAACTTAAAACCTTTCAACATTTCTATTGATAACACCATTGAGATAACACCTTCAATGGCTTGCTTCCTTTTTAGGGTCTGGTTATTCCTTGTTGGTCACAGGTGATTATCATAAAGACACCCACCCCACATAACCCATCCCACATGACCAGTCCCAGGAAAGTGGTCACACAACTGCACAGCAGTTCACAGTTTATGGCAACACAGAGCAGAAAGCCAGAACCGACACTCACTGTTCCTGCACCTAAGAAAAGTACATCAGGTAGGCACCATCTATTCTTGTGACCAAGGGAATCCTCAGATCATGGGTTCACACCTGGGATTCTGCCCTCCTTCACCACTGAGCACCTTTAAGCTAAGCATGCTCCCCAAGGTAGCAGACTTCTAAAAGTTCTGATTCTGTGTTCTAATGTTTATAATACTTTTCAGTAGCCTCATTAAGTAAGGCTCCTTCTCCACTGCCATTTCCCCTCAGCTATATCACATTGGATTCAAGTCTCTGCACCTCCTACCTTCCAAAAGGTGGTCACTTTTCTATCTGTAGACCTGCTGCATTTGTTTTCTCAGAATTCCAATTGATTTCTCGGGTGTTCAGAATGACTTGATAACTATCTAGTTGTATTCAAGCGTTGAGACAAATTTAGGGTCCTCCTAATCCTCCACCATCTTAACTCCTCTGGAAACCTGAGACTTTTAATACTAATTCACTTGGGAACTGGGGTTCCCCATGTCCCTGGGTGAAGACATCAAGGAGGATGTTATAGATTTAACTAGACTGAGAAATTGGATTAGTCAAATACATTTGGTAAGGAAAGAACATGGAATAAATCCAAGTTTTCCCTTTGAGGGTTTATACAAATTATGTCTAGTAGTAAATGGTTAATGGAAGTCCTTAATACAAGGACTTCTAAGGTCCCAGTTAGTTAGTAAGGCAAAGGTGTTGGTCACCATATTAAACAACCCTCTGATGAACTAGGACGGCAAGGGGGAATATAGCATATGTATGGGAGAAAGGGAGAGAGAAATTCTAGTTATTGTCTTGTGACCAGTTACAGAAATGAGATCTATAATCCCTATCTTTACAGATTTATTATGCAAATCGCTGCAAACTTATTGGAGGAGTAATGGTCATCAAACACAGTTCTTTGATTTGGAGATGGATATATAACTATGAGTCATAAGTTACATAGTTTTCATTGTATGTGAAATAGTTGTATTTATATTAATTGGTGGAGTTCTTCTAAAAAATTCAACCAAGGGGAAAAGTTGTATGGATATTGGACAGCAAAGTAGATGATCTGCAGATCACATTTATTTATTTATTTATTTTTAAGATTTTATTTATTTATTTGACACAGAGAGAGACAGCCAGCGAGAGAGGGAACACAAGCAGGGGATGTGGGAGAGGAAGAAGCAGGCTACCAGCAGGGTAGCCTGATGGGGGACTCGATCCCAGAACGTTGGGATCACGGGCTGAGCCAAAGGAGGACGCTTAACAACTGCGCCACCCAGGCGCCCCTGCAGATCGCATTTAGAAGATATTGTGTGTAAACGAGAACTTCCCAATATCCATTCCCTCTTTCCTAAAACATTCTACTTTCTTTTCAGATAGGTATTCATAGGAAAGAAAATCTAGAAGCCTAATTCAGCAGTGAAAGCTGCAAAGGCCAAAGTGACCCTACTGTTCACTTCTGTTATCAGGGTATCACATATTCTAAGCTTAGCCAAAGAATATTCTTTTTTCTCTGTATTTTGAATTTTAATAATTAGAGATTATTTATCCTAATTCTGTCAAATTGACCAGCTTGATGGAGTTCAAAACTGGAGTTTTTGTTCCTTA
The DNA here is from genome assembly GCF_023065955.2 of Ursus arctos. Lineage (NCBI taxonomy): Eukaryota > Metazoa > Chordata > Mammalia > Carnivora > Ursidae > Ursus > Ursus arctos. Next base: position 4,239,644 of record NW_026622952.1, read on the forward strand.
GTTCCCTGCTGAGATGTTTGCTTCTTGTTTTTTTTTTTTAATTTTTTTTTATTTTCAAAGTCTGATTATAGGACTTTTAATCATAGAAAAATTAAAAGACATAATTTCACTGTTCCCCCACCCCAGCTAAATAGAGCAAAAATCCCCTGATACATTATGTAAAAGAACATCAAAAACTGAAAGGCAGAGATAAGAAGACAGGCAGACTAGGGGCTTCAGGACCCATGTAATGCCATGGTGGTAAATTGACTAGGTTTTCTTTTTGATTCATATACCCCTGACTGGATATAAGAGAAGCCAACAACCCAGAAATGCCAGTGGGTGCAGACATTAAAAAGCCCAACAAAAGTCTGCTATCTTTAGCCAAAGGATCAGGAATGGGGCAGCCTGCAGGAAAGAAAACTTTTAGAACCTATCTGCTCTGCTGCAGCCAAATGCTATAGAAAAACCATTACCCCAACTCCACACCTGCCACCAAAGGCCAATGGAGAGAATATGCTGTAATGAGGCTCCCTAACCCTTCACAAGTATATTGTCAGAAAGGGTAGAGTACAGACCCAGGACATTCATCCTCACTAGGCAGTAATTAGCCTTCCTACCTACATGATGTCAGTGGAGAGCATTTGGGGGCCTGGATTACCACCACTAATTACCACCACATAATTACCACTAATGGAGAATCACTACCCAGTAACGTCATTGGGGAGCATTGTCTCATTGGGGAGTAATGATAAACACCTCTCAACCAAGATAGTATTATCAGGGGTCTAGTGCAGATACTGAAATCCTAGTCATAATGAAGAACACCTCCATTCCCTGGGTGTTGATGGACATATAGTAGGGAACTCAGACTTCCACACCATCCAGCAGTGATGAGAAGGTATTTCTCTTCTTTGATGAAATGGTATCAGAGAAGGCTTGCTACATCAGAAAATATAAGATCCAGAGTATCTAAATATAATACATAAAGTATCCAAGTTTATTCACAAATCACTTGTCATAGAAGGACCAGGAAAACCTCAATCTGAATGAAGAAAGATAATCAACAGACACAAACAAGGACATGACAGATATATTAATTACCTGACAAAGATTGTAAAGCTGACATCATAAAAGAATGCTTCAACAAACAATTACAAACACAGTTGAAACAAATAAAAAATAGAGTATCAGGAAAGAAATAGAATACATAAAGAAGAACCAACTGGAAATTTTAGAAGTGAGGAAAAGAATAACCATATTGAAAAAACTTAATGGATGAGCTCAATAGTTGAATGGAAAGGAAAGAAGAATAAGGAAACTTGAAGTTAGAACATTAGAAATTATACAATCTAAAAAAATACAGAAAAAAATGTACATACATACACACATACATAAATGGAATCTTGGCTATCTGTGGAACAATAAAAAAAAAAAATCCAATGTTTGTGCTATTAGAGTCCTAGATGGAGAGAAAAAAGAGGTTGACACTGGAAAAGTACCTTAGAAAAAACTTTCCAAATTTGTCAAAAGATACAAACTTACAGATTCAAGAACTTGAGCCAACACCAATAAGGATAGACCCCCCAACATCAAACTTCTGATAAGTAAAGACAAAAAAAAAAAAAATAATGAAAGCAGTAAGAACTGACACTTATCTATAGAAGAAAAACAACTTGAGAATCTCTAAAATCTAGGAAGTCTAGCAGAAAGTGGCACACCATTTTAAATCAATCCAGAATTCTATACCAAATGAAAATGTTCTTCGGGAATAAAAGGGAAATGAAGGCACTCTGAAATGAAAGAAAACTAAGATTTATCAGCAGTCAAACTACACTAAAAGAATTTCTAAAGGAATATCCTTAAGAAGAAGAAAGGATGCATATGTTAAAAAAAAAAATCTTGGAACAACAGGAAGGAAGAAGAAGCTGTAGAGTAAAAATATATGTAAATATGATAGAATATTTTGAGTTTTACTTTTGAGTTTTCTAAGTTACATTTGATATTTTCAACAAAAATTATAACAATGATGTGTATCTCAAAGTATGTGAAGAAATACTGAAAACAATTACATTGTACATGGAAAATGGATAAGTGTGCAAAGTGAAGTGAGGTTAATACACTTCACTTGAACTGATATAATGTTCATACCAGTAGACCTTATAGAAGTTGTGCATATAAAGTGATACTGTGTGTATATAATACAGCAAACACGAAAGCTGCTATACAAAACAAAAAACAAAAAACCCTGCTATACAAAGAGATACAGTTAAAACACGGTAAACAAATAAAACTAAATTGTAAAAATGTTCAAATAATCCACAGGAAGATAAGAAAACAAAACAAACAACAAAAAAGAAAAACAAAACAAAACAAAAGTGACAGAAGAACTACCATATCAATAATTACATTAAATGTAGATGCTCTAAATACACGAAAAAAAACCCAGAATTAACAGAGTGGATTAAAAAATAAAATAGAATTTATCACCTAACCATATGCTCTCTATAAGAAATTCACTTCAAAATGACAGTATAGATAGGCTCAAAGTGAAAGAATGAAAAAGTATACACCATGGAAACATTAATTAGTAAAAGTAGGAGTGGCTATATAAAATTAGATAAGGTAAACTCCAGAGCAAACAAAAAATTAATCAAGGACAGACAGGGAGATTACATGATAAAAGGATCAATCCATTTAGAAGATATAGCAATTTTGGTTGTATATATCAAACAAAAGAGCTACAAAATATATGATGAAAATATTGATAGAACTGATATGAAATATAAATATTAATTCACAATTAGAGTTGCAGACTTCAATACTCCTCTCTCAACGGTTGATAGAACAACTAGACAGAAAATCAGCAAGTATATAGAAAAATGCAACAACACAACTGACTTGATCTAATTGACATTTATAGAACACTTCATCCAGCAATGGTAGAATATACATTCTTTCAAGCACTCACAGAACAAAGATCAAAGTAGACAGTATCTTAGGAAACAAGTCTCAGCAAACTAAAATAACTGGAATCGTACAGATTGTGATTACTGGCCACAATAGAATCAAACTCAAAATCAATAATAGAAAGATAAAAGGAAGATCTCTAAATACTTGAAAACACATTTTAAAAATAATCCATGAGTTAAGGAGGAAGTTTTAAGAGGAAAAAATATATGCACACATTGAACTTGTCAAAAATGAAAATCCAGCATATCAAAATGTGTGGGACAGAGTGAAAGTACTGATTAGAGGGAAATTTATATGACTAAATGCTTACATTAGAAAAGAAGAAAAATCTAAATCAATAATCTAAGCTCCCACTTCATGATATAAAAAGAGATCAACATTTACCCAAAACAAACATAAGGAAGGAAATAATGAAGACCAGAATTCAATGAAATTGAAAGCAGAACATGATAGAGAAACCTAATGAAATAAAAAGCTGGTTCTTTGGAAAGATCAAAAAAATTTTAAAAAATCTCTTGCAAGACTGGCAAATGGAAAAAAAGAAAAGACATAAATTGCCAACAATACAAATAAAGGCTATGACTACAGACCTTCCTTGCAAATATCAATTGGGAATACTACAAAAACTCTACATAAATAAATTCGACAACTTAGATAAAGCAACCAGTTTCTTGAAAAGCATAAACTACTGTAATTCATTCAATATAAAATAGATAATTGAATATCCCTGTAACTATTAAGGACCAGATGGTTTTACCAGATAATTCTACCAAATGTTTGAGGAAGATTTAACCTAAATTCAACACAATCTGTTCCATAAAATGGAAGAGGATGGAACACTACTGAACTATTTTATAAAGCCAATATTAACAAAGTCTGTACTGAAAAAGAAACAAACAACCCCTCCAAATTGTAACCAATATTTTTCATGAATATAGATGTAAAAATCCTTAACAAAATAATAGCAGATAGAATTCAGCAATACATGGAAAAATTATGCACCATAACTAAGTTGGTTTTATAACTGTTTCAGTATTTGAAAATCAAATGATATAACCTACTGTATTTACAAGTAAGGAAAAAAATCTCATGATTATATGAATTCTTGGAAAAAATGATCTATTAATATGCAACATTTATTAATGATTAAAACTCTCAGGAAGCTAAGAATAAAGCACTTCCTCAATTTGATAAAGAACATCTGTAAAAAGACCTACAGAAAACATACCTAATGGTGAAAACTGAATGCTTTTCTCCTAAAAATGAGAAAAAAGTAAAGATGTCCACTACTATTCAATATCATACTAGAAGTTCTAGCCAATATAATAAGATAGGATAGGGAAACAAATACAACACAGATTGTAAAGGAAGAATGAAAACTCTATCTGCAGATGACATGATTGTCTTTGTAGAAAGCTCAAGGAATCTATAAAGGAACTCTTAGAATAAGTAAGTGAGTTTAGCAATTTAAGGATACAAGATCAACACACAGAGATTAATTTTATTTAACTACACTAGCAGTAAAATCATTGAAACTGAAATGAAAAATACAGTATCATTTATAATCACCTGATAATATGAAATATTTAGGTATAAACCTAACAAAACATGTATAAGATTTGTATACCAAAAACTCTGAACCACTGATGAAAGAAATCAAAGAAAATCTAAGTAAATGGAAAGACATACTGTTTTCATTGATTCAAAGACCCAACTTAGTAAAGATGTCAGTCATCCCAAATTGATATATAAGTTTAATGCAATTCCTATCAATATTCCCACAAGACTATTTTGCAGATGTTGACAAGATTATTCTAAAATTTAAATGGAAATGGAAAAGAACTAGAATTGCTTAAAAATTTTTTGAGAAGACAGTATCAAGTGGGAGGAATAACTACCTCTTTTTCAGAGTTATATATTATATGGTTATAACAACTTAGAAGGTGTAGTATTTGAGTAGGGATAGGCACATATGTCAACAGAAAATAACAGAGAACCCAGAAATAACCCCATATCAGTGGAACCAACTAATTTTTTAAATAAAAGTATAAAAGCAATTCAATGGAGGGATAGTCCTTTTAATAAATTATGCCAGAATAATTATATATACATAGGCAAAAAAAAAAAAAAGATCTTTGACCTAAACTTCACACCTCGCACAAAAATTAACTCAAAATGGATCATAAATTTAAATATAAAATGCAGAAGTGCAAATCTGTTTGAAGAAATCATAAGAGAAAACTTCTGCAAACTAAGGCTTGATACTGACTTTGGAATGTGTGACACCAAAACATAATCTATAAAAAAAAAAGTCCATAAATTGGACCTCATCAAAATTAAAATCTTTTGTAATGGTACAAAGAGAAAAACTACAGACAAGGAGAAAATATATTCAAACCACATGTCTGACAAAGGACTCATATCTAGAATATATAAGGAACTCTTAAGACTCAACAATAAAAAAATTAAACAATCCAATTAGAAAATGGCACGGACACAAAGAAACATTTTACCCAAAAGGACAAAAGGCAGGCATATAAGCAAACTAACAGATGTTCAACATTGCTAACTATTAAGGAAATGCAAATTAAGACCACAATGAGATATCATTACAATGTTTCAGAATGGCTAAAAATTAAAAATAGTGATAATACCAAATCTTGGCAAGGATGCAGAGAAGCTGGATCTCTCATACGCTGTTGGTAGAAATGTAAAATGATGCAATAACTTTGGAAAATAGTTTGCTGACTTCTCAAAAACAGCAACAATATACATTTAACCTTATGATTTAGCAATCACAGTCCTGGGCATTTATCCTGGAGAATTGAAAACTGATGTTCACACAAAGACCTGTACGATGATTGTTTCTAGTAGCTTTATTTGTAATAGCCAAGAACAGGAAACAGGTCATATTCCCCACAATAGGTGGATGATTAAAAAAACTGTGCTCCCACAATGTCATGGAAGACTACTCAGCAATCAAAAGAAATAAACTATTGATACATCAAGAACTTTGATGCACGCCAAGGGCATTATGTTGAGTGGAAAAAAAAAAAAAAAAGCCAATCTCAAGCCCAGGGCATTATGTTGAGTGAAAAAAAAGCCAACCTCAAGAGGTGGCATGCTGTGTGATTCCATTTACATAGTAGTTTTGAAAGGACAAAATTACAGAGGTGAAGGACAGATAAGTGATTGCTGAGGGTTAGGAATGTTGGGGAGGTGGGGATGATTTTATGTAACCATAAAAAGGAATAAAAGAGGTCTATTTGTGGGGACTGAATAGTCCTGTACCATAATTACATTGGTGGTTACATGAATCTACACAGCTGTTAGAACAACATAGAAACATACACACACACACAAGTACACACCCAAATATGCAAATGTCAATTTTCTGTTTCAATACATAGCACTATTAATTATATAAGATATAACCATTGAAGGAAACTGGATGAAGATTACATAGAACCATTCCATACTATCTATGCAAATTTTTGTGAATCTGTAACTATATTAAACAAAGTTTTAAAAAGAATTTGTTATGCAAACCTTTCTTCAGTTCCATAAATTCCTAATATATTTTTAATAAAGCCCTCTTTTGCTTAATGGAGTATGCCTTGCTTTCATCCAAATTACCCTAGCTGATATGCAACATTTATATAAATGATTAATCTCATCCTTGGAGAGTAAGAAAAAGACTTCTACCCATTTTTTGACTGGGTTATTTGTTTTTTGAGTGTTGAGTTTGAGAAGTTCTTTATAGATCTTGGATATCAGCCTTTTATCTGTAATGTCATTTGCAAGTATCTTCTCCTATTCCATGTGCTGCCTCTTAGTTTGGTTGACTGTTTCCTTTGCTGTGCAGAAGCTTTTTATCTTGATGAAGTCCCAATAGTTAATTTTTGCTTTTGTTTCCCTTGCCTTTGGAGATGTGTCTAGCAAGAAGTTGCTGCAACCAACGTCAAAGAGGTTGCTGCCTGTGTTCTCCTTTAGAATTTTGATGGATTCCTGTCTCACATTTAGGTCTTTCATCAGTTTTGAGTTTATCTTTGTGTATGGTGTAAGGAAATGGTCCAGTTTCATTCTTCTACATGTAGGTGTCCAGCTTTGTTTTTCTTTTTCATCATTCCCTTGGCAATTCAGGGTCTTTTCTGGTTCGATACAAATTTTAGGATTGTTTGTTCCAGCTCTTTGAAAAATGTCAATGGTATTTTAATAATGATGGCATTGAAAGTGTGGATTGGTCTGGGCAGCATAAGCATTTTAACAATGTTTATTCTTCCAATCCATGAGCATGGAATGTTTTTCCACCTCTTTGTGTCTTCCTCAATTTCTTTCATAAGTGTTCTGTAGTTTCTAGAGTATAGATCCTTTACATCTTTGGTTAGGTTTATTCCTAGGTATCTTATGATTTTTGTTGCTATTGTGAATGGAATTGATTCCTTAACTTCCCCTTTCTTTGGTTACATTGTTAGTGTATAGAAAAGCAACTGATTTCTGTGCATTGATTTTGTATCCTGCCACATTGCTGCATTGCTGTATGAGTGCTAGTAATTTGGGGGTGGAGTCTTTTGGGTTTTCCACATAAAGTATCATGTCATCTGTGAAGAGAGAGAGTTAGACTTCTTTGCCAGTTTGGATGCCTTTTATTTCTTTTTGTTGTCTGATTGCTCAGGCTAGGACTTCTAGCACTATGTTGAACAATAGTGGTGACAGTGGGCATCCCTGTCGTGTTCCTGACCGTAAGGGAAAAGTGCGCTTTTTTTTTTTTTTAAGGTTTTATTTATTTATTTGACAGAGAGAGAGAGACAGCCAGTGATAGAGGGAACACAAGCAAGGGGAGAGGGAGAGGAAGAAGCAGGCTCCCAGCGGAGGAGCCTGATGCGGGGCTCGATCCCAGAACGCCGGGATCACGCCCTGAGCCAAAGGCAGACGCTTACCGACTAAGCCACCCCGGTGCCCCATACTGTGTGCTTTTCATAGATGGTTTTTATGATATTGAGGAATGCTCCATCTATCCCTATATGCTGAAGAGTTTTAATCAGGAATGGATGTTGTATTTTGTCAAATGCTTTTCTGCCTCAATTGAGAGGATCATACAGTTCTTGTCTTTTCTTTTATTGATGTGCTCTATCACACTGGTTGATTTTGCAAATGTTGAACCAACCCTGCATCCCAGGAATAAAACCCACTTGGTCATGTTGAATAATCCTTTTAATGTACTGTTGGCTCCTATTAGCTAGGATCTTGTTGAATATTTTGGCACCCATGTTCATCAGGGATATTGGCTGTAATTCTCCTTTATTTTGATGGGGACTTTGCCTGGTTTTGGGATCAGGGTAATGCTGGCCTCATAGAAGGAGTTTGGAAGTTTTCCTTCTCTTTCTATATTTTTGAATAGCTTCAGTAGAATAGGTTATTTCTTCTTTAAATGTTTGGTAGAATTCCCCTGGGAAGCCATTTGGCCCTGGACTTTTATTTTGTGGGAAGTTTTTGAAGACTGCTTCAGTTTCATTACTGGTTATTGGTCTATCCAGATTGTCTATTTCTTCCTGTTTCAGTCTTGGTAGCTTGTAAGATTCCAAGAAGGCATCCATTTCTTCCAGGTTGCTTAATTTGTTGGCATTAGTTGCTGATAATAATTTCTAATAATTATTTCTATTTCCTTGGTGTTAGTTGTGATCTCTCCCCTTTCATTCATAATTTTATTAATTTGGGTCCTTTCTCTTATCTTTTGGATAACTCTGGCCAGTGATTTATTGATTTTATTAATTCTTTAAAGGAAAAAATGGGCAGAAGACATGAACAGACACTCTTCCAAAGAAGACATACAAATGGCTAACAGACTTATGAAAAAATGCTCAGCATCACTAGCCATCAGAGAAATACAAATCAAAACCACAATGAGATACCACCTTACACCAATTAGAATGCAAAAATTAACAAAGCAAGAAAAAACAAGTGTTGCACTGTTGGTGGGAATGCAAGCTGGTGCAGCCACTCTGGAAAACAGTATGGTGTTTCCTTAAGATGTTAAAAATAGTTACCCTACAACCCAGCAATTTCACTACTAGGTATTTACCCTGAAGATACAGATGTAGTGAAAAGAAGGGGCACGTGCACCCCAATGTTCATGGCAGCAATGTCCGCAATAGCTAAACTGTGGAAGGAGCTGAGAAGCCCTTCAACAGATGAATGGATAAAGAAGATGTGGTAATATATACAATGGAATATTACTCAGCCAACAGAAAGGATGAATACCCACCATATGCATCAACATGGATAGAACTGGAAGGGATTATGCTAAGTGAAGTAAGTCAAGCAGAGAAAGACAATTATCATGTGGTTGCACTCATATGTGGAACATAAGCAATAGCACGGAGGACTGTAGAGGAAGAGAGGGAATTCTGAAGGGGAAGAAATCAAAGAAGGAGATGAACCATGAGAGACTCTGGACCCTGGGAAGCAAACTGAGGGATTCAGTGGGGAGAGGGGTGGGGCGAGGGGGTAACAGGGTGATGGATATTAAGGAGGGCATGTGTTGTGATGAGCACTGGGCATTATACATAATTAATGGATCATTGAACGCTACACCAAAAACTAATGATGATACAGTGGCTAACTGAACATAATAAAAAAAAGAAAGAAAAAGACTTCTAGACGATATGTATTGGAAAAAGGGATCAGAGATTAGAATTGAATCTTTCTTCTCTTATGTCAAAATCAGGTTATGTTAAATTTGACTTGTGTTCTCCTTTCTGGTGAACACAGTCACGCAACTCACACACACACTCTGACCCTCAAGTCCCTGCCCCCCAACACTTTGCCTTGGCTTAATCTATCAGGATGATCCAGCCATCCTTGTATTTGGTAAAGGAGACACTATGTTTTTATAGCATTTATTGGACTTACATGGTTTGTTGCAAGGGGCAGTCACCTAGCTAAGTAAGCACCAGGAGCTCAGAAGGGGTATATTAATTTCTTTCATATATAATGGTTTGGAAATTTTTTTTTTATGAGTCAAGGATTCATGTTTACTCACAGACCTTCTTTGAAGTCTTACAGTGTTTCTCCTTCAGTGTGAGTCAAATATTCAAAATGTAGGTGTTTTTCTCTGTTGATTCTACTATCACTTGCTTGACCTGAATTCCAAGAGGACAGGGTAACACAGTACAACACGTGGCCCACTAGGTAGCAGGGCCTATAGATGGAGCAGATTTCCCTAGAAGGGAATGTGAGCAGAGCAGGAAACAACAAACATCTTACGTGTGGCTCTGCTGGAAGAATGCTGGGAAAGCTCAAGCCCTCTGACCTGTCCAACTGCTTGAAATCACACCTGTATACCTTTTCACTTCAAACATCTCTGCTTTCAAAATGCAGAAGTACCAGCTGCAGTACTAGTATAGACTTATTCCTACAATTTTGGTATTTTCTTTTCAAGCACGACCTGACGTTCGGAATGGGCATCGAATCTCAGCTGTGTAGGTTGGTAAGGTTGCTGCGTACTTTCAGGCCAAGTGGAAAGAGCAGAGAAAACCAAGGGTGGGATGAGAAAGGCACGTGGAATGTGGTGTGCTGGTGGAATGGGCTGGTGTAGCTGGAAGATCAGAAGCAAGACTAAAACTTACCTATAAAGCAAAAGCAGAGGCAGAGGCATGGCCAGCATGAGAAACCCACTTAGCACCAGGGAGAATATGAAACCTCATCCAGGGGCGCCTGGGTAGCGCAGTCGTTAAAAAGCGTCTGCCTTGGGCTCAGGGCGTGATCCCGGCGTTCCGGGATCGAGTCCCACATCGGGCTCCTCCGCTGGGAGCCTGCTTCTTCCTCTCTCTCACTCCCCTGCTGTGTTCCCTCTCTCGCTGGCTGTCTCTCTGTCACATAAATAAATAAAAAATCTTTAAAAAAAAAAAAAAAAAGAAAGAAACCTCATCCAGGAATCTGTGAGCATGAAATTCTGTTAATAACTCTGAGGTCACATCTGATGAAGTTAAACAAGGAAGCCAGGTGCAGATTCCAGGACAGGTACACAGTGAGGACAAATAGTTACAGACAGTAGATCATTGTGTCCAAGCTTTTTATTTTTTTTAATATAACGTATTGACTTAGGAAACTGGAAAGTCGAAGGGCAGTGCCAGCTTCAGTTACAGTGGCTTGGGACACGTCTTCTAAACTCCCTTCCATATCTCTCTCTTTCTCCCCCCCCTTCTTCACTCCTCTCCCCATCTTGACTCCACTTCCCGTTTCTGTTGGTTTTATGCTCAGACAGGCTTTTACCTACATATTCAGTGTCTCCTTTACTGCTTACTAAGCTTTTACCTACAGCACCAGGATGTCCAAAATCAGAGAAGAGTCTGATTAACTCTGAGTCACATGCAAACCTCACTGGCTTGGGTACTTGAGTACCCTATTCACATGTGATCGAGTCACCCACCCATATCTGTGGGCAGGAGAATTGGAATTGGCCCCACTGGTAATAGATGAAATGGAAAACAGCCATTCTCACTTTGACCCTAAAGTACTAATAGGAGTGGGAAAGTGCTCTTGAGGGTAAGATAGACCCAGGCATGTGGGAAATTAGAAGTTGGGTATAAACACACTAGAACATTTGAGAAGATTACATAAAAGGAAACAGATGAAAGAGGACACTGTAGACAATAAACATTTACGTCAGCATTTTTTCAGAAAAGGGGTGTGTAGAAGGATGCCACACAGGGAGCACTTTTGACATAGAGATATCACATTAGGATAGTCACATAGAAGGTCAAAGGAGAAAAAATAAGATGTTTGAATCTCCCTGTGATTGCACCAGGCTGTCCCTGGACATAACAGTTACCCCCCAGGGTTTGCTTATATAGAATAAGAAGTCTTCTGTCTCACAAAGAAATGAAAAACAGTGTGATCACCAAGCCTGTGTTATCAATCTTCCTCAGCTTGATAACAAAGGAAACTGAAAGCCTGGATTCTGGAATAGCCCGCAGCTACCCTGAAAACCATGAGTGAAATAGCATGGGGGTAGACCAGGAATAGAGCTCACACAGCAAGTCCTATTAAAATACTTAATACTCATGGAGTGATGGATATTTTGTAGTTTTTTGCCTGGCATAAACACCAAACATTAATGCATCATTTTCTGCCTGAGACAAGGAGCAGAGTCATTCTGGTGTTTTGCAAAGTACTGTGTAACACTGGTCGTGTGAACCTTAACCTTTATCTAACGTTTTGGATAGACTAGCAGCTCTTTGAGGACACGCCTTGAGACCATTGTCTATGTATATTATTTATATATCTCTTGCCTGGCATGTATAATGTAAAATGTGCTCCAAAAATTATCATTTATTTGATGGTCTAGAAATGAATGCTCTGAGGATCAGGCATTTGAAGTATGTCCTTGGTTTGAAAGCATACTATCTATTCCCTAATATTTTCATCCCTTTCTAAAATCACTAAATTATTTTACCGTGCTATATGTAAAAGCTCATACGCCTACCATGATTCAGCCCCTTAACTGTAAGTAGCGCCCCCATCAGGCAGCTCTTTGACAGTATTGCTGAGAATTTCAGTCTAGATCTTTTTTATTATGCCTGGGATAGTAAATCAAGCATTCCTTTCCTCTTTGGACAAAACAATCCGGGTCTATAGCTTTATAATATCATTAGGGTTTCAGAAATGGGCACTAATGAAGCACCAAACCAAAGTTATTCCACTTTCTCTGCCCAGGGAGGCCGTGTGGAAAGCTGGGGAGGATATTTCAAGTCACACCTGTGGAGTTCTTCCATCACTGCTGCAATAATCTGTGATCCTTGTCTCTGGATTAATCCCACAACTCGGAGGCCAGATTGCAAATGCACTTTGGATTGCTCCCTCTTTCACCATTGAGGAGTCCTGGAGGTGACCACAGAGTCAGGAGGTAGAAGGAGATGCTATATTAATGGGTATTTCTACTGAAAATGAAGAAGGACATCTGCTTTCATTTTCCACTCTTTTCTCTCTGTGAGGGGACTTCGTTCAATTGCTGTTGCCATTGTCCCTAGCTTGTAAATTAAAGACGTCTCAAGTAAATGGAACTGTTTATGAAGTATGAATTTAAGATTAGAGTTAAATGGTCTGACTCACTGGTGATTGAAGGGTGATTCACTGTTGGTGAAAATCTCTGCCCAAAGCCATTAAGTATAGACTCGGCAATTAGGGCCATCACGTTAGGATCCTGTGTCTCTGGGGTGCCGCTGCCAGAGTGACAGAAGCTCGCAGTTGCAACCCTGGGACAGGAGTCCAAATGACTAAATGCTGAGGCAAGAAAACCAAGTCCTCTGTTGAGAAATTGAGAGGGACCGAGACAGGCTGGCTGACATTCTCCTCCCACTGCCCCCAGGACAACATGCATCCCAGTGTTTGAAATTGCTACTCCTTTGACAACTATGTCATGAAAGAACAGCACAAAGGCCACTTCATTGGGAGCCAAACAATCTGGGTTGGGTTCTAGTTCCGCCACTTAGTGTGCTCGTGATCTTTGGGAGCTCACCTAACTGCTTTGAGCTGCCATTTTCTTTACTAGCTGAAGAGGAATCACGATAGTACCTACCTGACAAGGCTGTGGTAAAAAGCAAATGGAATAGCATCTGTGAAAGCACTTCAGAATTATAGACATACTTCTATTATTACTGCTATTACTACCGTTGTATGCCCCGAATGCTTCTGTCTGAGTTATGCCTGATACTTATGCTGTAAGTCAGTCAGCATTTAAAACTTCACTCCATGTAAATTTTAAGATTTTTCTAGTATAAAAGTGTGGTGAGGGAAGGACTCGCAAAGTAATTTGCCCCAGGCTGCAGATTCTCCAGGGATAAGTAGACTCCTGTTTCCTGGAAGGCAGGTTTTTCCCCTTTTACCAGAAGTTCTGTTGCTTCCATTGTTGGCTCTACCGCAGTTGGGTTCTCAGCCACGCACTCTCTGAGCTTACTCATTCCTTCATTCGTTGAAAGATTATTTACTAAATACTCCTATGCTAGCCTAAGAGAAACAGCAGTGATTTCATGGAATTTATAGTTGCATGGAGGAAGCAGTTATAGGAGAGGTAATTACAACCACCCTGTCAAACAAATCCGGAAATAGAGGCAGGTCCAGATTTTAGGCAGCAGCGAGGCTGCGGGGGGTGGGGGTGGGGGGGGTGTTACAGGAAGGGTCCCCTGAAGCTGATGCCTGAATTGAGACTTCAGGGATACCTAGGAGTTCATCAAGAAGAGACAGAAGGGGAAGGTGCTGAAGAATTCCAGGCTCTCCCTATTCCAGTTAGCTATTAAATGATGAGGAGTTAAGATACTGTGATTTCAAATAGCAATAGTCCCTCAAATGTGTCCTGAGACTGTTTGGGAGGAGCAGATGGCCATGGCATAGGGAGGGCTCGTTCAATGGAGCTAGTGATTGTGGGGTAGATGTTTCAGGTAAGGGAGAAGATGGGTTTCTCTGGTGAATGTCATTGTTACACTATGATTAGTCTATTATTTACCACTCTATTTGTCATAAATGTTGCTTATATTTAATGCAAACAGGCAGAGTCCAGCCTAAATACCAATGAACCAACTAGGGCTTAAAATAATTCTCAATTAATATCACAGACAGAATTAATTCCCTGTGCACACAGCCCAGGACCGCCTCTTGCACACCCAGCAGAGCATCACTGAATGTTAGAAGAGACCTCAGAGATTATGCAGTGCAGCCAGCTGGCTTCATAATTCAAGAGACTGAAACTCAGTGAGGCTCAAATGGGCAACAGAGAGGAGGAATCCAATCATTTACCTACACCGTGGGTATTTATTTGCCTAAGAATCCTGATTTGCATTAAACATTTTCCAGCTCTGACGTAGGGCTAACCTTTCAGATGTAGACTATTGTAAACTTATGGAACGCAACCCATTTAAACAAAATTTACTCCTGACCTTGAGAACAGGTAGACTTTCTTCCAACCTGAAAGCAGCTATTTACACAGGCAGGACTTCTTCCATATCAGTGTAGCTAGCTGCAAGTTGAAGATCATATTGGGATTTTTAGTGCCAGCTGCCTGGCCTCAGGGGAGGTGGGGCTGTCTATGTGCAGGGAGTTCGTCCCCTCTTCCTGTTAACAGCGCCTCTACTCTCCTTATCCTCCTTCTCCCTCACTTGAAAATTTACTAGCAATGTTCAATAACCTTACTTAGGGCTTTCATCCTATGGTAATTCAAATACCTTGGGCAAGGTTAATGCTTTCATTTTTTATCAATCTCCTACAAGAGCGAATTTCAGATTCTTTTCCGGAGAAAAGTTTTGAGAAACTTGAAGGGCCCTGAGAAAATTTGACTATTTAAGGAAGAAAGAATACAATTGGGTTTGGTTGCTGCCTCAATGTGCGTTCATTCCCTTCTTCCTTTTTTAACAGAACACTATTTTTTGCTAGATGTGTGGTTGTTTAAAGACTACATTTATCAGTCTCTACTGTATCTAGGAAGGCTACGAGACTAAGACATAGTCAACAGATACAGAAAAAAAAAAAAAGATAAGGGACTTCTTGGACGTTTCCTCAAAAAACCCAGAAAATTGTCCTTCTTTTCCCTTTTCTTCTCATGACCTGCAGGGCAGATAGAATGGCTGGAGCTCCAGCAGCCATCTTAAATCAAGAGGTGGAAGAAACCTCCTGAAGACATCAAGGCACAGAGAGAGCCACTTGAATCATCAACGACCCTACGCAGCCACCGTTCTATCCCTGGATATTTTAAGACATGAGAGAACAACAAACTTATCCTTGAGATATTTTCGATTATATAAAATACAACATTTCCCTGAAAGAAGAGATGTCACCAAGATGGGGGTTGTCAGCACGGAGAGGGGAAGTTAGAAGTGTGGAGGATAAGCTTCCCATACTTTACAGCTTAGCCAGTCCCATCAGGCAGTAGGATATAGGATTCCTTCTCCCAGAAAATTAGCTCCTTCTTGCCTGTATGCTTATGAGTCTTTAGCTTTGATCCTAGTTTGTTTGTTTTTTTCCCGCATTCTCCGTATCTCCACTTCTCTCACAACATGGACATGATTTTAGTTTTATTTTAAACTATATGTTTTACATTATTTAGAACTTAGAAGTTTTTGTTAGTGAACGTGACAGCAATCAAACAGTCTCAGAAAGACATTTCCCTAAAAAAGAGGAGAAAACAATACAATGGAAATTTCTCCATTTTTCCAAAGGCCTTCCTCTGGGGTTCTTAGATCATAAATTTCTTTCAGGTTGAAGCCGGAGAGGACAGAAATAAATGGAACTCCTCTATGACTCTGTCTTGGGTTTATGAAAGCAAGCTTTCCACCACACTATTCAACAGTGTTTCTAACAGTCCCCGGCAATTAATAAGGGCAATAGTAATAGCAGCAAGTAGTTAGATAATGTTTGTTCTACGTAGACACTGGTCTAAGTGCTTTACATATAATTACTCATATAATTATCATACCCTCTCAGTATGGTTATTACCCTAAAATTGACACACGAAGATGTTACAAATATATCAAATGGAGGAACTGGAATTTGTACCCAGGCAGATGCCATAGAAAGGAAGGAAGTGATGACTAGATTCGTGTGGGCTTCTCACTCTGTATTGAGATCACTGATCTCAAATTTATGTTTACTATGTGGCTACAGGGGATTGAGTAGTATATGGTACAGATTTGTTGTTTTATATGAGAATTTCAAGTTCTCTGTTCAGCGTCGTTATTGGTCACTGGAAGTTAATGGACAAGGAAGATGATAAATAAGAGCACTCCGAGTCTGTTTTCTTTTAAGCCTCTTTGTTTTTTGAAAGCAGGTTGAGCTTGGTAACAGTGAGCAGATCAGCTAAATGCCACATTCCCTGTTCCCTCCAGTGCCCCAGGCATCTGCATTCCCCCCTCTAGAGTTTGCATATAACTCCAGTGCTTGCCATAATAGGACATTCTTAAGTGGACCGCCTACTTGCAGGTGCAGATTACATCACTGAGTTATTATGATAGGAGGTGTTCCCCACCAGTCACGCATGGCTAAGTGCCACAGAGTTGGGATGGGCGTGAGGAGGCAATGAGGAAAAAAATATTAAATGAATCATGATAGTTGCTTTTCTTACAGACAAAACCCCGACTAACCTTTCTCTAAGCCTAAAGCAGTTATTTGGCTTTTCCTGTTTCCTGTATTTATGTGATCTTTCTCTTCAATGCTCAATCCCATTACTAATTTTCTCTTCACAATTTGGCAGCATTTAAGCTGCCCTGACAGTAAAGATTCTCGGATAACACTAGTCACTGAGGTAGGACAAAGAATTCCTCTCCAGCTTTAAAAGAAAAAAAAATGCTTTAATGTTTTTCTTTTTAATAAAGAAAAAATATAAAAAGAGAAATGCAAATTATCCACAGTTCTGACACCCAGAATATCCCTATTAAAATTTATGAAGGAATAGAACATGATTTGTTTTTGGACACAGATATATATCTGGATTGATTTAGTGTGGTTCTGTCCGGAGGCAGGGTTCTGGGTGATAAGCTTTTCAGATTCCTGGACTCAGTCCTACTGTGGAGAAAGAGATACTTTTAAAAAATAGGAAAAACCTTTGGCCTATGAGATCTGCTGAGAATCCATACCTTGCTTGGAGCTTTGGGGCTGAGCATTGCAGGTCGAGATTGCCCTCTGGTGGTCTTGGGCCAGACTTACAAGCAAAGTTTAAACTTGACAAGCTTCATCCTGCATCAGGCAACCCTCTCACCCCTAATGTCTGCCAGGGCCTGGGGTAAAAGTACAAATGGACATCCACGTACCATTTCTGTTCTACACACATGTAAAAGCTATAAAACAGGCTAGCAAATACATAAAAGGTGTTCTATTATTATACCTAGAAAAAGATATTTTTTTTTTAGATTTTTTTCAAATTTTTATTTAAATTCTAGTTACTTAACATATAGTGTAATATTGGTTTCAAGAGTAGAATTTAGTGATTCATCACTTACATATCACACCTGGTACTCAACACAGCACGTGTCCTCCCTAATACTCACCACTCAGCCCATCCCCCTGCCCACCTCCTCCCAGAAACCCTTAGTTTATTGTCTATCATTAAAAGTCTCTTACAGCTTGCTTCCCTCTTTTTCTTCCCTTTCCCTATGTTCATCTGTTTTGTTCCTTAAATTCCACATACGAGTGAAATCATATGGTATTTGTTTTTCTCTGACTGACTTCTTTCACTTGGCATAATATACTCTAGCTCCATCCATGTCGCTGCAAATGGCGAGATTTCATCCTTTTTAATGACTGATATATATATCAGTCAATATATCCAAAATATCCAAATGGTTATTTGGGCCCTTTCCATAATTTGTCTATTGTTGACAAAGCTGCTATAAACATCAGGGTGCATGTATCCCTTCAAATCAGTATTTTTGTATCCTTTGGGTGAATACCTAGTAGTAATTCCTGGTTCTAGAGTAGTTCTGTTTTTAAATGAAAAAGATATTTTCAAAATAACCTGGAAGCCCATTCAAGGTAAAAGTCTCTCACTCCTTCGAATTCTATATCAAACATGAAGACATGTGGACAGTCTCAGATCTAGCCTCACTCTTTCCAGCTCTGCTCTGTTGTGACTTCCAAGGACCACTCCATCATGCCTGCAGACACCCCAGCCTCCTGTCTGAGCTCCACCCACATACCTGAAAAGAGCCCTAACCTGCCTGTCAGCCTAGGTACATGATTACCAATGGCACAATCAGGAGCAAACCCAGAAGACAGGACTGTGCAGGTTCCAGAAGCAGTCTTGAGGCCATTCGTGCAAGGTGTTCTGGAGCTCCAGGGCCCCAGAGCATGATCTGGAAAATGGTGGTAATGGAGGTGGTGTGGACTCTTAGAGGGCAGGTCTGGTGACCAAACTGGGTTACCTGAATCTGACTGTCTTTCAGCACTGGAAGTCCCCTGTCCTGTGAAACCCTTCATTGGGATGTTAAAAGCTCCACTTTTCAATCTTGTGTCAAAAGACTAAGAGTGAAAAATCCATCTGGTGGCACCCCCTGTTTCAGCGTCAAATGGATATGGGGCAGATTATGCGTCTTCCATGGTCGTTGTGAGTGGGTTGTCCCCTGATCTTTTCTGCCAGCAAATGCAGTGCCCTGTCCACAATGACAGATGGTCCATTGCTGCTCTCTCTGAATGACGTGACCAAAGCCAGCATCTGAAGTGGGTCCTCGTTCTGAGTAGGAACAGCAGGCATCTGCCTGTGGATTAACTGTTGTGTTTTGTATTGAGATAGTATGAGTATGATTTTTCACATTGTGAGTATTGTCATCATGTTTCTAGAACTCTTTTGAAAAGTTTAGATAATTAAAATGAAAGCAATTACATAGTATTTGTTTAATTAGTCTTATTAATTACTATTTACCACCACCGTTAACTAGCCGATTGTTTTGTTTAAGTAATAACATTTATGCAAGAGAGAAGTAAATAATGCCAAATATGGTAATATAATTTCAAATGGATGCTTATTTTTCATATTTTAGTGACAAATTAATAACACTTATGTACATAATTACTTTTTATTACTATTAATTATTATCATTATTGTTATTTTGTCTACCATGGCTGTGCCTCTGACTGGTTCTTTAAAAAGCTGATCATTCTACGGACAAGTTCTACTGGCCCCAGGACCCCTCGCCTTGTGAAGAAGGATGTGGCCTGTGAGGGGTCAGAGTCTAAGACCCCACTACAAATGGCTCCCAATGTACAGTGAGGCCAAATTCTGATTGATACCTTAAAAAAAAAACCTATTTTTGGATAATTAAAGTCAAATACCATAATCGAGTTTGGTTTGAAATCGATACAGCTGCCATAGAACCATGTAGGCCAATAGATTTGTGAGTTTACAAAGGAAATTACTTTGCAAAAAAAAAAAAAAGTCATTTATTTTTGATGATGTTTCCATTCAAGAACTCAGTTTTTTAATGTTACTGGGAAGCAGATGCTAAACTGCAAAAATTAACTAGCGACTTCATTTCAGAAAGCAATGATATCCGACTTCTTTATTAAGTTTACTGTTACACGAACAAAGAAAGAGAAGAGCATTTCTTTCATTAGCAAAGCAAATAGGACATCTGTGCACAAGAAAATGCAAGTCAGAATTTGGTGGGTGAAATTCATTGTTGTGGAAGGAATAATTGGCTTGTAGGTACCGCAAGTTTTATATCCCAGATCTTAAATCGGATAGGATCTCATAGGTTTGAAGCATTTCTTATCATTGGTGTTTAGTTTTATTTTGATTTTAACCCTATATAGAATGTCTTGAGAGAACAAAAAAACAAATTTCAGACTAACAGCGAAGGAGGAGAAACTCAGTCTCTGAGCCTCACTGTCTTAGCTTGACGCTCTGTAAGCTGAGAGTTTGGGTTTTCCCATTCACCTGCATGCAGCCTAAGAATGAGGGAAGTGTAGGGCCTGCGTGCCCCACAGAATGACTGTTGAATGTTACCCATGCCATCTAACTGGTATTCCTTTATGGTTTTTGTTTTCTTCCTTTTGAAATCATCCCTGAGTCTTTACTAAAGTCTTCTAAAAATGACTAAACTAATCCTAGCTGTACATGGGCACAGGATGAAAAGGAATTAGTGCCCCCTTGTCGGTAGAAGGACTAGGCGGAGGGGGCAGCAGAGGTGAAGGTGACCCTCGTGTACAAGGTTTAGGACTTCAGGCCTTACCCCCTTTCCCAAGTGAAGATTAGCCCTATAATATTGACCTCGAAACAGTGGGTTGTTATTTTTATTATCAGAGACAATGGTTTCATTCTCCATGGATCACCCAGCATGGAGAGCTTTTAGTTGTCAACATGGTCAGATTTTTCTGGGCAGTATTCTGTGCTTTTCCCTTGGGGTTTCCCTCCAGTGCACTACTGTACCCCTTCCTGGGGAGTAGCTGTACTCTACACCACTTTTGTACCTCCTCTCCATCATTACAAAGGATGATTCTTCTTCTCTAGTAGAGATGTGAGGAAGTGTGTCTCAGATACCATAACTGTATCCTAATTCAGGTTCTTCTCAAGGAGGCTTGTGAGGACTAGTTTTATGTCACCTTGGCCAGGCCATGATGCCCAGACATTTGGTCAAACATGACTCTGGATGTTTCTGTGAGAGTGTTTTGTTTGGATGAGATGAACACGTAAATGAAAAAGCAGTCAGCCTTTCAACTTGGTGCTTCTCCAAGTCTCCAGCCTGCTGGTCTACCCTGCAGATTTTGGAATTTCTGACCTCCATAATCACATAAGCCAATTTTTTAAAATCTCTACTTATCTAACTATCTATCTATCTATCTATCTATCATCTATCTATCATCTATCTATCTATCTATCTATCTATCTATCATCTATCTATCATCTATTATCTATCATCATCTATCATACATATAGTCAACTGTAGTATATATATAATACATGCTATTTATTTATTTATTTATTATTTATTGATATAGTCGGAGTGGGGTTTAAGAGCTTGGGGACATGGAAAGTAGTCAAATGTTTTTTTCAAGTGGCGTGATGGGACTTTGAGGGCTGAGTAATCTGAAAGGCCTCTTGGACAGGATGAGATAAGCTGCAAGCTCCATTTGACCAGTACCCATCTGGGGAGGGGGACTGCTCAGCAGATGCTAACTTGGGCAGAGGCTGCCCCAATGATCAGGTACCTCTCCTTGAGGCCATGATACTAGATTGGCTGTCTGGAATGTAGATACTGTCCCCAATATGGTGTGTGTGCATAGTGGGAGGCAAGCCTGAATTAATGGAGTTTACCCTAAATTGGCAAGATGAAAGTTTTCTAGCTTTCTACTGTCAGATGAAATGAGATCTTGAGATAGAAAATAAATCAATAAAAAGTTACATCTATTTGTAAACTAAACATGTGGATTTACTATTTATTCCCATTTTGATCATTTATTTCCAATGGGTCGATTAATTCATTTTACAAATACAAACTTTCGGTGTAAGGAGAAAGAATCATTCTTCTAAAAATAAAGAAGGAAACTAAAATAGAATTTGCAAATTGATGAACCATGTGGAAGAGCCTCATCCACTCCCACATCAGTAACTATTCATTGTTATGCTGGTGACTTCCAAGACTTACGTGAGCCTCCTCTCTCCTCCACTTCACCACTGGAGCATTTCCAACCTCCTGCCACAAACTCAGCACACACAGGGAGAGGAAGGCTGGACTGGGGCCACAAAAAGTCTCCCTAAACCGGTGCTCAGTAGGAACATAATAAGTTGTTAACTGAATGAATGAATGCATGAATATTTAACTTGCTTTTTAAAGAAATCAACAAGGGGATCTGTCTACAGGCAATTTTATTTGGTTTTTGAAATTTAGATTGATTTTCTACCACTTTGCAAATAGAATAAGGGTACACTCGCTCCTCTGTGGGGTTCTGAATGAGGAAGTGTCCAAAGCTATTCGCTATTAACCAGTAATCAGGTAGGGAAAGGAAAGTTTCTGGCCATGAAAATTCTTCTCTGTGAAGACTAACAGCTCTCAACAAAGGAGGAGATGGTGTTCTGTAGAGCAGGGGTATAACTAAGGCTGAGGTCCCTTTCAGATTATTCCAGACATTCTTATTCTCTGGGCCCACGTGCCCTCCAATGGGGGAGAGAGTAAGGGAAAACCCATGTTTGCCGGTTTTGCGCTGTTGGGCAGAAGACAGTCTTTTAATCACTTTGGGGGAGAATTGCCTCCAAGGTCTTATCCCTGACGCTCTTCAGGAAGCTCAGAACTTCAGTCCCGCCTGTGCCCCTCTCTTCTAAGGCTTGAGACGGCCCAGGGAGATGGTTTGGCCTCCTGCCCTTTGCTTTGGTGGCTGCTATGATGAGGTATTTGGTCACCACTGTGATGTGGTAGCTGCGCAGGTCTGCCAGGGCCTCCACACACTGGTTATAGGCTGTCAGAAGCTGGCCATTTCCAAAGGACAAGATGTGGTCTCTCAGTGAGGGGCCTGAGTGGATTTCTTCTATAAAGGCCTTATGGGAAGGAGGCATGTACTCCCTCATCCTATGGAGAAAATCAGCTGAAAGAAACAAACCAGAACAATGCCATAGCTCCACGTGGAAAGATAAGAGAGGCTGTCTGCTTTTCTGAACATCAGTGCAGCAAAAACTTGCTTTCGTCCTAACTGTCCAATCTACGTTGCTGGCTCTTTTGCTCACAGACATCAAATACTATATTCTTGACTACTGATAGGTGGTAAGGAAGGAAAAATGAAGCAAATACATCTCAGATAACCGAGTTGGAACTAGATCTATCAGCCCATGTATAAATATTTATTGCATACTCGGGGGGGACAAAGTATCTTGCTAATCATCATGACAGAGATCTACAAATGTAAGGCATAAACCCTTAGACTGATTTACTAAATACTCTGCTAAATTTTGCTTCCCAAGTGCTTTATTTGGAGGCAGTGCTAAGAAGAAGGAAAGTAATAGAGTCTATAAGGGCAAGAAAATAAAGAATGACCAACTGTTTTTCATAGTAGCCTCTTGAAGTCATTGTTTAAAAATAAAATCAATAGATATTGATAGGAAATGTGGATAGAGAGATCATTTATAGGCTATCCATTAGGTGTTTAATACCATCATGGTTCTTGACAACTGATTTTTATGGATGAGACTGGACCCCACGACACAAAGTTCTAGTCCTTTCTTTTCCTAATCTAACTTGGAAACTCTGCACTCTGAAGTGTCCTTTTGTAATTATTAAACACTGCCTTGCTGCTGGCAGGTAAGGAAATGAACAATTTCAAGCTTCTAAACTGGCAGACCCCTCTTTTAGTCTAAAGAGACTTGGCCTGAGGTTGCAGCATTTTTATGGGGAAAGGCTGTAGTGGAGGAGCTCAGACCCATCACCAGCTATATCCAGACTTAGTGACTTAATGCCACAGCCTTCAAACTCCAGATCTCTCTCCCATTTTAGAGAAAGGAGGCTACTACCCTAGGATCCAAACAAAACTCCAGGGAACAGCTGGATATACAGCATGTTTTAAGATTTGGAAATGAAACCCTATATCCTGCTGAGATCGAATATTAATTGACTTAACACAATAACATCTGGCAGGTGCACAGCCTCCTGGTTGACTTGGAGAAGTATAGACTTCATGACATTTTAATTTGCACTTGGTCTTATCAATTGGTAAAAACATCCCTGTTCCTCCTCCCTACTAAGGAACAAAAAGAAAAAGAGTGTCTGACTTACCACTTTCCTTGCTATGACAAACGCCTAAGAACTCATCAAAGGCATGAAGCACTGTGCTCTGAGCTGCACTCCCTCCAGAGTACTCCAGGGGCTCCGTGGAGACTCCTTCATAGATCAACCCCACAGGCATTGCTGGGTTATCCTTCCATCTAAGCCAGAGTAAAAGTCAAAGAGAAGGCATTGGTGCTAGGAGTTAAGAGCATATTTTCTGATATGGAAACAGCGAGTAAGAAAGCAAACACAATTTTAATGGTAATTTTAGAGCAAAAGACTGGATATTTTTGTAAGATAAGTACTTAATCATTCTTCAATTTCATAACAGGCCACAGAATACAGCTCAGTTGAGGGATTACTCCAGAGAAGTAAAGGATTTTTAGAGAGGAATCCTTAGCACTGGTCCTCTGATATATTTATTAGAAAAATTCATTCATAAAGATGATATCAGTGCTGATCAATAGGAGCAATTTGGAGGCTCTGGAATAATCTTCACCTAATCTCAACCCTGATACCTTTAACTCTGCAAATAGAGCTTTGAAAGTAAACACACACACACACACACACACACACACACACCCCTTTGCCCTTCCCTGAAATAGCTTTAACAGTAGTCATGCTGAATTATCAGTTTTAAATACTACCTGAGTTTGTGGGAACACCTTTGTCAAATATGTTCTTGATAGCAGGTATTGATAATGAGGGCAGCAATAAAGAGAACACAGTACACCCTGCAGGTTACCAGAGGGACATGAAGATGGGACTGGAATTGAGGCTCTGAGTCTTGCTCACATGAAGTTGGCTTTCCTCCCTTCCTCTCTTCTTCTGTCTCCCTGATTACATTTCTCTGTCTTTTTGGTTCTGAGTCCCGCTCCTTCTACTTCCAACTATTTTACTCATTTCCCTGTCACATTTGTTATTGAGTCTTGAACAATTCCAGAGACCATGTGGGTGACTCCATAATAAGACAAAAACAACAGCATGAAGAACACTTCTAGTCGTACTTCCAAGGTGTTAGTCTCTAAACCCCCTGCACATTCATGTTCTCGTCTGACCTCTTTGAGTGATGAAGGTAGGTTTTTTAAACCCCTTTTACAGATAAACAAAGACAAAGCCATTAAGCCTCCAGGGCCACATTGTTAGAAAATGGGGAAACCAGAACGGAAATCCCAAACTTGTAATTTTTTTTTTAAAGATTTTACTTCTTTTTTGACAGAGAGAGACAGAGCACAAGCAGGGAGAGAGGGGGCACCCTGGGATCATGACCTGAGCAGAAGGCAGACACCTGAACTGAGCCACCCAGGTGCCTCAAACTTGTAGTTTTCTATTTTCATTTTCTCGAGACCCCCTCATGTGGATTTGCACTTTTACTCAGAAGCACAGTCTTTTTTCCTTTTGTTGCCAGGAATGAGCCACCGTCCCTATTGTGAACAGTTTAAATAACAGGCTTACGTTGATGTCTCACCTTCTTCTTATAATTCTAAAAGTCAAGAGAAGGGAAACACATCACACACATACAAAAGCCGTGGCCAGACTGCTCAGCTTGCTGTTGGTGACCTTTTCCCAATACTTCCTTGAGGTAGGAAATGCTATAAGGAGGTGGGTTGTTTTCTTTGGAGGCCGGTTTGGTCAGTTCTTGTATAGTTTCCACTGCATGAATGTCAGAGTGGCCTTTGCAGTGGGGGCGACATCACTCTGGAAACAGATGAGGCATAGAAAGCAGAGCCAGGGGACAGCGAAGGCAGATTCTGATCGTAAGATTAGAACATGCTGTAGCTTTTGGGGGAGAGGGCTCTTTTTCAGGCAGATAGAGAATTTAATCTGAGCTTTGATATTTATTAACTGTGGGCCTTGGCTTAGTTAATTAACTTCTCTGAGCCTCAGGTTCCTTACCCAAGTGATATTAGGATCTACGTTATTGGGTTGTTGTGGGAGCTAATTAGAATAATACCTGCTCAGGGCCTGGAACATATTCAGCATTTGCTAAATATTAGCCATTTTATATTATTCAGAGTGAGTTGGAATCCTTGCTCCCTCCATTCATTATGTTGTAACTTTGCATGTACCTTTGTGAGTCTTAGTCCTAATTTGGACCTACTTCCTAAAGCTGCTGCATAATTAAATGGGTTCCAGAGAAGTTTTATGACTTGTCAGAGTTCAGGACACTGCTTCAGTAAAATTTCTAGACCACATTTTATGGACAAGGAGTACTGAAAACATCAGTGGAACAAAAACCGTGGCCACACTGGTGCAGAGTTGTCTTTGGCACCCTGTGGATAACCTCAGATGGTCACTTTGGTCTCTTTTAACAGTCCCTCCTCATCATGACCACTTCTGTATGTCAGACTTTCTCAGGGTTCAGTTCTTGGGCTTCCTGCTACTTTCACTTCCCAAGTGGTCTTATCCAGCTTCACCGATTTAGAAAGCAACTATATTAGGACTATTTAAAAGCATACACTTATACCTGGACCTCTCCCTTATGGTCCAAACTCATATATTCAACCACCTACTTACAGATCTCTGCACCAGAAATGAACATGTCCCAAACAGAGCTCTCAATTTCCCCTCCCCTTTGCCAAATTTGGTCCTCTGATAGCCTTTCTCATCAGAGAAAATGGCAGCTCCATTCTTTCAGTGGGTCAGGCCAAAACCTTAGAGTCATCTTCAACTGATCCCTTGCTCTTCTTTCCGTAAGCAATCCAATAGTAGATCTGGTCAACTTTACCTTCAGTTGTGTCCAGAACTGAACATTTCTCAGCAACTCCACTACTACTACCCTAGTCCAAACCACCATGCTGGATTGTGGGATAGCTTCTTAAATGCTTTCCTGGCTTCCATTCTTGTTCTCAAATCATCTATTTTCCAATTAGAACTTAGAGCAATGATTCAAAACTTAAGACAGATCATGTCATTTGTCTTCAGATTTGCCACCGCTGCCCTTGTCTCTAAGCAAGGAGACAACAAGCCCCGGCATGATCTGGTCTTCTGCTATCACTTGTATCTTTCTCTTTCTCACCCATGTATATTCTGTTCCAGCAACACTGGCCTCCTTGCAACAATTCCTCCATGACAAGCATGCTCCAACCTCAGGGTCATTGCAATTTTTGTTCCTTTTGCTTGGAACAGGTATCTAGATGGTTTAGTTCTCACTTCCTTCAGGTATCTACACAAATGTCACTTAGAAGCATGGCATTCCCAGATCATAATAAATAAATAAGAAACTTCAGCCACCAACTCTATCTCTCCCTGATGCCCCTACTTTACATTTCCCCATAAACAAATATAATTAAAGAAAGTATCATACAATATATGTTACAACATTATAATTATATTTGTTTATGCATTATCTGGCTCCCATCATTAAAATGTAAGCTCTGGGATGCCTGTGGCTTAGTCGGTTAAGTGTCTGCCTTCGGATCAGGTCATGATCCCAGGGTCCTGGCATCGAGTCCCGTGTCAGGCTCCTTGCTCATGGAGGAGCCTGCTTCTCCTTCTGCCTGCTGCTCCCCCTGTTTATGTGCTTTCTCTCGCTCTCTCTCTCTCTTTGACAAATAAATAAATAAAATCTTTTTAAAATAAGTGAATAAATAAATTAAATAAATAAATAAATGAAATGTAAGCTCTATGGGAATGAAGTTGCTGTTTTGTTTTATGCACCATTCCCAGAACCAGGAACTGTGTCTGGCATATGCGAAGCACTCACTAAATGGTTGATGAAAGAATGAATGAAAAAAATATCATTCTATAATTCCATATTATATACCTAGAATATATGGACCCAAATGTTTGTCTGGAAAGGACCTAGCCAGCTTTAAAGAACCATCAGATGCTCAAATAGCCAAAAAACATCAATTTCTTCTTGGTGTCCCAACATGAAGAGGATGTGTTAAAGCCACATTGAAGGTGATAGAGAAAAACACCAGCATGTAAGTCAAAAAAGATAAGATAAGGGGATCTACTTTCAAAACCCATGTTTTCCACCTGTGATGAGATTAGTCTGAGGAAGGGAAATGGGGTTTCTATTTTATGACTAGCCCAAGGTCTGCTCCCATGCACTCTCGGGCCCAAACTACTATTTGTAAAGGAAAGGAATTAGTTTCCTTTCAAATCTCTGTGGACAAGGTTATTTTTAGTCTTTCTCATAGTAAATTTCTAGGAAACCCAAGAGGAAGTGTAAATAGAAAGAAAAAAAGAAAGAAAGAAATGAGATGACATTTTTCCACAGGAGTTGATGACTTCCCTGTGAAATTTAATGTGAGTGGGAAATAAAAAGAATATGTTTAATCTACAGATGACAGAACTCTCCTAAATAAAAATGTTTTTAAAAAGTAAATAAAAACAATAACTCAAACATAGGATAAGCCAAGAATATAGGAGTAGATTTCAATTTTTCAAAACAACTCTCTTGAGAATTCTCAACAATCCCGATGATTTTAGCCATCAACACTTATCAATACATTGAAGATTTGGTGCCGGACACTTAGTTGTACTACATGGAAGTATTTTTGAGGATCAGACAGAGGGAGGCATTTATGTAGATCACAGACAAGACGCATCGCTGACCTGGAACTTATTTTAATGAAAACAATATCACCCTGCAGTGTCCATTTAATCATGATGGGTAGAATTTTGAAAATACTGCCCCAAGATTTCCATTCTAATTCCTAAAACTCTTCATATCATGAGCTATCATGCCTATCAATATGATATATAGCAAGGCCAAAGACTTTGCAGGTGTAATTAAGGTTACTAATCAGTTGACCTTAACATACAGAGTTCTCTGCATTGTCTCAGTGAGCTCAATCTAATCACAGGAGACTTTAAAAGCAGAGATTTTCTCTGGCTAGTGGCAGGAGGAAAAATCAGAGGAATATAAGAACTAGAAATATTGGAAGCACCATGGCTGTGTTGGAGGACATCATGTGATAAGGAAAGCAGGAGGCCTCCCTAAATGGAGAACATATCCTATTCAACAGCCAGCAAGGAAACAAAGACCTCAGTTCCAAAACCACAAAGAACTTGATTCTACCACAAACCTGAATGAGTTTGGAAGCGAATGATTTCCCAGATTCTCCTGATAACAGCTCAGCCCAGCAGATAGCTTGACCTCAGCATTTGGAGACCCTAAGCAGAAAACCAAGCTGAGTTCGCCTGGCCTTCTGACCTACAGAAATGTGAGATAATAAATGTGTGTTGCTTTAAACTGCTGTTTTAATTTGTGGCAATCTGTTATGCAATAGTGGAAGACTAATACAAACTTAGACAGCAAAGGGAAGCACAAAGAGATTTTCCAGAATTAGGTACTTTCTAAATCCCAGTCTATTTAAAATGTTTAAAGAATGACCTTTGCTCTCTAAGTCTACCAAAACTTATCTGCCAGTTTTGCTTAACATTTGTTGCTAGAATCACTATTGTACAATCAGATCTTTGTCTTAACCCTGAGCATATGCAAAACACAGAGAGAGCAAGAAGAGTTCTAAGGATAGATAATTTCTTTAGGGGAGGATTTCGGGACTGAATGGGTATACAGCAAAAGTCTGAATTCTAAGAAACACTCCCAATTCCATTCTGCACCCTTCCCTATTTTACTTGTTTCCTCATCAGCCAGGTACCCATTACTCTCAAGTTATTCTCTAGAAACCTTCCTGTTTCCACTCTCTGAGCTCTGCAGTGAGGAATGCCCACACAGGCTGATCTCCCCTTAGACTGTCTCACACTGCAGACCTACTCGATCTTGAGAAAACACTGAGTTCACGTTGTCACTCCCTTCTTTCACCAGTGTAATATACCACTAAACCTACTGATAAATCGATTAATCTGTTGATCTTGATATTGGACTTGTCTCTTACTACTTCCAGGCACAGCTTAAATTTCCTTCTGTCCGTAGCACTTCAAGATCTCCTAGTTATCAGGATGGAACACTAGGTGGGTTCTATTTCACATTTTTCACCATCCGTTCACTACCTCCACTTTTCAGTTTTCACCATTAAAAAAACCAAACAAACTTAGTTCCTCTCAGTTAATGTGAATAGGAAAGCAATTTGAGTAAAACATGTGAAGGTATAACTAATGTATTTAAAGGAAGAAATGTATCTAAGGGTAGAGTTCTCTAACTGGAGAAATTAACAGCTCATGTGACAAAAGAAGAGACCCACAAGTATGAACAAATGACTTGGGGTAGCTCTTCCAGGAACATTAGAAAGAAGGCTTTTAAGACACTTTCTATGCTCCCATCTGCCTTAGTAACAAGGGGGAGAGAATGGATATAAATGATAGGGCTTTGTGGTTGCAAAATGGGCTTTTTTTCCTGCCGAGATGGGATTCTAAGTGAATATAAATGAATCTAATTTGGTGGTCTAAGGAAAATTATTCTAAACTTAAATATTCAACGTACAATGTCATTTGTCATGCAGATGGTACCCCACCTCTTTTATCCAAGAGTGGATTCAAATGATCACTTTGCTAACAAGGGTTTCTTGGTGTGTTTCTTACTATAGGAAGCTTCTGTCTCCTCTCATAAATTTGGAATATGCTACTGAGGCCTCATGCAGGAAAACGGTTGAACTGTACTTACCCAGAGAGAAAGATCCGGATGACTGCATAAAATATGTCTGGATCAACATAATCTGGAGAAGCAATCAAAATGTGAACTTTACTACAGGCAAAAAAAGCAATTGGTTACATGTGCATGGGTCCTGCTGCTCTCTTGGGGCCGCCTCCTCTATCTGATCCTCATGGAAACCTGGAAGGAAGGCAGTGGCTGGAGGGAGGTGGAATGTTCTCTTCTGTGGCCCCTCACTGGCACTTACAGAACTTTTAAACTGTTCCAAATGCTGCCCTTTTCTATTTGCGGCACTTCCTTTTTCTGAACTTCATAACAACAAAAGGAGAGGTCAAGGCCATCTTTAAAAAATTCATATTTTAAACAGACATGATATTTGAGAGAATGTAGGAAGTAGAAAGAAGAAAAGCAGAGAAAAAGAGTCACCTCTCTCAAGGCTTTCACAAGAGATGAAAACTAAAGTCATCAATGCTCAAGCAATGTTTTGTACAGGAAACTAGGGCCGGAAGGGAGAGTGTCTTGCCCAGGGGTTGCCACACCAGGTCTGGTATATGTTCATAGAGCTGCATTCCTTAGTCTGTGCAGCTAGTTTTGGCTCTAAACCGGTGCTTGGGGATAACTGATTCCACTAGTTTATTAATTTGCATTTAAAGAAGCATGTCCTAACAAAAAGGTAAAGAAGAAGTCAAACTGTCTCTCTTCGCAGGTGACATATTACTCTATATGGAAAACCCAAAAGACTCCACCCCCAAACTTCTAGAACTTGTAGAGCAATTCAGTAATGTGGCGGGATACAAAATCAATGCTCAGAAATCAGTTGCATTTCTATACACGAACAATGAGACCGAAGAAAGAGAAATTAGGGAATCCATTCCATTTACAATAGCACCAAAAATCATACGTTATCTTGGAATTAACTTAACCAGAGACATAAAGGATCTATATTCTAGAAACTACAAATCACTCTTGAAAGACATTGAAGAAGACACAAAAAAGATGGAAAAATATTCCATGCTCATGGATCGGAAGAATAAACATAGTTAAAATGTCTATGCTACCCAGAGCAATCTACACTTTCAAAGCCATCCCGATCAAAATACCAATGACATTTTTCAAAGAACTGGAACAAACATCCCTTAAATTTGTGTGGAACCAGAAAAGGCCCTGAATCACTAAGGAATTGTTGAAAAGGAAAAACAAAGCTGGGGGCATCACGTTGCCGGATTTCAAGCTATTCTATAAAGCTGTGATCACAAAGACAGCAGGGTACTGGCACAAAAACAGACACATAGACCAATGGAACAGAATAGAGAACCCAGAAATGGACCCTCAGCTCTTTGGGCAACTAATCTTTGACAAAGCAGGAAAAAACATCCAGTGGAAAAAGACAGTCTCTTCAATAAATGGTGCTGGGAAAATTGGACAGCTACATGCAAAAGGATAAAACTTGACCACTCTCTCACACCTTACACAAAGAAAAACTCCAAATGGACGAAAGACCTTGATGTGAGACAGGAATCCATCAAAATCCTAGAGGAGAACATAGGCTGCAACCTCTTTGACATCAGCCACAGCAACTTTTTTCATGACACATCTCCAAAGGCAAGAGAAACAAAAGAAAAAAATGAAGTTGTGGGACTCTATCAAGATAAAAAGCTTCTGCACAGCCAAGGAAACAGTCAAAAAAACAAAGAGGCAGCCCACGGAATGGGAGAATATATTTGCAAATGACACTACAGATAAAAGACTGGTATCCAAGATCTACAAAGAACTTCTCAAACTCAATACATGAGAAACAAATAATCAAATAAAAAAAATGGGCAGAAGATATGAAGACACTTTTCCAGTGAAGACATACAAATGGCTAACAGACACATGACAAAATGTTCAGCATCATTAGCCATCAGGGAAATTCAAATCAAAACCCCATTGAGATACCACCTTATGCCAGTTAGAATGGCAAAAATTGACAAGGCAGGAAACAGCAAATGTTGGAGAGGATGTGGAGAAAGGGGATCCCTCTTACATTGTTCGTGGGAATGCAAGGTGGTACAGCCACTCTGGAAAACAGTGTGGAGGTCCCTTAAAAAGTTAAAAATTGAGCTACCCTATGATCCAGCAATTGCGCTACTGGGTATTTACCCTGAAGATACAGACGTAGTGAAGAGAAGGGCCATATGCACCCCAATGTTCATAGCAGCATTGTCTGCAATAGCTAAATTGTGGAAGGAGCCGAGATGCCCTTCAACAGATGACTGGATTAAGAAGATGTGGTCCATATATACAATGGAATATTACTCAGCCATCAAAAAGAACAATTTCACAACATTTGCAGCAACATGGATGGGACTGGAGGAGATAATGCTAAGTGAAATAAGTCAAGCAGAGAAACACAATTATCATATGGTTTCACTCATTTATGGAACATAAGAAATAGGAAGATCGGTAGGAGAAGAAAGGGAAGAATGAAGGGGGGGTAAAGAGAAGGGGGAATGAACCATGAGAGACTATGGACTCTGGGAAACAAACGGAGGGCTTCAGAGGGGAGGAGGGTGGGGGACTGGGATAGGCTGGTGATGGGTATTAAGGAGGGCACGTATGCGTGGACCACTGGGTGTTATACGCGAGTAATGAATCATGGACCATTACATCAAAAACTAGGGATGGTGACTAACATAACACAATAAAAATTATTATAAAAAAAAGAGGGGAAGATAAGGGGACAGGAGTATAACTTAATAACAAAGGTATTGTTATTGTTCATTGTCTTCTTATTGAGGAGGAGTTTGTTGGTATGACATCCAGACTGCCTTATTGTTTTCTAGCAGATGTTCTGCTTTAAGCTGCTTATGCCTTCCTAGCCTGACTTTTTTTTTTCACTTATAGCTCTAGAATTGCATTGAGATTCATTTATTAGGAATTTTAGGAGATGAACAATTCTCCTTTTTCCCCACCTGTGTTTAGAACCAACTGCTATGGACATAGAGTTCCAACAGATGGAGATAAAATGTTTTATAATATCCATAAAGTTATCTGGAGATTGTGTCTGAGGTCAGCCAAGTGAGTTTTTGAATACACCCTCAATGCAACAGGCAGCTCTAGGAAACCACAGACCAAAGGGCCAGGCCCCTGCTACTGCACAGTAGGGAGAAGACCATACATATTCTCTCATCTAACACACGGATCATGAAGAAAAAAGAATGAGACAGGAGAAGAACTGAGCATGGCTGGTGTAGACTAACACCAACCTATTAGAGAGACTAGGGTGAAGGAGGCCAGAACATCATCTAGAGGAGGTCTCACTGCATAGACACATGAAGAGAAGGAAACAAAGTTTCCCTCCAAACATGAGACTGGATTGAAAAATGTGGTTAAAAGATCTCAGTCCAGGGGCGCCTGGGTGGCACAGCGGTTAAAGCATCTGCCTTCGGCTCAGGGCGTGATCCCGGCGTTCCGGGTTCGAGCCCCACATCAGGCTCCTCCTCTATGAGCCTGCTTCTTCCTCTCCCACTCCCCCTGCTTGTGTTCCCTCTCTCACTGGCTGTCTCTATCTCTGTCAAATAAATAAATAAAAAATCTTTAAAAAAAAAAAAAAAAGATCTCAGTCCAATGAAAAGCCATTTACAGAAACTGACAATTCTAATATAGGGAGGTTAAGGGTTTTTTTCTCTCTTTTTCCCCAGATTTATTGAGGTGTAATTGACAAATAAAATGATTAGATATTTAAAGTAAAAAAATAAAATAAAATAAAGAAGCATGTCCTCACATTTGTACTATATCTCTTCTCATTAACTTTCGAAGATTATTCCCTCTTCTTCGCATAATGGGGCCCCTCTGTGACCTGGCACGTTTCTTTAATGTGGATTCCTGTCTGTGTTTCCTTGTTTATCTTTGAGGAAAAAAAAAAAAAACCAAAACAGGGGCACCTGGGTGGCTCAGTCAGTTAAGCATCTGCCTTCCCCTCAAGTCATGGTCCCAGGGTCCAGGGTCCTGGGATCGAGCCCCGCATCTGGCTCCCTGCTCAATGGGGGAGTCTGCTTCTCCCTCTCCCACTGCCCCTGCTTGTGCTCTCTCTCTCTCTCTCTCTCTCTCTGTGTCAAATAAATAAATAAAATCTTAAAACAAAGAAAACAAAACGCCCCCAAAACATCTTTTTTATGAGACCCAAATAATATCATCTCTGTACCATCATACCTATTCTCTACCATCATCCCTATGTTCTCTGAAACCCCATGGGCTCAGGTCACTCACATCTTCCCTTAGCCTCAGGGTTTCCCAGTGCTCCTGAGTGATCTCACATTCTCTCTGCTTTTCTGTGACAATGTCCCATGTGCTGGACTTTTATTTGGGCCCTGTTTCTACATCTTTCCCATCTGGTGCTCTGTTCCCACAAAAATGCTAAGTATTACATACAAATTTTTGCTGAAGCAACAATGACCAGCAATAATGTAATATTTTACCCACAAAAGTAAAATGATTAGTCAATAGATATTTTAATGTAAAAAATTGTCAATAGATATAAAAAATCCATTTATGATTATAACCAACAGAAAAATGAGCTAATTAAGCATAGGAAGAACATTTTTGAACTGATAGAAGAAATTCACAGAAAGCCTATTGTACATTTTGTACTTGATATTTAAAGATTAAAAATAAGTGTTTTAAAATGTGGAACAAACCAAGGATCAGCACTTCCATTCAACATGGGCCAGAAGAGTATGAAAAAAAAATATTTAAAGAAATAAAAGTTATAAGTATTATAAATGAAAGAACAAAACATGATTCTCAAATAACATGATTTTAACATAGGAAACAAATAATGTGCAAATAATTATTAGAATTAATAAGAGTGTTTTTCAAGGTACTAGGTTCAAGGTTAATAGTCAAATATCAATTTTATTTTATAAACCAGCAACAAATACAAGTTAGTTTAAATCAAAAGATACCATATTCACTAGAAACAAAAATATAAGGTATCTGTAAAAAAAGGAAGATATCTAAGTCTCTTATTTTGATTGAAATTAAAGAAAATTCAAGAAATTAAAGAAGAAATCTATGTTGATGGATAAGAAAACTCAGTATCAATATCAAAAAGAAAAAATGTATCTAAAAAAGAGTTCTCTATCTGGATAAATTTTAGCTGGCAGCCAGCAATATGAAGGTTGTTGGGAGGGGCTTATCCAACAACCTTAGTTTGTATTTCTGTGCTATTCTCTGACTCTCCACTCCCTCAATCATAAGACAGAAAGACTGGACATAATATCAGAAGCACGTCATTTTTCTCCAAATTAATGTACGGATTTAATGCAATGTTGAGCAAAATTTTTAACAGAGATTTTTTTCAATGCAATTTGAAAAGCTGATTCTAGCAGTTTATGTGAAAGGCAAAGGATCAAAAATAGTACAGTCACCCCTGGAAAAGAGGGGAGAGATGAAAAGGAGAAATACTATGAAACTATAGTTCTTAAGACAAATGATATTCCTGATGGGAAAGACAGACAATGAAAAAGACTAGGGAACCTGGAAACAGAGCCAGTCATTTCAGAAAATCTGATAGAAGACAGTGCCAATATTGCAGACCAGGCATTATTCAAACAAAGGAAACTGAATTTATTTCTTATGTCATGTTACATATAGATAATAATTATGTGAATTAAGGACTAAAATGTGAAGGACAACAATTTGAGAAGAAAATGCAGGAAAATATACTTATGACCTATGATTATGAAACAATATCTTAGGCAAGACCTCCTAAAACATAGACTTCTGCAAAAGAAATGACAGATACCTTGACTATATTTAAATCAAAAGTTTCTGCTTTCAAAAGTTGTAAGACAAACCACAATATTTGCAACACATATAACTAACAAAGAGCCGACCGCCAAGATGTACAAAAAAACTTACAAAAAGAAAAGGCCATTAAAAATATTAGGAAACACATACATTCACAAAAGAGGGACATGAGTGGCAAGCACCAACCAGCACGTGCATGCACACACGTACACAGAAGAGAGTTAACTCAAATCAGAGAATGCAGGAGTGACGTCAGCATCATGGTGGAGTAAAAGGTCTCCACTGTCTTCCACACAGAGAACACTGGTTTAGACAATCACACATAGACAAGAGAGCCTTTGTGAAAGTCTGGGAATTCAGTGGAGATGTTCCAGCACACCGCTGAGCACAAGGATCCAGAAATGGACGCACTGAAGAGGGTAAGAACGTTTCACTTTGCTCACACCACCTTGTCCACAAGGCAGCAGAGCTTGGTGCTAAGAGAGACCTTCTAGGGCCGTGATTCTTCCCATGAGGGAAAATAAGAGCATATGAGTGAGTGCCTGGCTTCCCCAGCTGCATGGGAATGCTGCCAAGCAGACCCACTTCTTTGTCGCCCCATCCAGAACACTGAGATGTGTTGCACACCTGGGGAGACTGGGTGCAGGGAAGAGGTAGGAGAATGCCACATAGGGCTGTTGGGGGGCATTAAAGGGATGCAAATCATACTGATCACCTCACAGATTCCATTCAGAAACCCTCCCAGGAGCTGCTGCGAATGCTTCACGGGCAGATCACCCCACCCCCTGGTGCTCGGGGGTCTCACCCAGTTCCTTGTGTGCACTCCTGAAGGCAGAAACAGTGAGCCTTTGCTGAAGATTAGTGAGCTCATGCAGCAAACTGGCTGATTTCTGTGGGATTGGGAGAAAGCACACAAACTGGAGCCTTGAACACTGTCCTAGGGAACGCAAATGGAAGGCAGTCAGCAAGCACCGGGCCTGGCATTGCAGGATCTAGAGAAGGCACACACAATTACAACTTCTGCCACAAGAGGGAGCAAGAAGTATGGAGCAGGTGTATCCATAGAAGGTCTGAGAAAGCCTTGGAATCACTCCCAGGGCTGATGGAAGGTCTTTCTCTCTTGAAACCAGTCAGAAAATCCTGGAGGAGGCGAATACTTCTTCAAATACCTCTTGCAGCAATGCAAAGCTTCATGGAACATAAAAAAAAAATCAAGGAAACATGATACCACCAAAGGAACAAAATAACTTTCCAGTAATTGACCCAAAAGAAATGCAGACCTGGGATTTGCCTGATAAAATTAATTAAAAATATCTGTTTTAAGGAAGCTAGGTGAACTATAAGAAAACACAGAAAGAAAACTGAGGGTTGCTGGAGGGAAGGGGGTGGAGGGATGGGGTAACTGGGTGATGCATATTGTGGAGGATAGGTGTTGTAATGAGCACCGACTGTTATATAAGACTGATGAATCACAGACCTGTACCCCTGAAACCAATAACACATTATATGTTAATTAACGGAATTTAAATTTTTTAAAAATGGAAAAAAAAAGAAAATACAGAAAGGCAATTCAATGAAATCAAGAGAACAACACATGAACAAAATGAGAATTTTAAGGGAGATAAAAATGATAAAAAAGAACAGACTACTAGGAAATATATTTTGGCAACAGACTGTGAACACTGTTCAGAAAATACCAAGTAGAAAACTTCCTGTTCTATTAACATGGGGCTGGTAAGGTAGGAGAACCACGTAAGCACTCTGGCTTCCGGGTCTAATACGTGCCCGTTCTGGCTGAGGAGGATGCTTCCTAAAAGCCAATGACACAGAGGATCTAAGGACACACCTGAGTTACGCCTCCTCCTTTTCCTTCCACGTGGCTTCCTGGTAGAGTGGGAAAAAGCCACCAAGGACTACAGCGTCTGCCTGGATGGCCGACTGCAGGTCCATTCAGTGCCTGGCCAGGCATCTTCCAGTGTTTCTGTGGTTGTGTCCAGCAAAACACAGAGCATGTGGGTCAAGCATCCTTCTCTTTTAAATCCAAGTGACTCTAGAGAAAGATAATGTCTGCTTTCATTCATTTACACTGATGATAATTTTGTGTCATAAGCACTATGTTTTTGTTTAAGGAGACTTGCTTTCAAAGTTTTCAGGGGTAGGGATTTAGATTTTATACTGAGAAGTAGTCTTTATGCAAAGCAAAACCAGAAAATCCTTGCTTTGGATCAGTGCTGTAAAACCACAGACGCCGAAGTACGGCAGTGTTCTCACATTACTTTAGTAACATCCATCTGGTCCCACTGGGAAGTAACACAGCAAGTGCTCTGACACCTACAATAAAGCATTGCAGATGCGTAACTGAACCGTACATCTGACGTTCACAGCCACCAAACCGTAACTTTTTCATGTAATTCCAACGGTCAAAGCCACGTATTTCCACTGGATGTCTTGTCATCACCTTAAGCATGACAAACCTCAAAGCAAGTTCATCAGCCTTCCTCTGTGTCCCTATTTACTCTGAAAACCAACCAGCCCATCAAGCAGAGCTTGATTCAATTTTCCAAGTGACAGGTCTTTGCCAGAGGCATTGTGATTTTTTTTTTTAACCAGCTTTGAAATCATATATACTTCCTGGACACCTCCTTCTGTCTCTGAACATACCTACACTCTGCCAATCCTTCATCCTTTTCCTTGATATCTCGTTTGTCTCTTTTTCTTCTTCTTCTTTTTTTTTTTTTTTTTTAAAGTCTTGCCTTGGATCACCTGAGTGGCTCAGTCAGTTAAGTCTCCAACTTTTGATTTCAGCTCAGGCCTTTTTTTTTTTTTTTTAAAGCTTTTATTTATTTATTTGACAGAGAGAGATAGCCAGAGAGAGAAGGAACACAAGCAGGGGGAGTGGGAGAGGAAGAAGCATGCTCATAGTGGAGGAGCCTGATGTGGGGCTCGATCCCAGATCGCCAGGATCACGCCCTGGGCCGAAGGCAGACGCTTAACGACTGCGCCACACAGGCGCCCCTTGTTTGTCTCTTCTGTTGCTGGGATGGCTCTAGCCCTTCCCCTTTTCCCAGACTTGGTAGCATTGTTGGCAGGGAGTAAGCAGCTATTTGTGCCTGGATGTCCCCAGGGCTTAAATCTGAAGTTTATGAAAGTAAGAGTGAACCAGGCAGAGGGTGAATAGGAAAGAATGAATGAAGCAGAAGGAACAGTGCATAAACAAGCCTTGAAGTTGAAGAAAGTTGTAGAGAACAAAATGGAGTCTCTCATGTCAAGAAGGGGCTAATGTCAAGCAATGACGCGAGCAGTTAAGGTACTGCAGCTAGGAGATATCGCCAGGACCCACATCAGGCAACACCCCAGACCTGATAACATGCAGAACCGAGAGGTCTGCAGAGACCCAAAACTGATCAAATCCTTTTAAAAAGGGAAGGATTTTGGCAGCAAACTGTCACACTCTCTTCATCTGACCACTTAGAAAAGGCAACCGCTGCCGAACGCTCTGCCCGATTGATCCCCGTGATCTCCAAACAGAACCGAGAGCTGTCAGCTCTTGAACATCAGAAGCAGTAACTGCCAAGAGCTGACCCACCAGACCCACCAGATCCAGGCCTTATCTCAACCACACACCCACAGACCAACTCCGAGTTTGGTTTCTTCACTTCCTGCACCCTTCTGTTACCTTGTGTGTTGTGTGGTTTGTCTTCTCTCCTGTTCTGCGTGCTGTGTAAGAAGCCAAGTTTAATCACATGGGGAACTGTCACTGAGTTTGGAATCCTGAACCTGCTTTATAACTGTGATTTAACTTCGCTTTAGGACTGAATAAACCTGCCATTGTGGAAAGACACAACGCGAGTGTGTGCCTTCATAGCGTGCTCGTGACAAAAGTGCTTTCCAGGAACTAAAAGCTAGTATCAGAAAGAACAAGTGAAGGGAAACATGGGGTCAAATAAAGATAAATTGAAATTAAAATATTCTGGGGTCAGATCATGCTGAGTCTTGCAGAATGGATTAAGGATTTTGGCCTTCTCAGAATAATGGATAAGGCAGTGACTGCGATAGGAATGTAATGTGACAGGCATATGTAATTTAAAATTTTCTAGTAGTCATATTTCAAAAGGAAAAAAAAAGTTAGCAAAATTAATACCAATACTATATTTTAGTTAACCCACAATATCCAAAATATTTTTATTTCAAAACATAATCAATATAGAAATTATGAATGCATTTTTTGTAATAAGTTTTTGAAATCTTCTGTATATGCTTACAGACTTAAAATTTACTTTACACGTGGGGCACCTGGATGGCTCAGTCGGTTAAGTCAATGACTCTTGATTTCACCTCAGGTCATGATCTCAGGGTTGTGAGACTGAGCCCCGCATCAGGCTCCCTGCTCAGTGCAGAGTCTGCTTGTTCCTCTCCCTCTGCTCCTCCCCCTGCTCTCTCTCTCAAATAGATAAATAAATAAAATTATTTAAAAAATTATTTTACACTGCATTTCAACCTGGATGCTTAATTTTCAACAATTAAGTGAAATATGACCTTTCAGTGATGAAGCTGTGTTTAACAAAAAACTACCCTACATTGATTCCGTTTTTAAATGTCAATTTCAATTGTTTAAAATTAAACACAATTAAATACAATTAGTTTCCCAGTCATGCTGGTCACAGTTCAAGTGTTCGGTAGCCACATGTGGCTGGAGGCTACCTTCCTGCACCATGCAGGAGACAAACTGAGGAGTTTCAGGAGTCAGAGAGATGCAGCCTGCACTTCCAGCTTCTGTGCAGAGAATGAATGAGACGAGGTAAAGGGCAGATGAAAGACAGGATGTGGAAGGTCCCTGCAGGGTCCTGCAAGTAATGAGGAGAGCCGGGTCCACAGCAAGTGATGCAAACAGAGAGAAAGGAAGGAATGCTCTGGATACTCCAGAAGGAGACTTCCAATAGGGGTAATGGAGTGCTACTTCACCTGGACCTATCTTTCCACTACAAATAATCCAAAAAGATGGATAAGAGATGCAAACATCTTAAAGGCATCAAGGAGCTGAAGAAACAGCAAGAAAGCGCCAAGCAAAATTTTAAGGGAAAGTGGGAACCCCAGAAAGGGAGGCAGAAATTTAGAGTGGCAAAACCACTTTTTCCTGAAGGCATTTGCCAATCCAGGTACACCTGGGCTTGGTTTTGGTGGCTTCTCTGTATGGTACGTGCCATGAGTAGGACCCTGGTTCCAGGCATGGTGAGGCATTTTACAGGATACCCTGCTCATATTAATCCGGGTGTCCCAACTGCCTATATCTCAACAGCACTGTGCATCGGAGCTCCCACCCCAACACTGCTTGCCCTAGGAGACAAAATCGGGCTACCCTGGCATTGAGCAAAAGAGGAAGACAAAAACAAAAACATAATTGTCCCTGCAAAGTTGTAACTTTTTTTTTTTTGCACATTTTCAGCCCAAGTTTAATTGCCTAATTGGTACATGGGCCCTCACTTGCTGAACTTGATCCAAGATGGTCCAGAATTTTAATATCTCCAAGAACCAGGAAGAACTGAATACAAATATTTCTTTATCCCAGTTCCAAAAGACTGCCTACAAACATTGTCAAGGACAATGAGCAATACCTAGGAAAAAAATAAATAAAAGGAAAAAGAAGCAAGCATAGATCCTAGAAAACAGGACAACCAGCCATGAGATCTGCGAGGACCTAATAGGTGAGGACTTTCCAGAACGACGCATCGTATCAATTAAAGAAGTGTAAGGAATCCCACCCGTAATAAATGAACAACGGGAAAGAGAGACCCATAAAGAGAAACTCACAAGCAGACAGCGAAAAGGGAGGTTGCCCCCAAACAAGTAATGGACTGAC
Source organism: Ursus arctos (assembly GCF_023065955.2). Lineage (NCBI taxonomy): Eukaryota > Metazoa > Chordata > Mammalia > Carnivora > Ursidae > Ursus > Ursus arctos. The sequence continues at coordinate 4,282,041 of NW_026622952.1, forward strand.
ATCTAACGTCTCTAGAGTGACAGTGGAAACCGAAAGATGTAGTTATCTATTCAACATGTAAAAGAATACAGCTGCTAGCAAAAATATTCTTCAGGAATGGGAGTGACACAGGGCAATTTGCAGACCAGAGAATTTACCAGCAGCAGGCCCTCACTGAGGTAATTCTAGTGGCAAAGAAATGTGTGTAATGGAGTGAAGGGGGGAAAAAAAAGTTATAAATATGCAAGCAAATCTGAGTGAATCTTAACCATATGAAACAATAACAATCATTGTAGATTTCTGGATATTTTTGATGTATGACATGCAATGTATACTCTTCCTTGTATGCCTGAAAACATCTGTGAAGACTTATGGGACTCTTCAATATTTGAAGAACTGGTTTTGTGTGGGCATGCTTCTAGATTTGATGCACTGACATAATAAATTTGGATTTAAGATCAAATACGGTGGCTCAGGTGACCAGGGTATCCCCAGATTACCGTGGGTAACTAATCCACGAGAGAAAACTTTAGAAATAGGAACGTGGTCGTATTATCCCATGGTATTTAGTAAGAATTCTGTGCTAATTATTTTCCAATTGGTTTTATTTTTTATTTTATTTTTTCAAAGGTTAAGGACAGCTGTTATTGCTAGCAGAGGTTTTTATCACCAGTACGTGGTTCTGACTGTAATACCTTCTTCAGACAGCACAGGGAGCTCAAGCTCCAGAAGTCATTAACAGAAATACCGGTAGGCTGGGAAGGGGAATAACTTTCATCAAAGAAGTCCTAACAGCTACCCATAAATCTAGGGTACTGAATTCAGTTTTTACAGGTTACAGACCCAAAGCACAGAGCGGCCCCAACATCCAGACAGTCTTTCCTGCTGATTATTAATGCATGAAAATGGATCAGTTACAAACAAAACTTAGTTGTCATGTGATTCTTTGGGGAGCACCTGGATATGCTAACTTTATCACAAATTCTTTTGTACAAATGTCAAAAACACTTTCAACAAATCTAAGAGTGTCCTGATTACACCCCACTTTAAAGTTTCAATTTAAGATAAATAAAAATGAAAGCAAGACTTTTGTTTCCAATTGGTTTTAGACAAAAATAAGTTTTCAAATTAGGAAGAAAAATCCCTTAGACAAAATTAAGTGAGCCAACCAGATGGGGGCAGTGGCAGAAGTTCACACACCATTTCACACCCATTCACTGATTAAGAAACCTGATTTAAACACAAACCAGGAGTTAAGATGGCGGAGGAGTAGGGGACCCCTTTTTCAGCCGGTCCCCTGAGTCGAGCTGGATAGGTACCAGACCAGCCTAAATAACCACGGAATCAGCCTGAGACGCAGGAAGATGCATCTGATCTCTACAAATGAACATCTCCAGCGCTGAGTATTGAGGTACGAAGAGGGGAGCTGTAAACCGTGCACGGATATCGGAAGATAAACGGAAGGGGGAGGGAGCCGCCGCGTTTGGGCGCCGGGAAGCGGCAGCCACCTGCACGGGGGAGCGGGCGGACTCACAGAGGGCACCCGCGAGAGAGCGGACTGAGACCGGTGAGCCGTGAACGCGCCACCAGCCATCTCCCGGAACACCGGAATCCCGGTGTGCTCACAGGATCCAGACTGAGACCGGGAACTCCTGGAGCGCGCGCGGGGCGGCTGGCGGCTGGCGGGCCATCTGCACGGGGGAGTGGGCGGACTCGCGGTCGGCACCCAAGAAACAGCAGACTGAGACCCTGAACCAGGTGCGCGCGCCACCAGGCTTCTCACGAAACTCCGGAATCGAGGTGTGCTCACAGGGCATAGACTGAGACCGGGAGACCCGGGAGCGCGCGGGGCGGCCAGTGGCTGGCGGCATTAGAAACACAAAGGACAGAGATGCGCCAGCCCTGGAAGTGAGGGCAGGGTCGCCGAGTTGGTGCGCACATCCCGGGACGCTGCAGGGCTGAGCAGCACCAACAGTAATAGAGTTAAAGTGGCCAGAACATCAGTGGAGAACGGGCCGCAATCCCTCTGTTCTGTGACAACGCAGCCTCTGCTGCTCTGACCCTCAGAAGAGGCATAGCCGGCCGCGAGGGAAAGCCGCCAGAGAACAAAAGCCTGGAAATACCGGCTCACAGTGTGCCCACCCCCATCCCCCCTCGCAGGGGACACGGAGACTCTAACCAAACAGGGTTGCCTGAGTATCGGCGCGGCAGGCCCCTCCCCCAGAAGGCAGGCTGAAAAATCAAGAAGCCCACAACCGGAGGCGCCTGGGTGGAGCAGTCATTGAGCGCCTGTCTCCGGCTTAGGGCGTGATCCCAGCGTTCCGGAAAGGAGTCCCTCATCGGGCTCCTCCGCTGGGAGCCTGCGTCTTCCTCTCTCACTCCCCTGCTTCTGTTCCGTTCTTGCTGACTGTCTGTCTCCCTCTCTCAGATAAGTAAATAAATAAAATCTTTAAAGAAGAAGCCCACATCTCTAAGATCCCTATAAAACAAGGGGCACGGCCTGGGACCCAGTCAATAATTTTGGGCTCTGGACAACCCCGCAACCTCCCCTCTTTAAAATGACAAGAAGGAGAAGCCCCCCCCCCCCAGCAAAGAAAAGACAGTGAGTCAGTGGCTTCTGCCACAGAAGTAACGGATATGGATGTAACCAAATTATCAGAAATGGAATTCAGAGTAACAATGGTCAAGATAATGAGTAGACTTGAAAAAAGTATTCAGGAAAATATTACTGAGAATATAGAATCCCTAAGGGCGGAAATGAGAGCGAATTTGACAGAAATTAAAAATTCTATGAGCCAAATGCAGGCAAAACTAGAGGCTCTGACGGCCAGGGTCACCGAAGCGGAGGAAAGGGTTAGTGAATTGGAGGATGGGTTAATAGAGGAAAAAATAAAAATAGAAGATGGTCTTAAAAAAATCCACGCCCACGAATGTTGGCTACGGGAGATTACTGACTCAACGAAACGATCCAATGTTAGAATCATCGGCATCCCCGAGGGGGTGGAGAAAAACAGAGGTCTAGAAGAGATATTTGAACAAATTGTAGCTGAAAACTTCCCTAATCTAGCAAGGGAAACAAAAATTCGTGTCCAAGAGGCAGAGAGGACCCCTCCCAAGCTCAACCATGACAGACCTACACCACGTCACGTCATAGTGCAATTTGCAAATATGAGATCCAAGGATACAGTATTGAAAGCGGCCAGGGCAAAGAAATTTCTCACGTACCAAGGCAAAGGCATCAGAATTATGTCAGACCTGTCTACACAGACCTGGAATGAGAGAAAGGGTTGCGGGAGCATTTTTAAAGCTCTTTCAGAGAAAAACATGCAGCCAAGGATCCTTTATCCAGCAAGGCTGTCATTCAGAATTGATGGAGAAATAAAGACATTTCAGAATCGACAGTCACTAGCCAATTTCGTAACCACGAAACCAGCCCTACAGGAGGTATTACGGGGGGTTCTATAAAAGTAAAAAGGCCCCAAGAGTGATACAAAACAGAAAGTCACAGCCAATACAAACAAAGACTTTACTGACAACATGGCAGAATTAAAAGCATATCTCTCAGTACTCAGCCTTAACATTAATGGTTTAAATTCTTGCTTTAACGCCACATGGTTGCAGATTGGATAAAAAGAAATGACCCATCCATTTGCTGTCTACAAGAGACTCATTTCGAACCCAAAGATGCATTCAGACTGAGAGTAAGGGGATGGAGTACCATCTTTCACGCAAATGGACCTCAAAAGAAAGCTGGGGTAGCAATTCTCATATCAGATAAATTGGATTTTAAACTACAGACTATAGTTAGAGATGCAGAAGGGCGCTATATTATTCTTAAAGGAAGTATTCAACAAGTGGATATGACAATTATAAATATATATGCCCCCAACAGGGGAGCAGCAAGATACACAAGCCAACTCTTAACCAGAATAAAGAGACATATAGATAAAAATACATTAATAGTAGGGGACCTCAACACTCCACTCTCAGAAATAGACAGAACACCCTGGCAAAAACTAAGCAAAGAATCAAAGGCTTTGAATGCCATACTCGACGAGTTGGACCTCTTAGATATATATAGAACACTATACCCCAGAACCAAAGAATACTCATTCTATTCTAATGCCCATGGAGCATTTTCAAGAATAGACCATGTTCTGGGACACAAAACAGGTCTCAGCCGATACCAAAAGATTGAAATTATCCCCTGCATATTCTCAGACCACAACGCTCTGAAATTGGAACTCAACCACAAGGAAAAATTTGGAAGAAACTCAAACACTTGGAGACTAAGAACCATCCTGCTCAGGAATGACTCGATAAACCAGGAAATCAAAAATCAAATTAAACAATTTATGGAGACCAATGAGAATGAAAATACAACAGTCCAAAACCTATGGGATACTGCAAAGGCAGTCCTAAGGGGAAATACATAGCCATCCAAGCCTCACTCAAAAGAATAGAAAAATCTAAAATGCAGTTTTTATATTCTCACCTCAAGAAGCTGGAACAGCAACAGAGGGACAGGCCTAATCCACGCACAAGGAAGCAGTTGACCAAAATAAAGCTGAAATCAATCAAGCAGAAACCAGAAGTACAGTAGAGCAGATCAACAGGACTAGAAGCTGGTTCTTGGAGAGAATCAATAAAATTGACAGACCACTGGCAAGACTTATCCAAAAGAAAAGAGAAAGGACCCAGATTATTAAAATTATGAATGAAAAAGGAGAGGTCATGACGAACACCATTGAAATTGGAAGGATTATTAGAAATTTTTATCAACAGCTATATGCCAATAAACTAAGCAATCTGGAGGAGATGGAATCCTTCCTGGAAACCTATAAACTACCAAGATTGAAAAAGGAAGAAATTGATTTCTTAAACAGGTCAATTAATTATGAAGAAATTGAGTCAGTGATAAACAACCTTCCAAATAACAAAACTCCAGGCCCGGACGGTTTTCCTGGGGAATTCTACCAAACATTCAAAGAAGAAATAATACCTATTCTCCTAAAGCTATTTCAAAAAATAGAAACAGAAGGAAAGCTACCAAACTCATTCTATGAGGCCAATATTACCTTGATCCCCAAACCAGGCAAAGACCCCCTCAAAAAGGAGAATTACAGACCGATTTCCCTAATGAATATGGACGCCAAAATCCTCAACAAGATACTTGCTAATAGAATCCAACAGTTCATTAAAAGGATTATCCACCACGATCAAGTGGGATTCATACCTGGGATGCAAGCGTGGTTCAATATTCGCAAATCAATCAGCGTGATACATCATATCAACAAGAAAAGACTCAAGAACCATATGATCCTCTCAATCGATGCCAAAAAAGCATTTGACAAAATACAGCATCCTTTCCTGATTAAAACCCTTCAGAGTGTAGGAATAGCAGGTACATTTCTCAATCTCATAAAAGCCATCTATGAAAAGCCTACTGCAAATATTATTCTCAATGGGGAAAAGCTGGAAGCCTTTCCCTTAACATCAGGAACAAGACAAGGATGCCCACTCTCGCCACTATTATTCAACATAGTACTAGAAGTCCTTGCAACAGCAATCAGACAGCAAAAAGGGATCAAAGGTATTCAAATCGGCAAAGAAGAAGTCAAAATGTCTCTCTTCGCAGACGACATGATACTCTATATGGGAAACCCAAAAGAAGCCACTCCCAAACTATTAGAAGTTATACAGCAATTCAGTAACGTGGCGGGATACAAAATCAATGCTCAGAAATCAGTTGCATTTCTGTACACGAATAACGAGAACGAAGAAAGAGAAATCAGGGAATCCATCCCATTTACAATACCACCAAAAACCATACGTTACCTTGGAATTAACTTAACCAGAGACATAAAGGACCTTTATTCTAGAAACTATAAACCACTCTTAAAAGACATTGAGGAAGACATAAAAAGATGGAAAGATATTCCATGCTCATGGATCGGAAGAATTAACATAGTTAAAATGTCCATGCTACCCAGAGCAATCTACACTTTCAATGCTATCCCGATCAAAATACCGAGAACGTTTTTCAAAGAACTGGAACAAATAGTCCTTAAATTTGTATGGAACCAGAAAAGACCCCGAATCTCCAAGGAACTGTTGAAAAGGAAAAACAAAGCTGGGGGCATCACAATGCCGGATTTTGAGCTGTACTACAAAGCTGTGATCACAAAGACAGCATGGTACTGGCACAAAAACAGACACATAGACCAATGGAACAGAATAGAGAGCCCAGAAATGGACCCTCAGCTCTTTGGGCAACTAATATTTGATAAAGCAGGAAAAAACATCCGGTGGGAAAAAGACAGTCTCTTCAATAAATGGTGCTGGGAAAATTGGACAGCTACATGCAAAAGAATGAAACTTGACCACTCTCTCACACCATACACAAAAATAAACTCCAAATGGATGAAAGACCTCGATGTGAGACAGGAATCCATCAAAATTCTAGAGGAGAACATAGGCAGCAACCTCTACAACATCGGCCAAAGCAACCTTTTTCATGATACATCCCCAAAGGCAAGAGAAACAAAAGACAAAATGAATTTATGGGACTTCATCAAGATTAAAAGTTTCTGCACAGCCAAGGAAACAGTCAGAAAAACTAAGAGGCAGCCCACGGAATGGGAGAAGATATTTGCAAATGACACTACAGATAAAGGACTGGTATCCAAGATCTACAAAGAACTTCTCAAACTCAATACACGAGAAACAAATAAACAAATCAAAAAATGGGCAGAAGATATGAACAGACACTTTTCCAACGAAGACATACAAATGGCTAACAGACACATGAAAAAATGTTCAAAATCATTAGCCATCAAGGAAATTCAAATCAAAACCACACTGAGATACCACCTTACGCCAGTTAGAATGGCAAAAATAGACAAGGCAAGAAACAACAATTGTTGGAGAGGATGTGGAGAAAGGGGATCCCTCCTACATTGTTGGTGGGAATGCAAGTTGGTACAGCCACTCTGGAAAACCGTGTGGAGGTCCCTTAAAAAAGTTAAAAATTGAGCTACCCTATGATCCAGCCATTGCACTACTGGGTGTTTACCCCAAAGATACAGACGTAGTGAAGAGAAGGGCCATATGCACCCCAATGTTCATAGCAGCAATGTCCACAATAGCTACATTGTGGAAGGAGCCGAGATGCCCTGCAACAGATGACTGGATTAAGAAGTTGTGGTCCATATATACAATGGAATATTACTCAGCAATCAGAAAGAATGAGTTCTCAACATTTGCTACAACATGGACGGCACTGGAGGAGATAATGCTTAGTGAAATAAGTCAAGCAGAGAAAGACAACTATCATATGATTTCTCTCATCTATGGAACATAAGAACTAGAATGATCAGTAGGGGAAGAAAGGGATAAAGAAAGGGGGGGTAATCAGAAGGGGGAATGAAACATGAGAGACTATGGACTATGAGAAACAAACTGAGGGCTACAGAGGGGAGGGGGGTGGGGGAATGGGACAGACTGGTGATGGGTAGTAAGGAGGGCACATATTGCATGGTGCACTGGGTGTTATACACAACTAATGAATCATCGAGCCTTACATCGAAAACCGGGGATGTACTGTATGGTGACTAACATAATATAATAAAAAATCATTATTAAAAAAAAATTAAAAAAAAATAAACACAAACCAAACTGTTAAAAGGAAACATTTTGACTCCTTGCTCTACTATTAAAGGAAAAAATCTTACAGCTACCAATCGGTCAGGGAGAAGCTAGAAATTGTGTCGATGCAGAAGGAAATACAAGGTAAAAATTTCCATGGCTTTTTGGAAAGCAATTTATCCTTCAGCTTTTCTAAGGAGGAAATGAATTCCTAAAAACAAGAGCTATTGAGAAACATGCCAAAAGATGTGCCACTGTAATCTGGCTGCTTGGAAATCCGAACATATTTTAACCTTCCAACACACAGATCCTGCAGGCGCCCAGTGCTGACTTGCAGCAAGCAATGCAGGGCGGTGGGCATGGTCTTCAGTGTGGTGCTGTTAGGGATTCTGCCTCAAGAAGAGTCAGGCTATGAACACAGAGTGGTCTGGCTTTATTTTCCGGTCCGTGCTGAGGATCATGTAAGGCTGGGAGGTAGAAGTCACGTGTGGGCTGGGCGAAGGCCTAGGGACAGCACGGGGGTCCTCGGCAAACAAACTGCAGCCTTAAAATAGAGTACCTTCTCCCCTGCCTTGGGCATGTTTCCAGGCTGTCCAGCCTGGCAGTGAGGTATGTATGAAGGGAGTAGAGCCCACCACTCTTGCTAAGGTTGAGCTCAAAAAGAATTTTTGGGTGAGCTCCATTTGGGGGGAGAAAGCAGAGGGAAAATTACAGCTGAGCTTTGTTGATGGTGCAGAAAAAAAGTCATTAATGATAAACCAGACGCAGTGACTAACAAATCCGTATGATTCTGTAAACTCTGCAGTTTCTAGTATTTGTTATTTTTATAATTTCATTTCTCTGTTTACTATGGCTGCATGACTAACCGCTCCGAAGTCAGTGGCATCAAACAGCCAGTTTACTATGCTCATGGATTCTGTGCGTTAGAAATTTGGACAGGACACAGGGGAAGGCTTTCCTCTGCTTCAGTGTTTGGGTCCTCAGCTGGGAAGACTGAAGACTGAGGATGATCTGAAGGTGGGAACCTAGAATCATACCAAGGGCTCATTCGCACCCGGGTCAGATGCCAAATGGAGCATCTGCGTATGGCCTCCCTGTACGGCCCGACCCCTCATTCACAGCACCGGGGCCTCAGAGGGGGTGGCATTTTTGCGTGGTGACTACGAGGTGGCAGTCGCATCACCTTCTCTAGCCTGCCTCAGCTCAGGTGGTGTTGCTTCTGCTGCCTGCTGTTGATTACAGGCATGTCCCGAGCCCCCCAACTTCACAAGTGAGGACACAGACCGTAGGCGCGTCAGAGTCGCATTGGAAAATGCAGTCTGATGCTTGCATTCATCTACTTCACCACAGTGACCCCAGGTAAAGCCTTTAAAAGGAATTATGTCTGTGTGGGAAAAGTTGCCTTTTCGGGGAAACAAGGGAAGTGGGCCTGGTACCTCCCCTGGCCATCACACCTCCTACAGACAATAGTCAAGAGAGCACCAGGGCTGCAGATGTGCCTCTGACGAGGAGCAGGGGGAAAGGCTGTGATGGACGTGGCGGTGCCATCTCACCGCTGCAGGCACTGTGACAGGGTGAAGGGCCTCTCATGAGCTTCCAGACTACTCACTTTGGCTCCTTCATATGACCTGAATGCACCTGCAATGTACCTCCCCTGGTCTTGGGACCCTGAGTGATATCCTCAGGGTCCTTTGGCAAGGGTCAAATCCATGTCACTCAGTTTGGAGTGCTTGTTTGGCAGGAGACCTGCTGATGCGATCCATAGGGCTTTAAAATTAAAGTTCAGGGAAATGTGAACCTGAAATGTAAAACAGGAAGTTGAAAATAATGTATTATTTCCATAATACGTAACGCCATGACTTCAGATGGACTTCTGCTCGTGCAGAGAGCCTGAGATGACAAATAAATTTACTCCTTTAATAGAAGGCAATAAAGCTGGGCACCACCCTATGTCCTCCTTTGCTCCCCCCTCCCTCCTTCCTGTCCTGTTTCCCATAAACCTCTCCTTTCTTGGACTCCCTCTATCTGTCAGTGAAACAAGATTCAGGGAAACTGATAGTTAGATCCTCACCCCCTGTTAAACAGATCACACCCCTCTCCCACACCTTCCTCAAACACACATTAGTTCCATTTTCTAGATTCTTCTGATAGAGGAAGTTGAAGAGCTGGGGTCATCAGAATAAGAGGTAATCAATCACAGGGAGGGCAGGCCACTTAACTGGCCATGCCTATGATAACTCATCCTTAAAGTAGCCACAGAGGAGAGCACTGGAAGGGCCTTCAGATTAAGGCCCAAAGCCAGCCAAGGTCAGTCATCTCAGGTCCCACTTGAGAACAAAGAATCAAAGAGGCTTTCAAGAGTGTAAGCACAAACTCCCTCATACCATAATTCTGCCCTGCAGTAACCTAGCATTGCTGGACAGAGGCATGTACAACCAGTGCATGCTCCACCCCTCCCTCCCCAGTTTCATGCAAGACCTCAACATGCAAAGAGATAGATGGCCAACGAGAAGCAGCAGCCACCGAATCACAAGAGAATATAAAGAAGAATAAACCCACAAGAAACTGAGAAATCATTTTCCAGGAGTACAACTGGTTGTCTTAAAACAAAGCTAATGCACCATTGCCATCTTGTGGACATTGCCAAACCTCCAGGCCCTTTTGTCCCAAGCAGAGCCCTCACTCTTCAGGAGCTGCATACCATGCATTTGTCCTAAGGTTCTGGTGATATCCTGAATGGAGAGTTTCAGTCGTTGCAGGGCTTGGAGCAGGGAGTTCTGGCTGCGCTGCAAGATGGCATTCACCGCCTGAACAAGTGCCTAAAGAGGAGATCCATTCACTCAATTCACTGACATTCAGTCCATTGAGAGGGAGGGAGCAGCAGAGCGGTGGGAATCTAGAGGAAGGGCACCACTCTGACTGCTGCACTCCCCGGGGGCATTCCTGAACTAGATATGCTGAGGTCTTCCTGAGAGCCAGAATCTTTCTGGGCACCTCCCAGGCAGATCCCTAGTTAAGTCTTTCTGGATCTTTCCCATTGGTTGCTACTTCTTGTAACTCTCAAGGGCATAACACCATCAATTTTGTTCCTTCTTCTGGATTTGTCTCACATTATGATTATTTCTACTTCTGCTTGCTCCTTCTGTGATCTTGAATTGGGGCACCCTCACTCCTGAGCTCTGTTGTACATAAAATGAGATTCTGTAGATCCCTTACCTTCAGAACCCCCTCCACCAGGAAGCCTTCCTTGTCTCTGGCAGTCTCCACCTTAGGTAAGCTATATTTGGAAGATCAATACTTTACTCTGTATCTTTCAAAGAACTAAACACAGGAATGAGAAGTAGAGTAACCATATAGTTTCACTTTTGAGGGGAAAGAGGAGTGCTAAAATAGTTGTACCACAATCTGGTCACTCTACTAAGGACACGGTAAGCATTCAAAGTATGCTTACCAGTGAAGGCAGCAAGTGAGGAAAGACAAAAATCCACTTAAATATCTTTAGGCAAGACATAAAATCTCTAGCTGATCACCTGCCACTCATACCTGACCTTCCTGTTACCTGCCTGACCCCTGAAGAAATTCGGGTTTGCAACCCCCCAAGGCTAGGGTATCTGAATGATTCATTGTCCTCTGAAGCTTTGCATTACAGTTCTCTGGACCAGGAATACCACTCCCAAACCTCAATTCCTACCCCATACTAATTGGATTTTTAACTCCAGCTCTCATTTCCCTTTGCTTGACCCTGCAAGTCTGGATTAGGTTTTAGATGTCTTTTCATGAAACACTACCTTTTTTTTTTCTTGTTACCGTATCCATCAGTCCATCTTCCTCCACTGGATGGTGAGCTTATGTGGATGCCAGAACTGTGTCTGTCTTGTTCCCCCAGACATTCATTGCTTAGAACTAGGCTTGTCTATTGAATGGACAAAGGGTCATCCAGGTTTTATGGTTGTTGAGGAATGGGAGGTATCTCTGTGGGCTAGAACTCAGACCTCTTTTTTCAGACATGAACCAACTAGGACAAGGCCTGTGCTCACCTATACTGATTAGTTCACCACAGGGAAAGGGACTTGGTGGCAAGTCAAGCTCACGCTAATTCCTCATTTAGGAAAAAAAAATAAGTTCTGTGAAGAAAATACCTTAATCCCAGGTACTGCTGCTTTCTCCACCAAAACAGTCACCAGTATAAAGCCACGCAGGCTCTCTCCCCCAGGAAATGAGACAATGATGTCCAAGTTCCTTGGAAAGGAAATGACCACATGGTTAGTGAGGTTTGGACACCGTGAGGCACAGCCCCAGGCCACCTCAGAGTCAGACAAACGTGAGAGCGAGAGGTCTCTGAGAGAAACCCCCTCAGATAGCCCTGGGGAGAAGGATGTGCCTCCAGACACGTTCAAAAACAAAAGAGAGAGCAGATCTACTCCAGCCCACACCCCGGGACCTGAAGACTCCCAAAGTCTAGCGTGTCTCTGACGGTCCCCGCCTGTCACCCCAGTGCATCAACTGAAGCATACGTGGGCAGGCACTGCTGATTCTCCACAGGGCCATCTGGGGCCCATCACACCATTCCTGTCAGGAGCAGAGAGTCCCGGGGCTGCAGTGACCACCGGCAACAGCTAATTCCATGCTCCTATTTTAGACATGAAACCAAGGCCCAGAGAAGCACAATGGTTTCCCTGAGTCACGCAGCTGATGGATGAGTCACAGGACCAGGGCAGGAATATCTCATAACCCAGACTAGGGCTCTTTCTCATCAGTGACCTTTTTCCCCAAGTGCTGTATTATTGTAGAATGACAGCAGGAAGACTGTGATGCAGGGATCGATTTTAAATGACCAGCCATCATACAGATTCAAATATCCCAGATGTCGATCCAGTCTATAAAACCGAACACTTCCCTCCATAAATCACTTCTGCCTCTAACATCTTAAGCATGACAGGAGATGAAAACCAAACACAGAAGAAAGATAAGTCAGCAACTCCCCTGTGCCGGCGGAGTCAGACTAGCATGGAAGGTGGTGTCTTCACCCTTCCACCCTCCATCTGCTGAGCTACAGCTTTTATACTGAACCCGCTCATGAGCCTCATTCAGAGGCTAATTTTGCTCTCTGGGGAAAGAGGGGACTGAGGATGTCTGGACCAGACGTGCCCCACGAGCGCCAGTCCATGTAAAATAAGACCTTTCAAAGGCATTCTGTGGCTGCAGCAGCCACTGCCTGCAATTTGGCCATTCACAGACGTTATGGTGAGACCAGGGATCTTTTTTAGATCACCAGACTTCAAAGAATCACAGAGAATTAGAAAATTGGTAGAGTTCTTTTTTTCTTCCTTTCTTTTTTTCTTTCTTTCTTTCTTCCTTTCTTTCTTTCTTTCTCTCTCTTTTCTTTCTTTCTTTCTTTCTTTCTTTCTTTCTTTCTTTCTTTCTTTCCATTGCACTTTGTTTCATTATGCACAGATTGGAAAACATAGTAAAGAAAATTAATCCCCTAATTCTTACAAAGCAGAGGCACCACTGTTAACTTTTGGACTGCTACTTTTTGGCAATTGTCCTTCTAGTCTTTTCTCTTCAGGCATTTTTAGGTAGTTTATATACCATACATAAAAATTAGTGTGCTTTCTTTTTTGTTTATTTGTAAGCTTTGAGTTTGTATGTATTCTAAAGTGAGTGAAGGACTCCTGAGAACTTACCCGATTTCCAGGGGTCTTCAGTATTGACAACCACAAAGAGAAAAAAAGAATAAAAGAACAAATGAGTTTGTAAGCCGGGTATGCCTTTTGCGGTCACACATACACAGGCACGCACACCTGTGTGCAAATGCACCTGCAGTGCACGCACACCCACGCACACTTGGGATGTCACAGGTAGTGACTACACTGTGAGCAGAATATGCCACCGTAAAATGCATTGCTTTGGCACATTGATTATTTGAACTAACATTACTTAAGAAAGAGCTGGTACAAGAAGGACACTCTGACCTCCTTTGTTCCCCTGAAAGCAGGAAATAAATCTGCTACATGAAAGGTACCCTCCTGTACCAGGAGAATGGAAAGTGTCCTTATCACCTGCAATAGGGAATTTCCGGCTGAGAAGCCTGCATAAACACACTTTGTTACTTCTTCACGAATTTGCCACCCCTTTGTCTTGTCCAAACCCCTTTGTCTTGTCAATCCTTCCTGAATGTATTGCTTTCTTCTCTAAAAGCAGAGAAGCTTCTTGTTTTGGTCACTTTTGGAGTCTCATATTTTTACGGGCTCCCGTATGCACAAATTTAATTTGTTTTTCTCTTATTAATCTCTCTGATGTCCACTTAATTATCAGACCAGCCAACGAACCTAGAAGGGAAGAAGGGAGTTTTCCTCTCCTGCAAGCCACGGTGTGACAGAGTGAGCTGAATCTGAACTCACACACGAGCCCCAGAACATTTAGCTTGTGGCCAGCATCATAAATTATCTTCTTCTTTTCATATGTTTGTCATCGCCACAAACCCACATTTCTGTTCTAACTCTTCTGCTCTTACTCACCTTTAGCACACACCTTAGGTCAAGTTTCACCCCCTCACCAAGCTGCTTCCTGATTTTTTTTTTTTTTTGTATAAGTCTGAATTTAATTTTTTTAAAATGGGGTAATAAACTTGCTTGCATGAGGTTTATTTTTTCTTAAAGATTTTATTTATTTATTTGTTAGAGAGAGAGAGAGAGCGTGCACAAGCAGGAGGGAGGGACGGAGGGAGAAGCAGGCTCCCCACTGAGCAGGGAGGCCAATGTGGGACTTGATCCCAGGACCCCGGGGTCATGACCTGAGCTGAAGGTAGACACTTAATCAACTGAGCCACCCGGGTGCCCCGACCAGAATCATTTCTACACACACAGTTATTATTTTTTTTCTGTCAAAACTCTGAGCCAGATTCAACAGCTTTTCATGAGAATATTGATCATCAATTTTGTTATGAAAGTAGAATTGGTCAAAGATCATTATTAATAATTATGGAAAATGTATCCTCCAAGGGCTCAGAGCTCTTTAGAGAGATGAGATGGCCTCTCTTCTTCCAAGGAGCACACAAATTAGTCCGGAAAGTTACATTGTTTGTTAAGTGTTTAATCCTCTAGAACAGATTCCCATCATCTCCTCTGAGGTGATGCTGAGGAAGTTCCTCCTCACATCTAACCTAAATGTCCCTTTAGCTATTTTATTAAGTCACAAAGCACTATCTCTTGTATCTACAGCCTGAAATAAATCCAGCTGTGATAATAAATTTCAAAGGGAAATTAAATACTTCCTCTCTTCCACCCACTCTATTGATTGTTAAAAACTCACGCTATTTTTCTTTAGACTAATGCCTGCCTACATTCCAAGCCCAACTTTCAGAGGATTGATGCCAGCTAGGTAGAAGAAACAGCATCATTCATCCAGTTCTCAATCCAGCTTATCCAGAGCTCTCCACTTAATTCACCCATAATCATTCATTTATGATCGCTATATCACGATCACTTACTGAAGTCTTTGGTCCTAACTTGACATGAATGGAGGGCATGTTAGGGAACAGGAGATAATTTGAGTGAAGTCTAATTATGCAGGAGCTTGAAGGTCGAGTTGAGAAATTCAGATCGGATATAGAAGCAAACAAGAAAAGTGTATCCTGTACCAATGATTCAGAGTGAAACTGCTGGGAACTGCGATTTTGAACTTGTGTTCAGGTTCATCCTTCTTTGCAACCGTAAAGCAGACAATAAATATGAACATCTCTGATCACAAGTTCACTGAAAAAGCCAGGGCCTTTACTGTAGGGAGAGTAAAAGTCACAGGACTCAGTTTTAGTCTGTTCACATCCAAGCACTCACTCCCCATCTTACCTCTCTGGATTCCTAGGGGTCCAGTTTGTCAGCACCAGGTCTGAGTGGACCAGGATAGGAGGGAGCCCCAAGCTCCTGGAGACTTCGACAAGGGGAATGGCAAGATTTCTTGGCAGAACCTTTTAGATATAAATCCAGATACATGCAATTACGATACGATAGAATATACAACAGAGAGACAAATCCACATACAATATGATATGACAGAATATACAATTAGTATATTTTAGAAAGAATGCAGCAGAGGAGGTATTCATGGTTGCCCTCTAGTCCAGCAATCCTGTGGTAGAGAAATGACCTGAAGCAATAAAACTGGTATTATCTGAGTGATCCGTAAACACACACCTTACTCTCATATTTTTTCTGTTTACAATCTAGCGGATATATTGTTTATAAGTACAAGCTGAAATATATATGAATATTACAAAGCTGGAGCACATACATACAGATACAGTATAATATAATCTCTGAAAATTGACTGCAAAGAAGGGCATCACCAAATGTTTGAACATAAACTGGGGACTGAGTTGATGAATAGTGGGAAAAAATCTCTATCTCTGTATCTATCTACTTATCTACAGACAGAGACAACTACCTAAATATGTTGATATATCTGTTTGTGTGTATAAGACCGCAAGCACGTATACACATGTGTGTATGTATAGACACACGTACGTGTGTGTGTTTCTCTGTCAGTCGGGAAGAGGAATGGGGAGGATAGAACACTTCATCCTGTGTGGCAGCCAACACTGTCCATCACTTCGTAAGTCAAACCCAATAATAGCTTCACGTAAGTCACCTGAAGACAGTTCCCTTTCAACCCCTAAGTTATCTTAGGACCACTCCAAAGAGACTTATCTGCCCAGAAGTCCAGAAAAACCATTCAGATCTATGGGGGACCAAGGAGGTCTCTTATCTGTGGACAAGGCTAAATTAGCTTAGATCCAAAAGAACATTCTCATGCTCCCTATCTTCCACTTCCACTTTTATTTCCCCCTAAGATAAAAGTACCTATTAAAGAAGCCCCACTTCTGCCTTTGTTTTCCCTTAGATTTTTAGATTAGACTTGGGGCAGAACTGTTTTTTAGGAAGAAAACAATGAAGAACTTTAAAGAGTCTTAAAATTCAAACTTAAGTTTAGCTTCCCTTGGGAATTAGGGAAAGAGGAGGGCAGTGTGGAAGGGAGGTGCTTATTTCAGTGAAAAGTTATGAGATGAGATGCAGAGAAGGTCACAGATGATCTAAGGCCGTGAACAGGGGCTCCCCGTTCCTCTGAAAGTACACACCTCAAAGTTAGAGACTCCCTGTCCTGTCAGCCTTCTCTACCCCTTCCCGGGATCTAGGATTATGGTTTGAACACAAGGGGGAGGGGAACTCCGTGGGATGTTCTGCAGTGCGCCTAGATTTCAAACTTTCTTTTATCAGACACACAATTTTTAAAAAATAAGATGTACTGACATTTAAAAACTCTGAAGTAACTCTTATGTCCTCCTCTCTCCCTTCTCAGCCTCCCTGCCTTTTCTCTTAGGGAGTTTCCCTGTTTACTTGGAAGGAAGGGCCAGGATCAATCAAGCAAACCAAATAGGCTGGGGCTGCCCAGTGAACATGAAGTACTCGAACAATGCTAACTCTGATTCCTGGAAAAGGCACACTTCTGCAAAATGAAAGGGAGTAGTGCTTTTTACTGCCGTTAGTGGAACTCAGAGACTTCACGTCGCAAGGTTCAGGATGAAACCATAAAACGTTAAGTCAAGATTCAGAAGAGATTTAAATAAATTATTAAGAGACCAATAATCAGTAGAAAGAAAGTAGTATTAAAAATTAAAATCAGTCTTGTTAATGTCCATGAGTGCCTCTAGGGAAAGGTTACATTGGTGAATCAAAAGGTCTGAGCATGGCCTTCCATTTTACACTCACTTGCTCTCTGACCTCAGAAAAGGACCTCACCTTCTGCGGTCCTCAGCTGTCTGTAAAATGGGCACAGTGGAGTTTTACTTATGGGATTGTGAAAATCAAGAGATAATGTATGTGCAGAGGCAGACAAAATGCCGTGAAAGGTAAGCTATCATTAAGTTATAGGACCTCAGCTCTTGCCTTCAAATGCATCATGAGGCATGACTGCCGGAAAGCTAATGAAAGGGAGAAAAGGCTACAAGTTAAAAAAAAAAAAAAAAAAAGCTTCTTAGGGAAAAAAATTCTTTTATTGAAATGGGCCACTTGCCCTTCCTTCAACGGAGAGCCAGAGAAAACAAGAGAGGACTTATCTTCCAGAAAAACAGCGTGAGGCCAAGCAGGGAGCATACTCCAGGAGCAGCAGACCTGCCACAGACAAGGCGGACATCTCTTCGTCCCTTACCTCCTCGGGCTGGTTCTCTCCTCTCTGCCACACGTAGCCCATGGCCATCACGCTCAGAACCAAGTGGGCGAGGCGCTGTTCCCGGTAACCCCTGAGGAACCGGCAGTTCAGGAGGGGCATCTGTTCACAGCAATACCCACACGTTATCAGCGGCAGGGGGGAGGATGGGCACAGGGGTTCTCTGACTTGCAGGGTTCTTCGTGTGTAAGGAACAGGTTATATTTGAGTGGAGGAACGAAGCGCCTCCGTGCCCAGCCATCCTCCCCCTGATCCGAAGACCCCGCAGTATGGAGGGATTCCAGGCACCATGGTCGGGCAACACCGAACCACTCCATCCAAGCTCCCAAATGGCCCCCATGGTTGTGCCACCCACTGGTCGCCTCCACCGAACTGACAGGTTGGTTAGAGTGTTCTCGAAGAACGAATTCCCAAGACCGGGGTCCTTTACTTCACAGAACCAGCCCTGCCCACCGAGGCGCCTCTGCTTGGTTGGCGCGGTAACAAGCCTGCGCTGCGGGCCTTGCTCTCTCCTGACCCTCTGAAGCGAAAGGCGGCCCAGGGGAGTTGGGAATTTGACCAAATCCCTAGGGCGCATTAGCGGAACTGGGTCCAGGGTTGTGCCGTCCTTCTTTGAACACTTCCAATGACCCTGGCCGGGTGTTTTCACCTCCCCATGCCCTTTTCCTCGGGGAATGTGTCACTTGGAAGTTTACAGAGGGTGTCCTCACGAAACCACCCCCTGCACAGAACTTACTTATCGACAGCCCTGCTTAAACAATGGCCGCTTTCTCCCTTTCGGCCGGGCTTCGTTGACGCCAACAAGGAGCGCCAGCTTCCTGGCACGCCCCCTCCCCACCTCTGCTCTCCTCCTTCCTCCCACGGCTGCCCCAGCGCCAGACACAGCCTGATCCAGAGCTTCCCCTCTCTGGGGTCCGAAAGTGCCACAAACGGTAGTAGCGGACGTCTTGTGTATCGTTTCAAGCTCCAGGCACCGCAGAGCAGCCTCAGACCCGCGGCTTCTCTCACCCAGGCTCCCTCCCTGCAGCTCGCGCCTGAGCCTCCGGGACAGAATCCTCCCTCTGTTCTCCGCTAGAGGGCAGCCTTTCCGTGTCTGTCTGCCAGAGCAGCTGCGTGTTTTTTCCTCCCAAAAATTGGCTCGGACAGAATCGCAAATGCAATGCAATGGGCTCTAGGCTCGCGTGCTTGCGTGTGTGTGGGGGGCGGGGCGGGGGTGGCTGCTGAGATGTTGCGTGTCAACCGGAAGCAGCCTGAAAATTCTAACAATGGTTATTTATTGAGTGCACTTTTATAAGCACACAATAATCCTCTTTATGAAGGTTCCACGCTCCCGACCTAGTTACATTCTGTGTCGGTCAATTTCATTTGTCGACTTGACCAGGCTGAGGGATGCCCAGAAAACTGGTAAAACATTATTTCTGGGTGTGTCTCTGAGGGAGTGTTTTTGGAAGAGAATAGCATTTGAACAGTAGGCTGAATAAAGAACATTGTGTTCAGTGACTGGGGTGGGCATCATCCATTCCATTAGAGCCTGGATAAAACCAAAAAGTGAAGGAAGGATGAATTTTCTGTCTGCGCTGAGACAGCCATCTTCTATTGGCTTGGAACATCGGTGCTCTCGGTGCTCGGACCTTCGGACTCAGGCTGGGATTTACACTGTTGGCCACCTTGGCCCTCAGGTTTCCTAGGCCCCTAACTGGCAGGCTGAAGCCTCTACAGTCAAGTGGGCCCGTCCCTCCTAATAAATCTTTTTCTCTATGTCTGCCTATATCCTATTGCTTCTGTTTCTTTGGAGAACCCTGACTAACTCACCCCCTCAAAGCCCCACCTTCTAATACCATCACATTGGGGATTAAGAATTCAACGTCTGGGGGCACCTGGGTGGCACAGCGGTTAAGCGGTTAAGCATCTGCCTTTGGCTCAGGGCGTGATCCCGGCGTTGTGGGATCGAGCCCCACATCAGGCTCCTCCGCTATGAGCCTGCTTCTTCCTCTCCCACTCCCCCTGCTTGTGTTCCCTCTCTCGCTGGCTGTCTCTATCTGTGTCAAATAAATAAATAAAATCTTAAAAAAAAAAAAAAAGAATTCAACATCTGTGTTTGGGAGCAATAAAAACATTCAGTCCACGTACTCAGTTTCACTGATAACCAGACAAGCTGGTTATTCCCAGTTTAAGGAATTATGAATAAAGCTGCTATAAACAGTTACATAGAAGCTTTTCCACACACATAAATTTCCAGTTGACTTGGGTAAATATTTAGGAAAGTGATTGCTGGGTCATATGAAAAGTCTATATTCAACTTCATAAGAATCTGCCAAACTGTCTTCCAAAGTAGCTGTACTATTTTTTGCATCCCCACCAGCAAAATGAATGAGTGTCTCTTTTGGTACATATCCTCATCAGCACTTGATTATGCTGAATTTTCTTTTTTAATTTTAATTTGTTCAAAGAGGTGTTAAATTGTCTCTTAATACTTATTATTATAAATAATCCTGTTACTCCATAAGTAACCTGGTTTTGTTTTTTATTGTTTCCTGATTAAAACTTCCAAAGTTTTCTTCTTGTTCTAGAAAATTTGAAATTTCACAAGGATATCTGTGTGTGCCCCCCCACCCCCATTGTCTTTCTGATAAAGTACTCAAATCTTTCATAAGATCTGAAAAACTTTGTTCTTCTATGCTTGAAGCTTTGCTTTTCCTCCTCCTATACCACTCTGTTTTAGGAAGTCTAGTTGGTAGAAATTGGGTCATCCATTTCTCCTTTGCATATACTTTATCTTTCTGAGAGTTGGCGTTTCTTTCATTTTTGCTTTATACTTTATAAAGAGTGTGTCCTTTTTCTATAATCAATGTTTCTCTGATTTATTTGAGTTTATATTGAGTTTTTTGCTTGCTTATTTCTTTGCTCCCCCAATAGTTCTTTTTATGGACAACTTCACTTATTTTTATGACGTAAATACACTGGAGACATTAATTAGAACTTGATCTCATTAATTAGAATCTGACCTCATCAAAGCCATTAGTTGTGAATGTCCAGTCCCTTCCTACTGCGTTTTGACTTATTCCTTCTCTTCATATTACATGGTAATTTGGTGTTATCCATTTGTGTTCAGGAACGGTGGTTGGTTCTATCAGAACTAGTGGCTACTGCAGCGTCCCTTAATCGTGTTTCCACAGTGCTGCTGGGTCTCCTCTTATGTAGCTTCTTGGGAGCAAGTCAGTTGCCTGTCGTGTTTCGTGGCAGTGGAGTGGAGAAAGGGGACTCTTTCTGGAATAGGATGGGTGTACCTAAACCAAGAAACAAGTTTTGTTTGCTTTTTACCAAAATACAGATAGGCTTCCTGGAACTTTCTAAGAGCAAGGTGACTGGCCTGGAGGTACTTTAAGATCAAAAATGTAAATCCAATGATTGTATTGTCTGTGCCAAGTAAAGGACTCAAGAGTACAATTTTTTGGTCTGTAGCTCCATGTATGGTCCTGGAAGCCATAATATTTGCCTTCCATGACTGATTTCCAATTGATTCAGTCTCAGCCTGTGCTGGTGAAGTCTATTTTTTTTTTTTTAGGATTTTTTTTTCTTTTTAAGTAATCACTATACCCATTGTGGGTCTCGAAACTACAACCCCAAGATGAAGAGTTATATACTCTACTGACTGAGCCTGTCAGGTGCCCCAGTGAAGTCTTAAAAGTGGTTTCATGTAGTTAGATGTTTTATAACTAATTAGAAATGTAGAAACTGGCCACGAGTGTTGTAATAGTTTCCTAGTGCACCTCCACAAAGGAACACCAACTCAGAAGCTTAAAACAGTAGAACTGTATTCTCTCACAATTCTGGCTATAGAAATCTGAAATTAAGCTGTGTATAAGGTTGGTTCCTTCTGGAGTTTCTGAGAGACAATCTGTTCCATGTTCCCTTCCCAGTTTCTTTCTGGTGATTATCAGCAACTCTTGGCACACTTTGGCTTATAGACAATGCATCTCTCCTATCTCTGCCTCTATCCTCACATGGTGTTCTTCCCTGTGTATATGTGAGTCTGTGTCCACATTTCCTTCTTCTTATAAGGACACTGGTCATATTGAATCAGAGTGCACCCTAATACAGTATGACCTCATTTACCTTGATTATATCTGCAAAGACCCTATTTCCAAATAAGGTCACTGTCCTAGGTTCCAAGTGGACAATTTCTGGAGAGACACTATTCAACCCAATAGAAGTGTCAAGGGATTATTTTCACAACTGTACTAAACTCTTTGCCCAACTTCCACGTTTTCAGTAGCCAGAAGTTAGCTGTACACTCCCGGCCTTTTCTCACTGATATTTAACATATGAGGAGCACCAGTTCAATGAGTCCTTCACTTCACTCGTGATAGTTTAGTCAAATAAAGCCTAATGAAAGCCTGCGCAGAGAACTGTGTAGTTCACAAACTGAAACTTAATCTGTCCTTCTACAAACTGTTCCTGACCCCACCTTGCTTCTATGCCCTGCTACTCTGAGATGGGAGAAGGAGGCTACAGTTGAATTCGCTTTGGTTGAATGCTTTGCGTGGGTACCATAGACTCTGATATAATTTGCTTAATATGAAACAAACATTCTTAAAGTTTTATCCACCTTTGATACTTTCTCTTGTTTTCCTGCACTTAAAGATATTTTCTTATTTTTCTTCTTCATTTTGTATTTCTTCGGTCATGTTAATGAGACTTTATGCAACAGGAAAATAACTAGGTTTAGTTTGCCATCTTCATAAACACTGAAGACAGTCTCTTGCATCTCTTACAGGATTTCCAATCTTGTGTCTGCACTTAGCAGGAATCTGGTAAGTACTTTGAAATCCATTAGTATTTATAGGTATTAAATATGTTTAAGTCCATGATGGAAAACCTTTCTTGTATCTCTGAAACCTCATGGCACTCCACATTGGTGGGATTAAAGCCCATGGAGAAGAGACTAGAGGGAAGTATAAAAACATATTGAACACTGTTGAATGGCAGGGACTAAGGAAGTCATTTAGTCCTTGCAACAATTCTATGAGACCAGAACTTCTCTCTCCTTCTGTAAATAAGGAGGCAGAATTACAGGGGTGAAATAATTTGTTTACAAGTTGGTTAGCTACTATGTGATAAAAACAAGATTCAAACTCAGGTTTTCCTGATTCAAAGTCTATGTTTTCTTGTTACATCTTCTTCGTATTACTTTGGGATACTGAGTTCCCCCCTGGGACCAAGAAGTTTCACTGTTTCTTACTCATTCATGGAAAATATTGTTCCTCTTATCAATTATTTCTACAGAACTTACCAACCTAACTTTATAACTCAGCAATTCTCTTGGCTCAACTATTCTATGAGACCCCGATGGTAAAATCAAAGGACAGGAACACTAACCATGTGATACGCAAGGAGGACACTGAGAATTTCAATGCCTACCCTTCTCCAGCTAGGTCTTATCCATCAGCTTACCTATAATTCCCAACCAGACAGCCTTCCTTCTGAAAACAAATATTTGTTGGGTACTTAATATGTTCCAGAAGTTGTTTTGTGCAAGCTTTGAAAATTTTAGGGAAATGCGTATAATATGAGGAAAAAAATCATTCCACTCTTCGGAAAAGGTGAGTTAACTTTCTTGGTAATCTCAATAGCATAACTGGTGTCCCTGGGTCCATTGGCCCACTTCCATAATGCTGAGAAAGGAATGTGGTGTTGGAATGAAAATAGGATGGTGAGAAGAACTTAAAGAGAAAAAAAGAACTTAAAGAGAAGAATAAAAAAGGTATACCTTGTTCACTCGAGCTTGAAGCTGGTGACTCTCAATCAGATGAGGGAGTTCATTGGCAATTTCCATCCAAGGCCTAAAATGATCTGGAAGTTCTTTCTGCATTCAAAATGGAAACATCTCAGTATTTTAGACCTCTCTGGGAAACAGCCTTGGGGGAGTAGCTGCTTTCAGATTTCAGTTTTAAATTAGAATTCAGGTCAGTTCAGTTTAACAAGTATTGACAATTCAGTCTATGCTGGTCCCTATGCTAAGCATTAAAAACACACAGATGACTGAAATACAGTCCTTGGGCTTAAGGAGCATGTGGTCTAGTAAGGCAGAAAAAAACGTAGTCAGATATATCCCAATGCAGTGTAATATGTTCAATTACTGATGTGTGTATAAGCTTAAGAACTTGCAAAGAAGAGGAAGTTGTTAATTCTGTCAGCAGTTGTGGGAAATTAAAGGGAAGTATTTGTAGAAATATGACAATTGGGGCCAGTGTTAGAGTCTGAAGGTGACTTTGCTAGGGGGAAATTTGAAAATGGGAAGGCAGTAAAACAGAAGGGATAGTGGATATAGAGACAGTGGTGCTTCCTGGGACTACAGGTGACTCAGTGTTACTGGAATATAAAGCTCAAGAGAAAAGGTGATTGATGATGAGATCAGAAAATCAGATCAAATGTGCTTTTTATGAAGTACATAAGAATTTACTTTTCATATACTTGGTGACATGGTTTGATTTGAATTTTAGAAAGATAATTTTGTTTGTAAGATTTGAAAATATAAAGTCAGATTAGGAAAGCTTTGAAGTACTATTTGAGGACTAAATTTAGGCAATGACAATGAATTTAGGAAAGAAATGTTCAAGAAATATTTGGGAAGGAGCACCTAGGTGGCTTAGTCAGTTAAGGGTCCAACTCTTGATTTCAGCTCAGGTCGTGATCTCAGGGTGGTGAGATCCAGCGTCCAAGCTCTGCACTTGGCTAGGAGGAGTCTGCTTGTGTTTCTCTCCCTCTAACCCTCCCCCAGCTTGTGTTTCTCTCCCTCTAACCCTCCCCCAGCTTGCACTCTCTCTCTTTCAAATAAATAAGTAAATCTTAAAAAAAAAAAAAAAAAAAACCTTGGATATTTAGAGGGTGGCGGCGGGGGGGGGGGGGCGGCTAAGGGCAAGATGACTTCTAGTCTAATAGCAGTGCCTGTGCTTGATCCAGGGTTTAGCCAAGTAGAACATAGGCTGAATTTCAGCAATCCTAACTCCATCCCAGGAAATGGCGCACTATACCTATTGCTGTAAGTAAACTTACATTGGAATACAGTCACCCTTGTGTGTTTACATATTGTCTATGGATGCTTTCACGTTACAGAAGCAGAGTCGAGTAGTTGCAACAGAAAAACTATATGGTATGGAAAACTTCAGGTATTTACTGTTTGGCCCTTTACAGAAAGAGTTTGCCAACTCCTCATCTATCCCTATGGTCTGGGCCTCCTTTTTCAGAATATAAATTTTGCAACTGAATGTTGTGTCTCTGGGTTAAGAAGGAGAGGCCGTAAGGGTGATTTCCACATTTAGAAAATAGGTTACTGAATATACATGGGAACACAGATTGAAACAGAAATGCAGGGGGATGTCAAAGAGAAGGCATAAAAATAGTGAATTTATTTTTCAATATTTATAGTCTAAAATGTCTGTGGAATGTCAAGATATGGCCACATACCGGGTGAGTGCATCTGCAGTATGAAGTTCAGGAAAAAAAAATTAGGATTAGAAATGCACGGTTGGGAGGCATAACTATGGTGAAAACTCCACGTGTAATTAAAACCACGAGAGTGTATAAAGTAATTCAGAAGTCCCAATGTGAAAGGAGAAGACCCAGATCAGCACACTGGGGAATAATGACAGCAGGCAGAGGAAGTGAATCCAGCCTGCAGATCAAAGACAGGTTCAATGAGCCAGAAGAGAATCGCCTTACAGAAGTCAAGACATTAGAAGACATCAAAGAAGGGACCCATCAGAAGGTCAGGTGTATCAGTAGAAAGTTAAAGGAAGACTGTCTCTTTTGGAAAAAAAAATTAAGAAGATACTCATGTATATTAGTCTTTCTATATATAGAAAGGTAGGTCAGGGTCATGGAAGCAGGGTTCAGATTTTAGTGTGTTGAGGAAGTGAGAATATAGAGACTGAAAGTGTAAATTACTATCTTTCTTACAGTCCAGGGCATTAGCAAGGAGGCATGTGGGTTTGAGAGCTGTCTCAATTTTAAAATGAGAACGTTGAGCAGTTTAGTCTTGAAAGAGGAAGATTTTGAAGATAAAGGACAGACAGGAGTAATGGCAGGCAAAATGTCACAGAGGACGGGGAAAAGGGGAATAAGAGGCCAAACGAAGCATCTGGCTTTGAAGTGATAGAAGGAGAAAGTCTGGAGTTTGAGGGAATTTGCTCTTTATGAACTCAATTTCTCACCAAATGGGAGTGAAGATCAGGTTCTATGACTTGAAGGAAAAGGGTTGGTGTTAAATTAATTACAGAAGGGAGAAGGAATAGGAAATTAAACATAAGAATAAAAATAATACACTATAATATGTCTTATGTACATTATACTATATTATAATACTGTATAAGACCCAGCACCGTTTGGAAAGTGTACATTTGGAGAGGTATGGAACTATGAATTACCCATAACTCACTTGTTGGAGGCGGTCCTCTGTCTCTCAGAATCTGAGATAAAATTGGGTTCAAACTCCTAATTAATTCATAACCTGGGTGAATTTAATGTCCAATCCACAATCTCTGAAAATTAGACTTTGTTTAATCCTCTCTTTTTCATCTTTGAAAGTGAATCAGTTCAGGACAAACTGAGAACCCCCGACTAGCTTTCACAACAAATCAGATTATACCAGCATCATATTACTTTTAAATTTACCATAGATTCAGATGTCATGGGAAGAAAATCCCATCACGCTCTCCTCCTCAGGTGGTCTTCTTTTTTTCCCTTTAAGATATTATTTATTTGTCAGAGAGAGAGAGAGAGAAAGAGTGAGAACAACCAGGGGGAACAGGAGGCAGAGGGAGAAGCAGGCTCCCTGCTGAGCAAGGAGCCAGATGCGGGACTCAATCCCAGGACCCTGGGATCATGACCTGAGCCAAAGGCAGATGCTTAACCAACTGAGCCCCCCAGGAGCCTCATCCTCAGGTGTTCTTCACACAATACCCCTGCTTCTGGGAAGGAGTCTGCCTTGGTCTCCCGCTCTTCTCCCTGGGAGAAAAAGTTTCTAAGCATGGTAGTATAATCTTCCCCAGCAATGCTTAGCAGTGTGTGCAGAATTGAAGAGTGCTGATAACTACATTGACACAAGTTTGGGGATTTACAGAGTGGTGGCAGAGTTGAGAATATTAGCAAGAATAAAGGCAGAGACATTTATGGTAAACGGACTCTGAACTGGCAACTTGTTTGTTATCTCATTTGTATGATGCATATGTTTTATGAACAAAAACTGAATACAATTTTACAGAGACAATGGAATATAATCTTCATAAAAGAAAAATCAAAGATGTGGAGTCATAATATTTAAAGCGGGTTTTAAGGGGCACCTGGGTGGCTCAGTTGGTTGAGTGTCCGACTCTTGATTCTGGCTCAGGTCTTAATCTTAGGATCATAGGATTGAGCCCCATGTGGGGCTCCACACTCTGCAGAGTCTACTTGTCCCTCTCCCTCTGCTCCTCCCCCCAACTCTCCTCTACTCTCTCTCTCTCTCTCAAATAAATAAATAAATAAAATATTTAAAATAAAATTAAAAAAAATAAAATGGGTTTTAAGCAGGAAAGTTGTAACCAAATCATCACCTCCAGCCTTCCTTCTTTGATGCCTAGACAAGGAATCTTCTTCTGAAAATTAAACGGAGGCATCCTGGATTTCTGCTTTCCTCACCTGCATGGAAATTCTTACATACTAACTCTTGCCTTCAGCTAGGCTGCAGTGGAGTATTTATGTTTTCTTTTTCCTTAGATTCCTAAAGTAATCCCTGCCTTCCTCCTGTTTTTTCCTCTCCCTTGTTTAAAAAGAGGGAAACAAACCATAAGAGACTCTTAAAAACCTAGAATAAACCAAGGGGTGCTGGAGGGAGGTGGTGGGGAGGAGGGGCTAGGTGGTGATGAGTATCAAGGAGGGCACTTGATATGATGAGCAGAGTGGCATATGTAAGTGATGAATCACTGAATTCTACTCCTAAAACCAATATTGCACTGTATGTTAACTAAATAGAATTTAAACAAAAATTAGGAAAAAAAGAAAAAAATTAAAATAAAAAGTTCTACTGTTTGAGTTTCTGAATATCACCCACACACACAAGAAAACCACGAGCTTTTGTGATCACCTGGGCTGAGTGTGGTCCCTCAGCCAATAGCATGGAAACTTGTTAGAAATGCATGCTCTCGGGCCCCACCCCAGGCCTACTGAATCAGAGACTCTGGGGTGGGGCCCACCAAGTGTGTGTTTTAGCAAACCCTGCAGGTGAAGCTGATTTACTCCAAAGTTTGAGAACCACTGACGTGGGGACCTTGACAATGATCAAGAAGGGGAGAAAGGATTTTAAAGATATTTAAAGATAGTAATGCTACTATTGAGAATGTAGCATTTCTTCTTAGCTTTTCCTCTAGAGACAGAAGAAGGTATTGAATTGTTAAATATTTTTTGATTGCCAGACTTTTTTTTTTTAATTACAAGGTGGGAGACAGGATTAGCTGATGAGTTTTTCATGAAATAGCACCCTTTTTCAGTCAGTTCACACATATCTAGCGTGTGTTTTAAAACTTGTATGGTATTCCAGTATTCTATTAATGAATATTACTAATTGTTTTTAATTTTTCACTATTAACAAATCTGAAATGGTCATCCTTATACATGTATTTTTGGATGTTTTCTTATTATTAGAACAAATTTCTGAAAGTGGATTTGCTGGATTAAAGATTCTTCACATGGAAAGGTTGAAAAACGCTTCTTGATTTTCTAACATAAAAATTATATAAATTTATAATTGCAATTACAGTATGTGATTTATAATGGGAGTGCCAGCTTAGCTATGATTCTAGACACAAGCATTACCAAACTTTTTGTTTTGTTTCGTTATACTTTTAAGATAGGACATGTGTATCATTGCATTAAAATTCTATAATTATTTTAATATTTAATAAACTTATTAAAATAGCTTCACAAGAAATATACCTCTTCTGGAAATGGTGATTAAAAATAATGCAATCAGGGGCACCTGGGTGGCACAGCGGTTAAGCGTCTGCCTTCGGCTCAGGGCGTGATCCCAGCATTGTGGGATCGAGCCCCACATCAGGCTCCTCTGCTATGAGCCTGCTTCTTCCTCTCCCACTCCCCCTGCTTGTGTTCCCTCTCTCGCTGGCTGTCTCTATCTCTGTCGAATAAATAAATAAAATCTTAAAAAAAAATAATGCAATCAATGTTTATGACAAAATAGTCCAAAAGCACAAAATTTATAAGGTGGAAAGTAAAAGTACCCTGATTCTCATCCTCCCATCTAGTTAATGACAACACTTGCAAGTTTCTCGTGTGGTTTTCTAGAAATTGTACATGCTATCATACTATTGTATACATTTACAATTCCATGGTTATTAACAAGTTTGAATATCTTTTCATATGCTTTGATCATTGCATTTTGTGTAGGTATGTGAAACAGCCATTCACAACAAGGTAGTCAAATGAACCAATATTTTCATTTACGGCATTGGGCTTTTACATTATGCTTAGAAAGTTCTTCCCATACCAACAATATTTGTATAGGCTATTTCTGGTTTAATTGTTGATGCTTACAACTGTAATCCTCCTACATTTATGTTGTATATGTTATGGGTTAGAACACATTACCTCAGGGCATCTGGGTGGCTCAGTTGTTAAGTGTCTGCCTTTGGCTCAGGTTGTGATCCTAGGGTCCTAGGATCAAGCCCCATGTCAGGCTCACAGGGAGCCCGCTTCTCCCTCTCCTCCCTGCTTCTGCTCTCTCTTGCTATCTTTCCCTCTCAAATAAAATCATTAAAAAAAAGAACATATTATCTCATTTCCGTCTTGAAATAGAGCCCAGAGATGCTGGATGGCTTTCCATTTTCCTGAGGTTACACAACCTTCTCTTACTCAGAGTTCAGTGCACTTATTACTGCCTCAGAATAAACACAGGGAGAACAGTGCACATAGGGGATGGAATACGGCTGTACCTGGATAGGAAGTTGAAATTTTGTGTGTTTTTCTTACTCTCATTCCAATAACTGGAAGATCCAGGAGTGGGATGGACAAAGATAATGAAATATTTGGCCTTCTTTCCTTTATAGAAACCAATTTCCTATTTTATTATTCTTTTGCTAGGCTTACACATCTGTCAAAGTATAGTTTTCAAAAACTTAAAAAAATTACACAAATAGAGAATGTATATTCAAAATACATTTGGTTCCTTAATGAGGAAATCAGCAGGATGATAAAGTTGGTTCAAAAGCACTTGTTAAACTGGGTATTTGCGGAGTCTTAAAAAAAAGAATGTTGAAATAAAATTACTAGGCTTAAAAATAGCAATGATCCAATTAATGTACATAACTTTAGGGGTGTATCTTCTACTCAAAAGAAATCAATTGTAGGTTGTTAGTACAACAGTCTTCAAGTTAATATGTAACCTTATAGATTGGGCCAAAATCAACAGTAAGTAGCATATCAAACAAAAGGACATTCCTTAGATGACTAAATAATCCTCAGGTGAGACTGTTAGGGGTCCAGGATGATAATTAAACGAACACACAGCCATCCTTTAGCTTTATTATGGATAATTCTTCTCAACACGCTTATAATATAAAATAGAGTAGACTTTTAAAAGGATCTATCCTATAGGAATAATAAACTCTGTTAGATTAGCACTTAGGTTAAGTTAACTAAAACTTCTGGTTAAGAAAATAACACGGAAAGTTTAAAAATATAAGTCTGAATAAAAATAAACCAGGGAAATATTAGCAAAGCTGGGTGACAATATGAATATTGTAAAAATTAGAATTTAAACTATTAGATTAGCATTTGAAGCAGATGGTTATAACTGAAATAAAAGATTTTGTGTCAATGGAAAGAAGCAATCTGACATTGCAGCAAAGTCAAGGGAGGTGAAAGAAATCAAAGGCCGGCTTTGAAGAGATAAGTAAGCAACATGAGGGGCCTTGGGGGCTACACCAAAACATTTGGGTTTGTTCTAAAGAGCAGCAAGAGAGTTTTAAGGAGCGTTTGAAAGAGCGAAGTGACGAGGCTGGATTTTCCTTTTAAGGCAAACTGAGGGCTTCAGAGGGGAGGGGGGTGGGGGAATGGGATAGACCGGTGATGGGTAGTGGGGAGGGCACGTATTGCATGGTGCACTGGGTGTTATACGCAACTAATGAATCATCGAGCCTTACATCGGAAACCGGGGATGTACTGTATGGTGACTAACATAATATAATAAAAAAATATTAAAAAATAAATTAATTAAATAAAATGCTAAAAAAAAAAGAAAGAAAGAAACATAACTGACTGTTGTGCAGTATTGTATAGCTGGGCAAAGCGGAAATGAGACCAGGTGGAAGGCAATAGCCCAAGGGAAAGGGATGGTGGATTCCAGGAGAGTGGATAGCTGGGAGTACAGTTCAGAGATAAAGTGGAATCCACTCATTCTCAAATGGATCATTTGTGACTAGCGAAGATTATTGTGAGGCTCAGGTGAGAAACGTGTAGTTAAGGTCAACACAGGCAGAGTACCAAGTGAGCATTTACTAAATAGTAATTACTACTATTGTATTATATATTATCAAGGGCTTATAATAGGAAATAAGAAAAACTCAACTGTTAATGAAATACAGGAAAATGGTATAAATATATTTTGTTAATACATTTGAAAATCTGAATTGAATTGCCATTTGGAACACTGTAAAAGATCCATTTTTGTTTTAAATCTAGAAGTAGGAAACTTAAACGAATCAATAAGCATAGAAAACAATAGGAAACGTAGTTAAAAACTTACTAAAATTTCTCTAGTCTCAGGAAGTCTCAGGAACTATGATTTATTTTCTGTTCTGGAGCATAGAAAAAAAATGAGACAGCATCTAACGTTATCTTATGAAGACAACAACCTCAGGAGTAGTCCTTGAAAGAATAACACCACTGTTATTTATGAATAGAAAAGGATAATCCTGGGGCACCTAGGTGGCTCAGTCGGTTAAGCATCTGCCTTCTGTGCAGGTCATGATCCCAGGGTCCTGGGATTGAGCCCCTACATCGGGCTCCCAGCTCAGTGGGGAGTCTGCTTCTTCCACCACCCCCCTAGCTCATTCTCTCTCTGTCTCTCAAAAATAAATAAAATCTTTTTTTTTAAAAAAAGAAAAGGATAATCCTTAAATAAAATATTATCTAACTTAATTCAATAGTATGTCAAAAGACCAATCAATTTTGAGCATTGTTGTGAGTCTATTAAAACATTAGAAAGTTATTATTATGCATGAAATCAGGAAAACCTAGACAAAGAATATAAAAGATGTTTGGAGCGAATATTTTCATAAGCTGCTGGAGGACATACCAGAGTAACAATACATGATGGCTAAAACGCCTTGAAAGAGAAGGAACCTGACAATAAATATTTTCTTTTCTTTACTTTTTCTGTTTTTGTTTTCGTTTTTGTTTTTCTCCCTGAGGGACGGCTAACTAGATTTGAGACTGAAGCTGAAGAGCACTGAATAGCAGCTCCCATAGAGAGCAGTTCACCTTCTCTGGCTCCTCTTGCCACCTAGAATGGGAGCACCGCCATTCCCCATAATAAACACCAGACAAATAGTACAGACTATAACTTTTAATTGGCACTAAACTAAATTTTGTTTTGGTCTTTTATTGTGTTCTAAGCATCTACCTAAGTGCCCTTCAATGTAGAAAATAGTGAAAAATTACTAAGTTAAAACAATGAATAAAACACAGTTAAAAAATAAATAAATAATAAGAGAAGAGTAAATCCAGAGAAGGTCATTAATTTGACACTAGAGAGAGAGAGAGCGAGCAATGGTTGGAGGTTATAAAGTAGGATGCAGAAGAGTTCTAAACAGCTGCCCTCAAAATTAGCTGGTGATGAAAAGTTATTTTCAGGAACAAGTTAGGGAACTTTTGTATAAATGGTTTGGTCTGAATTAAAACATCAAGGGTGGAATAGATGCACAAGTTTCATGTATCAGTTTTATTTATGAGAGGAAATTGAAATTAACACAAATGTACAATGCCATTTAAATGGCAGTGTTACATCATGCAAATGGGATTTGACGGAAGCATTAAAATTATGTTATTAAGACTGATTAATTTTAGGCAAATGTTTATTTTATATATCAGGTTAAACATGCAGAGAACAGGTTTGGATATACAACAGGATTGAAACTTTACGACTTTGCAAACACACACACACACACACACACACACAATCACACACCCAGACAGACACACCCTTAGGTAAATTGCCCTCAATACACCAAAGGTATTTGGATTCTGTGGTGGAGCCATGAATAATGTTTATACATTTTAAAAATTTTCCAATATTTATTTAATATGCTTTTATTAATTTTGCAATAAAATAACCACAATTAGAACATTTTTCCATAAAATCACTCATTGTGGCTAATGATAACCCACCAGACTTCAGTAGTCTCCCAATTTCTAAAGGTTAATAATGAATAAACAGTAAAAAGAAATGTGAAGTAAAATATCAAACAGTGGATTATATGTAATTGAAAGAATTTGATCACTAATAAAGCCATAAGATGTTATTAAAAGCAGTTGGGAGATATTCATGGTAACCATGTTTCAAAATCAAATTAAGACACATAGCTTGATAAATATTGGCATAATTATGTTATGGAATGCGATCAAATATTCTATTTCAAATTGGTCATGATTTAGAAATTCTGGGCTATATTGTCCTAACTTACCGTGTTGTCAGTAAGCCCCAGACTTGAGTACTAGACTTGAGTACTAGACTCAAACCAGAATGTCAGAATTATAAGGGGCTTTATAGATCAGTAATATCTAACTTTTACTGATTTCTTACTTTCATCCTTGTAGCATACCCATGAAGTGTTATCCTCACATAGAAAAAATCAGGTTCAAAGAGATTAAAAACAACTTGTTAGTTTTCAAACTGATAAGAGCTTCAGCTAGAATTCAAACTCAAATCAATTTGACTAGTGTAGAGCTTGACTATGCCATTAATCAGAATTTGTCATATCAATTATCCACTGTTTCCTAACCAGAATTGTTTTAAAAGAAGAAACATCATGGACCCCAGAGAATAATTTCCCAAGGATCCAAAGACTTCAGTTGGAAAAAATGAAGAAAGAAACTAAAATATGATTTTATAGAAACAATCGCAAATTATTATCACATGAAATTTTTGTTTTTATTTCCAGTCAGAGAATGAAAACACAGTCAAATTTCTTGGTACTTATGCACTTTCAAGAATATGTCTTTGCTCCTCTTCCCTCTTCTGCAAAGGCATATGATGTTTTTTCATATTCCAGCTTTCCTCTGACCTCAAAGGTACAATTTTACATCAGAGGATGTCCCTTTTCTTCAGAGTATCAAGGTCATATTGGTGAACATTATGCTGATAAAACGGGTCAATGATATTTAACTGTCCCTTGGCTTGTTGACTATTTGATATCTTGCACTCTGCTTTTCATTGTCTTCACCGTCCCATGCGTGTGTGGTCAGGTCTTAGGACAATCGTTCTGGTTGCTCAGGCCCTTCTCTCCCTCTACCTATCTCTTCATCCCACTCCTCATGGTGGATGAATGTATGCCTCCAGAAAGAAAGAGCGAAAGAGAGAGAGAGAAAGAAAAAGAAGAAAGAAAGAAAGAGAGAGAGAGGGAGAGAGAGAGAGAAAGAAAGAAGAAGAAAGAAAGAAAGAAAGAAAGACAGACAGAAAGAAAGAAAGAAAGAAAGAAAGAAAGAAAGAAAGAAAGATCCATTTGGAAACTGTGAATGTGACCTTATCTGGAAAAAAGGTCTTTTTGGTGTAGTTTAGTCAATGATTGCAAGATGAGATCATCTTGAATTAAGGTGGCTCCAAGCACAAGTGTCCTTAGAAGAGAAGACATAGACAGGAGGAAGAAGACACAGACACAAAGAAGGCCACGTGAAGATGGACGCAGAGAGTGGAGCTATTCTGCCATGAAAGTGGAATGCCTGAAACCACAGGAAGACAGGAGAGGCCAGTAGGGGGGGATTCTCCTGTCCAGCCTCCAGAGGGAAAATAGTCTGGTCGACACCCTGACTTCAGACTTGCTCTCCAGCACTCTGTGAGAATACATTTCTGTTGTTTTAAGCCACCAAAACTGTGTTAATTTTGTCACAGCAGTCCTGGGAAACTAGTAAATGCCCGGAGCCTCATTTTGAATGAAAGGAGCAGATTTGTATTTTCCTGTGGCCAATTTTTCATTCTTTCTTAGCATCCATCAGCTTGTGTCCCCGTGTTGTCTCATGTTTCTCTGCAACTGAGCTACCCTGAACCAGAAAACTCTAAGTGGCATCATTGTTTAAAATTCCAGTTTCCAGAGGACCGTGTTGGCTATCCCTGCTCCTACATCCTTATCTCTGTCTGCCAGTTTCCCCCTGGCTCTACTTACCTTTCCTGTTTCCTTTATTTTTTATTTTTATTTTTTTAAGATTTTATTTATTTATTAGAGAGACTGAGAGAGAGCACAAGAGTGGAGTGGGGGGCAGAGGGAGAGGCAGACTCCCTGCTGAACAGGGAGCCTGATGTGGGGCTCCATCGATCCTGGGACTCGGGGATCACGACCTGAGACAAAGGCAGCCATTTAATGGATGAGCCATCCAGGCACCCCCATTCTTGGTTCCTTAATTTTGACACAGAAATCTATACCCCATCCAACCTCCCTACCTCCAAACACATTTTTCCTTATTGACCTACATTAACTATTATGAAATCTGACCTCTTTGTCTCTATTTCTACTAGATTACCATCACTTCCCAACATCCCCCTTCAACATTATCAGGCATGCCCAGGAAACTAGGGGAGGTGGCAATAATTTCTCAGGGAAATATTTGAATATTTCCTACCTACAACTTCTGTCTGAAAACTACAGCCCCCAATGCTACAAAACAGTACTGAGGCAATTATTTTTCTACTCCTCCTTCTAACCATCTGGAGTCCACTGCTTCCATCAAGGGTTGTGAATTTCTACAGAACAGTATATATGTATCTATTTTTCCCAAATAGTTATTTGATCACTATAAAGAATAAAGTTCAACGAACTATTGGGGCTTCATCAAGATAAAAATCTTCTGCACAGTGAAGGAAACAATCAGCAAAACTAAAAGGCAGCCTACAGGACGGGAAGCACCCAGATGTTTGTAGCCGTTTTATCAACAATAGCCAAACAATGGAGAATGCCCAAATGTCCATTGACTGATGAATGGATCAAGCAGATGTGGTGTATATACATACAATGAAATATTACTCATCCACCAAAAGAAATGAAATCTTGCCACTTGCTATGACATGGAGGGAGCTAGAATGTATTACGCTAAGTGAAATAGGTCAGTCAGAGAAAGACAAATACCATATGATTTCACTCATATATGGAATTTAAGAAAGAAAACAGATGAACATAGGCGAAGGGGGAAAAGAAAAAAAAGGGAGAGAGGGAAACAGCCATAAGAGACTCTTAATGATAGAAAACAAACTGAGGGGTGATGGAGGGAGGTGGACAAGGGGATGGGCTCAATGGGTGGTAGGTATTAAGGAGGGCACTTGTTATGACGAGAGCTGGGTGTCATATGTAAATGATGAATCACTGAATTCTATTCCAGAAACCAATATTGCACTGTATGTTAACCAACTAGAATTTAAATTAAAAAAAACGAAATAAAAAAGTTTCAAAAAAGAAAAAGAATAAAGTTCCCAACATCCCTATGACTATTGGTACTAGTCCTCTTCTCCTGCTCCATGGCACACTTAAAATTTCCCTTTTCCTTTTTTTAAAAAATTTTTTATTAAGGGACGGCTGGGTGGCTCAGTCGTTAAGCGTCTGCCTTCGGCTCAGGGTGTGATCCCAGCGATCTGGGATCGAGCCCCACATCAAGCTCCTTCGCTGGGAGCCTGCTTCTTCCTCTCCCACTCTCCCTGCTTGTGTTCCCTCTCTTGCTGGCTGTCTCTATCTCTGTCAAATAAATAAATAAAATCTTTAAAAAATTTTTTATTTAAATTCAATTTGGTTAACATATAGTATATTTTTAGTTTCAGGCGTAGAATTTAGTGATTCATCAGTTGCATTTAACACCCAGTGCTCATTATAACAAGTGCCCTCCTTGATGCCCATCATCCTCCCACCTCTCCTGCAGCAACCCTCAGTTTGTTTCCTTTGTGTGTTGTTGTTATTGTTGTTTTGCTGGAGGACCAGTTAGGGATTTATTGCTAAACAGTGAGAACTTCTGAGCCGTGGACAAAGATCATCTTTGAGAACACTGAGCCATCAGAAGCACCGCCAACCTCATTAGAATTTTTGGCAAGAATAGTTCATAGGCAGTGAGGAATGTGCACTTCTATTAGGAAATGCATTGTGTCTGGTTCTGAGCCACCATTGACTATTTTTTCTTCCATCCATTATTTCACTGGGTTTCATAAGATGGTGGTATTTCTTTTTTTTTTCACATAAAGTATGTTTAATAAATATTTTGATCAAAATTAAACTAAGAAAAAACCCCAAGCAAATGGTAAGTAATGCTACCAAAACAACCCAGAAGAAAACTAAAATATGACAAACCAATAGCAAGAACATTAAAACTATGTCAAGGTAAGATGACTGTGTCAGGGAGTCCCCTCTGTCTATCCAAACCTACCAATTAAACTTGCAAACTTGCTCAAGTTCTGTCTTCTCCAGGAAGCTTTCCCCATCACTTCTGGTGTGCACCAGGATCACCTCTGAACTCCCAATTCTGCTTTCTACCCTTAAAGCTTCTCTTCTCCAGAACAGCTTTAGTCCCTTCTACCATTGCCCACAGGTCATCCTGTAGACGCTTTGGCATTATGTTCCTCCTCCTTCAGCTAAATGCACATTCAGCACTAGAATCCTTTTTGACAGAAAGCACCCTCCCAGCCATTCCAGATGGGAGGCCTCATGCTCCTGCCTCCTTTCCATTCCTGCTGGTGCCTTTACCTCCAGGCTGTTACTGCTTCTCCAATACCTGCCACCTGCCAGACTTTGCCCTCCAGATGTGCCTTCTCCTCCTCGCCCCCCTTTTCAGAACCTGCTTAACAAGAGCTGGTCAGATCATATCTTTCCACTCCTCTGATACCTATAGCACAGCCCACATTCCAAAGAGGATGAGAATGCAGTGACAACATCTGATTCACAACTGACCTCAGCTCCAATTCCTTGTCTTGCCCCCACCCCTTCCCCCTGCGCCTGGGCTCAGCAAAGCTTTTCTCTGACAGGAGGTTTCCTCTAATGGCAATCCTCTTGCATACTCTGTGATTCCACTGACCATCCTGTCGTCATTAGAGCAGCACCCCCAGCAGACCAGAACTGCAGGAGCAGGACTGGACTTCTCTCACATGCCACCAGCACCCACCACAGTGCCTGAAAACAGCCGGCTCTCAAGAGGTACTTGGAGCAGCAGTGAGTAGTGAAGGGGGGCTGTCAGTGGCCTTGTTTTGTGGCAGCTATGCCTTACATTTGGTACATTCAGAGAGATGGTGATATTCTAATTCCATCATTTATTCTTCATTTATGAGTCACTCTGGATGATGCCTGGGAACTAACTCTTCACTTTGGAACTGTTAGAAAGAAAGAAAGAAAGAAAGAAAGAAAGAAAGAAAGAAAGAAAGAAAGAAAGAAAGAAAGAAGAAAGAAAGAAAGAAAGAAAGAAAGAAAGAAAGAAGGAAGGAAGGAAGAAAGAAAGAAAGAAAGAAAGAAAGAAAGAAAGAAAGAAAGAAAGAAAAGGAAAGAATCAAGCGTTTTTCCTGCCCTTATAAGAACAGTACATCAAAGTAAATAGTTGACAAGAAGTTCATGTTCATAGAAGCATCCTTTGGTTTTGTATTTAAATTACTTCCCAGCTCTACTCAATGCTTCTTGTAGCCATGACACCTTTATTGCTATAGTCAGCCTCTCAAGTGTAGACCTTCATCTCTCAGCTGGACCTGCACTGTCCTCAATGTATTCTGTAGCTTTCAAGCACTGAGCCATTTAGGCTAGGAGCCCAAATTAACTGTTGGGGTGGGGCTCTGGTGTCAATATTTTTTAAAGCTCCCCAAGTGATTTCGGTGTACAGTCCAGGGACTGCTGCTCTAACCCACCCTACGCTTAACGTTGTGCTGGCAAAATATTCAAAGGCCGGTTGGGTTATGTCAGTTGTAGATAAGTGAAATCCAAATTCCTGAGCCTAACATTGGAGACCTCTGTTCCATACCAATCCAATCTCTGACTATAATCTACAGTAGGCCCCTCCTTTCCTGCCAAACTGATTTCCTTGTATTCTTTATGTCTAAAGAAAAATTACTTCCCATCTCCCCCACCCAAACACACATACGCACGCACAGGACACGTGATCTGGCAAAGGAGTTTTGGAGCATATTTATGGACCGGAGTCTGACAGGTATACATTTTCCACACTGAAACGTTAGCCCCTGGAAATGCTTGAGAGTGGATAGAAACAGTGGGGTAGAATATTTAAAACCAAGCCAGCCCCCTCCCCTCATCAGCTTAACTGTTTTCTTCAGAGACTTGGAAGTAAATATTCATAGTAAGCATCCAAGCTTGCTGAAGCTAGCTTTGGGCTAGTTGACAGGACAGAACAGTTCTCCCATCACTTGCCTTTCAACTAAAGGAAAGCAAAATCTATTTGTGCCCTTAGCAAAGTCAGTGACAGACATTTCCTAATTCGTGATCAGTTTCAGCACCTCTGCTGTCTGGTATCACTGCTGACAAAATCCCTCCTGATGGATGGAGCAACCTGGGGCAGATTCTGATGAAAACTTCCTTCTCTCATCTCTTCCCAGAAATGGAGATGTTTAAAATTTTCACACAAATGAAAGGAAACTAAAACTGAAACACAGAATTACATTTTCAGAAATCTGACATATAGCTACTCTAAAGGAGGCCCAATTTGCCAGGGGATTTTTTATATGAACGCAGAAATGGAAATTTCTTCTAAGGGGTTATCCATTAACCAAATCACAAGACAGACATGATCTGGTTCCGGACACCACAAGCACTTGATACCTGTTATTGTTTCTTATCTAGTTTTCTTATTTATCAGAAAGGAAAAACAGAGGGGAACTCAATCATCATGGTGTTATAAAGTTATATACTTTATAAGATTATTTTTCTCTGCTTAGTGTACCTATTTAATCTCAATAAGAACGTGTTAGCCTATTGGCCCCTTCTTCCTTGTGAACCAGGGATGATGTGAATATTCCTGAATCAAGTTTTACACACAGAATGGAGTTTGTAATAAGCATTGGACTGAAGGTCAGGAGAACTGCTTCTAGTCTTTCACTGGATTTATTAAAATGTTTCATCCCACAGCAGTCCGGTGGGAGTGGCTCTAGATCTCTATCCACTCCATGTGAAAACAGGGTCACATGTGACTGTTTGTGATTCATACAGGGTTAGAAGAGTGCAAGTCAGGGTGACTGACATATTCTGGTTTGCCCAGGACTTTCCTGCTTTAGCCCTGAAAGACCCACATCTTGGGAATCCCTTAAGTCCCTGGCAAAAGCAAATTCTTAGTCACCCTAGTGGCAGCCAGAGAGTACAACCTATACTCTGGGCTACAGCCCTACTCTTCATAACACCTTGAAGTCATTACTTAATGACTTAAAGTTCAAGTTACTTGCAGATCTGTGGCTTGTTCTCTCAACCAACAGCTCTACAGACAGCTTTTGGAACCAATGAATAGATGATATCTTCATCTGCATTCCTCAAATACCAATTGAAAGTAAATAGGCATTAGAGTAGGTATTCAATAAAAGCTCATTGAATTCTAGACCATTCTTTAATTGTAGTTAAATGACAAAGTAGGCTTATGGGAGGGGGGGAATTGGATCTATTAAGTTGTTGCGGTAACTGCAATATTGGACCCCTAGATTCTCAACCAAGTAGTTGTGGCCCTTATCTATGATGTAGTAGAAAAAAAGATGTTAAGAGCCCTGGGTACTAGTTCTGCTTTTGACACGAATATGACTTTGGCAAGTCACTTCCTCTGAACTTCAGCTAGCCCAAATGTAAAAGTAGGAAGTTGGGACCGGATGGTTTCTAAGCACTCTTTAACAGTCTTAACATTCTAGGCTTCGGACCCCGTTCAGAGAGTAAACAGTACTGTTAAAGGTTAAGTTATGAAACAAGTGCATTACAGATTGTATCTTCAGTATAATTGAGAAATAGTTTTTGTTAGTTCTCAAGGGTTAGTTACTCTTCTCAGCAATGGCGGTGACTATCTGATTCTTCCCCCCAAATGCCCAAAGTACCCATGGCCTCCAGTGTTCTTTTGTTCTCCCACTAGCAAGCCAAGATAAACTGATTTGCTCCCTCAATTGATCTTTAAGTTCTGTCTTTTCCTTGGTAACTACAGATTTGTTCATAAGTTTACTGGACTGAATGACAATCTATTAAAAACAGCTGGCCTTAAAACATTCCTTTTGAGCTGTACTGTGCTGGGCTGCGGCTGCCACTTTTCTTTTGTTCATGATTACACGTTGACTTATTTGTAGCATCTTGTCCAGGTATTTAGATCACCTGTCCCCTGACGACCACATAAATTAACCAAACAAAAGAAGGAATAAATCAGCATCTCGAGAAACCAATTCTGCCCTGGTCCAAGGCTCTATACTTACCAGGGGATTTGGAAGAAGAAAGCCATAATCTTCAGAAATGTGAAATCTTCTTAAAGATAATACTGGTGCTGTCTTCAAATTCTGACTTGGATTCTCCATAATTTTGTTTGAAGTGTCTACACTGAAGCCTAAGTTCCTGAGTGCCCACTACCCCAAATATATCAAAGATCCAGGGTAAGGGAGCTTCAGA
Source organism: Ursus arctos (assembly GCF_023065955.2). Lineage (NCBI taxonomy): Eukaryota > Metazoa > Chordata > Mammalia > Carnivora > Ursidae > Ursus > Ursus arctos. The sequence goes on from NW_026622952.1 coordinate 4,323,743, forward strand.
ATCGCATCTTCCTGTCGAAGTTAATTCTGCAGTGCCTCAGCAACAGAGAAGAACCTTGGTCTGAGGTTGAATTCCAGACTGCCATGAACTTTCTCTGACACAAGGCTGAGTAAATAATTCGAGACTGCTGATTAAAACAAACAGGCAAACAAAACCATAACAGAAAAAAAATTGTCTCCTTTTTTTTCACACATGTGTAGTATGAGAAGATTGATTTTAAATTCAGACACAAATATGTTCTCCTTTGGAAAGGGAAAAATAAACTAGAACTTTGGGCGTGGCTGATCCCAAATACCCTGACAGTAACCTGGTCCACAATGACTTTTGACACAGTGGGTCTTTATCCCAAAAGAGTAAACAATTAAAACTGGAAGTTAGTTACATTTAGACAGATATTTCAGTGGTTGGTGATGACTGGCGAGGAGAGGAAGACTCTAAACGCATGTCAGAACTTCAAAGGGTTCTGAACAACAACATACTCTAACTGAACAACATACTCTAAAATACAATTGCTTTGATTTTCTTTAAGAAATAATATTTAATCATTTTTCAAAATCTTTTTTTATTATTTTTTTAAATTTATATTTTAATGTTTTTTTATTATATTACATTAGTCACCATACAGTACATCCCTGGTTTCTGATGTAAAGTTCGATGATTCATTAGTTGTGTATAATACCCAGTGCACCATGCAATACGTGCCCTCCTTACTACCCATCACCAGCCTATCGCATTCCTCACCCCCCTCCCCTCTGAAGCCCTCAGTTTGTTTCTCAGAGTCCATAGTTCTCATGCTTCATTCCCCCTTCTGATTACCTCCCTTTCTTTATCCCTTTCTTCCCCTACCGATCTTCCTAGTTCTTATGTTCCATAGATGAGAGATATCATATGATAATTGTCTTTCTCTGCTTGACTTATTTCACTTAGCGTTATCTCCTCCAGTGCTGTCCATGTTGCAGCAAATGTTGAGAACTCATTCTTTCTGATAGCTGAGTAATATTCCATTGTATATATGGACCACAACTTCTTAATCCAGTCATCTGTTGAAGGGCATCTCGGTTCCTTCCACGATTTAGCTATTGTGGACAATGCTGATCTTTAATCACAATAAGAAGGACATATATATTTTTTGGGGGAAGGACATATATATTTTTAAGTTTAATGAATGAGGTAGTGGATATTAACAAACTTAAGAGCCTAAACAGATGATTCGATTTAACCCTCTACCTTTATTCACCATCTTTTGAGAACCTACCACAAAGATACATGATTTTACCTATGAAATACCTATTAATTTTACTGATTTTGCAGATCAGTAAACTGGGGCACACACATGTGAATAACTCTGTTGTCACTCTACTAATTATTGGCAGAGTGAGGACTAGAGCTGAGGTATCTTGACTTCCAAGCCATTGCTGTGTTCACCAGATCAGGATACCAGGCTGTCTGTCAAAAGTGCTATCACAGCTTGAATTCACTTAACTATGAGCCCACTTACAAGTTCCATGCCACAGATCTGCTCTATGGAAATTCTGAAGATTCTGCCTTTTGCCCAATGGACCCTGAACTTGGGTCATAAAGTTGTGAGCAAATTTATTTGCTATATTTTTAAAATATTTTATTTATTCATTTGAGATTGAGAGAGCACAGATGCACACAAGTTGGGGGAGGAGCAGAGGGAAAGGGAGAGGGACAAGCAGACTCCCCACCAGGCAGGCTTGATCCCAACACCCAACACCCAGAGATCATGACCTGAGCCAAAGTCAGACACTTAACCAACTGAACCACCCAAGTGCCCTCCTCCCCAAACAGATTTATTTGGAAGATAATTTATCTAAACACATCTTCCTCTTCCTCCCTTTCTCTAAGATAAATAGAAAAGCTAAGGTGTGCCTGGGTCCCAGGCTCAGCGTTGAGTATGGGACTCTTGGTTTCAGCTCAGGTCATGATCTCATAGTGGTGGGATTGAGCCCCAAGTCTGGCTCCAGTGCAGAGTCTGCTTGAGATTGTTTCCTCCACTCTCTCCCAACCCCTCTCTCTCCCCACCCATCACGTGTGCTCTCTCACTCTCAAATAAATAAATAACATGTTTTTAAAACATGCTAAAAGCAGGAAGTTCTCTGATCATTCATTGAACAATTCCCATGGAAGGTTCAACTTTAAAAGTTGTATGTCAAAAGCATAATTGATTTATGGTCCATCAAACACTTGAGAGCCATTTTCAGTTATCTACTTTCCCTCAACCCAATATCCAACCAGTCTTGAAATTGTTTCCTATGCCTTCCAAGTGCAATTTCTCAAACTTCATATGTTTAATCATCTTGTTCTCTTCTTCATTTTCAGATGAAAAGAAGTCCCAGTTATTTTGTTGATGCTAGTCATGCTATTTTGCATCCATTCCCTCTGCACCCTCTCCGGAATTTACTATAATGTTATAAAAGCATAGAATCATAAAATCAGAACTAAAAAGGAACATTACGGAGTACATGATCTAGTTTAACACCCTCACTGTACGTATAAAAACCTGAAATATATGGGAGTGAAATGACTTACCAAATGTCATCCTGGAAGTGCACATAAGAATTGGACTGGAATTCTGACTTGGTGTCTCTCAATCCAGAACTTTCCACTGTTAACTCAGCCAGGCCTACCTTCGTGTAAATTTCTGTCACCTATCCACTATGAGTCTTTCAACAGGTGGCTTAAGGTTCTGAGCCTCTTTTTTCCACCTCTGAAGGAAATAGTAAATTTATCCCGGAGACATTTTGGGATAAATAAATGAGAAACCATTAAATGAAGCACTTATCAGAAAACAATAAATGCTATTTTTCTCATGCTCTTCTCATCTCATTCTGGAAATCCTTTTTTAGTATGTTTCTCTGGTTTTCTTTCCTATCATTCTGATTATATCCTTTTCTATTTCAATCACTGACTCCTTTTTTTTTAATATTGGCCATGAACATATACATATTTGTAGTGTTATTACAACTATTTTCTGCTTCAATATGCTTATGTATTTCCATATGATCTTAGCCATCAGTTCTATATGCCCAGCTTCCCAATGCTGCATATTCAGTCTTGACCTTTCTGGCTCCCAAGGTTTAGATCCTATGGTACTTGTGGGTCAGTGAACATCTCAGGTCCTACCAGAAAATCTTTCAAGAGCTGCTCACTGTGGGGTGCCTGCGTGGTGCAGTCGGTTAAACATTCTGCTCTTGGTTTCAGCTCAGGGTTTGATCTCAGGGTCAGGGTCGTGAGATTGAGCACCACATGGGGTTCTGTACTCCGTGTGGAGTCTGCCTGAGATTCTCTCTCCTTCTCCCCCTCCCACCATGCTCTCTCTGTCTCTCTCAAATAAATAAATAAATATATCTTTAAAAAAGAGCTCCTCACCGTAAATTAAATAAAGTTCAAGTTTTCTTGATCTGGCATTCAATAATGTCCATCGCCTGACCCCTTATCATCTTTCTAGCTGTTCAAAATTGTACAATCACTTTGGACTTCTTTCATGTCCTATTCAAGTTCTTCCTGGCTTCACAGTTACTAACACATTTATGTCATCTTTTCTGTTAGAATGTAAGCTTCTTGAAGAATTCATACCCAACTTTGCATCTTCCTTTAGCAGCGTGTGTCCAGTGTCTGGTGCTCAAGAAGTGTTTGTTAAATGAGTGGTCTCTCAGAGTCTCATGGTGGACCCCATATTTTTAGAACCAGGGTCTTGATGCCAGGTAGAAGTTTGTATTGGCCCCGCCCCAGAGACTTACTCTGCCCTAAGGAACATAGTGGCCACACACTCCATGAAGCTCTGCCTGGCATCTTTCTTATTTACTAAGAGGAAGGTGGTGAAACATAATTGTGGACAGGAACTTCCTTTCCTGAGAGAAAGGTTTGGAATTTCAGTCTTGAGTTCTATAATTAGCTTTCCCATCAATTACAGTGGTATCCGTGTGCAACAAGGGTTCTTTTGTCCTACTGGGAATTAGGGCTTTTTAGAAATGGAACAAGGGGTATTCAGAAAAGGAAAACATTCACAACTTAATTTTTAAGATATTATTTATATGTTTATTTTTTTTTTTGAAGATTTTATTTATTTATTTATTTATTTATTTATTTATTTATTTGAGTGAAAGAGAGACCACAAGCAGGGGCAGGATCAGAGGGAAAGAGACACACAGACTCCATGCTGAGCATGAGCTTGATGTGGGGCTCAATCTCACGACCCTGAGATCATGATCTGAGCTGAAATCAAGAGTCAGAAGTTTAACGGACTGAGCCACTCAGGCACCCCAAAGTATCATTTATATGTTTAATGGTGGCAATTTCAGATATGCTTAGTTTCAAACTGATAAAGTTCATCTGACTTGTCACAAACAATCAACCCAAACAGTGCTGGTACACTGGGACTATTCCTGTACAGCTCATTAATCCCTTCTTTGTTTGTAAATTCAGTGGGACTTTTCATTCCTCTATGGTGAACCATGCGGGAATCTGGCATTTTGCCTTTTTTTCTTCTCTTTCTCCCTCCCCCCCCCTTTTTTTAACTCTCTTCTCTTCTTAACATTTGCTAGGACGTCTATTCCTTCTGGTTTGATTGTACTTAAAAATAATAAGAAAAAATAGTTAATACTCATTGATTTTTCTTCTGTGACAAGTCTTCTTCTTGAATTATCTCATTTAACTCTCACACAGCCCTGTGACTTAGGTCCTATTATTCCCATAACTCAGTTGAAAAAACTGAAGCTTGTAAAACTTAAGTAAAAGCCTAAGGTCATACTTTTTGTAAGTGGTGGAGTCAGGACTGGAGCATAGACAATCTGACTTTAAGGTCACCACTCCTAGTGGAGATGGAGGGGAAAAAATTAAAAATAAATAAAAATAAAATAAAATAAACACCGCTACTAAGCACTAGGGGCAGGGCTTCCCTGCTTTGGTTATTCTCTCCTGTGAATTCTGGTTACAGTTTACTATTGGTGATCTCCATAGTTCAGATCCCAACTTCCCTCTCCTCACTTTGTTCCTTCTCCATGGATGACTTCATCTATTCAAAGACTTTGGCTGTCATTTCTAGACTGATGATTCTCAACGTTTTATTTCTAGATGGATCTCTTCTGCCGTCTACTAGAGGTCTTCACTTCACTGTTCTATAGAAGCTTCATATGAAAATCGTAACACAGAGTGCATATCTTAGATACCTTTCATGAAGGCAGGGGCAAAAGCTTTTAAAACCTCCAGCAACTAGTTCCGGGTCTTGAGCAGAGAGCCCACTAACTAATGACAGGTCCAAGCTGTACTTATCAATTTATTCTTTCATAATAACAAAACTCATCTGCCTCATCTATTCCATGTCTTAGTAAATGGTATCCTTCAGAACCAGCAATATAATCTGAGGGGCCAGTGGAGAATGAAAAGGTAAGGACCTTGTTCAAAATCATTCAGAATTTCAAGATACTGACAGTAGAATATTAAGCCAAGCATTAGGCCTTTCTGTATGCAAAACCCTTTGTGACTGTAGAGCTTGACTGTCCATGAACCTGGCCCTGGTTCTTCTGTAGCCACAGGTGACCAGCTAGAAACCTGGAAGTCGTTTCCATTATATGCAACAGAACATCTGTCTTGCTGGTCCTGCTGCCTTAGTATTTCTTGTGTTTCCCTTTATTGCCAGTCCTGCTGCCATTGTTTTTGATTTCTTGCTATTTACTATCGGAATATTACATCATAATCCCTAACTGATCTCTCTGCCTCAAATCTAATCCCATAATTCTTTCCCATTTTGAGACTTGAATTCCTTTTACAACCTCCAAATTCATATCCCTGTCTTTATCATGACCTTCCATTTTATCCCACCCGTACAATATTTCTTTATAACTACTACCAGAGTCACTTAAATATTTATTTATTTGTGATGGGCAGACTTTCATTTCAATATTATTCAAAAAAGCAAATATAATAATGTCATTTCTCTGCTTAAAATCTTTCCCTTGGTTTTCAAGGTAAATTGAAACTATTTCATTGCATGGCCCTCGAAGCTGATCACAGTTTAGCTTCGCCAACACGTCAGCCTTATTTTTTTATGCTTCAGCCATACTGAACTATGTGTACTTCCTCAGGCAGACCATGCTTTTGTCATTGTTCTTTGTACACTCTTCTCTCTTCCTGAAATTTTCAAAACTTTCTTTTACTTGCATATGTATTAATCACCCTTTAAAACTCATCTCATATATTACCTTATCAAAGAAAGTCTATTCTTATCACAACTCTTCAGTACCACCTCCCCTTCCCTGTTTTGCCCTTTCTTTCTCTCTGCTGCCCACTAGTCTGGGTTAGGGACTATACCTCTCTGCTCTCACACTCTCTGTTTGTATTTGTATAGCTTCCATCCCATTGTTCTGAATTAATTCATTTGTCCCTTTCCCCACTAGGGAGATCCTTGAAGTATGGTTAGTGTCCTTAATCTTTCCATCTCTGTTACTTAGTTTAGGGACTAGCAAACCATGTTTGCCTACTAAATAGTTATTGAACCGATGAGTACTTAGGATAGAAATTCTGATGCTTATAGGGTAAGATTTAACACCATTAATGAAATTATGCTTGAGTCAATATAGCATTTATATATTTCTTCTCTTAGCAGCCAATATTTTAAACACATTGCTAAGTGCTAATGATGTAAGAATGAAAAAGCCATGGATCCTAACTATAGAGAACCGGTAAATTAGCAGCTGAAATAATACACATACACACAGAAAGAGAGTGCCATAATCACTAGATAAGAGCAAAACTGGCATATTCAAACAGAATTTTAAAAATCTATGGGAATAGAGTTGAGAGAAACTTCTCTACAAGTTAATCCTTCAGTTTGGGTTTGGGCAATGGCCTAACATATCGGTTCTCAAATAGAAATGGACATGTGGGAGGTGGTTGTATCAGTATGATCACTGGAGCTCTTCTCAGAGTTCACAAGGCTTTGCTCTTCTTTGGAAAATTGGAGGGTCTGGTATGCATATCCTTCAAATGACGCTTTCTTCCAAAGACAGGTTATTCTGGTATTGCCATTTCTTCATTCAACCTGCTGCCAACATTTTTGAAAATCAGCAAAAACTAAAAAGAGTTCCCGTTCTGATTTACTGGCAGTGTTATTGATAGGAAACAATGCCGTTGATTTTGTAAACTTGTAAAAGACACAAATATATAGAAATAGCTATTACATCAAAATCACTGTAATCTAGAAGAAATATCAGTGCTATTCTAATATTGAACACATGCTGACTTTATGTTGTTTAAAATTTCCATTAGATTGACCTAGCCTGTCGTTTAATTTTTTTTCATGGATGAATTTGCAGGTCACATATACGACTGAATCACAGAGTTGGAAGTCACCCTAAGATGATCTATTTATTTCTGATCTTTTCGATGTGTACAAACAGACTAGAGAAGGTAAGTGAATTATTTAAGCTCACATAGTAGTTTTCTTTTTAATAGACTTTATTTTTTTAGAGCAGTTTTAAATTCATAGCAAAATGGAGAAGAAAGTACAGGGAATTCCCATTAATCTTCTGCCCCCACATGCACAGCTTTACACACCACAGGGGTATGCTTGTTAAAATCAATGAACCTACACTGACACATCACTATCATCCAAAGTCCATAATTTACATTAGGGTTCACTCCTGGTGTTGTTCATTCTATGGGTTTTAGCAAATGTATAATGATATATATCCACCATTGTAGTGTCACACAGAATAATTGCGCTGCGCTAAAAATCCTGTTTTGCTTATTCATCTGTCCCTCTTCCCTCACCCCTGAAAATCATTGATTCTTTTACTGTCTCCATGCTTTTGCCTTTTCCAAAATGTCATATAGTTGGAATCATACAGTATGTAGCCTTTTCAGATTGACTTTTTTTACTTGTTAATATGCTTGGTAGGTTCCTCCTTTTTTTTTTTTTTCCTTGATCCCTCATTTCTTTAAAGTGCTGAATAAAGGACACCTGGGTGGCTCAGTCAGTTAAGCGTCCAACTTATGATTTTGGCTCAGGTCATGATCTCAGGGTGGTAAGATTGAGGCCCGCATGGGGCTCCACACTCAGTGGGGGGCTGCTTGAGATTCTCTCTCTCCCTCACCCTCTGCTCCTCCCCCCACTTGAGCTCGCTCTCTTTCTCTCCAAAATAAATAAACAAATCTTTAAAAACTATAAGGTGCTGAATAATATGACATTGCTAGGGTGTACTTCAGTTTCTTTTCTCATTCACCAGCTGAAGGACATCTTGCTTGCTTCTAAGTTGTGGCAATTATGAATAAATAAATAAATATGAAAAAAATTTAAACGTGCACGTTTTTGTGTAGACATAAATTTTATTTTCCTTTCCTCAAATTATGGATCCTGCTGTGAAGCAATGCAATGACTTTTGATGACATGGACCATATATATCTTTTGTGTCCTCTTTCAAGTATTAACTTTACTTTCTGCTATGAAGGTGTAAGATTTCCCAGTTTTATCAACCATCTGATTTAAATCTTCTCTTTAGGGTATTTTGGCCCATCATAAAACCAACCCACAAAGCCAACACAGGGTAATTTTCCATCAAAGTGCATTTATACTACCTTGTATGATAGGTCATTTTTAGAGTCTTACATCTTATAAGCTGAACCTGGAAGTATATTCCTATTTGCCGCAATACGTCTGGTAATTTGTCAAGTCTATACCCATGATGTTGTCAGCAGGTAAGCACATTCTATGAAAAAGAGAAAACCTTTTCCATCATTTGGATAATAAATAATAATCACATTTTGAGCAGTAGCTATATGAACTCCTTTAGAAAATTTACTCACCCCTTCTCTGAATAAAACATATTTACCAACATATTTATGGTTTTCAATCTGATTGATTTTAACCTGTAAATAGTTAAAAAAAAAAAGATGTAATGTTTCACAATGTACGTTTCTGATAACACAACTGTGGCCCCATACCTCAGGTTTCGCTTTCTTTAGAAAAAAAAAGTTAGCATTTTATAATCTACCGATACTACTTTATTTAATGCATTTTTGACACTGTCAATGTCAAAGCTGTCCTCCGAATAAGTAATGTCTAAGCATACAGCCCACGGATCAAATGTTATTCAAGACCATGTGCAATGTGAGTTGCAATTTCTAGGGTAAATGTAATTAGGAGTATCAAATAAAGTATAGTGCTTTTTATAATGCCATTTTCAATTAAGTTGCTAGCCTAAAATAGGCCATTTTAATGTTCACATTTTACATAAGAGGTGAATTCCTAGGGTAGTATGTAATGAAAATGAAGTTACAATATTCTTGTGACAATCTGGTGCATGATGTTTTAAACTTTGTTTTTACTCACCATACAGTACATCATTAGTTTTTGATGTAGTGTTCCATGATTCATTGTTTATTTTATGGTGACTAACATAACTTAATAGAAAAAATTAATAAACTTTGGTTTTTGAAAAGATTTTCATTCTGTTTTTTTACATATCTGCTTTTTTATTATAGTACATTTCTTTTTAAATTTAAATTCAATTAATTAACATATAGTATATTACTAGTTTCAGAGGTAGAGTTTAGTGATTCATCAGTTGCATACAACACCCAGTGTTCATTGCATCAAGTGCCCTCCCTAATGCCCATCCCCCACTTACCCCATCCTCCCACCCAGCTACCCCTCCAGCAACCCTCAGTTTGTTTCCTAGAGTTAAGAGTCTCTTATGGTTTTTCTCCCTTTCTGATTTTGTCTTATTTAATTTTTCCCTCCCTTCTGCTATGATCCTCTCTTTTGTTTCTTAAATTCCACATATGAGTGAAAGCATATGATAATTATCTTTCTCTGATTGACTTATTTTGCTTTGTGTAATACCCTCTAGTTCCATCCACATCATTGCAAATGGTAAGATTTCATTTTTTTGTTGGCTGAGTAATGTTCCATTGATAATATACTACATCTTCTTTATCCATTCATCTGCCAGTGGACATCTCAGCTCTTTCCATAGTTTGGCTATTGTGACATTGCTGTTATAAACATTGGGGTGCAGGTGCCCCTTTAGATCACTATATTTGTATCTTTGGGTAAATACCGAGTAGTGCAATTGCTGGGTCATAGAGTAGCTCTATATTCAACTTTTTGAGGAAACTCCATACTGTTTTCCAGAGTGGCTGTATCACTTTGCATTCCCATCAGCAGTGTGAGAGGGTTCCCCTTTCTCCGCATCCTCACCAACACCTGTTGTTTCCTGACTTGTTAATTTTAGCCATTCTGACTGGTGTGAGGTAATATTTCATTGTGGTTTTTATTTGTATTTCCCTGATGCCAAGTGATGTTGAGCATTTTTTCATGGTTCTGTTGGCCATTTATATGTTTTTTTCCCATTCCTTGAGCCGATTATTTGTTTTTGGGCTGTTGAGTTTGATTAAATTCTTTATAGATTTTGGATACTAACCCTTTATCCAATAAGACATTTGCAATTACCTTCTCCCATTCCACAGGTGATTTTTTGTTTTAGCAACTGTTTCCTTTGCTGTGCAAAAGCTTTTTATCTTGAAGTCCCAATAGTTATTTTTTGCTTTTGTTTTCCTTGCCTTTGAAGACGTGTCTAGCAAGAAGTTGCTTCAACTGAGGTCAAAGAGGTTGCTGCCTGTGTTCTGCTCTAGGATTTTTTTTTTTTAAAGATTTTATTTATTTATTCGACAGAGATAGAGACAGCCAGAGAGAGAGGGAACACAAGCAGGGGGAGTGGGAGAGGATGAAGCAGGCTCACAGCAGAGGAGCCTGATGTGGGGCTCGATCCCATAATGCGGGGATCACGCCCTGAGCCAAAGGCAGACGCTTAGCCGCTGTGCCACCCAGGCGCCTCTGCTCTAGGATTTTGTTGGGTTCCTGTCTCATATTTAGGTCTTTCATCCATTTTGAGTCTATTTTTGTGTATGGTATAAGCAAATAGTCAAGTTTCATTCTTCTGCATGTGGCCTTCCAGTTTTCCCAGCACCATTTGTTGAAGAGACTGTCTTTTTTCCATTAGATGTTCTTTCCTGCTTTGTTGAAGATTAGTTGACCATAGAATTGAGGGTCCCTTTCTGGGTTCTCTATTCTATTCCATTGATCTATGTGTCTGTTTTTGTGCCAGTACCATACCATCTTGATGATTACAGCTTTGTAATATAGCTTAAAGTCTAGATTTGTGATGCCATTAGCTTTGGTTTTTCTTTTTCAACATTCCTCTCACTATTTGGGGACTTTTCTGGTTCCATACAAATTTTAGGATTATTTGTTTCAGGTCTGTGAAAGATGTTGATGGCATTTGGATAGGGATTGCATCAAATATGTAGATTGCTCTGGGTAGCACAGACATTTTAACAATATTTTTTCTTCCAATTCATGAGCATGGAATGTTTTTCCATTTCTTTGTATCTTCCTCAATTTCTTTCATACCTGTTCTATAATTTTCAGAGTAGAAATCCTTTACCTCTTTGGTTAGGTTTAGTCCTAGGTATCTTGTCGTTTTTGGTGCAATTGTAAATGGGATCAAATGCCTCAATTTCTCTTTCTTCTGTCTCATTGTTAGTGTATAGAAATGTAACTGCTTTCTGTGCATTGATTTTATATCCTGCCACTTTGCTGAACTCCTATATGAGTTCTAGCAATTATGGGGTAGAGTATTTTGGGTTTTCCACATAGGGTATCTTGTCATCTGTAATGAGTGAAAGTTTGACTTCTTTGCTGATTTTTTTTGCCTTTTGTTTCTTTTCATTGTCTGATTGCTGAAGCTAGGACTTCCAGTACTATGCTGAACAACAGTGGTGAAAGTGGGCATCACTGTCATGTTCCTGACCTTAGGGGAAAAGCTCTCAGTTTTTCCCTCTTGAGAATGATATTCACTGTGGATTTTTCACATCTGGCTTTCATGGTATTGAGCTATACTAAGTACACATACTTGCTATTTTCAAAATAGTTATAAAGATCCAAAGTAGAAGGCTGATCCAATTTGGCAATGGATTTTTCACCACATGTTGGACTATTTGTACCCATTCCAACTTTCTTGGCTATTATTTTGACTGCACTTCAAAGCCAGTGTGAATGGTCTCAGCTCTGTAGACAAAAGCAAATGATCCTTTACCAAGCAGATTTCCAACTTTCAAATTTCCTTTACAGGATACATATTTTTCCCATACAGGATACATATTTTTGCTCCTATTAAGCTCAGTTCCCATTAGGCTAAGTTTCCATGGCTACAGTTCCAGTGGCAAAAACACAGCCTCAAAAAGGTCTCCAGGACATCTTTTAAGTCAGGAATATGCCTCTGAACTTCCATTTTAGAAAACTAGGACTGGCTGACAAAATAGCAGTAATGGGAACAAAAATACCACCCTACCTCCACTACTCTCATTACTACAACATAATAAAAAAGTCATGCATGAGTTGGAAATCTTGGGGAATGCCCATGCAATCAAGTACCCAATACTTCTATTGCAAAGGTCAAAAGGGGCAAAGTTGCCACGTACAGACAGTTTTTCCTTTAAGGGAGTTTTTACTCTGTAGTGGTTTGACAATTCTGGAGTCAGTTTGCCTGGGTTTAATCTTTCACTTTGCCATACACTAGCTGTGTAGCTTTTAAAAGCCACTGAACTACATTGGGTCTCAATTTCCTTAAAAGTAGCTAGTACTTATCTCATTGGCTCATTGAAATACTGAAGTGAATTGATATATGAAAGCTCCAAATAGGAGTTTTCTATATTGTCAGAGGCATTGGAGAGGGATTCATGTGTTGTATGGGTCATTGTATCTCTGACTTGGCAAGAACGTTAGAGACCACCAAGTGCATGTTTATATGCTAAATTTTTAGCCTGTCTGAACTTCCAATTTTTAATTTGTTTTAAAGATTTTAAAATTTACTTATTTGTCTGCTAGGGAGAGAGTGTGAGGACAAGCAGAAGGAGAGGCAGGCAGAGGGAGAAGCAGGCTCTCTGCTGAGCAAGGAGCCTGATGTGGGACTCAGTCCCAGGACCCTGGGATCATGACCTGAGCTGAAGGCAGATGCTTAACCAACTGAGCCACCCAGGTGTCCTTCAATTGTTTATTGTTCTATAAAACAATTCTGTGGAAATTAATAAATTCTTATCTTTAGTTTATGGCTCACCATTAGAACTGTATGTCTCTGTGCATTAACTCTTACAGAATGGTATGAGGAGTCCAGAATGCATGAATTAAGTAATATTCCCTCTGTATCATGTAATATTATATTTAAGATATTAGAGTGAGAAAAATGTAAATTATATGTAAGGAACGTCAATCATTTATTGTGCAAAAGTTAAGTATAGAAGGAAGGGTGAAAAGAATACTTAGTTTTCTGAATCCTTGATATGAAAAAGATATGTATTATCAGGTAAGTTTTCCTCACTTATGGAAAACAATGTGTAGGGAATATACCACTATACACTTCTGATTTTACTAAGACATAGAGTGGGATGGAATTACTGTTAATTCTATTCAAATAGAGCCCATGTTACTAAGAATTCACTGAATCTAGCTAAAACCTTCTCTTATGGTAGTAGACTACCTTTACCTTCTAGTGATTCAATGACCCCTCCCCCAGGAGCACTCACTGTGATGAGCAGAGGACACATGGCATGGATGCAAGAATACCACGACTTCTTTAGAAACATCCAGTATTTTTTTGTACATTTTCCAATCTAGAGATGACTGAATTAGAAGAAAGGCAGGAATCATGATTTCTATTATTTGGACAGATAGAAGATAACAGCCTCTGAGGAACAAGCATCCACACTCTTTGCGGAGAACTTGAAGCCCAGTTTCAGTCTGTCTACCACCTATGTAACAACAATGCTGTGTTAGGAACAATGCTCCCTGCTTCTCCCTTCCTCTACCTACTTTTCATCCCTCCAGGTCAGATATATGTGATGTTCTTAAAGAGAAGATGTGGGTTCAAGGTCTGACTGAGGGACTCAAAGATGTTTTGCATGTCAAGGTGATTCATTACTAATTAGGTAAAACCAACTCTGGAGAAGAAATTCCTGATGCGTAACCTTTAGGTGTGTAGTTGTGAAGCCAGAGTGATCAGTGTAGAAGACAGTTCAGAAAAAAATCTTAACTTGGAGCCAATAAACGATCCTTAGCAATTTACCTACTTATATTCTAGTAGTACTTTGTAGTTTCCTAAGATTTCAGCACTATATTTCATTCAGTAGTAAGCTTGTGAGTGAGGCAGGACAAGAATCATGATGCTCGTTGTACAGAAATACAAAATGACTTGCTTGGGTCACAAAGATGATAGATGTGCAAAAGGAAACCCACATCTTGGTCTCCTGACTCTGTTTAATGCTTTCTGAACTGCATCAAGTCCTAAGATATGATAATCTTTCTGGCCAACCCTTAAAAATTACACATATACATATATTTGGTCTGCATGCATACACTCATGCATGCATGCATACTTTTTGTTTGAGAGAGAGAGGGAAAGAAAGAAAGAGCATGTGGGTCTTGCACCTGCATGCAAGTGGGGAGGGACAAAAGGAGAGGGAGGGAGAATCTTAAGCAGGAACCATGCATGGCATGGGGTCCAATGTGGCACTTGATCTCATGACCCGGAGATTATCACGAGTCTGAAATCGTGAGTCTGACACTTAATTGACTGAGCTACCCAGGCGGCCCCATACTTCTTTCACTATAAACTTATATATGCTCATTGCAGAAACACTGATAGGAGAATAAAGAAGAAAATGTGTCCCATGCACCTAAAAACTATTACCATTGACGTTTAGTATATTTTCTCTAGAATCAAGTGAAATTTTGCTATGAGCAGGGAGATTTCATCAATTTCATTGGGTTAGAGTGTATTTGTAAAATAATATTAAAATAGTTTTTAGATATTTGACCTTAGAAATATGTGACTACATTTCCTTCTTTGAATCTGCTTGTGTGCACTCAACCCATCTCCTCAACCTGGGCTTTTGATAAATCGAAAGTTCTTCTTGCTAATTCTGCATCCAGGCAACTGTTGTGCCTTTTTTCTCTTCTCATCTTTAAATCATATCCAATCTCTAGCTAATCATTTACTACTACCTCATGAGATTCTGTCAAGTCATCTCATTTCCTCCCCTTCTGCTTCCCAAGTTCCTCCCTCTTGAACCTGGTCTACAAGTCCAGTGGAAAAGATGAGAGTCATCAACAAACTTAAGTTTTCCTCCCATTTGTAAGTATTTGTGTGACCCTAAGTAAGCAACTTCACTCTTCTGAGCCTCAACTTTAATCTTTAAAATGAGTCTGGATCATATAATTTTTAAGGTCCTCTCCAGCATTCTTAAATTCCATTTTTAAATAAATTCATGCCAGACTGCGAGTGCCAGATAACCCTGACCTCCCAGGAGAAATTATATTTCAAAAGTGACCTCTTCTTGTTAGCCCAGATTAATTTATTCCTGAGGTCACTCAATCTTGTATATATTCATTCAACTGGTATTTGTAAAGTATCTTCTAAAGTCAGAGGATGCATGGGTCAGTAAACAATAATGTATCCCTGGCATCATGAAGCTTTTCATGTAATGAGAATATAGACAAGTACACAGGTAATTATAAACAAGTGTGATATTACTGTAGGGAAAGTACAGGAATTGATTAACCATGTTTAAAAGCTAGCAGTGTAGACTAGGTTTCATCTAGAGGGGTATTTAATTATAGTTATGAATAGAGCAACTTTTAGACCTCTTATTATATCATATCAATTTTTATTGAATTTCATCATTATACTCTAATTACAAAATAAAGATTATAACACATCTAATATTATATTCATACAAGGAAGGCACAGATATTGGAAAAACATTTTGAAATCTTTTATAAGTACTATTAAAGAGTTGTTGTACATTATTAATTCATGGGTCTGATATAATGAGCAGTGACACTAATATACATATACATCTTTGTCTTGACAAACTGTGCCCTTGTTTGAGTTACATTAATTATCTCTCAGCAGGAAGTTCTCAGTTGTACCTCTTACACTCTTCAGGAAAGTCATGACACTAGTGCCTCCAGTTCCTTTATTTTCTTGCTTGTTTGAAGGAATCACAATGTACTTAGCGACTATTTGCAGATGATAGTTTCTCAGGGAGACCATAGCTTTCACACACTCGTTATAATCTGCCCGCAGTTTGGGATCACCTTTTGAAAGAACAAATTCACGGACTGAGGGGCCTGACTCTAATGAGAGAAGAAATTCCTGGTGAGCTGGTGGCATATATTTTCTCATTTCCTGGAGGAATCTGGAAGCGGATTCTGAAGGAACAAGAAAGAGATTAGGTAGTAGGGAAGCCAAAGCATTCCCCAATCCAGGTGAGAAGGGCAGAGTGAGGTCAGAGTGGGTAGGAGATCACACATCACCATTGCAGCAAGAGGCAATGAGTTTACAACCATCCTATTAGAATGCTATTGGTCTTGCTATTAGTAATGATAATTATTGTAATATATACTTAATTCTGAAAACCACATGAGCTGAACTCATTCTTTCATTATAAAGTTTTGTGTGTGTGTGTCTTTTCTCACTTCCCTACTGTATCCTTCTAAAAAGCTGATGATATAGATAGGGTATATATAATCTACACTTGACAGATCATGACACTGAGTCCAAGAGATTTTAAGGGACAATTTTTAAATAAATGAATTAACTAAGAAAAAAAGCATATCTTCACCTATGCCAATGCTTTTCCCTTTGACTATTAAGTAGAAGTTTAGGAAAACAGAGAAAAGTACAAAGTTCTTACCGGAGCTTCTGCCTGCTCTAAACCCCTAGAAGGAATATAAGGAATATGATTCATTTCACCTTTGGTGCATCTTTAAAATTTGAGCTGCCGGGGCAGTAAACCGACCAAGAGCAGTGTCAAGCCTCCCCTTGTAACTGAGGTCTCCAACTCCTCAACTTCGGTCCATCCCATTTGCAGGTGACTTTGTCTTTCTGAATCTGAGCGTACGTTTTCGGAACATGTGCTATGACCACAGTCAATTAGGCCTTATAAACATGCCCAAATGTCAAGATTAAGAGGGTGATGAACTTGGGTTTTGGTTCTGGCTTCACTGCTTTCTAGCTGGTTAATAAGGAGCCCATCACTTATGCTCTAGAGAAACTTAGAAGTCCCTGCTTGATTGTCTGTGAAATGGGATGATGACAATACAGTCTTGGCTTACTAATTCTTCTAAAAGTATCAGATAAGCTCAGATGAGATGCTAATGAGAAGTTACTTTTTAGATATTAAAACACTACTGTATTAACATATGAGATGAATATTATTTGTCATTGCCCACTCACCTTCACTCTGCCGGATGCCCAGCAGAACATCGAAGCACTGAAAGATGCTGCTTTGGGCTGCACTGCCCCCCGCAAACTCTTGTGGAGTGTTCCAGAAACCTTCATACTTCAGACCCTCTGGCAGTTGGGAGTTGCCTTTCCAGCTAGGCCAGGAAGGAAAAAAAAAATCACTATTTGGATAATTGCCAAATTTTCAGGTATAAAATCTTATAATAGAGGATGAATGGAAAGTGACATGAGATCAACCCCATTATTCTTCTCCCACACCCCCCTTCCACTCATGTTCATGTTTAAGAATGATAAATAACATGGTTCTGAGCAAATTTGGCATAAGACCTTTGCCCTAGCAAAGATCATTCCATTTTTTTTTTTTCTGAATGACAACCTTTCTATCCATACTCCAGTGCTTGCCTGGCCAAGTAATAACAGGGAGAACAGTCTATTCTTTCTCTACAACATGTATTTTGTGATAGGATTTATTTCCTAAACCCGTTGGATAGTGGGGACCATCAGTGGGAATTTGATGTGCTCTTTACATTAATCATTTAAGAGAAAACAAATTCAAGCATAAGATTACATACCCAGACAAGTATATGCGAAGAACATTGAAAAATGTGCTTGGGTCCACATAGTCTGTAAAAAAGATGAGGTGTGCTTAATTAAGCAGTTATCAGAACTTTCAGAGGAGATCAAGATACTGTAAACAACTGATAGTGGGTTTCAGTTTAGGCTGCAGGAAAGGCATTGTGTCAGTGGTTGCAGAAAAAGTCCCTGAGGACAAGCTCTCTCGCACTCACCTGACCTTTTCGAGGGGAGCCCCCTATCCACTGAACAGGGTCTGCCTAGGGCTACACACAGCTTGGGTCAAAGAACCTAGGCCTACCTAAGACTCGTCCTCAGGAGAACAATTAAACTGTCAACGTTTCTTTAAAGCTATTTTATATGTTTACTGATATAACATATAAACTACTTACATAAAGAAATAAACCTACACAAAATGAAAAGAAACAAGAGCCTCAGGAGCCCAATGGACACCATCCCTGGGTCTCCCTCCCCAAAGGTTACTAACTTTTCTGATTTAAAAGTGAATCTTCTTGCCAAGGACCCATCAGCAGTAACTCAAAGTCCAGTGATACACAATCACGTAGTTCTTAAGGCTGTCCAGTAGGGCACAATTTTTTTTTTTTTTTTGTAAATCCTCGTTTATGTACTTTTTTAGTTATTGCTGTTTTTTAGCTGTTAATTTTGTAATAGCTTTTGAGCTCAGTGGGTTTTCTATGTTGTTTCTTACTTAACTTGGGAAAAAGCAGAATTTGTAGGGAGTTCCTATAAAGCAGAAGCTAAGTATTTCAGAACTTAGAACGCCCTGAACCTTCCGCAAGTTTCTGCACTGTTTCAGAGGGAGGCAATGACATTATTTAGAGTTAAGCAGATCTGGCTTCACAGTTTACTACCTGTGTAACCTTGGGCCACTTATCTTATCTCTCCATTAGATTACCTCATCCATAAAATGCACATAATAAAACCTACCGCCGGAAAGTACAGTTATTTAGCAAGATAAAGCGAAAACACACCCATTAAGTGAGAGTGTTTTTCTTCCATCTTCTCAACAACTCTAGTCTCAGAAAATCAGAAGCACGTGACTGCGAGCTTTGAATGTTTTCGGGCATATAATATTTACCATTAATTTGTTCAAACTCTTTATGGGCTTGGCGCAGACAAGAAGCTATGTAGCACAGTGCTTTTTGCAAAGCATTCTGGTCCTCATTTTTAACTGCCTTGAATAAATCAGGAATTACCTTAAAAAAAAAAAAAGATGAACATGTAAGGTTTCCTAGCACTAAATACTGGCATAGAATAAAATTCTCCTAATTCTTAATCCCTAAATTAAATGTAAGATTTCCACTTCATTTTTGGGCTGAGTACCCTTTTATTGTTTGACTAATTTCCTTATATTTAATTAAGCTTGAATTTATTCTTATTTATTTATCATTTAGAGATAAGCCTATATAGTTTTATATAGTTTTATTTCTATTTCTAATAGTCAAAACCATTAGATTTATGTCACTCTGTGATCTAGCTTCAATGCCAAATTGCATTAAAAATGCATCTCTCCTATTATGGTTTCAAACTTAATTCTAAATATGTGGGTCTTGGGGCGCCTGGGTGGCTCAGTCTGTTAAGCATCCAAATCTGGATTTCAGCTCAGTTCACGATCTCAGGATCATGAGATCTAGCCCTACGTCAGGCTCCATGCTGAGCGTGGAGCCTACTTAAAATTCTTTCTCTCCCTCTGCCCCTTCCCATTTGTGCTCTCTATCTAAAATAAATAAACAAATAAATAATTGGTTCTTACATTTTATATCTTAGGTGATACACAAAAATAAATAAAATATTTCTACCAGATGATCCCTTACATCCAATTAAATAATTGAATGCTGTATTTAGTCAAGATAAAGTTATTTCATGCATAATGTAGTTCAGTTACTAAGTGATTGCTCTGCTTATGCAAATGGAGATAAAAATTTGCTTGTAGGGATGGACATACTTTGATTGCAGAAGCAGCTGCTATCTCCACCAATAGTGAAACCAGGAAAAATCCTTTACTGCAGTCTCCACCAGGAAACCAGAACAGAATGTCCATGTTCCTAAGAAAACAAGTCAAGGAAGTCAAGAATTTAGCAAAAATACTGGTGCATTTATGTGCTTTGTAGTTTTCAAGTATTTTTATTCCATTTCAGTTTCAAAAAAATCTCGTGAGATAAGTGTGATAGGTTTTACTATCTATGTTACGTTGTTGGGAATTTGAGTGTAGGTCCATTGTCTAAAATCTAATAGTAGATTAAGTTGGGACCTGAAATTCCATTTTAGAATTTTGGACTAGAAATTCTAAGACCATTTCTGTTTCTATTCTCTCATTAATTTTTCACATGCATATATATTGCCGTATTTATGTATTTATACATATTTAATGCTTACAGAGACATTTTTGAGGCATAATTTTAAGTAATCTCTTTGCTTTAAATAAATATACTCATATCCATATTTTTATCTGTGAACCTGATTCAATTTTTCAGTGCTTTACCTGCTTTACAAAAAACCTGGGAAATGCAAATAACCGATTAGACCCTATTTTCTTTCTTTTTTTAAAAAGACTTATTTGAGGGGCGCCTGGGTGGCGCAGTCGTTAAGCGTCTGCCTTCGGCTCAGGGCGTGATCCCAGCGTTTCGGAATCGAGTCCCACATCGGGCTCCTCCGCTGGGAGCCTGCGTCTTCCTCTCCCACTCCCCTGCTGTGTTCCCTCTCTCACTGGCTGTCTCTCTGTCATATAAATAAATAAAATCTTAAAAAAAAAAAAAAAGACTTATTTGAGAAAGAGAGAGAGAGAAAGAGAGAGCACAAGCAGTGGTAGGGGCAGAGAGAGAGAGAAAATCTCAAGCAGACTCTTCCCTGAGTGTGGAGCCCTATGCAGTGCTCAGTCCCACGACCCATGAGATCGTGACCTGAGCTGAAGCCAAGAGTCAGACATGAAACCGTCTGAGCCACCCAGGTGCCCCCCTATTTTCTTTTTCATTGAAGTTTTGCGCTAGTGCAAACAAGGTCTCAGTATTTGTAGATCTATGAAATTCATGGTGGTTAAATTCATGGTCTCTGAAGCCAGTCCATCTCTGCAACTTAATTTGCTGCATGACATGTTTCTGCCTCAGTGTTCTCATCTGTAAAATGAGACTGATGATATCATCCTCCCATTTAAAAATCTTCCATACATTCCCATTGATTTTAAGGTACTATTTAAACCCCTAATCATAGCCAAAGTCCTACATAATCCTTTTGCTAAGTTTATTTCTTCATCCCTTTTCCACACTACTACGTCCATCAGTCACTACTTATCACCGACACTAACCTTCCTTCAGTTCTAATAATGCATCACAATTTTCGTCACTTTGAGGCCCTCACTCTTGCTGTTTCCTCCACTATGAACACTCATCTTTTCCTTCTAGCTAATTCCTTCCTACTCACTCTTCGGAACTCAGCTTAAATAACTTGCTACAGGGTTTCCTTCTTCATCCCTTTTATGTAAAGTTCTCGGCACTTTATCTTCTTACTCTCTTCTTAATCATAAAGCAATTTGAATAATTTTCCTATATCTGCTTTCTTCACCAGGGCAGGATTATTCCTGGGGTATTTACCTTTGTTTCCCTAGCTCCTAGCATCCCTTTAGTATGTAGATTAAAAATGATAAGGATCGGGTCAAAAAGAACAGGTTTATGTATCTGGCCATTGTGGTCATTAAGTCAAAGACACACATATGTATGTGCATTTGCATTTATGCATATTAATTACATTTTTATATATGCAAGTGCTATTTTTGTATATATCTATAGCTACAATATCAAGCAGACACAGTCCTATCACAGTCATAGATCTAATTAAGGATTGGGATTGTTTGCTCTTTAAACAATTACTTGAGTTATTTTTTGCTTGAATTCAATTAATCTTTTAAAAAGTTCATTTGGAGGATATTTATAAACCTATACTCACTTTGAATAACAATTCTTATAATAAAATAAGAATCAAATACTTACTCATAAGTCATGGGCCTTGTGAAAGCAGCCATGAAGCAATGGACCAATTGGAAGAGAAAAAGAAAATCAATTTAAAAATCAAATGGCTTTGAGTTATTCTTATTCAGTTTAATACTACTGATCTATTAAAGGTAAGATATAGATAAAAAAGATATAGATTAAAAAAACCACACATACATATATTGTGTGTTTTTAAAAAATATTTATCAAGTAGGCATTGCAAACACTTAACTTAGGACTTCATAAGTAAAAAAATTTAAATATTCAAGGAACACACAAGGTTAGTCAAAACTAGTTGTTACTAATAAACTTTTTTTAATTTTAATTCAATTGGCCAACATATATAGTACATCATTAGTTGCCAGATGTAGATTTCGATATTTCATCAGTTGCATATAACACCAGGTGCTCATTACATCAAGCGTCTTCCTCAATGTCCATCATCCAGTTACCCCATCCCCCCACACCCCTCCCCTCCAGCAACTCTCAGTTTCCTAGAGTCTCTCATAGTTCCTCTCATTCTCTGATAACTTCCCATTCTTTTCTAGATCAAATCCTTTCATTTACGTTCCCTGTCTACAATACTCCTCAGCAGATACACACCCGGAGCCCTGGGGCACCACAAGTCTCTGGTCCCTTTATTGTAATAGATCACATTGCTTAAAGGAGAGGAGGGGCCTAGATCCTCAGCAGGTGGCACCGAAGGCCCAGGCATTGCCATCTTTACTGCTGAAAATGTGTCTACTCTTTAACTCAACTGGATAGTTAAAAATCAAATTTGTAGAATCTCCAAAACATGTTAATTAAGGAAAGCCAGACAGAAAAAAGTACATACTCCATAACCTCATTAATATGAAATCCAACAGCAGAAAAAAATTAATTTTTAATATGACAAATCAAAATATGTTTACCTGGAGGTAGAGGAGAAAATCAAATGGAAAGAGCTACAGAGGTGATAGTCTGTATCTTGCTTAGGGCTCTCCATGCGTATAGAATAGTCAAAATCACCAAACACACCTTTCTCTTATACATTTGTAGCTGTATGCCAGCCAAAGAAATCATACCCCCAAAACAGAGAAGAAATCTGTGCTGCCAAAAATTAAACCAATGACTGACTAATTGCCCTATTGATGTAAATAGCATGCACCTCTTTAGTTCTGTTATAATCTCAGTTCACATACCCATTGGGATCCTTTTTCTTCCAGTTTGCCAAGACACAGTCTGCATATACCAGAATAGGAGGCAGACCCAGCTTCTCAGAGAGTTCACAGTAAGGAACAGCAATATTCTTTGGCAGGACCTAATGAAAACACAAAATTTAATATTAACCTTTGAAGTGTCTTACCTTTTCTTCTGCTTCCTGCTACCTGTCCGCTACCTGTTCTCCCGCTACCTTTCCAACTGCGCTATTAGTGCCGAAACGTGAGCTGTTCTACATAGTGGCACTCTGAAACCAAACAACTGTAATTTTCTCTTCCTCATTTCCTGACTTAGTCCTGGTAATTATTAAATGTTTATGTTTTAGATGTAGGTTGATGTGGACATAATCTAGTCAGAGAGAGCAAAAACAGGTAGAGGGTACAAGGAACAAAGGATGCATCCTTGACTTTCTAATGACCTGGGAGTTACTTGCAGTCATTTACATATCCGTGCATCCACCCCATGAGTATTTGTTCGGCAATTCAGCTAGGCGAGGAGCTCTTTATCTACAGGCAATACAAGGATAAAAGCAATTGTTTCCAAGAAATTCAGCCACTTGTAATTAAGACTTTGGGATATGATGCAAACTAGAAGTGTAAGTGGTTTGCTGCCCTTGGAGCACAGTGCTGGCAGAAACTCTCTCCTGGATGATTTTTTTAGAAAACTTCGCCATAGAGTGACATTGGCGCTCATCCTTGAAAACTGACGTGTCAGCAGGAGGAATCTCCTCCAGCCTTCTTTTCTATTTCCATGCAGAGTCTATCAATTGGAGTGACACTCTTGGCTCTTTCACTCACCCTTTCCCAGAGGAATGGTTGAGTGTGGGAGTGGGATTGCAGCTCAGCAAACTTTGTCTTCAACTCTTTTTTCCCTGAGTCTATTACTCAGGATTCTGCTCCGTGTCTGGCCACACTCTAAAAGGCTCCTACCCCCACGGGCAATTCTGATGGGTAAATGCTTTCCTAGCAGGCCCATTGTTGCCACACATGCAAGCCATGTTTTCCAATCACTCTATTAGTCATGACACTGAATCTTTATTCTTTATCTGCCTGACTTCCTCATTTAACTATCATTTGGTTTTTAACTAGATGCTCCCATGTCACAGTTAAGGTCACCCTTGTCATCAGCAGCCAGTGGTTGGAATATGCGTATCTAACCAGGCAAAGGACAGGGATGTGTAGCTCATCTGGAGTAGTGGGCAGTGGGACTGCAGTGGTAGAGGGGGTATGACCAGGTGGCCCACTCCACAGTTCCGCAAAAATCATGGAGCTATAACCCAAGTGGCTTTGTATTAACTTAATACACCTGGAGATGATGGTTTAACAAAGAGAACAAAATGTTAGAAGGAGAAACATTGGCTATCAAAATAACACCTGGATGTGTGCTTCCCCTTGCCAAGCTTGTGCCTCTGGAAATTGAAATATTTTGGTTTGCAGATGATTTACACGTTTCGAAAGGAAATTTTTGCTCTTTCTGATTTAAAGAAAAGATCAAAGGGAAACAAAAGGAAAGTTGCTTAATTAAAAAGTTAATTTGAAATGACTTGGGAAAAAGAAAGAAAATGTTCAGACACATCTTAATCTATTAGAGACATGTAGTTACTAAGAAACTCAGATGTAGTTTCTAGTCCATTCTGTGTCTTATCTTGATGTATCTTATTTTTTAACCATTTATCTTTCTTTCCTACAATTTCCTCACTTAAATATATTTGTTGCTGGCTTCTAAAATCCTTTTTGGAAAAATGTGGTATACAAAAACTAGATAAATTTAAAATATATTTTCATGTTTTCATTTACAATTCTGATCTCCACTGTCATAAATTTATTATCTTTTGATTAACCCATGTACATTCTGGTCTCCATATTTTTTGCTGGTCCTGTCTTTCTCTTTGCTACTCCTCTCCTCTTTGGATAAGCTCTACCAATATTTCAAGAGGTAGTTCTGGTCCCACTTCTTCCTTGAAGCATTTCATTATTATACTAACTACTTTTTAGCTATTCTGGGCTCTCATGCTTCTGTACCTAGCACATGCTGCCCTTTGTTACTGATGATCTTTCTATACAATGCCTATACATTTAGCTAGGCTCAGATTCTAGCAAGTCTGGTGAGGCTGTGTGCTTGGTTGTCAGGCTATCTTAAACCTTTGTGTCATCAAAAATCTAGACATGATAGTTTGATGATTATAAAGAAGTATAAGATGTTCCCACGATTATGCAGAGCAACTTTTCCCTTCTGTTTACATATCAGGGGATGACGCATCACATAGGCAGACAATATGTGTTGTTCTATATTTAAACAGGATGTGGGAAGACAAACAAGATAAATTTCTAATTACCTTTGTCAAAAAGGAAAAAAAAAATTCCCTAAATGACAGAAGTTGCTTCTGGAATCTATTTTCTCTCTCTGTGGTTTAGAGAATCTGTATTACAGTCTGTATTGGTTTCATGTAATTAGGATTGCCAGATAAAATACAAGATGATATTATTTTAAATCTAAAGTTATCTACTGTTGATGAGAGTAGAATGAAACCCATAGGTTCTTCCATGTTGACAGGTGTAAGATAGCACTTTAACATTAAGAAAAGCCATAATATGTTTATATCTCCCAAAACTCATAAATAGAAAAAATGTTTCATATTCAAATATATTGATTATGGTGTCATTTACAATGGTAAAATATTAAAAACAAGTACAATATTTATGAGTAGAAGATTGAATAAATAAAGTTCAGGAACTCAATGAAAAACTATAAAGTGATTTCAGATGATGACTAGAAGGATTGTGTAAGAGCTAAGAAATGCTTACGGTATAATTTCAGTGAAGACACAGAACATACATCTATATACACAGGAGGGAGAAAGTGTGTTACATAAGTAAGAGATTAAAAATCCAATAATGAAAGCAGTTGGCATGTTAAATCAGTGAATGATTATTTTCCTTTTTATTTTTTTTCTGTTACCCAAGCATCACAAAAATCTAGTTATAATACTTTTAGAATGTTTTTTTTACATTACATTGGATGTAAATTGTCAAGTAGCATAAGAAATACCAAAAAATCTCCAAACCTTTCGAACGTCTCCGTCACCTTGATTCCACACATATGCCATGGTGATGTACCCCAGGGCCAGATGTGCAAGGCGCTGCGACTTGTGATCTTTGAGGGCATCAGTACTGTGAATTTTTAACTGAGAATAAAAGAGAGGTCGACTCAAATCAATATGGGTGACAGCACAGCTTGAAAGCCAAGTTAAAAATGTTGAGAAGCTATAACAGAGGAAGACGAATGTGATGCTCTTCCAAACCTGGTCAACTTTTTCACGCAGTTCATTTTTGTCAATTAGTTCAGGCAGATTTTTAGCAATGGAAATCCATTCATCATAAGGCGCAGGTAGCTCCTCCTTGAAGAAAAGAAATGGGACTTTTATTTAGTAGCAAAAGTTTTTATAAAATATTTCTGTTTCTGACTGATAGTCTGTCTTTCCTCTAGATCTGTTCTGTGCAACGCAGTCCTGTCATACACTTACCTGTCCAGTAATAATACATATATCTTTTTTTGTTCTGTGTTTTATTATGTAGCATAACCAAATTTTTGGTTGCTACTATTTTCCCCAAATAATGGAATTTTTTTTTTTTTTGGTTATATATCATGATTAGCCTTCTACTTGACAGAACTATCAACAGATGTAAAATTCAGTCAATAATACACTTCTAGTTCAGGGACTCTCGGGTGGCTCCGTCGGTTAAGTGTTTGCCTTGGGCTCAGGTCATGATCCCAGGGTTCTGGGCTCAAGTCCCACTCAGGCTCCTTGTTCAGCGAGAAGTCTGCTTTTCCCTCTGCCTACACCTCCCCCTGCTTGTGCTCTGTCTCTCAAATAAATAAATAAATAAATAAAATCTTCAAATATATATATATGTATATATATATATATATATACTTCTGGTTTGGAGGGTATTTAAATGGTATAATACAAATCAATGAAGAATAACACAGAGGGTCATTCAACTTCTGCTAGGTTAGAGAATGTATTTTGCATCTATGTGGAATTAGAAGATGCATTATTTTCTTTCGGAATAGAAAGCTGATTGATTATAAGAGGTGAAATGGACATTTTTGAGTTTATAATTTCAAGGAAAGATCTTAAATGAAGAAATTAAAGTAGCCCCTAATTTATCGTTCTTGTTTCAGGACATGATCTAGCTTCCTAAGCATCTTAAATAGCAACGTTATTTTGTAAGTAGTTCAGGAAGGGGTTTTGGTGTGTGTGTTTTTTTGTTTTGTTTTTGTTTTGTTGTTTTCTTTCTTTCTTTTTTTTTTTTTTTTTGCTTTGCTTTGGGGGTTTTACTTTACCCCTTGGAATCTGTTCTAGATGTCTCCGTAATTATCATAATTGTCTTAATTTTTAAGAGAACTTACTGTGGGAAAATGATACGACGTTTCACAGTTTCTGAAGAAGTTGTTTGTTCTTATACCACTGATAAGTACATTTTCAAAACCATCTTATTCTAGCACTTTGGTGTGCTTGAATGGATGAGTAGCAAGTCCGACTATTATTGATTTGCAAATATAAGGTAAACTAGGTGCTTTTAGCAATAACATTAAATTAACTTAATAATTTGAAAAGAATAATTAGATTGAGAGGAAGAATTTGCTTTAGATTTGCCTGTATTATACAAGGTATTTATAGGATGTTATTTCTAAGTACAGTGAAATTGGATCTCTACTAAAATATATTAGCTGCATTTAAAGATACCCTCTAGGGGTGCCTGGGTGGTTCAGTCAGTTGAGCATCCAACCCTTGGTTTTGGCTCAGGTCATGATCTCAGTGTAGTGAGATTGAACCCTGCTTCAGGCTCTGCACTCAGCAAGGGGTCTGTTTGAGATTCTTCTCCCTCTGCCCCTTCCTCACTCATTCTCTCTCTCTCTCTCTCTCTAAAATAAAAGTCCTCTAGAATACAGACTCTGTTTGAGCTACAATAAATAGATATATATTTGTATACAGAATTGTCACAACATGTAACTGGTTCCTAGAAATCATATGGAATCTCATGAACCTTATTAAACCCAAGAGTGGGGTAGGGGGAAAGCAATGCCTTATGATATCTTCTTCTCTTAAGAGAAGCAGCCTATTATAATAATTTTAAGATCATGGACTCTGGAGCCAGACTAGTCAGGTTCACATTCCATTTTTGCCATTGCTAGCTGTGTGGGTTTGGGTAATTACCTAAATTCTTCACGGCTTTAATTTCTCTTCAGGAAAATTTAGAATACCTTTTAGGATGGGTGTGAAGATGGAGTAAGAATATTTGTAAATTGCTTAAAGATGCTATATAAATATTTGATAATTGAAATAGATAATAAGATGGTTTTCATGGCATTCTTTAGCATACAACTTAGAAAAATGAGTTTTAAAGGCAAACGTTTAATCTACCTGTCTTGCTATTTGTAGGCAAAGCTTGTTAGAAAAAAAAAAGAGGTAGTTCAGACTCATTTGAATCTTATGCTTAATAACAACAAGCAGTATTAATACAACACAAAGTTGCTTGATATACCATCTCAAAAACCTAATCAAAGCACAAACATATACTTCATACAATTTAAGGTATATCAGCCAAGAAAGGGGATTCCTTTGACTCATGGATAATTTATTACTTTGTTTTTTTCCAAAATGCCCTCCAAAAATGCAATTGTGTTAAACTAAAATACTTCTATAATTTCCTGATCTCATCACTTTCCTTATCTGCATAAGGTAACTAAAAAGTGCATTTAATACTAAATTTCTAGGTAGAAAATTTTAAGTTAAGGATGAACCATTTATTAAAACTCTGCCTCTGTGTTGACACTACTTTATCCATTTGTTTAGTAAAAATTACTGAACCACTGAACCACAGTAAACTTGTCCAGGTAAGCAATGATAATAAAACATTTTTGCCCATATCTCAGTGCCCTGTCTTACCAGTGGATTTGGCAGAGCGAAGCCCACCTCTTCATCTATCTGGTATTTTTCAAAAATTTCCTGAGAACTTTCCATAAGAGGTGTTCCGTTATGTGCCATCCTTGCAGTCTCCTCCTTTGGCCCTCCTCAGTTTGATGGGGTTTCAGAGCATCTATTTATTAGAAAGGCTGCCATAGCCAATGACCACAAACTTCTCACGTAGGCAATAAGAAATGACTTCCACTTCTGGAATAGTTTCATTTTCTTTCTTTGTAATTTAATAAACAATAAAACCACAAAAGCATCACTATTCATCACATGAAAGTTTATGTTCCTATGAGGTGTTTTTCCCTGGAACATCATTTGTTTGCTGCCATCAGGGAAGTCAGAAAGAAACTGAAATAACAAAAACCATGACATAGGTAACCAGAAAAAAAAAACATTTTTTATGGGACCTTTTAAATCTTTGAAATAATATAATGAATTTGACCTAGGCTGAAGTCCTAAACTTAGTCAGCACTGTCATTGGCTTTCCTTTAAGTCTCCAGGGTTCTTTGAACATATTAGTGTCTTATTTTGGCAGCTATGAAATGCAACCTGTGGTATATTGAACTATTAGTCAATCCCTCTGAACTAGAAAAAAATTGAGCAAAGGAGAAATTAAGATAGTACTCCTTTTCACCCCCATTTTCTTACCCGATCTTTTATCTGTGTTCACAATGATACAGTTCTTTCTTCTTTGTATTCCATATAAATCCTTTTTAGGAAGACTTCTCTGCATCTCTACTATATTTGACTGCTAAGGACTGATGATGAGGCAACAGTCCTTCACATTTGGAGAGCTTGTAATGTGTTAAAAGTGTAAATAAAAGATAAAAGACCTTGAAAATATTTCTTTCAAAATGCAAATTAAAATTGCATTTGGTAAAGGTTTTTGTGGGTGAATATGGTTCTGTGGTCACTAACAGGCATTGTTCAAAGCTGATGCAAAAGCAGAAACCATATCGTTCTTTTTGATGATCAAAAGGAGAAAAGAGGTCAGGAGTTAATGTTCAGTACATTATAAGAATGCAGTACTTGAAATAACTTTCAGTGGTGCATGACTTTGCATTTTAGAATAGTTATCACACTATTCTTTCCTATTACGTCATGGGTTGTTTTTCTTTTTTAATAAGTAGTTTTATAAGAATACGGTCTCCTTATAATAAAAGTAAGAGAAATTGAAACTAAAATTAACAGCAAAGAGAACACTTGGCTAAGCTTCTTCAAAATGAATGATTCATAAGGCTGATATTTCTGAAACCAGGACCAAGGCAAAAGAAACAAACTAAAAAAAGTATCATGTTGGATAATCATTTCAATATGAAAGCCAAAAATTCCAAAAAGCTTTTAAGAATCAGTGAATGTGTTATTCCTATGGTTTTTCGCTCATTGTTCCTGAGTTTTTCCTGGATAAGTCAAAACAGATACATGTAATGAAGTTTCAGAAATTCTGTCTTGGAAAAGTTTCTGAAGACTGATTTTTTTAAGAAGTCTGACTTATTAAAAACTTTTCTAGACTACGCTTATCCAACTACTTCATTAACTCTGTCCTACTTTTGGGGTGGTTGGGTGGTTCAGTCTGTTAAGGATCCAACTCCTTTTTTTTTTTTTTAAGATTTTATTTATTTATTTGACAGAGAGAGAGAGAGAGAGAGAGAGCTACTGAGAGAGGGAACACAAGCGGGGAAGTGGGAGAAGAAGAAGCAGGCTCCTAGTGGAGAAGCCCGATGTGGGGCTTGATCCCAGAACGCCGGGATCACGCCCTGAGCCGAAGGCAGACGCTCAAGGACTGCACCACCTAGGCGCCCCAGGATCCAACTCTTGACTTTGGCTCAGTTAATGATCTCAGGGTCATGATCTCATGGTCATGATATTGTGCTCCACTTCAGGCCCTGCACTCAGTCCTCTTCCTCTACCTCTTCCCCTTCTCGTGCATGCTCGCACATCCTCTCTCTAAAATAAATAAATGAATGAATAAATAAATAAACAAATAAGTAAATCTTTAAAAAAATCCATCCTACCTTTGACTGCAGAAACAATAATATTTTAGTATCCTACTTTATTCTCTACCCATTTATCTCTACCTACACACTTTTACCCTTTTCACATTTCAGAAACTACATTCTCAATTGATCCTTAGTCCTCATTTATCTTGATTTTTCCTCAGCAATAACCATATCCCATTGAAAATCCCTTTTCACATGGTGTCAGAAAAACATTTAAAAAAAAATTCTTTTGACTTATGACCCTGAGGTCAGGACCTGAGTGGGGATCAAGAGTCAGACATTTAATGGACTGAGCCACCCAGGTACGCCTTCAGAAAAACATCTTAATCTTACTATCATCTGTAGATTCTTTTTCTTTTTACCTGTGGCCAGGTCATTGTGAAAGAAAGCTCCTGAAAGTCAAAACTCAGCATTTTGCCCTTGAGCCTCCCAGCTCTGACAGATGTGAATCTGTCTGCCTTGTACACATCACCTGTTTTGATGGCTCGGTCTCTTCTCTATAATGCTTGTCTTGTCTGATTTATCTCCACAGCTATAAACTTCATTTCCAGGTGTCTGGTGAACATCTCCATCTGGAATTCCTGTTACCTTGTTTCATAGGGCACAATACCAGAACTATTGTGAATAGACCCACAAAAGGACTTTTATCCAGGACCATGACAGACACAAATTTTTTCCCCAATGACATGCAATCATATATGATAATCCAAGTTTCTCTTTGCCATTATGTTATGCTAATTGATGTAAAGAGTAGCTTTGTTTTAAATAAAAGATTTTCAGTTAAAAAAGTGATCAAGAACATACAAGAAGAATGAAGAAAATCATTGAAATATCAATATCCACTGATAGTCACCATTGTTTTGGTGATTGTTTTCCACTGTTTTTTGTTTACATTAATAATATCAAAAATTTTCTGAACACTTATTTGTGTCAGGAATTTTAAAGTTTTGTTTTTAATAACTAATGTAACATTCATTATTATCTTATGAGGAAATCCTCATGATAACCCTAAGAAGAAATTAAGGTAGTTCAGGATTTTCTGTGCCTCTAGTTGCCTGAACAAAACAAAACTAAATACTGCCTTGAAAGAAGTACCCCTAAGTATTTCTGTCACTTTTATAGACATCTGACAGCTATTAACTAAATAATCAGGCACACCATGTGATATCATGGAAACAACAATCTATAGAATAGACCCACGGGGAATTAGATAAAAGAACAGGGAAACACAGACTTTAAAAGTAATTTGTTTAATATATTCAAAAAATAAAAGACAAGATTGGGGAATTTTGCAGAAAATGTGAAAACCAAATGAATATTCTGGAATTAGCATCATTGATAAGAGAATTAAGGAATTTGCAGCTATAGCAGAAGAAAATACAGATTGAAGCCTGAAGAGGGGGGAAAAAGATAGAAAAGAAAGAGAGAAAGAGAGTAAAGCACACAGAGAGAGGGTAAAGTGAGGAAATACAGCACAGATGCAATCTGAGTCTCAAAGGAAGAAAAGATAGAAAGTAGAAAGAAGCAATAAGGCTGAGAAAATTTTAAACATGGTAAAAGATTCTAAGTCACAAATAGACAAAACACTATTTAAAAGGGCTAAATGAAATGAAACCTACAGACATAATAGGAAAACAGCAAAAAAAAAAAAAAAGATAAAAGTCTTTAAATTTTCCTTTATCTTTCTTTCAAAATTTTATTTGTTTATTTGAGTGGAGAGCATGATCTGGAAGGAGGGTCAGAGGGAAAGGGAGGAACAGACTCCCCACTGGGCAAGGAACCAGATGTGGGACTCCATCCCAGGACTCTGAGATCATGACCTGTGCTGAAGACAGATGCTTAACTGACTAAGCCACCCAGGCATCCCAAAAATCTTTAAATTTTAAAATTAGAAAAGATATAACAAGTTACCTACAAAGGAACTAAACAGCCTGGCAATTAAATTCTCAAGGAAACAATTGAGACCTGAAGACAATGGAATAATACCTCAAAAGAGCTGAGAAAAAAATTCAAATCATAATTATATATGCACAGAAAATAATACTCAATAATATAAATAAAATAAAAATATTTTCAGTTAACCAAACAAAAGATTAGAATCTGTTACCAGCTAGCCCACAATCAAGGAAAAATTAAGGTTTTCTGTTTGTGTGTTTATTTTTGTAGAGGAAAACTAATTTCAGAAATAACAAGAAATGAAAAATAATTATTTAGATGATTGAATTAAAAATATATATCAACAACAGCATAAATATGAAGAGGAATAGAAATGTCATTAAATTTCTTGCATTTTCTGGTAAGAACTAATTTGTAAGCGTTTTGAAAACTTACATGCATTTGTTTTAATCTCTAGGGCTACTAACAACAGATAAATAATGTAACAATGAAAAGCAACAAGCCAATAGGTGGGAAAAGCTTATTAATAAATAAATCTTAATCAATACAACAGACAACATTAAACAACAACAACAAAAAAGATGCTAGGTGTGCCTGCGTGGCTCAGTCAGTTAAGCAATCTGACTCTTGATTTCTGCTCAGCTCATGATCTCAGGGTCATGAGATCAAGCCCCATATTGGGATCCATGCTCAATGCAGAGTCTGCTTGGTATTCTTTCCCTCTTTCTCTCCCTCCCCTTCTGAGCCTCCCCCATCTCACTCTCTCTCTCTCAAAATAATGAATTAATTAATTAAATTTAAAAAACAAATAGTTTAACGGTGGATTTAAATCATATATATCAGTAATTACATTATATGTTAATGAACTAAATCGTTCAATTTAAAATTACAAAGATAATCAGACTGGACTTTTGAAAGCATCAAATTTATATGCTGTTTGAAATATAAAAATTAGAAATACAAAGATGCATAAAGGCTAATAAATAAAATAACAAAAATAGAAATTAGCAAACAATAAAAATATCTGTCATAGCTACATAAATATTAAGTAGTGTAGACTTTGAGGCAAACAGTATTAGAGATTGTATCCGTCAGAGTTCTCCAGAGAAACAGGTCCAATAAAGAGATATTTTAGATAAGTAGAGTTGGATGATAGATAGATGACGATAATGATGATAGGTAGATAGATGATAGATAAATAGTAACATAGAAATATAGGTAGATAAAGAGATACATATAAAGAAATGGACTTTAATGATTATGGGGGCTAAGAAGTCTGAAATCTGGAGGACAAGCCAGCAAACTGGAAACTCTGACAGGACCTAACGTTTCAGTTCACAGGCAGAATTTCTTCTTTTTTAGAGAAACTTAGGTTTTTGCTCTTATATCCTTTCAACTTATTAGATGAGGCCCACCCAAGTTGTTATACTTAATCTCTATTACTTAAAGCCAACTAATTATATATATTAACTACTTCTACAAAATACCTTCACAACAACTTACATTAGTGTTTCATTGTATAAGTGGGTACTATAGCAAAGCCAGGTTGACAAAAAATAGACTATCACAGAGATAAAAGGGGAGTACTTTATAACACAAAATGTTTAATTTACCAGGAAGATATAACAGTATTAAATTTTCTATACATTAAACAACATAACCTAAAACCATGTAAAGCAAAAACT
The DNA here is from genome assembly GCF_023065955.2 of Ursus arctos. Classification (NCBI taxonomy): domain Eukaryota; kingdom Metazoa; phylum Chordata; class Mammalia; order Carnivora; family Ursidae; genus Ursus; species Ursus arctos. Next base: position 4,358,408 of record NW_026622952.1, read on the forward strand.
GTTGGAGATGGAACACAAAAGACAGAGAGATAAACTAATAATTAGACTGTAAATTTTTATTTTTATTTAAAATCTCACTAATAGAATAGCTAGTCAGAAATCATTAAATATATAAGCAATTTTAAAAACAGGATTAATGAACTTATCTAATTAATATGTATAAATGTAAAATTCATCAATTTCAAAATACATATTATTTTCAAGTACAATGGAATATTTACAAAAATTGACCATATACGTATATGCAGGTGCATAATAAAATCTCAAAACATTTCGGGGCACCTGGGTGGCACAGCGGTTAAGCGTCTGCCTTCGGCTCAGGGCGTGATCCCAGTGTTGTGGGATCGAGCCCCATATCAGGCTCCTCTGCTGTGAGCCTGCTTCTTCCTCTCCCACTCCCCCTGCTTGTGTTCCCTCTCTCGCTGGCTGTCTCTATCTCTGTCAAATAAATAAATAAAATCTTTATAAAAAAATTTCATAAGATTAAATCTTACAGAACATATTTTAACCCAGGTTAAATAAATAAATAACAAAAAGTTAACTGGAAGATCTCTGTATGTTTGAAAATGAAGATATAAGTTTATATAATTCATAGGTTAAAAAACCCATCAAAATGTAAAGAAGAAACTATTCTGACTTGAATAATGGTAAAAAAAAAAAAATTTCTGGGATGCAGCTAAAGGTATATTGAGAGGGAAATGTATAATCTACAACGCATAAATTATTTAAAAAAAAAAGACTATGCATCTATCTCATGATTTTGGAAAAACAATGCATTAATCTCAAAAAATGTAAAAGAAGTAATATGAAAGGAAGTAAATAAGTGAAGACATTAATGAAGTAGAAAAATATATACATATATTTGAAAAAAAAATGTGACCCCCTGATAAGAATAATAAAGAAAAAATAAAGGAGAAAATATCTAATGTCAGGAATGAAAAAAGGAACCTCACTACAATGGACAAGCAATTAAAATGTATTAATATTCAAGTGAGACTATGAGACACTTTTTTTGTTGTTGCAAATTTTAACTAAAAAGAAGTGCCAATTATATGGAGTAAATATGTTTTTTGTTATGAAATTTTTGAAAGCATGCCATGTAAATCAAATAGTCATCAATATTTTAATTATGAAATGCTTAAATAAATTTTTTAAAACAATTTACAAATGCTAACCCATATCATCCTTGCGATCATCCTAAATATGCTATTATTCTAAATTTCCTGATGAGAAGTATAAATGCAGGAGTTAAGTAATTGTCCAAGTTCACAAAGTAAGTGTGGAAAGACAAGATTTGAGTTCAAGCAGTCTGGTGCCACAGTCCATGATTTTAAAACTATTATGCTATGGAGCCTCTCTTAAGAGATTACAAAGCATTGGTTTTGTTTGATTGTTTGTTTGTTTTCTTTCACTGTTGGGTTTAACAAGTTACATGAGTTTCCAGGAGAGGATTTCTACAAACTAGTTACATGTTGTGACAATTCTGTGAAATTTATGCCAGTATATCTCTATTCGTTTATAGTTCAAACACACCACACTCAAAAAGCACTTTTAAATGCTGCAAATACATTTTTAGTCAGAGATCCCAACTTAACTGTACTTAGAAATCTCCAGATATTAAATAATAAAAGGAAAAGTGAAGAACAATATGCAATAAGAATAAAACAGGGAAAGGGAAAAAGAAACCAAGCACAGATGGTTGGTATAGAAGTAGTTAATGTCCATAATAAACAGCAGAATTTATACAGCTACATAAAAAATTAGTGAATTAGAATTCTTATCAATTTAGTTGAACATTATCCTCTGCTTTGAGCTTCAACCAAAATTCTGAGACAATAGGAAATTATTATTTAATTTCCTTTTAAATAAATTCATAAAAACATGTGGAAGTATTTGAGTTCATTACTTGATTCTAATGCCAAGGGGAATGCCAGGTTGCCAAGCCAACCATCTAAATATTCTACCAAATAGATCTGTAATATTTTGGATAGGAGCCAAGAATATAAAGTATTGTCAGATGCAAATATACAAAGACAAGGTTCAGGAACATGTTCGTGATGAAATCCCTCTTTATTTATCACTGTATCTTTCACCTAATATTTGGTTGTTTTTTGTTTGGTTTCTTTTTTACATTTTAAATATTTTTATCATGAAATGTGGTTAGTAAAGACAAGTGAACATACGAAAACTTACATTTGAGTTAGAAAGGCTAATACTAAAACAAACCTATAGAAACAGAACATCACCAAATACCCAGACTGGATGCTCTTTCTCAATCACATTCCCTTAGACCCCCATTCCTATTTCAGAGAAACAGTATCCTGAATGCAAGTGTGATGTTTTTTCCTATTACATTTTTTTATGTGAATGTAGTTGACACATGTTACATTAGTTTTAAGTGTCAAGATAGTGATTCAACAAGTTTATACATTATGTTATGCTTGCCACAAGTGTAGCTACCATCTGTCTGTTACATTGACTATATTCCTTATGACGTGCCTTTTATTCCCATGACTTATTCATTGCATAGCTGGAAGCCTGTATCTCCCACTCCATTTCATCCATTTTGTCCAACCTCCGACCATGCTCCCCTCTAGCAACCATCAGTTTGTTCTCTGTGTTTTCATGTTTAATTCTGCTTTTTGTTTGTTTATCCATTTTTTTTTAAGATTCCACGCATGAGTGAAATCATAGTATTTGTCTTTCTCATGTCTGGCTTATTTCACTTAGCATAATAGCCTCTAGGGTCCATCCGTGTTGTCATAAATGGCACGTTTTTTACGGCTACATGATATTCCTGTGTGTGTGTGTGTGTGTGTGTGTGCGCGCGCGCGCACATACACACGCATGTATGTACCACATCTTCCTTATCACGATTCCAGATTTCAAGATATACCATAAAGCTACAGTAATCAAAATAGTATGGCACTGGCACAAAAATAGACACCAGGATCAAAGGAATAGCGTAGATAGCCCAGAAATAAACCCAAAGGTCAATTAATCCATGACGAAGAAAGAATATACAATGGGGAAAAGACAGTTTCTTCAATAAAGGATGCTGCAAAAACCAGCCAGCTACATGTAAAAGAATGAAACTGGACCACTTTCTAACACCATATGCAAAAATAAACTCAAAATGGATTAAAGATATAAATGTGAGACCTGAAACCATAAAAACTCTAGAAGAGAACACAGGCAGTAATTTCTCTGACATTGGTCCCAGTAACATTTTTCCAGATTTATCATCTAAGGCAAGGGAAACAAAAGCAAAAACAAAAAACTCTGCACGGTGAGGGAAACCATCAACAAAACAAAAAGGCAACCCTCTGAATGGGAGATGATATTTGCAAATGATATATCTGAGAAGGTCTAAATATCCAAAACATATAAAGAACTTATACAACTGAACACCAAAAAGGCAAACAATATGATTGATAAAATGGGCAGAGGACCTGAATAGATATGAATGCATTTTTAATCATTACTTTCATTTTTTTTTTAGTTTTACAAAGTTTGCATGTAATCTTTTTTTTTTTTAAAGATTTTATTTATTTATTTGACAGAGATAGAGACAGCCAGTGAGAGAGGGAACACAAGCAGGGAGAGTGGGAGAGGAAGAAGCAGGCTCATAGCGGAGGAGCCTGATGTGGGGCTCGATCCCAGAACGCCGGGATCACGCCCTGAGCCGAAGGCAGACACTTAACCACTGTGCCACCCAGGCGCCCCTGCATGTAATCTTAAACAATATGATGTTTACTATTATTTGTTTTTGAAAATTTTGAAAATGACATTCTATTGCATATGTTTCACAACTTCCTTTTCTTCAATGATCATTATCTTTGTAACATTCATCCATATCGATATGTTAATTGTCACTAAATTTCACTGCTTTATTACACTCAATTTATAAATATGTTAGACTTTATTCATTTTCATGTTTTTGTACATAAAAGCTATTTCTGGGTTATTGTTTCTTTTTAATTATTTGTTTTCTTGGTTTTGCTATTAAGAACAGTGTTACAAAAATCTTCTGGTGAATCTATGAAAGAGTTTATCTAAAGTAGAATTTTTCGGCCTTTGCCTCATTCACATTTGGGCCGAGTCTCTCTTGGTTTGCTGTAAGGCTGTCATGTGCACTAAAGATGTACTTTAGGACGCCCAGCAGCATCCCTGGCCTCTGCACACTTGGTACCAGTAGTAACTCTCTGTCCAATTCTAACAGCCAAAAATGTCTCCCAACATTGCCTAATGTCCCCTGAGGGCAGAAGTTGCACCTGATTGAGAATGACTAAACTTGTACATGTGAAAGAGGAGCACAATTGAATATAAAGGTGAAAATGTGTCACTTTTTACAAGATACTACTGCCAAAACATTCTTGAACCAATAGTGTGTAAGAATGTCTCATCGTATTTTTGTTGAGACATTCTTCAACCTCATCAAATATGTGTTAGTGTTTGTAATTTTAACTTTTGCCCATCTGGCTATAGTAAAATGGTATTTCATTATGTGTTTGTCCTTTTTGGAATTTATGTTTCATTTCTTAGACCAGACTTAGGTTTAACAAACAATTGATCAGAAAATTCAGAGTTCCCCCTCTCCCCAATTCTACTTAGATTCCATATGTTTTCCTATTATTTATATCTTGTATTGGTCAGTGTTTTTGTTACAGTTGACGAGGGTTTATTCTTTATGTTCATTTCAGAGGCTTCAATAAATATATAATCAAAAGTGTCCATCATTACTGTATCATACAGAACAACCTCACTTTCTAGAAAATTCCATGTCTCATCAATTCTGCCCCATCAAAATTCTGTCAACTACTAATCTTACTATTGTCTTCATACTTTTCCAGAATCTCACATACTTGGAATCGTATAATATGTAGCCTTTTCAGAGTTGTTTTTCTTTTTTTTTTTTTAACTTTGCATTTTATGATTACTGGGGAGATTAACCATCTATTCAGATGTTTAAGGCAAGCTGTGTTTTCTACTCTGTGAAATAATCCTTTGTGTCTTTTGGCTAATTTCGATTGGAGATGTTTATAATTACTCATTGATCTGTAGCTCTTAACATTTTGTATGCTAATTCTTGTACAATTATGTATTGTAGATAAGTACTTCTCAAATTATTTATGGTAAAGGACTAGGTATTCTTTTTATTTTCAATCCTATAAAACTATTACCTTTGAAAAAAACAATACAAATTATTTACTAGAGAAATAAAATAAAGTGGATAAAATATAAAATACCACATTTCTATTATTAGAGTCAACAAATGTACATTTAATTTCCAATAAATCTACTTATTTTTAAGTATACATAATTTAGAAAAATATTATAAAAACTATACACATTATATATGTGTGTGAATAAGCGATTAATGTATACAGAGAACCACCATTATACTTACAACTTTTTGTTATTACATAATTGCAAATGAACAAAGTTAGGAATGAAATAGCAGTTATTCACATTAAAAGTCTATAAGAACACTTGAATGCTATTTTTTCTATATTTAATTTCATATGGAAACAGGACTTAGTAGGTATATAATTCATATACAGGAAAGTACATAAATTTTAAGTTAGGGATTTGTGTCGTAAATGGAAGAATAACTCCCCCTTGTGGGTTCTTTAAGGATCATTCCAGTGCGGCTATGAAATTATACTCCGAAAGGCATATGAAATTAAAGGATTTATTATACTCACAGGTTCTAAAAAGGGAAGCAAAATAGACCCAGATGGACACACAGTCACCAAAAGCCCAAAGTTTGATCCTAGTAGGCAAGGAAGAAGCAGAGGAATGACCTATGGGCAACGGGCAAACACCTTTATTGTCATGAGTGAGGTAGTTTGTAGTACTTTGGAAGCATTCATATTGGATAACTTGAATGTAGCTGGATCAGTGTGGAAAAGAGGAAAGGGATAAAACAGGGAAGCCATCATGAAACTTACTGCTTCATCACACATATTGAGGATGACTACCCAGGATTGGTAAATAGCCAGATAAAAGTTCAAAACAAACAGGGCAGGCGTTGGCGCTCAAGGAGCCATTGGAAGAATAAATAACAGCCTTACATTATAAGATTAATAAGATTTGCTGTTACATAGATTAGGATAGAGAAAATTTACATCATTCAGAATGTTCTCTTTGCCTCTTTTCAATCCCCTGTATTTTGGGGATTGAATCAGAGTCAGCCAGTATTTTGATTTTTATCACCGTAGGTTAGTTGCATCTGGTCTTAAAGTTAATACAAATGGAATCATACAATATGTGTACTTAGGGATCTGGCTTCTTTCACACAGCATAGTGTCTTGGGGGTTCATCCATGTTGCATTATTAAGAATGTGTTCTTCTTATTGCTCAATAATTTTTCATTATATGAATATACCAATTTTGATGTTTAACCATTAATAAGCATTTAATTTCGTTCCAGCTTTTCACAGGTATGAGGAAAGCTTCTGTGAACATTGGTCCATGTCTTTGTGTGGATATTTGAATTCATTTTTCTGAGGTATTTGGCTAAGAGTGGGATTGTTATGTAATAAGTTCTTAGAAACTGCTACATGGTTTTCCAAGGTGGTTTTCCATTCTTCATTCTCATCAGCGTTATGAAATTTGTAGTGGCTTCACATTCTCACCAATATTTTCCTTGCTATTTTAGTAGATTTAAGTGGCATCACACTGTGGATTCAATTTGCACTTTCCTTACGATAAAACTTGCTATTCAGGTATCTTTTCTGATGTGCTGATTCAAGACTTGGCAAACTTTTTTAAAAATTTGGCTTAATTTTTATTATTGACTTGTAGGAGTTGTTGATTCATTCTGGATATAAACACTGTTTCAGGTACATGTGATGTTCTCCAATCTCTGGTTTGTTTTTTTACTGTCTTAATGGTATATTTGATGGAGGATTTTTGACTTTAAAGATCAATATATCAGCTTTTTTCAGGTTGGGGACATTTCAGTGTTATATCTAAGAAAGCGTTACCTACACCAAGTTCATGAAGATGAGTTTGTTTTCTGCTAGAAAATTTTATAGTTTTTGCATTGTGTTTTATGATTCACATTCAATTAATTTGTATATTGTTGAATAAAAATCTTTTCTTTCTTTTTAATTTTTTTTGTATACGATTATTCAGTTGTTCCAATACCATTCATTAAAGTAACTATTTTTTAACGGATTTTTTGGCTATTCCAGACCCTCTGCATTTTATTTTTCAAAAGTAGAATCAAAAGCCTCCTTGGTTTTTGATTGTCATTTCATTGTATCTTTAGATCAATTTGAAGAGAATTTATATCTTATTTTGAGTCTCGTAATTTATGAATATAAATACAACTCCATCAATTCAGTTATCTGTTCAAGTTGCGTAAAAAGAATTGATTAACATTTACTGTGGTAGTCTTGAAAATTGTTTCTAGATATGTTTTATAGACAGTAATCTCCTTTAAATTCATTTTGTAATATTCTTTTTTTCTTTCTGGTATGTAAGGACAATTGATTTTTTGCATATTGTCCCTTGACCTTTTCAGATTCACTTAATTGTTCTAATAAGTGCTTTCTGTGCTCTTTTAGATTTTCTGCATGTACAGTTAAGTCATATGCAAATAAAGTCTATTTGATGTCCTGTTTTTATCTATTTATCTGTCTAATTTAGTGCATTAATTAGTTCCTCTATGATAACAATGTATAGAATAAATGGGGCCCATGTCCTTGCCTTGTCTAAAACAAGAGAAAAGCATTTAATATTTGAATATAAGAATACATATATTGTATGAATAGTATTTACTTATCGAAGAAGTTTTTTTCTTTCATGAGTGGAATGAATATTTTTTTAATTGGTTTTGAAACTTATTGAACACATTTTGAAATCCATGAAGATAATGTAGTTCTTCTACTTAATACTTTTAATTATGAATGTTATAGCTATCTTTCACCCCTAGTCTAAATCTCACTTGGTCATAATATGTATTTTTAAATTTTTCCCCTTTCTTTCTTTTTTTAAATTTTAATTCCATTGTAGTTAACGTACAGTGTTATATTAGTTCAGGTGTACAATACAGTGATTCAACAATTCCATATATCAGTGTTCATCAAGGTAAGTGTACTCTCATAATATATTATTCTTGTTATATATTGCTAGATTTCAACTGCTAATGTTTTGTTAATTATTTAAAATTTTATGTTCTGTAGTTTTCTTTCTACTGTTTTAGTTTTCTTTCTTTCTTTTTTTAATTTTAGTGTCCTTGAGATTTTGATATCAAGATTACACAGGTTTTAAAAAACAAGCATAGAAGTATTTCCTTTTTTTATAGTCTCTGGATGGATTTGGGTAAGATTGATACTACTTTGCTTTAAATTTTTCATAGAATATACTAATGAAAGAATGTGGGCCTAAGGGTTTATTTTATGGAGAAATTTCAAATTGTGTTTTTGATTTATTTAACAAATATATGACTATTCCAATTTTCCATATGTTGTTAGGTCAGTTTTGGAAAGTTCTGTTTTTCTCAAAGTTACTGTATCTGAATCAGCAAGAGAAAGAAAAGGAAACCCTGGACCCTCCTTGCTCTCACAAACATGCTGATTCAACAACATGGACCAATTCCTTTAGTTAGAAATCTACAAACCCGTTGAAAGGCTCTGAGAAGGGGGCAGGGAGTGGAAAGCCAAAATGAAGACAATAAAAAAATTCATGGCACCTTCATCATAATCTTTTCCCTCTACTCAGTGCCACACAATTAGGAGAAAAACCAGAACTCCTAGCCTCTCTGTGAGAAGGGAAGGAGAAGACTGAACAATATGTCCAAAGTTCAGACTCTTTAAGGGGACTGTCTGAGGGACATTTATTGTGTTGACTGAATATGAGCACTCATAGGAAGGGGCCCCAGGGTGGGAAACACTGAGAACATAGTCAGCAGTTTACACTAGCAGGTCTACTAGCCAAAGCTCTTTCCCTGGTTTAGCACAGAGCAAGCAAGAACACCCAACTCCTTCCCTCTCCTGGGAAAGGAAAGAGTTGAAGCATGTAAGAGAGAAAGAGAAAAATAAAACGTATATCTAACATTAAGACTTTAATGTACAGGGACTGGTTTCTGTCTTGCCTATCTCTGAGTACTGACAGGACTTAGTATACTCTAGATGCCTGGGGACCGCTGAGAACAACAAAAAAGAACTAGCGAATGCTGCTTCCCCAGGGACCTGCAAGATGGCAAACCAGACACCAGAGGGAGCAAGATATCATATACGCCTGAAAAAAACCCAGCAAATTACAAATTTACACGGACAAGTTTAGAGAAAAGACACATCCACCAAAAAGTTTTGAGAGCTCCACCAGAATCTCTAGCCAAGCTAATTGGTGATGGTCTTCCCATGGATGAATCCAGTCCATAGAAACCGAGAAAAGAGGCTGTTTTTTCAAATATGTGGATACCAACATTGTTGAGGGCATTTAAAACACAAACAATCAAACAAACAGGGAAACAAGGCTCAAATAAAGAAACAAAATAAGTTTCTATAAACCAACACCAAAGAAAAGGGGGGTTTCATTAACTAACAAAGAATTCAAAATTACAATCATAAAGATCATCACTGAGTTCTGAAAAAACAATTTATGAATAAGTTAGAAATTTTCAAATAGAGATAGAAAAAACACAGGAATTTTGGAGCTGAAAAATAAAATAGTCAAACTGAAAAATTAACTAGAAAGGTATAATAACAGACTATCGACTAGGAGAGAGAGTCAGCAAACTCAAAGACAGGAAAGACATTTGGAATTATCCAATCAGAGAAGCAAAAACAAAAGAGAATGAAAAAGAGTGAAGAAAGCCTAAGGGACTTATGAGACTTTATGAAATAGATCAATTTATGTATTAGAGGAGTCCCAAAAGGAAAGGAGAGAAAGGAGAAAAAAAAAACTTACTGAGAAATATAACGGCTAATGCTTTTTCTCTTAAGATGATTGTGTGTTGTTTTCTTTCATTTGTTGATGTGTGGTATCACATCAATTAATTTGTATACATTGAAACATCTTTTCATCTAAGGAATAAATCCCATTTGGACATGGTGTATAATCCTTTCAATGTACTAATGTATTCAATTTGCCACCATTTTATTGAGAATTTTTGCATCTATATTCATCAAAGATATTTACCTGTAGTTTTCTTTTCTTGTGTTGTCTTTTTCTGGCCTTGGTATCAGAGTGATACTTGCTTTATGAAATGAATTTGGAATTGTATTCTTCAATTTTTGTAATAGCAAGAAGAGTTGGTATTAATTCCTTTTTAAATGTTTGGTAGAATTCACTGATGAAACCATCTCTTCCTGGGCTTTTCATTATTAGGAGGCTTTTGTTTATTGATCCAATCTCCTTTTTTGTTAGTGGTCTGTTCAGGTTTTCTATTTCTTTTTTTTTTTTTAATGATTTTTTATTATATTATGTTAGTCACCATACAGTACATCCCCGGTTTCTGATGTAAGGCTTGATGATTCATTAGTTGTGTATAACACCCAGTGCACCATGCAATACGTGCCCTCCTTACTACCCATCACCAGTCTATCCCATTCCCCCACCCCCCTCCCCACTGAGGCCCTCAGTTTGTTTCTCATAATCCATAGTCTCTCATGTTTCATTCCCCCTTCTGATTACCCCCCCCCCTTTCTTTATCCCTTTCTTCCCCTACTGATCATCCTGGTTCTTATGTTCCATAGATGAGGGAAATCATATGATAGTTGTCTTTCTCTGCTTGACTTATTTCACTTAGCATTATCTCCTCCAGTGCTGTCCATGTTGCAGCAAATGTTGAGAACTCGTTCTTTCTGATAGCTGAGTAATATTTCATTGTATATATGGACCACAACTTCTTAATCCAGTCATCTGTTGAAGGGCATCTCGGGTCCTTCCACAATTTAGCTATTGTGGACATTGCTGCTATGAACATTGGGGTGCATATGGCCCTTTTCTTTACTACGTCTGTATCTTTGGGGTAAACACCCAGTAGTGCAATGGCTGGATCATAGGGTAGCTCAATTTTTAACTTTTTAAGGGACCTCCACACTGTTTTCCAGAGTGGCTGTACCAACTTGCATTCCCACCAACAATGTAGGAGGGACCCCCTTTCTCCACATCCTCTCCAACAATTGTTGTTTCTTGCCTTGTCTATTTTTGCCATTCTAACTGGTGTAAGGTGGTATCTCAGTGTGGTTTTGATTTGAATTTCCCTGATGGCTAATGATTTTGAACATTTTTTCATGTGTCTGTTAGCCATTTGTATGTCTTCACTGGAAAAGTGTCTGTTCATATCTTCTGCCCATTTTTTGATTTGTTTATTTGTTTCTCGTGTATTGAGTTTGAGAAGTTCTTTGTAGATCTTGGATACCAGTCCTTTATCTGTAGTGTCATTTGCAAATATATTCTCCCATTCCGTGGGCTGTCTCTTAGTTTTTCTGACTGTTTCCTTGGCTGTGCAGAAGCTTTTAATCTTGATGAAGTCTCATAAGTTCATTTTATCTTTTGTTTCTCTTGCCTTTGGGGATGTGTCATGAAAAAGTTTGCTTTGGCTGATGTCGTAGAGGTTGCTGCCTATGTTCTCCTCTAGGATTTTGATGGATTCCTGCCTCATATCGAGGTCTTTCATCCATTTGGAGTTTATTTTTGTGTATGGTGTGAGAGAGTGGTCAAGTTTCATTCTTTTGCATGTAGCTGTCCAATTTTCCCAGCACCATTTATTGAAGAGACTGTCTTTTTCCCACCGGATGTTTTTTCCTGCTTTATCAAATATTAGTTGCCCAAAGAGCCGAGGGTCCATTTCTGGGTTCTCTCTTCTGTTCCATTGGTCTATGTGTCTGTTTTTGTGCCAGTACCATGCTGTCTTTGTGATCACAGCTTTGTAGCACAGCTCGAAATCCGGCATTGTGACGCCCCCAGCTTTGTTTTTCCTTTTCAACAGTTCCTTGGAGATTCGGGGCCTTTTCTAGTTCCATACAAATTTAAGGACTATTTGTTCCAGTTCTTTGAAAAATGTCCTCGGTATTTTGATAGGGATAGCATTGAAAGTGTAGATTGCTCTGGGTAGCATGGACATTTTAACTATGTTAATTCTTCTGATCCATGAGCACGGAATATCTTTCCATCTTTTTTTTTTTTTAAAGATTTTATTTATTTATGTGAAAGAGAGACAGCCAGCGAGAGAGGGAACAGAGCAGGCGAGTGAGAGAGGAAGAAGCAGGCTCCTAGCAGAGGAGCCCGATGTGGGACGCGATCCCGGAACGCCGGGATCACGCCCTGAGCCGAAAGCAGACGCTTTAACGACTGCGCTACCCAGGCGCCCCTCTTTCCATCTTTTTATGTCTTCCTCAATGTCTTTCAAGAGTGATTTATAGTTTCTAGAATATAGGTCCTTTACATCTCTGGTTAAGTTAATTCCAAGGTAAAGTATGGTTTTTGGTGCTATTGTAAATGGGATGGATTCCCTAATTTCTCTTTCTTCGGTCTCTTTATTCGTGTATAGAAATGCAACTGATTTCTGAGCATTGATTTTGTATCCCGCCACGTTACTGAATTGCTCTATAACTTCTAATAGTTTGGGAGTGGCTTCTTTTGGGTTTTCCATATAGAGTATCATGTCATCTGTGAAGAGAGACATTTTGACTTCTTCTTTGCTGATTTGGATACCTTTGATCACTTTTTGTCATCTGATTGCTGTTGCAAGGACTTCTAGTACTATGTTGAATAATAGTGGCGATAGTGGGCATCCTTGTCGAGTTCCTGATCTTAAGGGAAAGGCTTCCAGCTTTTCCCCATTGAGAATAATATTTGCAGTAGGCTTTTCATAGATGGCTTTTATGAGATTGAGAAATGTACCTTCTATTCCTACACTCTGAAGGGTTTTAATCAGGAAAGGATGCTGTATTTTGTCAAATGCTTTTTCGGCATCAATTGAGAGGATCATATGGTTCCTGAGTCTTTTCTTGTTGATATGATGTATCACGCTGATTGATTTGCGAATATTGAACCATGCTTGCATCCCAGGTATGAATCCCACTTGATCATGATGGATAATCCTTTTAATGTACTTTTGGATTCTATTAGCAAGTATCTTGTTGAGGATTTTGGCATCCATATTCATTAGGGAGATCGGTCTGTAATTCTCCTTTTTGAGGGGGTCTTTGCCTGGTTTGGGGATCAAGGTAATATTGGCCTCATAGAATGAGTTTGGTAGCTTTCCTTCTGTTTAGTTTTTGAAATAACTTTAGGAGAATAGGTATTATTTCTTTATTGAATGTTTGGTAGAATTCCCTAGGAAAACCGTCCGGGCCTGGAGTTTTGTTATTTGGAAGGTTGTTTATCACTGACTCAATGTCTTCATAATTAATTGACCTGTTTAAGAAATCAATTTCTTCCTGTTTCAATCTTGATAGTTTATAGGTTTCCAGGAAGGATTCCATCTCTTCCAGATTGCTTAGTTTATTGGCATATAGCTGTTGATAAAAATTTCTAATAGTCCTTCCAATTTCAATGGTGTTGGTCGTGACCTCTGCTTTTTCATTCATAATTTTAATAATTTAGGTCCTTTCTCTTTTCTTTTGGATAAGTCTTGCCAGTGGTCTGTCAATTTTATTGATTCTTTCCAAGAACCAGCTTCTAGTCCTGTTGATCTGCTCTACTGTACTTCTGGTTTCTGATTGATTGATTTCTGCTCTAATTTTGGCCATGAGTGGATTAGGCCTGTCCCTCAGTTGCTGTTCCAGCTTCTTGAGGTGAGAATATAAAAACTGCGTTTTAGATTTTTCTATTCTTTTGAGTGAGGCTTGGATGGCTATGTATTTCCCCCTTAGGACTGCCTTTGCAGTATCCCATAGGTTTTGGACCGTTGTATTTTCATTCTCGTTGGTCTCCATAAATTGTTTAAGTTGATTTTTTATTTCCTGGTTTATTGAGTCATTCCTGAGCAGGATGGTTCTTAGTCTCCAAGTGTTTGAATTTCTTCCAAATTTTTCCTTGTGGTTGAGTTCCAATTTCAGAGCATTGTGGTCTGAGGATATGCAGGGATAATTCAATCTTTTGGTATTGGTTGAGACCTGTTTTGTGTCCCAGAACATGGTTTATTCTTGAGAATGTTCCATGGGCATTAGAATAGAATGAGTATTCTTTGGTTCTGGGGTGTAGTGTTCTATATATATCTATGAGGTCCAACTCGTCGAGTATGGCATTCAAAGCCTTTGATTCTTTGCTTAGTTTTTGCCAGGGTGTTCTATTTCTGATAGTGGAGTGTTGAGGTCCCCTACTATTAATGTATTTTTATCTATATGTCTCTTTATTGTGGTTAAGAGTTGGCTTGTGTATCTTGCTGCTCCCCTGGTGGTGGCATATATATTTATAATTGTCATATCCACTTGTTGAATACTTCCTTTAAGAATAATATAGTGCCCTTCTTCATCTCTAACTATAGTCTCTAGTTTAAAATCCAATCTATCTGATATGAGAATTGCTACCCCAGCTTTCTTTTGAGGTCCATTTGTGTGAAAGATGGTACTCCATCCCCTTACTCTCAGTCTGAATGCATCTTTGGGTCCAAAACGAGTCTCTTGTAGACAGCAAATGGATGGGTCATTTCTTTTTATCCAATCTGCAACCCTGTGGCGTTTATGGGAAGGTTCAAACCATTTACATTGGCACTAAGAACTGAGAGATAGAATTTTAATGATGCCATGTTGCCAGTAAAGTCTTTGTTTGTATTGGTTGTGACTTTCTTTTCTGTATCACTCTTGGGGCCTTTTTACTTTTATAGAACCCCCCTTAATATCTCCTGTAGGGCTGGTTTCGTGTTTATGAAATTGGTTAATGACTGGCGATTCTGAAATGTCTTTATTTCTCCATCAATTCTGAATGACAGCCTTGCTGGATAAAGGATCCTTGGCTGCATGTTTTTCTCTGAAAGAGCTTTAAAAATGCTCCCCCAACCCTTTCTCTCATTCCAGGTCTGTGTAGACAGGTCTGACGTAATTCTGATGCCTTTGCCTTGGTACGTGAGAAATTTCTTTGCCCTGGCCGCTTTCAATACTCTATCCTTGGATCTAATATTTGCGAATAGCACTATGACGTGACGTGGTGTAGGTTTGTCGTGGTTGAGCTTGGGAGGGGTCCTCTCTGCCTCTTGGACACGAATGTTTGTTTCCCTTGCTAGATTAGGGAAGTTTTCAGCTACAATTTGTTCAAATATCTCTTCTAGACCTCTGTTTTTCTCCACCCCCTCGGGGATGCCGATGATTCTAACATTGGATCGTTTCATTGAGTCAGTAATCTCCCGTAACCTACATTCATGGGCATGGATTTTTTTAAAAGCAGCTTCTATTTTGTTTTTTTCCTCTATTAACCCATCCTCCAATTCACTAACCCGTTCCTCTGCTTCTGTGGACCTGGCCGTCAGAGCCTCTAGTTTTGCCTGCATTTGGCTCATAGAATTTTTAATTTTTGTCAGATTCACTCTCATTTCTGTCCTTAGGGATTCTATATTCTCAGTAACCTTTTCGTTAATACTTTTTTCAATTCTACTCATCATTTTGACCATCGTGACTCTGAATTCCATTTCTGAAAATTTGGTTACATCCATATCCATTATTTCTGTGGCAGAGGCCACAGACTCACTGTCTTTTCTTTGCTGGGGGGGAGGGGCTTTTCCTTCTTGTCATTCTGATGAGGAGAGGTTGTGGGGTTGTCCAGAGCCCAAATTATTGACTGGGTCCCAGGCCGTGCCCTTTGTTTTATAGGGATCTTGGGGATGTGGGCTTCTTCTTTAAAGATTTTATTTATTTATTTATCTGAGAGAGAGAGACAGACAGTCAGCAAGAACGGGAACAGAAGCAGGGGAGTGGGAGAGGAAGAAGCAGGCTGCCAGCGGAGGAGCCCCTGAGGGACTCCTTTCTGGAACGCCGGGATCACGCCCTAAGCTGAAGACAGGTGCTCAATGACTTCGCCACCCTGGCGCCCAGGGTTGTGGGCTTCTTGATTTTTCAGCCTGCCTTCTGTGTTCTGGGGGAGGGGCCTGCCGCGCCGATACTCAGGCAACCCTGTTTGGATAGAGTCTCCGTGTCCCCTGCGAGGGGGGATGGGGATGGGCACTCTCTGAGCCGGTATTTCCAGGCTTTTGTTCTCTGGTGGCTTTCCCTGACGGTCTGCTGTGCCTCTTCTGAGTCAGAGCAGCAGCGGCCGAATTTCAGCCTCTGTCTCAGAACAGAGGGATTGCGGCCCTTTCTCCACTGATGTTCTGGCCACTTTAACTCCGTTACTGTCGGTGCTGCTCAACCCTGCAGCGTCCCGGGATGTGCGCCCCACACCCGGTGTCCCTGCCCTCACTTCCAGGGCCAGCGCATCTCTGTCCTTTGTGTTTCTAATGCCACCAGCCGCCAGCCGCCAGCCGCCCCCGCGCTCCCGGATCTCCGGGTCTCAGTCTATTTCTGGTGAGCCCACCGAGATTCCGGAGTTCCGTGAGAAGCCTGGTGGCGCGCACTCCTAGTTCAGGGTCTCAGTGTACTGTTTTGCGTGTGCCGACCGCGAGTCTGCCCGCTCCCCCGTGCAGGTGGCCCACCAGCTGCCAGCCGCCCCGTGCGCGCTTCGGAGCTCCCGGTCTCAGTCTGGATCCAGTGAGCGCACCGGGATTCCGGTGTTCCGTGAGATGCCTGGTGGCGCGAGCTTCCGGCTCACCAGTCTCAGTCCACTCTCTTGCGGGTGCCGTCCCCTCTGCAGGTGGCTACCGCTTCCCGGCGCCCAAACGCAGCAGCTCCCTCCCCCTTCCGTTTATCTTCCGATATCTGTGCGCAGTTTCACGGCTCCCCGCTTCATACCTCAATACTCAGGACTGAAGATGTTCATTTGTAGAGATCCAGATGTATTTTCCTGTGTCTCAGGCTGATTCCGTGGTTGTTTAGGCTGGTCTGGTACCTATCCAGCTCGACTCAGGGGACCGGCTGAAAAAGGGGTCCCCTCTTCCTCCACCATCTTAACTCCCCCCCCCCAGGTTTTCTATTTCTTTTTGATTCAGTTTAGCTTTTGACAAAGTTCAACATCTATTCGTGATTAAAACTTTCAACAAACTAGGTACAGAAAGAGCTTACCTTAACACAATAAAGACCATATATGAAAAATCCCACAGATAATATAACCAGCGGGGGAAAATCTAAAAGCTTTACCTATAAGATAGAGTACAGGGCAAGAGTGCCCACTATCAGTACTTCTATTTACCATAGTATAGGAAGACGTAGCAAGCATAATTAGATTAAAAAGAAAGAAGGAATGAAAGAGAAAGAAAGAAAAAAGAAAGAAAGGGAAGTCATTCAAATTGAGTAAAATTAACTCTGCAGATGATGAGATGATCACATATGTGGAAAACCTTAGAAAGTCAAGAAAAAATTGTTAGAACTGATAAATAAAATCAGCAAATTTGTAGCATACAGAAACTAGCTGAATTTCTCTATACAATGAACTATCTGAAAAGGAAAAGAAGAAAACAATACCATTTACAATGCTGACAAAAAAATATTTAAAGTTAAGAATAAATTACCAAAGAAGTTAAAAAAAAAAACAGCCATAAACCTTGTACACTGAAAAGTACAAAACATTGATGAAGAAAATCATAAAAGATACAAATAGAAATGCATCCCATGTTTTTGGATTGGAAGAATTAATATTGTTAAAATGTTCATACTATTCAAAGTAATCTATGCAATCTACAGATTCACTGCGATTCTTGTCAAAATCCAATGATATTCTTGATAGAAATAGAAAAGACTCCTGGGTGGCTCAGTCGTTAAGCATCTGCCTTTGGCTCAGGTCATGATCCCAGGGTCCTGGGATCAAGCCCCACATTGAGCTCTTTGCTCAGCAGGAAGCTTGCTTCTCCCTCTCCCACTCCCACTCCTTATGTTCCTTCTCTCACCATCTCACTCTCTGTCAAATAAGTAAATAAAATCTTTTTAAAAATTGAGATTTAATTATAAAAAGAAATAGAAAAGACAATCATAAGATTCATATGGAACCACAAAAGACTCAAATAGCTAAAGTATTTTGAGACAGAAGGACAGAACTGGAGGCACAATAGTTCCTGATTTCAAACTATATCACAAAGCTATAGTAATCAAAACAGTATGGTACTGGCATAAAAAGGACGTTTCCGAATAGAATAGAATAGACTAGAATGCCTAAAAATAAATGTTTGATCAGCTGATCTTCATAAAGGGTGCTAAGAACACAATATAGGGAAAGGTTATTTCTTCAACAAATGGTTGGGGAAACTGAATATCCACAAATAATGAAATTGGACCATTAGTGCCCATTATACACAAAAATCTACTAAAATCAGATTAAACACTTAAACATCAGCCTGAAACTATAAAAAGCTAGAAGAAAACATAAGCAAAAACTTCTTGACATTGTTCTTGGCAATGATTTTTTTGGATATGACACCAAAAGCACAGTCCACAGAAGCAAAAATACACAAATGCAATTATATCAAACTAAAAGCTTTTGCACAGCAAAGAAAACAATCAACAGAATGAAGAGGTAACCTACTGAATGGGAGAATAAACTTTTAAGCCATATATCTGATAAGGGGCTAATATCAAAACTAAATAAGGAACTTAAACAACTTGATTGAAAAGAGCATGAACAGACATTTCTCTAAAGACAATACACAAATGGACAAGTATATGAAGAGACAGACATCACTAATCATCAGGGAAAGGTAAATGAAAACCACAATGAAATATCACTTCACACCTCTTAAAATAGCAATTATAAGAAAGACATAAGAAAGCGAATGTTGGGGGGGCCTGGGTGGCGCAGTCGTTAAGTGTCTGCCTTCGGGTCAGGGCATGATCCCAGCGTTCTGGGATCAAGCCCCACATCAGGCTCCTCTGCTAAGAGCCTGCTTCTTCCTCTCCCACTCCCCCTGCTTGTGTCCCCTCTCTCGCTGGCTGTCTCTCTCTGTCAAATAAAAATAAAATCTTAAAAAAAAAAAAAAAAGAAAATGAATGTTGGCAAGAATGAAGAAAGGGTAAACTTTGTTCACTGTTGGTGGGAATGCAAGTTGGGACAACTGTTACAAAAAACAGTATGAAGATTCCTTGAAAACTTAAGAATAGAATTACTAAATGATGATCCAGTGTCTCAATTCTTGGTATATATCCAAAGGAAATTAAGTCAGTATCTTGAAGAAATATAGCACTCCTATGTTCATAGCAGCATTATTTATAATAGTAAGATATGGAGCTAATCTTAAATGTCCATAGGTAGATAAATGGATAGAGAAAATGTGAAAATACAATTCAGCCATAAAAAAGATGGAAATCCTGCCATTTGAGGTGACATTGATAAACTTTGAGGAAATTATGCTAAATGAAATAAGCCAGGCATAGAAAGAGAAATACTGCATGATATCACTTATATGTAGAATCTAAATAAGTCAAATTCATAAAAACAGAGAACAGAATGGTGTTTCCAAGGCTAGGGGTGTAGAAAATGAATAGATATTAGTAAAAGAGTACAAATGTTCAGTTATACAGAATGAATAGGTTTTAGAGAACTAACCTACAGGGTGATGACCATAGTTAAAAATGCTCTTCTGTATATGTGAATTTTGCAACGATTATTGATCTTGTGTTCTTACAACACACACAAAAATTGTTATTATGTGAGGTGATGAATATGTTAATTAGCTAAATTGGGATAATCATTTCACAAGGTATATGATTATGAAAACATAATGTTGTACACCTTAAATATATGTAATTTTTACTTGTCAAATAAGTGACACCAGTGAACTTGGAGAAATATTTTTTTAATGAAGAAATGTGTGAAGGGCAAAAATTTTCCAAATCTGGGAAGTGGACATGTGGTTCAAGAAGCCCAAAAGTCTTAAAATTGGATAAATCAAAGGTGTTCCACACTGAAACACGTTATAATCAAATTGTCAAAACGTAAAAACAAATAAATCATTTTGAAAGCAGAAAAAGTGATTTTTAACATAAATAAAAACCCTTATAAAACAATGAGTAGGTTTTTCAGTAAAAAAAAATTTGCCTATGAAAAGGAAGTGGCATGGTATATGCAAAGTCCTGAAAGAAAAAAAAGCCCCTGCCAATAAAGAATAGTATATTGGAAACAAAACAAAACAAAACTGTCCTTCATATTTGAAAGAGATCTGGACCTTCCCAGATAAAAGCTGAGAGAATCCATCACTACTAGGCCTGTCTTACAAAAATGTTAAAGGGAGTCCTTCAAGTTGAAATAAAAGAATACTAAAAAGAACTCCAAAGCATATGAAAATATAAAGTTCTCTGGTAAAGGTAAGTATATAGATAAATACAGAATATTGTACTATAGAAACAGCAGTGCATAAATCATTTTCAATTCTGGCACATAAGTTAAAGAGGTTAAAAATAATATGACAATGAAAGTATGTTAATGGATATACAATGTAAAAAGATGTTACATGTCATTAATAGCAAAGTGTGTGGTGGGGAGAAATAAAAGTGTAGAATTTTTGTATGTGATTGAAGTAAAGATGTTATCATCTTAAAATACATCATTATACTTATGTTTTATGTAACCCTAATGGGTACCACAGAGATAATATCTATAGAAGATACACAGAAGAAAATGAGACAGGAATCAAATCATATCAATACAAAAAAAAACATATAAAAACCAATAAAACCATATAAAAACCAATAAAACACAAAAGAAGTCCATAATCAAGGAAAGGAGGGACAAAAATAGACTAGAAGACAGACATAAGACAATGAAGAACATGACAATAGGAAGTCACTATCAATAATAACTCCAAATATAAATGGATAAAAATTCCAAGTCAAAGCACATAGATAAGCTGAATGGATTTAAAAAACAAAACAAAAGACAAGCTATAGCTATATGCTGAGTACCGGTAACTCACTGTAGATTTAAAGGCAAACCTAAAAGTTAAAAAAAAATGGAAAAAATTAAATGCAAATGGTAACCAAAATAGAATAAAGATGACCATACTTGTATCAGACAAATTACAAAGTAAAAAACTGCCACAAGAGATAAATTGTGAAAAAATTGTGATAAATTGTGATTTATTGTGATAAAACTGTCAGTTCACTTGGAAGATATAACAATTTTAAATATATAAGCAGTCAACATCAATACACCTAAGTATATGAAACAAATATTGACAAAACTAGAGAAAGAGCAACAATAAACTTCCAGACAGCAGATTAATAAAGAAACAAATTCACCAAAGTTACAGGATAAAAAATCAACATGCAAAAATCAGTTGCATTTCTATGCACTCATGGAAAACAATCTAAAAAAGAAAATTAAGAAAACAATTGTATTTATAATACACCAAAGGGAATAAAAGACATAGAAATAGATTTAACCAAGGGGTTTCAAGTCTTATACATAGCAAACTGTAAACATAGCTAAAAGTAATTTTTAAAAGACACAAGTAAATGAAAAGATATCCCATGTTCATGGATTGGAAAATTTAGTACGGCTAAGTACTGCTAAGTTGTCCATAAATCTTAAAAAAAAAATGTGTTTTCTATTTTTACAAAAAAATACCCCTTCTTTTTTAATAGGAATTGCAGTTTATTGACATCTTAATATTTAAACTTCAAATCCATGAACACCAGTGTCTTTCTACTTTTTTTTTGTCTTAAAATTTCCTCAGCAAAGTTTTGTAGTTTTCAGCATACAAGCCTTTTGCTTCCTTAGTTAATTTTATTTCTAATTATTTCATTTTTTTGATGTTGTTAATGAAATTGTTTTATCGATTTCCCTTTCATATTATTCAGCGTTATTGTACAGACACGCAATTGATTTTTGCATGTTGACTTTATATCCTGCAACTTTGCTGAATTTATTTATTAGTTCTAAAAGTTTGTGTGTGTATGTTTGTGTGTGTGTGTCTGTGTATGTGTGTGATCTGTAAGGTTTTCTGCAGATATAAAATTATGTCATCTGTGAAAAGAAATAATTTTACTTCTTCCTTTCTGATGTAGATATTTTTCATTTCTTTTTCTTGTCAATTTGTTCTGGCTCAGATTTCCAGTACTGAACTGAATAGAACTGGTGAAAGTAGGCATGCTTGTCTTGTTCCTAATCTTAGAATAAAATCTCCCAATCTTTCACTATTGGGTATGTGAACTTTTCCTCTATAGCCTTAATTATGTGGACATAGCGTTCTTCTCTTTCTAGTTTCATGAGTGTTTTTATTTTGAATGTTTCTTAAATGTTGTCATATACTTGTTTTGCATCAACGGAAATGATCACATTTATGCCCCTTCTTTCTATTAAGGTGATGTACTACATTGATTTTTGTACTTTGAATCAGGCTTGCATGTCAGAAATAAACCCCAGTTGGTCATAGTGTATACTCCTTTAATATGCTGTTGAGTTTGGTTTGCTAGTATTTTGTTATCAATTGATTTTAGTGTCAAAATTCATCATGGTTATTGGTCTGTAGTTTCCTTTCCTTGTAGTCCTTTGGTTTGGCTTTGCTCTCGAGGTAATGCTGGCCTCATAAAACACATCTGGAAGTGTTTCATCATCTTCAATTTTTTTAGAGGAGTGTTGTGTTAATTCTTCTTAAATTTTTGGCAGTGTTCATCATTAAAATCTAATAGTGCAAGATTTTTCTTTTTTGGAAGGTTTTTTATTACTGACTTAATCTTTTGTTATAGGTCTATTCAGATTTTCTAGTTCTTCATGAATTCATCTTGATAGATTATGTGTTTTTTCCAGGAATTTGTCAATTTCATACAGCAATACCATTTATTGGCATAAGATTGTTCAAAGTATTCCCCTAATATTTTTTAACAATTTTCTGTAATATTGGTAGTAATGTTCCTACTTTCATTTCTGATTTTAATAATTTAAGTCTTTTTTTGTGTTTTTTGTTGTTTTGTTGTTGTTGTTGTTGTTCAGTCTTACTGAAGGTTTGTCAATTTAGTTGAGCTTTTCAAAGGATCAGCTCTTGGTTTTATGAATTTCTCTACTTCTTTTCTATTCTTTATTTCCACTTTAATCTTTATTACTTCCTTCCTCCTGCCACTTTTGGATTTTGTTTGTTCCTCTTTCTAGTTCATTATTATGTAAAGTTAAATTGCTGATTTGAGATCTTTTTTAGGTAAGTATTTTATTATATAAATTTGCCTCTTAGCAGTGCTTTCATTTTATCTCATAAGTTTGGCCATGTTGTGTTTTTGTCCTCTTTTTAAAAGTGTGTTATTAAATTTCCTTTATGATTCCATTTTTGACTCAATGATTGCTTAATTATCTCTTTTTTACCCTTTAAGTGTTTTCAGGGGTTTCAATGATTTCCGCTTTTTTTTTTTTCTGATAATGAAGAACAAAGTCAAAAAGATAGGATTTCATATTATATTCTAAATGCTCAATTGGCTTTATATACAAGAAATTGATGACATTTTAATAATCATTTCTTTGAGGAAGCTTTCCTCGAAGATGTTTGTAAGATACACTGTTCTAAAACAGAGTAGTTTGTATAAATGTTAAGAGAGAGTTTCCATGAGACAGAGGAATACATTGGTGGCTTTTTTTTTTTTCCTTTTTCCTTTTTATTTAACATTTACATTATGCAGCCAAGATGGAGTAAATTGCCTACAGTCTATTTTCCTATTGATCACAATTAAATTCTTTGGGCAGAATACAAAATTAGCTACTAAGAACTCTGAAAATAAACAATATCAGGTAGATTGAAGACTGAAGTGAAAATCTGAAAATAAATTTGTAGGAGGATAAAGTTTGCAATTTTATTTTTTCTTTTTTCTGGTTTTAATCCCAAACAGGTCTGGCAGGCAATAAGTAAAAAGGCCATCTTTCTAGTGAAAGGAATGGAAAAAAGTATTCTCAAATGTTGGAAATTGTACGAGGGAGTGAATATTCATTCTTCTCTCTCTCCTTTTCTCCCCTGCCCTACTCTGAGGCTAACTCTAGTTATGGGATAGCACTACCACAAAAGTAGTGGCACTGGTACCTAAACCCTGAGGGAAGGATTTCTACTCAGAGGAAGTAGAAAAAAGGGGGCCCCAAATGTCTGAAAAGTTTGGGAAAACTATTGAATATTTTCATCACTCTTTTCTCTCACCACTTCACCTTTTAGTTATGCAAGTTTGCACAACAGTACAGAAGGCTGAACTCTGAGTTAATGTCATCTTTCTGAACAAAGAAAATGTGTAAAATGCCCCATCATGCAAGAATGGGGGAGAAATCACAAAAAAAGGAGAGAGGTAAAAAATGGCAACTCTAATTTTGGTGTGAGCTCGCATAAGTTCTGGACTCTACCCTGAGCTGTGAACACACAGAAACACAACCAAAGAAGTATGGTAAATTTTTTAAGAACTGAACTATGATGTAAATGTTTGCCCAAATCCCCAACTAAATCTTAAATGGTATATGCATCCAGCAAATCCAAGTAGTATAGAAAAACCTCTGAACCGACTTGGAAACTACTTTTCAAAGAAGATGAGATAGAATTTGTGGTATGAACCTAACCAGCATGATTTTTTGCTAAAACAAATAACAACAACAACAAAAACAGCATTCTCCAAAGAACATTAACAGGATCTAGAGCCTTACATCATAGTAGTAACAATGTTAAAAATATAATCCAAAATTGCATGGCATTCAAAAAGCCAGGAAAATCTGGCCAAAGTTTAATGAAAAAGGCAATCAACAGATGCAAATCCTGATAGGATGCACATTATAACCATCTTCCATGCATTAAATGTGAACTTTTTTTAATAATGAGAAGATAGACATTAGTAGCAGAGAAATTAATCTGTGAACTAAATGCAAAATTTAGTGTACATTACAATGTACAGTATAAAACAATACATGCTACTGAACAACCAATGAGTTAAAGAAGAACTCTAAAGAGAAATACAAAAAGAAAAACCTTGAGATAAATGAAAGTGGAAATACAACATGCCAAAATTTATGGGATGCAGCAAAAGAAGTTGTAAGAAGATAAATTCATAGTGACAAATACCTACATCAAGAGATAAGAAAAACATCCTAACTTTACACCTCAAGGAACTAGAAGAAAAACGAAACCTAAAGTTAGCAAAAGGAAGGAAATAACAAAGATTGGAGTGGGAATAAATGCAATAGAGACTAAAAAGACAATAGAAAGGATTGATGAAGCTAAGAGGTAGTTCTTTGAAAAGATAAAATTGACAAACATTTAGCTAGACTCACCAAGAAAAAGAGAGAAAAGGCTCAAATAAGTAAAATCAGAAATGAAAGAGGAGAAATTACAACTGACCACAGAAACACAAAGGTTCCTAAGAGACTACTATGAATAATCATATACCAACAAATTTGAAACATTAGAAGAAACGGGTAAATTTCTAGAGACATACAACCTACTAAAACTAAATCATGAGGAAATAGAAAATCTCAATAGGACAATTACTAGTAAGAAAATGAATCAATAATAAAAAACCTCCCATCAAACAAAAGTCCAGGACCAGACAGCTTCTCTGGTGAATTATACCATTTAAAGAATTAATACAAATCTTTCTCAAATTCTTCCAAAAAATTGAAGTAAGAGTAATAGCCCACACTCATTTTATGAGTCCATCATTACCCCAATACTAAAGCTAGACAAGGACACAACAAGAAAAGAAAATTATGGTTCAATATCCCTGATGATCATAGATGCAAAAGCCTTTAAAAATACAAGCAAACTCAGTTAAACATAGCATTAATGATCAAGTGGGGTTTATCCCTGAGATGCAAAGATGATTCAACATCTGCACAGCAGTCAATGTGATACACACATTAATCTCTCTCTTTTGGTTTGCATATGCATGGAAGTATCTTTTCCTATCTCTTCACTTTCAGTTTGCATGTACTGAAAGCCGAAGTGAGTCTGCTATGCATATACTTGAGTTGCAGTTTTTTGTTTTGTTTTGTTCTGTTAAGTCCATTCAGCCACTCTTTTGATTGGAGAACTTAATTCATTTACATTTAGTAATTATTGATAGGTAAGGACTTACTTTTGTGATCCTGTTGTTTTCTGGCTCTATTGCAGTTCCTTTGTTCTTTTCTGTCTGTGGTTTTCCTTTCTCATATGATTTTTTGTAGTCTATGCTTTGATTGCTGCTGCTTTATCTTTCGTATAAAGACTTTTGCTTTGTGGTTACCATGAGGCTTACATAAAACATCTGATAGTAATAACCATCTATTTTAACCTGATAAAAACTTAGCTTCAATTTCATACAAAAAATCTATCCCGCCATTTTATGTAGTTTACATATTTTTATATTGTTTATCCATTAACAAATTTTAAATATTAAAGGTGTTTTAATACTTTGTCTTTTAACCTTTATCTTATAGTTATGTGATTTACACACCACCATTACAGTATTTGAGTATTCTGAATTTGACTATATAATAACTTTACCAGTGAGTTTTGTACTTTCATGTTACTAATTGCTGCCTTTTCATATTGGCTTGTAAGGGAGGTCTAATGACTCCAGATTTGGTTTTCTGTGAAAATTTCAGTTTTTCATTTCTGAAGAGCAACTTTGCCAGGTAAAGTATTCTTGGTTAGCAGTTCTTTTCTTTTAGCACTTTGAATACATTGTTCTACTCTCTCCTATCCTGCAGGATTTCTGCTGAGAAATCTGCTTATAGCCTTATGCATATTCCCTTTTATATAAGTTTCTTTTCACTTACTGCCTCCATAGTCTCTCTTTATATTTGATTTTTGATAGTTTTATTACAATGTGTCTCAGTGAAGTCCTCTTTACGTTGAATTTATTTGGAGTTCTATGAATTTCATGTACCTGAATGTACATATCTCTCCCCAGATTTGGAAAGTTTTCAGCCATTATGTCTTTGACTAAGCTTTCTGCTCCTTTCTCTTTCTCTTCTCATTCTGAAACTTCTCTAACTCATACATTTTTTTGATTCATCATGTTCATATTCAGAAAATAATCTTTATCAGATATATGAACTGTAAATATTTTCTCTCAACCTATCCTTTGTCTTTCTTTCCTTAATAACACCTTTTGAAGAGAAAAAAAATTAATAAAGTCCAATTTATTATTGATATATATATATATACATATATACATATATATATATATATATATATGTATTTACAGATCATGGTTTTGGTGTAATTTTGAGAAACCGGTGCTCCATTGCCATAAAAATAGTGAAAGCAGAAATGTTTGTCTTGTTCCTGGTTGAAGACTGACAGCATTCAGTCTTTCAACTTTAACCATGATATTACTAGTAGGTTGCACATACTGTTATTTGAGGAATTTCCTTTCTATTCCTAGTTAGAATAGATAAGAGTGTTTATCATGGATTAGTGCTGTATTTTGTGAAATGCTATTTCTGTGTCCTTTGTGATGGCTGTGCATTTCCCTCCCTTTATTCTATGAATTTAGTCTCAGATATCAACCCAATCTTGTATCCCTGGGTAAATCCCACTTTGTCATGGTGTGTAATAATTTTTATATTTTTCTAGCTTTAGTTTGCTAATATTTTATTAAGGATTTTTGTGTCTATGTTTATTATATTGTGATGTCTTTTCTTGGCCTTGATATGAGAATAATATTTGGCTTATGAGTTAGGAAGTGTTTTATCTTTCTCATTTTCTATAAATATTTGTGTAGAATTAGTAATTTTTTTCTTTATGTATTTCATAGAATTCATCACTAAAGCCATTTGGCCTTGTGCTTTTCTTTGTAATTGGGGAGCACATTAGATTCTAGACAAATTTAAAGTTTCCACTGGCGTTACTTCCCATCAATCCTTCTCAGGCCCCTGTAGCACATGCATGTAGCCTGCATACACAGAAGGTTTATCACTACCCTTTATAGAGCTATTATTTCCAGGATCATCCCTTTAATTTCTGTCTGGTCTGTCACTAACCCCACCTGGGACCTCAACTTTGGGCTCATGGTGCTGCTGGTTTTACATTCATCCCCTATCAAGTTTGCTACTTGTATTCAAAATGTTGATGGACAGGACTTTTTGTCCTCTTCACCAGATCTAGAACCACTCCTCTGACATTTAATTTAAAGGTTTTCATGGCCAGTCCTGTCCTGGTAAAATAATAGCATCAACTGATCTGGGAGAGGGCATAAGACTCAGGGAAGACCACAGTTCCCACTATTCTTACTTGATTTTATGGCAGCTTTTCATAAATGGTTCTCACTTTTTGTTTGTTTTGATGAGTTTTTATAGTCCCGAAATGGTTGTTTTGAAAAATTTGCCCAGTTTTATATTTGTTTTGGGGGTAAATGATTTAAATATATTTTCTCCCTCTCATAGCCCCCTCATCTAGACTTATCTATACAATTTTCTTTGTTTTCTGTCTGACTTATCACAAATCCAGTACTGATCCATGATAAATACTGTCATCTAGGAATAAAAAGGGACTTCCTCAATCTGATAAAGTTATATACATATTGTACTTCTGCAAGCTTCCATCTAGGATAAATTCCCAGTGTGAAGAACTCAGTTTACATTTTCTTTAGTCCATGACTTGTGATAAATTTTCTTCATTGTTGTCTGAAAATATTGTATTTCACTTTTAAAGACATTTTCTCTGCATTTAGAATAGGAAGACAGTAGATAGCGTGTTACTTTTTTGAATCTGTCATTTAGTAATCTTCCGGTTTCCATTGTTTCTTTTGGAAAGTCAATCTTAAATTGTATTATTGTTCTTTTGTTTTTAAGGCTTTGTTATATTCTGGTTATTTTTATCACTTTTTCTGTGCTTTATAACACTATTGTTGTAATGCATCTTAGTGGTTTTATTTTATTTTATTTTCTATTTTTAGAGATTTTATTTCTTTATTTGAGAGAGAGAGAGAGAGCATGTGTGAGCAGGGGGAGGGGCAGAGGGAGAGGGAAAAGCACACTCCCCACTGATCAGGGATCCTGATGTGGGGCTTGATTCCCAGGACCCTGAGATCAGGACCTGAGCTGAAGGCAGGTGTTTAATGGACTGAGCCACACAGGAGCCCTAGTGGTTTTATTTTAGTATTTATTACATATAATGCTTCTTGAGTGTGGGCTCAATGTCTTGTCAGATTGTGATGCAGAATGCTGAGAACAGGTATTATGTTTAAAAAACTGAAAATAGGGGCACCTGGGTGGCTCACTGTAGGTTAAGCATCGACTCTTGATTTTTGCTCAGGTGGTGATCTCATGGGTTGTGGGATTTGGCCTCCACATTGGCTCCGTGCTCAGTGGAGAGACTGTTTGGGATTTTTCTCTCTCTCCTTCTCCCTCTGTCTCTCCCCAGCATTCACTCCCTCTCTCTCTCTAAAATGAATGGATAAAATCTTAAAAAAAAAAAAAACTGAAAATAAATTCCAATAATAGTGGTAATTAGGTAAACTTTACCATTTTTTAAAGATAGAATAAGCTTCAAATTGAATATGTTTAAGAATCAAAGAGAGGGATCATTAGCAAAAAAGTGATCTGGCTAACTACTAAATAGTTTATATCTATTAAAATGTTCAGTCATTATTTTTTTATTATAATATGTTACTGACCATACAGTACATATTAGTTTTTGATGTAGTGTTCCATGTTTCACTGTTTGCATATAACACGCAGTGTTCCATGCAATACATGCCCTCCTTAATACCCTTCACTGGGCTAGCCCATCCCCCCACCCCTCTACCCTCTAAAACCCTCAGATTGTTTCCCAGGGTCCACAGTCTCTCGTGGTTCATTTCCCCCTCTATTTACCCCCCCCCACTTCATTTTTCCCTTCCTTCTCCTACCAATCTCCCTGCTATTTCTTATGTTCCAAAAATGAGTGAAACCATATGATAATTGTCTTTCTCTGCTTGACTTATTTCACTTAGCATCATCTCCTCCAGACCCATCCATGTTGATGTAAATGTTGGGTGATCATTCTTTCTGATGGCTGAGTAATATTCCATTGTATACTGGACCACATCTTCTTTATCCATTTGTCTGTTGATGGAGATCTTGTCTCCTTCCACAGTTTGGCTATTGTGGACAATGGTGCTATGAACATTGGGGTGCATATGGCCCTTCTCTTCACTACGTCTGTATCTTTGGGGTAAATACCCAAAAGTGCAATTGCTGGGTCATAGGGTAGCCCTATTTTTAACTTTTTGAGGCACCTCCACACTGTTTTACAAGGCGGCTGTGCCAACTTGCATTCCTACAAACAGTGTAAGAGGGTTCCCCTTTCTCCACATCCTCTCCAACATTTGTTGTTTCTTGCCTTGTCAAATTTTGCCATTCTGACTGATGTAAGGTGGTATCTTGCCGTGGTTTTGATTTGAATTTCCCTGATGGCTAATGATGTTGAACATTTTTTCATGGTACTAGAAGTCCTAGCAACAGCAATCAGACAACAAAAAGGAATAAAAGGTATTCAAATTGGCAAAGAAGAAGTCAAACTCTCTCTCTTTGCAGATGACATGATACTTTATATGGAAAACCCAAAAGACTCCATGCCCAAATTACTAGAACTCATGTAACAATTCAGTAATGTGGCAGGATACAAAATCAATGCTCAGAAATCAGTTGCATTTCTATGCACAAGCAATGAGACTGAAGAAATAAAAATTAGGGAATTGATTCCTTTTACAATAGCCCCCAAAACATAAGATATCTCGGAATAAATCTAACCAGAGAGGTAAAGGATCTATACTCTAGAAACTACAGAACACTGATGAAAGACATTGAAGAAGACACAAAAAGATGGAAAAACATTCCATGCTCATAGATCAGAAGAATAAACATAGTTAAAATGTTCAGTCATTATTAACAGTAACAAGTAAGGCCTTCAATTGAAGTTTCAAAATTAATTGCATTCTTCTTTTTGTAAATTTTCAATGCATTATTTAAATCTTTTTTCATTAGGAATCGTATTTTAATATTTCTCTTTATTGAAAACTAATAATTCTCATTTATTGGTAAATTACAAGGATCTTCAGAGTATAAATTAATATGTAAATATGAAATACTTTCTAAATAATATTCCAAATGCTACTATTTATAGCAACATAAATGGACACAGCTGTATTATATTGGAGTATACACATAATTACTTTCAAATAGCTGTTAAAATAATAAATGCCCATGAGCCTTTGGAGTGAATACAGTCTTGACATCTTTGGTTCAACCCAGTGAAACTGCTTTCAGACTTCAGGCTTTCAAAAATTCAAGACAATATATTTAAATTGTTTTGAGCCACCAAAGGGCAGTAATTTGTTATAATGGCCACAGACTAATAATTAGTTATGTCAAGTATCTTTTTATGTGCTTATTGACCATTATATATCTTTTGTGGAGAAATATCTTTTAAAATCATGTTCTACTTTAAGATTGGATTATTTGAGTCATTAAGTTATAATATTTCTTTATATATTCTGGATACAAGTTCCTTATCAGATATATAATTTGTAAATATATTATCCCATCTTGAGTTGTATAAGTTCTTTATATATTTTGGATACTAACTTTTATCCAAACTTGCTAATATCTTCTTTCATTCAGCAGGGTGTCTTTTAGTTTTGTTGATTATTTCCTTCACTGTGAAGAAGATTTTTATTTTGATATTGTTCAGTATTTTGATTGTGGTTTCAGGATTGTACTCATATGTCAAAACACATTGAGTTGAAGGTTTAAATGTGTACAAATTGTTGTACATCAATTATACTTTAATACATATATAAGAAAAGAAAACGATAATAGGCAAACCTCTAAAGTCATTTCAAAATTTAATGCCTGCTTATATTTAGGTTTATATTTGTTACTTCATTTTTTGCTGTTGATTTCTCTTACTTTCTTGAGTGTATACATTTAGATTACACTTTTTATATTCAAAAGATATATGTTCAATATACATATTTGCAGGTGTTTTTTTTTTTAAGATTTATTTATTTGACAGAGAGAGACAGCCTGCAAGAGAGGGAACACAGCAGGGGGAGTGGGAGAGGAAGAAGCAGGCTCCCAGTGGAGGAGCCTGATGTGGGGCTCGATCCCAGAACGCTGGGATCATGCCCTGAGCCAAAGGCAGACGCTTAATGACTGTGCCACCCAGGCGCTCCTATTTGTCTTTTTTTTAAACATTTTAATTTATTTTGTACCAGAGGAATTTTTTTCAGAATATATTATCCTCCAAATTGCAGGAAATATGCTTATATTCTCTTTAGCTATCTTAATGAATTTATGTTACAGGGAAGCCAGTTTATGGATTAGATGAGATATTAGATATTTATGATATGACAAAATAATATAATTTATCTCCCCAAGGATATCTTAAATTTATCATTTCCATATATGGAAAAAAAATTGAAGATCAGTGTAAGTCCAATTGAACTCTGCTCAACCATCCACAGTTCCTGCCTCCATATAGCAGCTCTTCAGCAACATTCTACTTTTTTTCTCTACATTCACTATTAAAAATATGTGTGAGGGATGCCTGGGTGGCTCCGTTGGTTAAGTCTTGGACTCTTGATTTTGATTCAGGCCGTGATCTCAGGGTCATGAGATTGAGCCTTGCATTGGACTCTGTGCTAAGCATGGAGACTGCTTGAGATTCTCTCTCTCCCTCTTCCCCTCCCCACCCATTCACTATCTCTCTAAAATATATAAAATATATTGTATAATGTTTATTATATTAATACATATTAATTATTATATTTAATATTTTATATACCTATATATTATATAATTTTATATACCTATATATTATGTAATTTATATATACCTATATATTATATAATTTACATATATCTATATATTATATAATTATATATTATTTATATAATTATATACCTATATATTATATAATTATATTTATATAATTTATACTATATAATTATATAATTTTATATACCTATATATTATATAATATAATTTTATATTCCTATATATTATATAATACCAATATATTGTATAATGTTCATTATATTAATACATACTAATTATTATATTTGATATTTTATATACCTATATATTATATATAATACATAAATATATAATATATATAATTAATTATATATTAATTTAATATATATTAAATGAAAACCAAAATATATTGTATTATATATAATATATATGAAAACCAAAATATATTTTATTATTTATATTATATATACATATATATATGAAAACCAAGGAGAAAATACATATAAATCTCAAACTGCCTTCGCATTGACATCTGTTTTCTCCTTGCCTCAAATATTTAAACACTTGTGTCTTTAACAATGCTTTCATTTATCATCCATTGAAAGTTGTTGGTAAATTGCTACAGCATATGTCATGGCAGTATTCCAACTCCACTCTCTTACTATTTATCTCAAACTTTGGTTTTCCTCCTTGCATGTAGCACAGTTTAATAAACTGTATAGCTGATTCTTTAGGTAGTTCAACAAATATTATTCAGTGTGTTGTTATGGACTACTTATTATATGCTAGACATTGTTCTAGGCACAGCGAGAAAAACAGAAATTAAAAAAAATAAAGATATCCTTGCCCTATGCAGCTTTCATTCTAATTAGGAAAGTATTACTATCATTACTATATTCTGTGTCCCACAGTAGACAATGCCTCTTAACATTTGAACTGCTACTTTTATCACCCCTTAAGTCTTTTTTTTTTTTAAAGATTTTATTTATTTATTGGACAGAGAACGACACAGCGAGAGAGGGAACACAAGCAGGGGGAGTGGAAGAGGGAGATGCAGGCTTCCCGCTGCGCAGGGAGCCCTACCTGGGGCCAGATCCCAGGGTCCTGGGATTGCGACCTTAGCCGAAGGCAGACGCTTAACGACTGAGCCACCCAGGCGCCCATCATCCTCTAAGTCTTAACGTCTTTTCCATGTTTCTCCCTCCTTTATTTTTCAGAAAATAGTAATAGGTTATTAACTTAACGTTTTAATCATGTCTTTTTCAAAGTGTGATTTCATTTTCTTTTTACTTTCATATTTTATTTTCTAATCACTCCTTCTTATCCACCTTCACCCTTGCTATGTTTCTTTCTCCTAACCAGACCTTTCTGGCCCAAAGTATAAACTACGCCTTCTAATATCTGCAGCATCTCATCTCCTTTTCCTTCCCAACTTTCTTCATTATGGCTTCTGTCCCTGTTCTTCTGCCAGCTTCTTGCAAAGTCTTTTTGACTAAGAGAAAAATGTACCATTCAGATCCCCCTTGAAGAAGGGCTTTGCTACCCAAGGGAGGAGTGAGACTAGCCGACAGCCTCAAACTCTTAGTTGCTTTAAGATCTGTCTCAGGTGTTGAGCCAACTGCATGACTTTTTGGGAGTGCATTAGTTCAATTACTGAGCAAGCCACCTGTATGAAGGCCTAAACTTCATCTCCTTTAGTGAGTAATCTTTGCTCTGGAGCAACCCTTCTGGACTGGCAGAAACTCTGTCAGGTCTTTATTATGGTCCTAGTCTCCCTTTCCCAAATCTGTTTCCTCTTTCACCGCTGTTACTCACTGAAAAACCTTTTGCTCTGTAACTCTTCCTCAACTTGTGCTTCCTGGAGAAGACAAATGGGGACATTCATTACTGACTCATTACCACCAAACAATAATCACCTTCTCAGTTCTCATTCTGCTTGATCTCTGAGTGGCATTTGAAATTTCTAATATTCCACTTGGAAATTCTATTTTATTTTATTTGTAGTCACCCTAATATCTTCTAACTTTTACTCACCTTAACCTTTGTTAATGTCACTTCGAATCTGGATTCTTTTCTTCTAATCCCCAAATCCTCTGTGTTGCCCACAAGTCTATTTTGGACCACCACTTTCCTTCCACTCATTTCTCTTAGATGATCTTTCTTCAATTTCTTTTTTTATGTGTTCATAAGTTGATATATTTCAACTCAAGCTCTGGGGCATCAGACACCAATTTCCAGCTAGTCACCCAGTATCTATACCTGCTATTTCACAAGTTATCTCCAAGTCAACACCTTCAGCTGAACGTGTTATCTCCCTGTCCAACTCCGCTGTTTTCAAAATTGGTGCTCCTCTCATCCAGCAGCTAAGTCATCTTAACAATTTCATCAACCTCCATAATAAAATAGTCCACAAACTGACTTTCCTTCTAAAATATCTGTTGATCTACTACTTTTCTTTTTCTTCCACTCTAATCCTGAGGACCTAGACATTTTTGGCCTAAACTACTGAAACTACCCTTTAGCGAGCCTGTTGCTTCTAGTCCTCATCATTTCAATCCCACAACACCCAAATTATTACAAGTTATTCTAACACAAAAATCCACATTTATTTGCCCTGATTTGTTTAATTATTTAAGAATAAAGTCCTGTTATGCACTAATGTCCATATGAATCATTCACTCATCTGAATATGACTCACATCTCAAATGTCACAGCCTAAGCTCACTTGATATCTGTAGAGGAAACATAATTATCTTAGTTATATTATGAGAGAATTTGGAATATCCCTGCAACAGAGAATTTTTCTTTCTAGCTGTGGCATCGTTTGTACGTTCAGTTTTCTGTTAGTTTCTGTGGTACTGGAGACATGGATGTTGTCACATATATTTTGAAATCTGTCTAGTTCCAGGCTTGTAATAAGCATGTAAAAAACAACTGTATTAAATTCAAATAATTTGAATGTCCATAAATTATGCTCATTAAAAATGAACAGTCAATACCAACAATGGAAATACAGTAATGAATTTAAATAATAAATGCATATTTCTCCTTTTGGTTTCTTGCTGAACAATGATTTTTGGTAGAATCATGGACAATGTTAATAGTTACCATGCCTCAACTGACATATATATTAGACTTCAAAAATTTGATCAGGTTATAAACAATCAGGAAGAAACTACCTTAAGAGCAACATAATTAATCTTGATATGTTAATTCCATCAAGTTTAACATAAGTTGGTAAAAAGATAAAAATACTAATTTTAAGGTAGATAGAAATAATCAAATAAATGAATATGGTATACAATGTGCTTCACAACAAGAATAAATGATTAGGCTATAAACACTTTAGTGAAATATGCAGAATTGTTATTTGGAAGTTTCTTCTGTTATCATTTGTTACCTGTAAGAATATTTTCTTGATAGACACTAAAGTTAGATTTTGGAAAAGCATGAAAAAAGAATACATACTTTAATTTTTTAAAAGATTTTATTTTTTTTGAGAGAGAGAGAGAGCCAGAGACAGAGCACAAGCAGGGGGAGCAGCAGAGGGAGAGGGAGAAGCAGGCTCCCTGTGCAGGAAGCCCGACTCTGGGTTCAATCCCAGGACCCAGGATCATGACCTGAGACAAAGGCAGACACTTAACCCACTGATCCACCCAAGTGCCCCAAGAATATGTATTTTTAAAAGGCTAGCTTTCGCCATTTAATTTTTTTTCTTTTTTTAGACTGAGAAAACAAAATCATTTGGTTTTGTGGATAAATATTATATGAAAGGAATGCAAGCAAAAGTATTCCATGGAAGGACAACTCAAGAATTGTCTGGCAGGGATGCCTGGGTGGCTCAGTCAGTTGAACATCAGACTCTTGGTTTCCACTCAGGTCATGATCTCAGGGTCCAGGATGGAGCCCTTTTTGGGCTCCACACTCAACCTGGAGTCTTCTTTCCCTCTCCTCCCCCAGTGATCCTCCCTTAGGCTTTCTCTCTCAATTTCTCTCTCTCTCTCTTTGAAATAAATAAAGTCTTTAAAGAAAAAAAAAAAAAGAATTGTCTGACAAAAATGTCTTTGCAAAATGGAAATTATGCAGTCATCAACTTGCACAGTAAGCCAAAAACTGAAAGTTCTTTCCAGGTTATTCCCTTTGCCGGTGTGAATGTCATACTGATGGGGGAAAAAAATTTACGTTTAACCTTTCGCTAGCCACAGATTTTCCTAAGAAGCCAAGTTATACACAATGCAATAAATAAATAATGGGAAAATAAAATTGTTCTTACAGGATCATTTCATAGTTGTGATTTCTTTTTTGGATTTTTTGCCTGATATTTAAATTGCAATTCCATACGGAGGGATTAAAACACATAAATACATCCATTTCATATTTAGCTTTTTATTTAGTTTCCTTAACCAAAGAGTTTTCTAAGAAACAAAGCTATCTACCACAGAATTGGTTTAGTACTAATTTTTTTTTACACTCTTTATCTCTGTGCACGTATGTGTATTTGTTTTGACCTGAGACTTAAATTAGAAATCCAGAAGTAGATATGGTTAAAACAGGCATCTGTCTGCTACTAAACACATGGCGAATTTCCATTTTCTGTTTTCCTTCACTACAGTAATTCAGCCATTGCGCCAGAAACTACCACGTGGACTATTAACATTGCTAAACACTTCATCAGCAAATAGCCCATTTCCAAAGGAGAAAATGCACTTTATGACCCTTACATCACTCTTGAATGTGCTTCCAATGTCTGTGTTTTGAAAAATAAAGCCCAACACCCCGTGGGCAGCAGGAAAGCCCGGCGTGTGCCTCCAGGACTGCGGCTGCGGCTGCGCGCGTGGGTCCGCAGAGGGGGCGGGGTGGGCGGAGCCGCCGCGCCCCCCTCCCCCGCTTCCGCAGCTGGAGCCCCCAACCCCAGCCCCACCCAGCGAGATTGCAGGGACACCCGCGAGCGGCCACCGTTCTGTAGCCAACAGCCATCACCGTGGCGAGGCCGGCAGGCCCCGCAATGCTGTCTCTCTTGCTGATCCTCTCAGGCCTGGGCCGGCTGACCTCCGCGGGCCCTCGTGAGTGAAGGACCCTGCTCCATAGAGGGCCACTTGTCGCAGAGCCTCTGGGCGTGGCGGGCCCCAGAACCTCGCTCCAGAACCCCGGGTCTGGCCGGGGAGAGCCCAGCGTCTTGTCAGAGCTCGCCTAGAGTCAGATCCTCCTGGGCCTGCTGCTTGGAGGGCTCAGAGCGGGACTGGGACAGTTGCCTCTCACTTGCCTGACTCTGCACTTGGAGGAGAGGGCGCACATCTTCTGGGAGGTGGGGCCTCCAGAGCAGCGCTTCTTTGCTGCTGGGGCTGAGGTCAACATGTCCCAAAAGGCTCTGGATGGTGGAGGGTCACGCTCCAAAGTGGTTGGTGGAGGGAGCCTCTTCCTGGAATGTGCAAAGTCTGATTTCGTGGCAGGTGTGTGTGTGTGTGTGTGTGTGTGTGTGTGTGTGTGTGTGTGTTGGGGCTTGGAAGTTGGAAGAGTGACGTGATGTGAGAGGACAAGTGAAGAATAAGGACGCTGCCAGGCACTGGGGAATGCTCACACATGTTTTCCTTGCTGTAGGTCCTGAAACATCACTTCTACAAATTACAGTGCCGCGGAAGATTGGGACAAACAGCAGCGACGGTGAAGTTTCAGAAACGCATGTAATTAAGAAATCCGTTTTTTAAGTTGTACTTTTATACTTATTTTTGTGACAGAGTGTGCGAGTTAAGGGGGAGGGACAGAGACAGAGGAAAAGTGAGAATCTTAAGCATGCTCCCTACTGAGGGCAGAAGTTAATGGGGGCTCCATCTCTGGATGGGAAATTGTGACCTGAGCTGAAATCAAGATTCAGGTGCTTAACCAATTGAGCCACCCAGGCATCCTGTGGAAATCCCTTTTTTAAAATGAATATTTTATTTTTATTGGACTACATGACCCAAATCAATTCATGCCTATCCCTTTGAAATTTTATGCTCTATTTATTGTGTTAAAGAGTCCTTCTGTCTGAATGAAAGCAAGAGTTTTGATTTTTTTTTTATTCGTTAAATAATATATGAACATTATGAAACTACTTTAAAATACAGACTCGGGAAAAAAGTTCCCCAAATCCCTATCACACAAAATACAGTCACTGGACTATTTGTCTAGAAAATAGGGACATTTGAATATTCTTTGTAAGTGAGGTCACAATAAAATGTACCTTGTAACATGATTTTAAAATGATAATATATAAAGAACTTCATGACCATATTTGAGTATATTTACATATATAAATCTTTGTTAAAAGGAAAGTACCGATATTTCTAATCTGATTAAAATAAAACATACATTGTCAACTCTAATTAGCACAGAATGTTTTTTAATGGTAAAGCTCTTCATGTTGGTGTGATTTTTATGAATGATTCATTAAGTATAATTTCTGTGACATTTCTTTGACATATAATTTGTACCCATTTTATTTATATTTTTATAAATACATATGTATTTTATATATATGTATATATATATAATTTATTTATATAAATTTTTATTTAGATTCCAGTTAGCATGCAGTGTAATATTTGTTTCAGGTGCACAATATAGTGATTCAACACTTCCATACAACACCCAGTGTTCATCACAAGTGCGCTCCTTAATCCCCATCACCTGTTTAACCCTTTCCCCCATCCACCTCCCCAATGGTAACCATCAGTTTGTTCTCTATAATTTAAGAGTTTGTTTCCTGATTTGCGCTTTCTCTGTCTTTTTACCCCCACTTTGCTCTTTTGTTTTGTTTCTTAAGTTCCACATATAAGTGAAATCATGTGGTATTTGTCTTTCTCTGACTTACTTTCCTTAGTTTATTAATCTCTAGCTCCATCTATGTCCTTGCAAATGCCAAGATGTCATTCTTTTTTATGGCTGAATAATATTCCTTGTGTGTGTGTGTACAGCTTCTTTAGCCATTCATCAATCGATGGACACTTGGGCTATTTCCATAATTTGGCTATTGTGGATAAAGCTGCTGTAAATGTAAGGGTGCATGTATCCCTTTGAATTAGTATTTTTTGTATCCTTTGGGTAAATAACTAATAGTGCAATTCCTGGATCATAGGTAGTTATATTTTTAACTTTTTGAGGATATTCCATACTGTTTTCCGTAGTGGCTTCACTAGTTTGAATTCCCACTAACAGTACAAGAGGGTTCTCCTTTCTCCACATTCTCTCTAATACCTGTTGTTTTTTTGTGTTGTTGATTTTAGCCATTCTGATAGGTGTGAGGTGATATCTCGTTTTGATTTGCATTTCCCTGAGTGATGAGTGATGTTGAGCATCTTTTCATGTATTTTTTGGCCATCTGGATGTGTTCTATGGAGAAATGTCTATTCATGTCTTCTGCGTATTTTTTAATTGGATGGTTGTTTTTTGGGTGTTGAGTTTGATAAGTTCTTTATATATTTTAGATACTAACCCTTTATGAGATATGTCATTTGCAAACATTTTTTTTTCCCATTCCGTAGGTTGCCTTTTACTTTTGTTGATTGTTTCCTTCACTGAGCAAGCAGAAGTTTTTAATTTTGGCTAAGTCCCAGTAGTTTGGTTTTGCTTTTGTTTCTCTTGCTTCAGGAGAAATATCTAGAAAGAAGTTGCTATGGCAGATGTCAGAGAGGCTGCTGTCTGTGTTCTCTTCTAGAATTTTTATGGTTTCAGTTCTCACATTTAGATCTTTAATTGATTTTGAGTTTATTTTTGTGTGTGGTTTAAGAAAGTGGTCCTGTTTCATTCTTTTGCATGTTGCTGTTGAATTTTTTCAATACCATTGTTGAAGAAACTGTCTTTTTCCCATTGGATATTTTTTCCTGCTTTGTTGAAGATTAATTGACCATATAATTGTGGGTTACTTCTGGGTTGTCTATTCTACTGATCTACATGTCTGTTTCTGTTTTAATCACTACAGCTTTGTAATATAACTTGAAGTCTGGAATTGTGATGCCTCCAGCTTTGCTTTTCTTTTTCAAGGTTGTTTTGGCTAGTTGGGGGTCTTTTGTGGTTCTGTGCAAATTTTAGGATTGTTTCTTTTAGCTCTGTGAAAAAGTGCTGTTGGTATTTTAACAGGGATTGCATCAAATGTGTAGATTGCTTTGGGTAGTATAGGCATTTTAATAATGTTTGTTCTTCCAATCCATGAGCATGGAATATCTTTCCATTTCTTTGTGTCATCTTCAATTTCTTTCATCAGTATTTTATAGTTTTCAGGGTATAGGTCTTTCACCTTGGTCAGGTTTATTCCTCAGTATCTTATGGCTTTTTGGTGCAGTTTTAAATTGGATCAATTCCTTAATTTCTCTTTCTGCTGTGTCATTATTGCTGTATAGAAATGCAACAGATTTCTGTAAATTAATTTTGTATCCTGCTACTTCACTGAATTTGTGTATGAGTTCTAGCAATTTTTTGGTGGAGTCTTTTGGGGTTTTTTTATATAGAGTGTCATGTCATCTGCAAATAGTGAAAGTTTTACTTCTTCTTTGCCAGTTTGGATGCCTTTTAATTCTTTTTGTTTTCTGATTGCTGAGGCTAGGACTTCCAGTACTATGTTAAATAAGAGTGGTGAGAGTGAACATCCCTGTCTTTTCCTGACTGTATAGGAAAAGCTCTCAGTTTTTCCCCATTGAGGATGATACTTAGCTATGGGTTTTTCATATATGACCTTTATTATGTTGAAGTATGTCCTCTTTAAACTTACTTTGTTGAGGGTTTTTATCATGAATGGATAATTGTACTTTGTCAAATGCTTTTTCTGCATCTCTTGAGAGGATCATACTGTTCCTATCCATTCTTTTATTAATGTAGTGTATCACATTGATTGATTTGCAAATAGTGAACCACTCTTCTAGCCCAGGAATAAATCCTACTTGCTTGTGGTGAATGATTTCTTTAATGTATTGTTGAATTTGGTTTGCTAGTATGTTATTGAGAATTTTTACATCCATGTTCATCAGGGATATTGGCCTAAACATCTCTTTATTACTGGAGTCTTTATCTGGTTTTTATATCAGGGTAATGCTGGCCTCATAGAATGAATTTGGAAGTTTTCCTTCCTTTTCTACTTTTTTGAATTGTTTGAGAAGAATAAGTATTGACTCTTCTTTAAACGTTGGGTAGAATTTGCCTGCGAAGCCATCCTTCCCTGGAATTTTGTTTGTTGGGAGTTTTTCGACTACTGACTCAATTGCATTGCTGGTTATTGGTCTGCTTAAGTTTTCTGTATCTTCCTGTTTCATTTATGGTAGTTTATATTTCTAGGAATTTGTCCATTTCTTCCATGTTATCCAATTTGTTGGCATATGGTTTTTCATAATATTGTCTTATAATTGTTTGCATTTCTGTGTCATAGGTTCTTATTTTTCCTCCCTTGTTTGTAATTTATTTATTTGATTGCTTTCTCTTTTCTTTTTGATAAGCCTGGCTAGAAGTTTATCACTTCTATTATGTTTTTCAAAGAACTAGCTTCTGATTTCATGGATCTATTGTTTTTTGGGTTTGTGTGTGTGTGTGTGTGTGTGTGTGTGTGTTTTAGTTTCTGTCTCATTTATTTTTGCTCTATTCTTTACTCTTTCCTTCCTTGTGCTGCCTTTAGGCTTCAATTGTTCTTTTTCTAGCTCCTTTAGATGTAAGGATAGGTTGTATATTTGAGATTTTTCTTGCTTCTTTGGTTAGACCTGTATTGCTGTATACTTCCCTCTTAGGACTGCTTTGGCTGTATCCTAAAGGTTTTGGACTATTGTGTTTTCATTTTCATTTGTTTCCATGTGTTTTTTTTTTTTAATTTAAATTCAATTTAGTTAACACATAGTGTATTATTAGTTTCAGTTGAGTTTAGTGATTCATCAGTTGGATATAACACCCAGTGCTCTTTACATCAAGTGCCCTCCTTAATGTTTATCACCCAGTTACCCCATCCCCCTACCCATCTCCATCCAGCAACCCTCAGTTTGTTTCCTAATGTTCAGCATCTCTTATGGTTTGCCTCTCTCTCTATTTTCATCTTATTTTATTTTTCCTTCCCTTCCCTTATGTTCATCTGTTTTGTTTCTTAAATTCCACACATGAGTGAAATCATATGGTATTTGTCTTTCTCTGTCTGACTTATTTCACTTACCATAATACCGTCTAGTTCCATCCACATTGTTGCAAATGGCAAGATTTCATTCTTTTTGATGGCTGAGTAATATTGCATTGTATATATACGCCACATCTTTTTTTTTTAATTCAATTAACATATAGTGTATTACTAGTTTCAGAGTTAGAGTTCAGTGATTCATCAGTTGTATTTAACACCCAGTGCTCATTACATCATGTGCCTTCTTTAATGCCCATCACCCTGTTATCCCATCCCCCACTCCCCACCCCTCCAGCAACCCTCAGTTTGTTTCTTATGATTAAGAGTCTTTTATGGTTTGTCTCCCTCTCTGATTACGTCTTATTTTATTTTTCCCTCCCTTCCTCTATGCTCTTTTGTTTCTTAAATTCCACATATAAGTGAAATCATATGATAATTGTCTTTCTCTGATTGACTTATTTCACTTAGCATAATACCCTCCAGTTCCATCCACATCGTTGCATATGGCAAGATTTCTTTTTTTTTTTTTTTTAATGGCTGGAAATACAAATCAAAACCACAGTGGGATATCACCTCACACCAGTCAGAATGGCTATCGTTAACAAGTCAGGAAACAGCAAAAGTTGGCAAGGATGTGGAGAAAGGGGAATGCTCTTACACTGCTGGTGGGAATGCAAGCTGGTACAGCCACTCTGGAAAATAGTATAGAAGTTCCTCTCAAAGTTAAAAATAGAGCTACCCTACAACCCAGCAATTGCACTACTAGGTATATAACACAAAGATACAAATGTAGTGATCTGAAAGGGCACCTGCACCCCAATGTTTATAGCAGCAATGTCCACAATAGCTAAACTATGGAAAGAGCCCAGATGTCCATCGACAGATGAACGGATAAAGAAGATGTGGGGTGTGTGTGTGTGTGTGTGTGTGTGTATGAATATTACTCTGCCATGTGTTTTTTTAATTTATTCTTTGATTTCCTGGTCGATCCATTCATTGCTTAGTAGCATGTTCTTTAACCTCCATGTATTTGTGGTGTTTCCAGATTTTTTCTGATGATTGACTTCTGATTTCATAGTGTTGTGCTTAGAAAAGGTGCATGATATGATTTCAGTCTTTTTGTTTATGTTGTGACCTAATTTGTGACTTAGTATGTGATCTATTCTGGTGAATATTCCAGGAGCACTTGAAAAGAATGTGTTATTCTGCTGTTTTAGGATGGAATGTTCTGAATTTATCTGTTCAGTCCATCTCGTCCAATGTGTCTTTCAAAGCCAGTGTTTCCTCGTTGATTTTCTGTTTAGTTGATCTGTCCATTGATGTGAGTGTGGTGTTAAAGTGTTCTACTGTTATTGCATTATTATTAGTTAGTTCCTTTATATAGTTCCGTTATATTAGTTAGTTCCTTAAATAATATTTGTTATTGTTTTAT
Organism: Ursus arctos; assembly: GCF_023065955.2. NCBI lineage: Eukaryota > Metazoa > Chordata > Mammalia > Carnivora > Ursidae > Ursus > Ursus arctos. The sequence continues at coordinate 4,402,672 of NW_026622952.1, forward strand.
ATATTTTGGTGTTTCCATGTTGAGTACATAAACATTTACAATTGTTGTATCTCCTGTCAGATTGTATCCTTTATGATGATATGGTGCCACTTGTTAACAGCCTTTGTTTTAAAGTCTAGTTTATCTGATTGTACTCTTTCTTCTGACATCCATTTGGTTGATAAATATTTCTCCATCCCCTTACTTTTCTTCTGTAGGTGTCTTTAGGTCTAAAAATGAATCTCTTGAAGGTAGCATATAGATGGTCTTGTTTTATTATCCATTTTGATACCTATGTTTAAACAGCTTTTAGTCTGTTTACATGCAAAGTAATTGTTGATAGATATGCATTTATTGCCATTTCATTATTTATTTTGTGTTGTTTCTGGGCATTTTTCTGATCCTTTCTTGTTTTTGTCACTTTTGGTCTCTCCTTTGCACTCAAAGAGTCCCTTTTAATATTTCTTGCGGGGCTGGTTTAGTGATCACAAATTCTGGAATACTCTTTATCTCTCCTATTCTGAATGATAGCCTTGCTGGATAGAGTATCTTTGGATGTAGATTATTCCCATTTGGCACTTTGAATATATCATGCCACTTTCTTCTGGCCTGTCAAGTTTCTGTTGAGAAATCTCCAAGTAGCCTTAATGGGCCTTCCATTGGAAGTTAAGGACTCCTTTTGTCTTGCTGCTTTTAAAATGCTTTTTCTTTATTACTATATTTTGCAAACTTAATTACAGTATATCTTGGTGTTGGCCTGCTTTTGTTGACTTTAATGGGAGTTCTCTGTGCCTTCTGGATCTAGATGTCTGTTTCCTTCCCTAGATTAGGGATGTTTTCAGTTATTATTTCTTCAAATAAATTTTTTGCCCCCTTTTATCTGTCTTCTTCTTTGGAGACTTATAGATAGCACAGAGAATTGTTAAGAAGGTGAATGTCCACCTCAGTTTCCAAAGATAGTAAATTTGAACTGAGTTAATTTTTAGATATATGCACACTCATATTTTTAATTTTTGTGATTATTTGTAAGTTTGGTATAAGTCTGTAATTTTGATATATCTATATCTGTATCTATCTATATCTATATCTATCTATATCTATATATTTTACCCAAATAAATTTCTTTTGACACAGGTAGAAATACAATACCTGCTTATATATTACACCTAAAATAATGAGCTTATTTGAATTAATAATTAAATAAATTGCCAGGAAATCCTATTAGTCAAATGGTTTTAAGTTTTTATTATTTATTTTTTATTTATTTTAAAAGAGAGAGGGAGAGAGGGAGAGGGAGAAAGATAGCAAGCACAGGGGAGAGGCAGAGAGAGAATGAGAGAATCTTAAGCAAGCTCCACACCCAGCATGGAGTCTGATGTGGAGCTCAATCCCAGGACCCAGAGATCATGACCTGAGCCAAAATCAAGAGCCGGATGCTTAACTGAATAAGCCACCCAGGTGACCTGGTTTTAAAATTTTAGACAATATTCAAGGAAGGATGATGTGTCCATTTCAGAGACTGGAACACAGAATAGAACATAAATTAACTAATCCTTCCAATCATTTAGTAATTTTTAAAAATATTAATGTACCTTTGACAAGGAACAAATAAAGTATGAGAAAGAGAAATTATAGGTCCTTTCATTTAACTAAATATTTAAAAAGTGAAAGCAACACATAGTTGTAGAACATTATGACCAAGTAGATTTTCTCCTCTGTTGAAGGATGTCTTAATAGTAGAAAAATGTATTAACCTACCACACTAATATATCTTAAAATATCAATGAATGTGTCCAAAAGAACATTTTAGAAAATTACTTACACATTCATACATACATATTCACCAACTATGCATATAATACTTCTCTTCAGAAGAGAATGGCCTCAGTGTGTTTAAGTGGATCCAGGGAACAAGGGCAGTACCAACCAAAGCCATCTATAACTAATATCATACTTAATGTTTTACACATTACAGCATTCCATTTTAGGATCAGATAACACAGAGGTGCCTATTATTTCCATTTTATTCAGTAATTAAAAATATAAAAAAATTAAGAAAAGAAATATTTAAAAAATAGGGTTTAAGAGGTAATACGTAGACCAGCTATTACATAGATCATATTTCTGCTTTGAGTAACTTGGGTATATGGTGATGTCACTAACTACCTAATATCCATAATATAGAAGGGAAATTATACAGATTTATTCTCAAACAATAGAAAGAGGAGAGATACTAAAGAAGTAGTACTTAAATCAATTTGTGTTCCATTTAGTTTGCATCTATGCAGTTACTGTTAGCAATACCCATTGTGAAATAAATGATTTGAGGGGCATCTTTATACTAGTAAATCTCTGAAAATTGCAACTTGCTTTTGTCCTTCAGAAAGCATCTTTAAATTCTAAATGATTATGAAACTTTGTAGAAAACTTACATATTACATCAGAATGGATCAAATGCTAAAAATAAAAAAAGTGAAACGTGAAAAGTAAGCTCGTGCAACTATAACAATAGCAGATAAAGTTAAAGAAATACTTCAAGAGATGAAAGGTACCTTAATGATAATATGATCAATTTATCCTGAAGATATCACTAAATCTGTTTGTTCCCAACAACACAGCTCTAAAATATGTAAGGTCAAAAACTACGGATTAAAGGAGAAAGAAATAATATCACAAAAATTTGGGGAGATTTCAACACACCTTTTTCAAAAGCTGTAAGCTTCCAGAAGACTGAACATGAGAAGGTTTAAAATGACTTATGCAGGAAACTGTACCCAAAATTCAAATTCTTTGCAAATGTGGAAATTGTACCCACATTGACAATGTGCTATGCCACGGAGGACGTGTACGTTTTAGGATGATGTCACAGATAAGGGTTCTTGGGGATGTAGTCTTTGAGAAGATTCCTGTGAAGGCAGTTTTTTAGGGTATGCTCTTGTGATGAGCCCCTGTGGAGCGGGAGGGGAGGAAGTGAGAAGGGGGAGACAGAGACTCAGTCACATCTCAACTTAGTGTGAAGCTAGCATGGCCCATCAGTATCTGGAGTTGAGGTGAGGGACTTCTCATTAAATGTGGGCTGTCTCAGAAAGTTGTGACTTGGTGTGAGGTGACCCTCTGTAGCTGAGGCAATTCCCAAAGAGAACATGGAGATGAAGAGTGTTCTTACAGTTAGGGTTACTTCCATTAATCTGAAAAGGGGACCTGTGCTGTATTCTTTCCCTCTTCTTTTCAGCTTCATTCTTTTTCAAATTTTTGTCTTCTGTACCATGTAATCATTCCTCTGCTTCTTCCATCCTAGTGGTCATCACATCCAGTTGATGAGGTTGTGGAATATAGGTGAGGTTCAGTGGGGTGGAGTCCAGAGCCGACAACCAATAAAGAATTCTTGAGGCATCTTTGGCGCAAAGTGGTGGTTTATTAAAGCAAGGACCCCTGAGCAGAAAGAGCTGCTGCACCGGGGTTGTGAGGGGTGGCTGATTATTTACCATGGGGTTGGGGGAGGTAAGGAAAAAAGGGAGGTTGAGAAAGTATTTTCATATGTTAAAGAACATTCGTAGGATAACTCTGGTTATTGTCAAGCCAAGGCGGTCCCTCCCTCTAATGAGGCACTAACAGGAAGACTGTTGGGAGCCTCCCAGAGAAATGTTACATTCCTCCTATCACAAGTCCTTGTCAATGGGCTTCAGGTTTAAAAGATATTCTATTTTATTTACATTTCCTTCTGCCTCCGCCTCCCTCAATTTTATGGAGGGGATCGTATTGTTAGGGCTTCAGGAAACTGAATTATGGGTCTCTGGAAATTAGGCTATTGATAAGAAAGCTTCTTCCTTGTAAATCACTAGGACATGTGTAAACTGACGGAGACTCAGGTCTTGCAGGATTGTGATCTGTTTAGTTAACCATTTGTTTTACTTTTCCTTAGCTTTTGGGCAGCCAGGGGTGCCTGAGGAATGTCACGTACATACATCCCATGGTGGGGGGGGGGTTGCGGGGTGTCAGTTTCTGCTTTGTCCTTAGCTTGCCTTCTGTTCCCTCATCACAGTCAGTTTCGAGTCTCGGTTATTATATTTTTCATTTTGGCCTGACTGGTTTTTAAGTCTATTTTTTTCCCTGTGGTAAGGGACTCCCTGGTGTCTTCTATGCTTTTCTCAAACCCAGCTAGTATCCTTATGATTGTTGCTTTAAATTCTGGATCAGGTATATTACTTATATCTGCTTTGATTAAATCCCTGGCTGAGACCTTTTCTTGTTTTTTCTTTGGGGATGAATTCCTCCATCTTGGCATTTTCTCTAGGTCTCTGTCTTCTTCTGTGTGTTTGAAAAGCCAGTTAGGTTTCCTGCTCCTAAGAGTAATGGTTTTATGAAGAAGAGGTCACATACTGTCCAGGGCCTGGCACTTCAGGAAGTGTCTCTGGTGTATGCTGGGTGCACTCTGCTGCTGTGTTTAGGGGGCTCTTTCAGGTCAGTCTCCTTGCCTGAAGTGAGGGGGGGGTGTTTGGATCTTGGCCAGAGTGTGGCAAGTTTTAACTAGATGTGCTCTTATTTGCTTGTTTAAAAAGACCTGAGACCTGAAGTTTTGTAGAAATCTATAGTCAGTAGATGTGGTGTGTGCAGGTGTTGAGGTTGGGGAACATACGTGAGGTTCAGTGGGGTGGGGTCCAGAGCCGACGACCAAGAAAGAATTATTGAGACGTCTTTGGTGCAAAATGGTGGTTGATTAAAGCACGGTGACAGGACCCATGGGCAGAAAGAGCTGCTGCCCCGGGGTTGTGAGGAATGGCCTATTTTATACCCTCAAGTGGGGAGGGGGCTAGGGATAGCGTTAGTCTCTAAGGAATTTTGGAAGCAAGGTCTCCAAGACCTTGAGGGGGCTAGCTACTGTTGGGAAAGGGTCATTTATTACCATCTAATAAAACCTTAGTCATGAGACCCTTCAGATGTATATTGGTGGGCCATATGCTTGGGGGGTGATTGCCAACATGTATCGTGGGGGGGTGGGCGGTTAGAGATAAAGGAAGTTTCCAAAGGAATTTTTATACGTTAAAGTAGACTTACAGGATCTTGGTGGAAGGGAGGGGATCAGGCCAGGACTGCCTTTTGCCCTTAGGAAAGTATTAACATCCAGGCAGCTGAGGTCCTAGAGGAATGTCACTATGCCTGTTTCAAGGACTTGTCAATGGGCTGTAGGTAGTAAGGACAGTTTCTTTGTCCTTTAGGGCAGCCAGGAGTGCCTGAGGAATGTCACATACATCCCATGGGGGGGGGGGTGCAGGGTGTCAGCTTCTGCTTTGTCTTCAGCTTGCCTTCTGTTCCCTCATCACAGGGGTTTGTGCTTGTCTTCTTGGGGAGGGGCCCACTGTTCCAGTTCTCAGGTACACTTGCCTGAGAAAAGCAGCACCTGCAGAGTGAGAAGCATGGGACTTGGTGTAAGAGCTTTAGGCAGTCAGTGTTGGTGGTGTGCTGCTTATGAAGTTAGTTTATGCTGTGGGGCAAGAGAGAAATGGCACCAGCCACCTTCCTCATTCCTGGAGAGGGGAATTCACACTTGCTGCTCCCCAGGAACTCTTCCCAGAAGAACGAACAATCTCCCCTCCCGTGTCCCAGGAATCCCTCAGATTGCTGCCTTCACCCTGTCTGTATCTGCCTCCTGCCTGCCTGACAGCACAGTGCACCTTGGGCTCTATCCCAGGCAGGCCAGCTGAGTTTCAAAACTCCAGACTTTAGGACCTGGGCTGGTGTGGACCCATGCTGGTCCTCTGGGGTAGGGTGTCGCTCTTCTGGGACTGATGCAGGTTCATCCCAGAAGGGCAGTCACACCAAAGCACAGGGGCACAGAGTTTGGGGTAAAGTGCAGCAAAGGGCCAGCGTCCAGGATAGGATAGGCTCCCTCACCAGGTGTCTTGGCACCGATGCTGAAGAGCGGGAGAGGGTGATGGTGCCCATTGGCTCTTTTGTCCCCAGAGAGGCAATGCTGCCTCTCCCAGATGCACTCCAAGAAGGGGGAATGTTCTCTCCTAGTGCCTCCCAGGGATCCTCAGATCACTCTGTCTGTCCCTGGGCTGCCCTCTGTCTCCACAGGAGCACTGCAGCACCCTCAGGGCTCCACACCTGCCACACCACTAACTTTAAAACTCCAGTCTTTGAGCCCCACTGGTCGTAAAACCTCCCGAAATCAGCCCCTCTCATTTTCCCAGTCAATGGCTTTGGGGAAGTGTTATCCCCTGTGTGCTCCTTCTGTCTTGGCTCTCCCTGTGACCAGGGCTCCCGCCCCTCTGCAGTATCTGCAATCCTTTTCTCCCCTAAACCATGTCTTCGCACCTCGTACCTTCTACAATGTGGCCTCTTCTCTCTAGTGCAGTCCTCAGCTTGATTTCTTGGGTATTCAGAGTGATTTGAGAGTTACCTGCCTGTGTTCAAGGGATGAGGCAAGCCTGGGGTCCTCCTACCGCTCCGCCATCTTAGCTCCCCAGGACCTGTGCTGTCTTCTTTAATTTTCAATTTATTTGGGCTAGAAGTCAGAAAGTAGAAAAAAGATAATTAAATTCAAGTTTCTTCAAAGATTACTCAACATATCTAAATGTAACCATTTTAAATTAAAATTTCATTATGATAATAAATTCTAATGACTAATGCTTTTAGTTTAGAAATAGATTTAGACTCCTTGATTTTATTTACATTGAATTATGATTAATTCTGTCATACGTACAGAATTACGTATTTGATTCTGTCATACGTATTTGAAGAAAGATAGGAACATACATGTATATATAATTTTGAGACGTGTGTGATACCATCTGTTTACATGAATGAGTACTTACCTTTAAGAAATTATAGCTTTTGAATTAAGAATTTTAGTACTAATTACTTTCTCTCTGAATACTTTGCTGTAGGTCACTTATGCCATCAAAATTGACAGGGAAATATATACTTTCCATCTTGAAAAACAGTAAGTGGCCATTTTTCTTTTCATACACTTCTTTTTCTTTTCTTCGGTTTTTACAATAACTACCCTACGTTGAGCCCAAAAAAGAGCTTGACTATTGTATTTATTTAATATGTTATATCATTGTGATTTATGACAGATTTCAAGTCTTCATCTTGAGATTTTGAATCTAGTATGGAGCCAAGTTCTAATTTAATGACACAAGTATTAACGTATATTAGGTAAATTAAAATCATTCTATGTAACTCCTTGAAATGTAACCACAATAACATTAAGGGAATAATTTTATTTGTACATGTTTAATTTTGTTCATCATGTCGTTTTACATATTTATGTGACTTTAAGCATTTTACTTGATATTAGACCATTTTTTTCTCATCTTGGTATAATATATAATCTCTTAAATTTTCCGTTTTTTACTTTTGCTCTTTGAGAAAACCAATAATGATCTTGTGCGTATATTTTTCCACCATTTTCTATTCTAAATTTCATCTTTCCCTTAGATAAAACATATAGAAACCAATCAAAAAAGTTTGTTTTTGAACAAATGGGAATACTGTTTTGCCCCTAGCAGGTCTTATTCAATAATGGTGTTCATTTTCTTGCTCTATGTATATATTTTAACTCATTTTTAATAGATAACATTCCATAAGTATGTAATATTGATGGATAATGAGGTTAGTTCCAGGAATTATCACTATAGAGTCTTGCAATAAACATCCTTGTATGTATATCCTTATGTAATAGAGATTTTGTTTTGTAGGCTTGATATCAAGAAATGGGTTTCTGAATCAAGAAGTATGAATAATAATAATAACAACAATAACAAAAGTAACTGACATTTATTGAGTACAAACCAAGTACCAGGCATCTGTCTTCCTTCCTTCCGTCCTTCTTTCCTTCCTTTTTCTCTCTTTCGCTCTCTCTTTCTCTCTTTCTTTCTCTCTTTCTTCTTTCTTTCTTTCTTTCTTTCTTTCTTTCTTTCTTTCTTTCTCTTTCTGTTTAGAGAGAGAGAGGGAGTGTGCATGCACACGAGTGGGGGATGGCAGGGAGCGACAGAGGGAGAGAGAGAGAGAGAGAATCTTAAGCAGGCTCCATACCCAGCTTGAAGCCCAACATGGTGCTTGATCTCATGACCCTGAGATCATGACCTGAGCCTAAATCAAGAGTTGGTTGCTTAACCAACTGAGCCACCCAGGCACCCCTTTGTCAGGCATATTTCTAAGCAATTTGCATGTAGTAACTGATTTAATTTTCACAACAACCTTCTTTATTACTCACATTTTGTATTAGGATTTTGAGAGATATTGCCAGTTTCTGAAATCAGTTTAGATTTTCAAAAGTATGTAAGATGTGCTAAAATATTATATTGCATCTTTGTGTCAATTTATATTTCCCTAAATAATTTCTCTAAACAATTATCAGCTATTTGCATTTTCATTTCCTATTTAATATTTATTTTTCAGAGCAGTTTTAAGTTAACAGCAAAATTGAGTGGAAGGTACAGAGAGTTTCTGTATGCCCCTTGCCCCCACATGTGTAGAGCCTCCCCTGTTATCAACATGGCCCACAAGTGTGATACATTTGTTATAATTGATGATCCTACATTGACACATCATTATCACCCAGAGTGCATAATTTATATTAGTCTCAAAAATTTTATATTGACTTTTTTCTTTTGCTTAAAAATTAAAAAGGAAAATTCAGAGAATTGTATAAAAGTTAGTTTCTCACCATGAGTGACACATATGTGAACATTTTCTTTATATATTTTTCTAAATGTTTACATTGTAGGTAAGAGTGAAATCTATTATTCCCATGCCCAGGCATATTCAGTTCTTTCATTCCCCAGTGCTAATCACAGTTATGATACTGACACATACTCTTCTGTCATATTGTTTCTTCATTCATCTGTATGCCTAGAGATTAATAAGAATCATGTTTTGAGTATTGCCTCAAATAGACATAAATGACACAATACTCCTCTATATAATTTATTTATCTTAATATGGTGGACTACTAAAGTGATCCCAATTCTTTACTTCTCCCTGTATCTTCACTCTTCACCTTATAACTTTGAGTTCCTATCATCAAGAGGTGGAAAATATACATCTTCCCCAGCCTCCCTACTCCCCAGCTCTTGGATCTGAGTTTATCTATGGAAGACCAACTTCATGGGTATGTGGTCTCTCAGGGTCCCATGGTTAGAAATGCCCTGTATGTTGTTGCCATGAGATTCTTAGTACTTCTGGGGAAAAAACAAAACAAAACAAAACCCCTCATATTTTCATTCCATCATGGGCCTTGCAAATCATGTGGCCCATTCTATGACTTGTGACTTACTTTGGCCAAAAAGATGTTAGCTGATTTGATTTAAACACGGGTTTGAAAAATCTCTCCTTCTTTCCTGCTCTCCATCTTGTTTCTTGGCCATCATCATGAGTATGTGCTTGGGCCAGCTTCCTGAAAGATGGAGACAGGTGGAGCACTGCCAAGGTGCCCTAATCATCCCTAGATCAGCCAACATTCAGCTGAACGAATGAATCCAGAATCCAGATGAATGAATGAATCATTCAACATTCAGCTAAATGAGTGAATGAATCCCAGACCATTGAGCAAGCCTGGCCACCATTAGCAAAACTACTACTGATACTCACTCATGACCCAGAAGTGTGAGCAGATATTTATTAGGTTCTGGTTCTGGGGTTGTGCTTTTTGTGCAACATTTTGTATAGTATTATTTTTTGAGGTTCATCCATATTGATATGTGCAAAGTAAGTTCATATATTTTAAATACATATGTAACTATCAAATAAATATATCTTATTATTTATTTACCCATATTTATAGCAAGAAAAGGTGTATTGTGGATATCCTGGGCACCAGTGAAATTGACGGGTTATAAATGATGCAGTTCTCCAGAGTGCTATATGCTTCCCAATTTTACTTGAGGGTTTATACCAGTTTTCATTCACATCAATCATTCAAAAACATTTATTTTCTCTATATTCTCAACAAAATTAGTATCTTCACTTATTTGTTTTTGTTAATTAATGGATAAGAAATTGTATTGTATTGTATTTTAATATATGGTAATGCTCTATTCTCCTTTATTTTTTTAGAAGATTTTATTTATTTATTTATTATTTATTTATTTATTTATTTATTTATTTATGGGGGGAGCATCAGAGGGAGAGGGAGAAACAGGCTCCCTGCTGAGCAGGGAAACCCACGTGGGGCTCAGTCCCAGGACCCTGGGATCGTGACCTGAACTGGAGGCAGACGCTTAACAGACTGAGCCACCCAGGCCCCCCTTTGTTCTGCTTTAAATAAGGCTTTCAATATGTTTTAATTGTTGTTTAGGAGTACCTTTTCAAATGTTCACTGACTATACTAATTGGATTTCTTTCCCTATGTCTTGTTCTTTCTTTGGGTTTTTAGTTTTAATTATTTATTTTGAGTTATTTTCAGTCTGTGGCTAATCTTTTTAAATTTTTTCTCCACAGTCAGATTGTGGGAATTTTTGTTTACTGTAGATGTTAAGCCCTTTATCTGTCCTAGATGTTGCACACATGCTGCCCAGCCTCTTGGTTTCTTACCTCCTTCCCCATGTTTGTGGGATTCATTGCTATAAAAATGAAATTTTCATGTAATCATTATATTCATTATTTTTATTGGTTTTCAGATTTTTCTCTTGTGTCTCTCATATTCTGAATTTGTATTATGATATTCCTATGGTATTAAAATTTATTTTATATCTAAGATATAAATCTGAGGCATTCGATATTTTACAACTGTATTGCATTTCCCTAGTTTATCACTGTTTTCTTAATTGCAATTTTATGCTGACTCAGGTTATTGTTTATTTAGTATACTTTCACATTGTTTTCTTCGGATAGAATATGCAGATGGTATGTTTTCTGGATCTGTGCATATCTGCAAATGTCCTTTGTGTTCTCATAATTTGGCAGTGTGTAGAATTTGTGAGTCCTATTCCTTTGCTATTAATTTTTATAACATGATATAGTTAATCTTACATCAGTTTTCCAGTATGTTTTGTGTACATATGAGTACACATTCATGCATGTGTGGTGTTTCATTAATCCCCCCGACATATAAATGCCTGAATTTTTCATTTTAGCTTTAAATCACTGCACATTATTTAAAAATTTATGGAAATCTGTGTTTTCCTATTGGGTCATATGGATCTGCCCTCTATAGTGTAGTTTTTCCTCCAACTATTTTTAAATCTTTATTTGGCTGTGTTTTTTACTAGCAAAATATATTCTCTTTATTGGCTAGGACTCTATTTCTGTTCTTGGCAAACAAATTCTCTGACACATTTATTGAATTATTTATTTTCATCTGTCATCATTTTAGTTCCAGAGTGTCTTTTTTTTTCTTCTTAAAATGATCTACTCTGAAAGTTTACTAACTTTTTAAACTTTTCTTGAAATAATGATTATTTTCTTTAACCAAATTCTTCATTCAACTTCGTTAGGAACTTGCTTTTATGTTTTGCCTTCCGCCCTTCTGTTGTTCATTTTCCTTACATTGGATGTTGTTTTCCAGTGAGTGGTCATGGGTAGTTCTATTAATTCACTGATCAAGGCAGATCTTTTTGTTGTTTTTTGTAGAAGCAAAAGTATACTTTTGAGGATCCAGGTCGAATGAACTTGCAAACTAAAGTTTTATCCTTTTAATTATATTTGTCAGAAATCTGTTGAATTTCCTTTTCCTGTGGATGCTTCTGGATCCCCATTTCCACCACCTCCACTGACATGCTCGTTACTAAAATGTGGCTCTGCCCTTGTGCTAGAATTCATGTTCCAGGTGCTTGCACCTCAAGCTACCCAGGCCATTTGGCATTTGCCCTTGAATGTAGGTGGAATATGAGCTGTTAAACACCAGTTTTGTTTTGTCTGGGAAGATCTCTGGTTTTGTTATTTGAATCGAGGAAAAGGAAGAGCTGTCAGGAATGAGAGAAGATGAAGCAGGTCTGGAAAGAGAAGTAGTGGTGAATGTGCACCCTCCGTAGGTCCTCTCTGATTCTGGCCTTGGACTGTCCCTTAGTGTTTGGATTCCTTGAGAAAGCCTGGTCTCCCGGCACTAAATACTGGTGTAAAATTGTTCTGTAATAATCGCAATCTTCTCTGTGAGAAGATTACACTTCAGCACCATGTATATGAGTCTTGTCTATAGAATTCATTTAGCTTATGAAATTTGAGCAAAGCACTAGCCTCCTGCTTCTAAATGAAGGCTTTAAGAACTATTGTATGCTTCTACAATTTCTTTTCTCCTTCTGCTACAAGAAAGGCATGTTCCAAGGGGTAGGAGGTATGTCTTTTCCCAGGTTCCAGAAGGAAGGCAGTGTGGAGCTGAACCTGCAGTAAACTTGGGAAGAACATTCATTGTTGTTTTGAGGCATTGAGAGTTTGGGGGTTGTTCTCACCACAGTATAATTTCATGAAAACTAATGGGAAAAGGATATGTTTTTTTGTTTCTTATCAATCTATGGCTACTTGTTAGCAAATGTTAACAAATTAGCAAATATTTTTGCTATGAGATTTATTGATTGTTGAATCTAAAAGAAAACTTTCCCATTGGAATCCGGAAGTCCTGGTTTCTAGCATATGTAAATCTATGTCATTTTGGTGTCCCTACTGCTATCGGTTATACTGCTTAGTATTTTTTCTTATACAAAATATGCTACCCAAAAGGAAATGAGATAATGGAGAGATGAGCCCATTTAATTTTTGAATATTTGAGTTTGTAAAATTGAAAGTGAATTTTAATGTCATGATTCTGTTTTTGTTAATGTTACTATTACAATGAAGTGTCATTGCTTTGGTTGAATTAGGTCATTTTTAGACCCTCTTTTCCTGGTGTATGCATACAACAAATCAGGAACATTGTATCCAGATTCTTCATTTATAAAGGTAAGTTTTCCTTTATGCTCTGTAGATTTACGTTTTCTGTATCATTAAGGTGCCATTGGCAGGAAGAAAAAGGATGCTTTCTACCACCCAGAATTATTGGGCAAACAGATCAGAAGCCCAAATATAATGTGGCTGTCACTGTGAAGGCAGATTGAACAGAACAACTACTTTTCAAATTTGGAGCTCCGGAATCTCTTATCCAAAAAGGTTATTTAAACTACCAGAAGCATTAGCAGGTTTCTGAGAGAGAAAGAAAGTGGGTTAAAGAGCTAAGAATAAGAGGCCCCCTAAATACAGAGTCATTTTAATTGAGATGTCATAGGACCTGAGCAGTGGAGGAAGTGGTGGAAATTACTTTGTGGAAGGACCTTATAGAAAGAATCTAAATAGTTCACATGTGAAACACAGAAGTTTGCATTGTATCCCAAAATGCAGATAGGAGTCAAGAAATTTTTTTTAAAGATGTATTTATTTATTTATTTGAAAGAGAGATCATGAGCAGGGGCAGAGGGAGAGGGAGAAGCAGACTCCCCACCGAGCAGGGAGCCCGATGTGGGACTCGATCCCAGGACCCTGAAATCATGACCTGAGCTGAAGGCAGACACTTACCCAACTGAGCCACCCAGCGCCCTGGAGTCAAGAAATTTTTAAGTGTGTGAGAAAGTTAACTTTAGTCTGTGAGATATTTCTTTTGTGAGAAGAGATGGGAAAGAAGTAAATGCAAGTGAAGGCTCCGATTCTGTTGCTATATTGCAATTGAGAGATAATGAAATTAAAAACAAGGTAACTAGTACAGCATTGTCTTTGTCACCACCTGCAAGTAGAAAGTGGAGCAAAATACATGAGACACCTGTTTGGAGATGTTTGACAATAGTCAGGTCAGAATTTTTTTTCCTCTGAGAGAAAAAAAAAAAAAAAAGCCCAGAAGGTGAATCACTTTGACCTTGGCCCTTCTGACTGAGGATAGTCTTAACCATAGCATAGGGAGTTGGAACCAACAGAACTTGAAGAGTTTGCAGTTGAGAGCTACTGAAACAACTGGAACTGGCGTGACACAGGACCAGAGAAGAGGGAGCCATCAGATGTATGATTTTTTTTGCAGGGAGGGGAGTTGTCCTTATACTCTTGACTAAAGATTAGGCTGCCTGTGTGCTGAGACTCTGCTCAAGAACAGAGTGTAAAATGGAGGTAATACTATCACACAGTGTTGGGAGATGTCGGATTTTCAGCCTAGGCAGAGTAGAGTGACTTTGCTAAAACCCCAGACATTCAGCTGAAACCAGAAAGGCTAACCCTTAGGAGGAAGGATCAAGCTCTAGGGTAAGAGATAATCTTATCACCTCATGGAACTTTACATCAAAACCCAGGGATATACTGTATGGTGACTAACATAATGTAATAAAAAAAATCATTATAATAAAAAAAAATCTTATCACCTCTCTTCCCTACCCCAATGCCTAAAACTCAGCAACAAGAGGATTAAGGAATTTTCCATTAAATTAATTGCCTTCCAATACAAAATGCAATACCCTATAAAGAGTTAAAACATAGTAGAGGAAGGGAATAATGCAGATAAGGGTAGAAATCAATGCGAGAGAACAAGGAAAAAGAATAGAAAAAATTAAAGCCCAGAATTTAGTTCTTTAAAAGGACTAATTGACATTAATAACCCCTAGTAAGACTGACCTAGGACAATAACAATTTCCATCAATATTAGGGATGAAGGGAGACATGATACAGAACATAAAATGATATTTTGAAGTATTATGAAAACCTTGTGTTAATAGATCTGGTAATTTAGATGAAATGGACAACTTTCCTGAAAAGGGCAACTTATCAAAATTGAGGGGAGAAATAACAGAAAATCTCAATCACTTGAAATCTATTTAAGAAATTGAATTTCTAAACAACTACATTCCCATACCAGGTTTAGATGTTTTCACACTTTACCTATTGAGAGATATAATGGTTGTGTCCAATTTAGCTATTAAAAATAAATGTTTCTATGAACATTCACATGCAGTTTGTTGTGTGGATGTAATTTTTTATTTCTCTGGAGTGCATGTCCAGGAATAGGATTGCCAGGTCATATGGTAAGTATGAGTTTATTTATTTTTTTAAAATTTTTATTTAAATTCAATTTAGTTAACATATACTGCATTGTTAGTTTCAGGAGTAGAATTTGTTGGTTCATCAGTTGCATATAAAACCTGGTGCTCATCACATCAAGTGCCCTCCTTAGTGCCCATCATCCAGTTACCCCATCCCCCCCGCCAACTTCCCCTCCAGCAACCCTGTTTGTTTAATTACTAAACTGTTTTTCTGAGTAGCTCTACCATTTCATATTTCCACTGCCAATGTATGAGAAATAAGGACTGCATTTTTGCCACCACTTGGTATTATCACAATTTTTAAAAGTTTTAGCCATTGTGATAGATGTGTAGTGATTTTCTTATGTAATTTTGATTTGCATTTTCCTAATGACCAGTGATGTTGAACATTTTTTCATGTGTTTGTCATCTTCTGTGAAATGTCTTTTAATATCTTTTACCCATTTTCTAATCCTATTGATTGGTTTTTTACTGTTGATTTTTGAGTAATTTATATATTCTAAATACAAGTCCTTTGCCAGATATGTGATTTGCCAATATTTATTTCCAGTCTGTAATTTATCTTTTCATCCTGTTCATAAGGTATCTCACTGATCAGAAGTTTTTAATTTTGCTGAGGGTCATCAACTTTCCCTTTTACGAATGGTGGTTTAGTTATCAAACCTACGAACTCCATATATCTTTAGTTCTTAAAGATTCTGTTTCCCTAAAAATTTTATAGTTTTATTTATATTTAATTGTATGTTCACTTTGATACAGCTTTGTATAAGGTGTGAGATTTGAATCCAGTTTCATTCTTTGGACTGAGGATATGTATTTGTTTCAGTATCACTGATAGAAAAGGCTGTTCTGCATTGACTTGCTCTTGCATCTTTGTCAGAAAGTCCGTGGGACATATTTTTGAGGATATATTTGTGGGTTCTTCATTCCGTGCTATCCTTTTATGTGTCTGTACTTCTGCCACTCTCATGCTGTCTTCTTTAATTTACCTGCATATTAAGCATTTATGTAGACTATAGTGATACCTCCCACTTATTCTTATTTTTCAAGATTTTTAGACTATTCTGGATATTTTGCTTTTTCATATAAATTTTAAACTAAACTGCTCTACGCATACAAACAAACTTGCTAGGGTTGTGATAGACATTATGTCAAACCTATACGTCAGTTTGGGGCAAGTGACATCTTCAGTATGTTGAGTCTTCCAATCCATGAATTCAGTGAGTTTCTCCAATTGTTTGGTCTTTCTCTACATGTCTTTTATTAGCATTTTGTAATTTTAGCATTTGAATTCTGTACATATTTTTTTAGGCTTACACCAAACTATTTCATTTTCTTTGATGCAATTGTAAATGGTATTGAATTTTAATTTCAGTTTTTATATGCTTGTTATTATCTAGAAATGAATTTTGTTTTAATCTCATGGCTTGCAAACTTGTTGAAGTTACATATTAATTCTATGATGATTTTTTTGCTTTTGTTTTTGTTTTTTTTGGTAGAGTCTGAGATTTTCTACATGGGCTTGCCATTTACAAATATGAACATTTTTCTTTTTTTATTTTCAATTTTTTGTGCTTTTATTTTCTGCTTTGCCTTTCTGTGCTTGCTACAACTTCCAACACAGTGTCGGATCACAATAGCGAGGGCAGACACCTTCATTTGTTCCCAATCTTAAAGATAGTTGTAGGGTTGTTTTTAAACATAATCTTTATAAAGTTGAGGACATTCTCCATTTCTAGTTTGCTAAGATTTTTTTTACATAAAAGTGTGTGTGTTTAATTTTATCAAATACTTTTTCTGCCTCAGTTGGTAAGATCACATAAATCTTTTTCAGCCTGTTGATATGATGGTCTGCACCGTTTGACATTCAAATACTGAAAACATTATTGCATATCTAGAAAAGCTACAACTTGGTCCTGCTATATAATTCTTTTTATTCACGACTGGGTTTATTTGCTGATAATTTTTGTTGTTGTTGCTGTTCTCAAAGTTCATGAGAAATATTGGTCTGTGAGTCTGTGGCCTTCTTTTTTTGTATGGACTTTGACTAATTTTTGTATTAGGCTAATAAATTAAATCGGGCGGTATTACCTTCTCTTCTATTTTCTGGAAGAAGTTGTGTAAAGTACATGGTAATTTTTAAGATACTTGGTAAGATACTTCTGTGAAGTCACTGGGGATTTATGTGTGTGGGGGAGAGGAGATTTTTAATTTCCAATTAAGTATTTAATAGTTATAGGAATATCTTGTTTATCTGTTTCATATGTATTGTTCTGGTGGTTTGTGGTTTTTAAGGAATTGGTCCATTCCATCTCAGGTGTGGAATTTAGGGGTATGATTTTGTCACGGTCCTTATTATCCTTTTAATGATACAGGAGTGTTTT
Source organism: Ursus arctos (assembly GCF_023065955.2). Taxonomy (NCBI): domain Eukaryota; kingdom Metazoa; phylum Chordata; class Mammalia; order Carnivora; family Ursidae; genus Ursus; species Ursus arctos. The sequence continues at coordinate 4,420,028 of NW_026622952.1, forward strand.
GTTCTGCACATCAATGATTGTTGTCTTCTCTCTTCTTAACTTTGTCAGTCCTGCTAGAGATTTTTCAATTTATTGAATTTATCAAAGAACCAGCTTTGTCTTGCTTTTTCCATACTGTTGTCTTACTTTTAATGTCAAAGCACTTGACTGTTAGGTTTATTATTTTTTCCCTTATGCCTTACGTTGGGTTTATTTTCCCATTCTTTTCTATCTGTTGAGGAAAACATTAATATTATCAACCTGTGACCTTTCCTCTTTTCTATTGTAAGCATTTTAGTGCTAAAATTTCCTGCTCAGCACAGCTTGAGCTGCAGCCTGAAATAATATGTTGTGTTTTCATTTTAATACAGTTATATGTATTTTTAAAATTTCCTTCGATGCTTCTTGTTTGACCCATGAATTTTTAAAAAGTGTGTTATTCAATTTCCAAGTGGTTGGAGATTTTTCCTGTTGTCTGCTGATTTCTAGTTTGGTTTCATTATGGTTAGCAAGCATACTTTATATGATTTTAGTTCTTTTAAATTGGTGAAGGTTTGCTTTACGATCCAGTATATTGTATGTGTTGATGAGTGCTCTTGGATAGTTGGACAGTATGTGTACTCTGCTGTTGGGCTGGAGTCTTCCATAAATGTCACGTAGATCATATTGTTTGATGCTGTTGTCCAATTCTGTATTTTTACTGATTTCCTGTCTAGTATTATCAATAAGTGAATGGAGTGTATTGAATTCATCATTTATCATTGTGTTTTTCTGTCTTTCTCTTTTAGCTGTATCAGTGTTTACTTCACATACTTTGAAGCTCTGTTGTTTGATGCCTATACGTTTAGGATTGTCATGTCTTCTTGATGGATTGATGCTTTCATGAATATATAATGAGTCTCTTTGTCCCTAGTAGATTTCTTTGCTAGTAAGTCCACTTTATCTGATATTAATAAAGCCAATCTGCTTTATTTTTATGAATATTTTCATGTTATATATCTTCCATCCTTTTAATTTCAATCTACCTACGTTATTATCTTTGAAGTAAGTTGCCTGGTGGTTTCTTTACTCGCATATCCTAGCACTTAGTATTTTATTTGGTGTTTTTAGACTTTTACATTTAAAGTAATTATTTATATGTTAGGGATTTTGTTTGTCATAATGTACATATATATTTCTCTCTTTTTTCTGTGTTTCTCGTTCCATTGTTCCTCTCTTGTTGCCTTCTTCTGTGTTACTTGAACATTTTTAGAATTGCATCATGATTTATTTATAGTGTTTTAAAGTATTTTCCTTAATCATAGTTTTCTTAACTTTTGCTCTAGATATTATAATATACATGTATAACTTATAATAGCTGTACCATTTTAGCTGGATTTTTTACTAGTTCAAGTGAAATATTAAAAATTATTTCTATGTAGGTTCCTTTATCCTCTGCATTATAAAAATATAATTGCCAAAATATTCCTCTCTATTTCTTAAGCATCACATGAAATTTTATGATTTTCTTTTTTTTTTTTAAAGATTTTATTTATTTATTTGACAGAGAGAGAGAGACAGCCAGCAAGAGAGGGAACACAAGCAGGCACAGTGGGAGAGGAAGAAGCAGGCTTCCAGTGGAGGAGCCTGATGTGGGGCTCGATCCCAGAACGCTGGGATCACGCCCTGAGCCGAAGGCAGATGCTTAACAACTGAGCCACCCAGGCGCCCTGAAATTTTATATTTTCTTTCAACTACTAAATATGATTTTAAAAACTCATGATGGAAAAGATAGTCCATTATATTTACCACTATTTTTACCTATTCTGTTTTCTCAAATCCTTGATGTTCCATATCTTCTTATGATATTTTCATTTTTAGAATTTCTTTCTGATATTCTTTAAGGATATGTGTGCTAGTGATAAAATCTTCTGGTTCTCTTTTGTCTGACAAAGTCTTTCTTGTTCTTCCATTCTTAATGGATAAATTTGCCAGACATAGAGTTTATGTTTGACTGTACTTTTCTTTCAGCACTTGAAAATTGCTGACATTTCTTTCTAGCCTTCATTACTTCTTCTTCTTTTTTTTTTTTTTTTTTAGATTTTATTTATTTATTCGGCAGAGAGTGAGGGAACACAAGCAGGAGGAGTGGCAGAAGGAGAGGGAGAAGCAGGCTCCCCACTGAGCAGAGAGCCCCATGTGGGGCTTGATCCCGGGACCCTGAGATCATGACCTGAGCCCAAGGCTGACACTTAACCAATTGAGTCACCCAGGCACCCCTAGCCTTCATTACTTCTGAGGTGAAATCTGCTGTCGTTCAAACTGTTGTTCCTCTGTAGGTTATGTAACACTGTTCTCTGGTTACTTTGAAGATATTTTTATTGTTTTTGCTAATTGTTAATTATGATTTTTGTTGTGGGTTACTTTGGTGAGGAGAGGTTGCGGGGTTGTCCAGAGCCCAAATTATTGACCAGGACCCATGCAGTGTGCACTTGTTTTATAGGGACCTTAGGGATGTGGGCTTCTTGATTTTTCAGCCTGCCTTCTGGGGGAGGGGCCTGCCGCGCTGATACTCAGGCAACCCTGTTTGGGTAGAGTCTCCGTGTCCCCTGCGAGGGGGGATGGGGATGGGCACACTGTGAGCCGTGCTTTCCAGGCTTTTGTTCTCTGGCAGCTTTCCCTGGCGGTTTGCTGTGCCTCTTCTGAGAGTCAGAGCAGCAGTGGCCAAATCTCAGCCTCTGTCTCAGAACAGAGAGATCGCAGTCTGCTCTCCACTGAGCTCTTCTGGCCACTTTAACTGTTTCTGTTGGTGCTGCTAAACCCTGCAGCGTCCTGGGATGTGTGCTCCACAGCAGGCGTCCTAGCCCTCACTTCCAGGGCCTGCACGTCTCTGTCCTTTGTGTTTCTAACACCACCAGCTGCCAGCCGCCCCCGCAGCTCCGGAGCTCCGTTTCAGTGTGGCTCACGCGCACTCCGGAGCTCTGGTTTTCAGTCTGGTCTCGTGCGTTCCCTGGCTCACCGTCTCAGTCTGCTCTCTCGAGGGTGCTGGTCCGCTGGTCCGCGAGTCCGCCCGCTCCCCCGTGCAGGTGGCTACCGCTTCCCGACGCCCGAGCTCAGGGGCTCCCTCCCCCTTCTGTTTATCTTCAGGTTCATGGCTCCCCGCTTCATACCTCAGTACTCAGCGCTGGAGATGTTCATTGTAGAGATCCAGATGTATCTTCCTGCGTCTCAGGCTGATTCCGTGGGTGTTCAGGATGGTCTGGTACCTCTCCAGCTCCACTCAGGGGACCAGCTGAAAAAGGGGACCCCTACTCCTCTGCCATCTTAACTCCTTCTCCTACCATGCCTCCTTTTAAAGTCTGTTGTGGGTTACTTTGGGTCCATTCCCTTTGCAGTTCACTCAGCTCATGGAATCCAAATGTTTATACCATTCATTGATTTTTGAAATTTTCAGCCATATTTCTTTTTCTTAGTTTTTATATTTTATTTTATGTGATAAAAATACTTAGCATGAGTTCCACTCTCTTAACCAATCTTACGTATACATTACATTATTATTGACTGTAAGTATGATGTTTTATAGAAGATGCTAGAACTTATTCATCTTGCTTGACTGAAACTTTATGCTCATTGGTTAGTAACTATCCATTTCCCCCTTTCCCCAGCCCCTGGAAAGCACCATTCAAGTCCTTGGAGGTATGAATTTAAATATTTTAAATATTTAATATAAAAGGAATCATGCAATATTTGTCTTCCTGTAACTGGCTTATTTCACTTGGCATAGTGTTCTCAAAGTTTATACATGTCACATATTGCAGAATTTACTTCTTTCTAAAGGATGAATAGTATTCCATTGAGTGTATATACCATATTTCTTTATCTACCTATCTACTGGTGGACAATTAGGTGGTTTCCACATCTTGTCTATTTTGGATAGTGCTGCTATGAACACAGGAATACCAATATCTCCTCATGATCCTGATTTCAGTTCTTTTGACTACACAGAAGTGCTATCACTAGATCATATGGTAATTCTACTGTTAGAAAACTGAGTGAAGACTCAGTTTTCTATAGTAACTGCACCATATTGACTCCCACTAACAGTGTACAACAGTTCCAATTTCTCTACATATTTGCCAATGTTTGTCTTTTTTTATATAATAATAGCCATCCTAACACGTGTGAGGTGATACCTCTTTGTGGCATTGACTTGTATTTCCCTAGCGGCTAGTGATATTGGGTGTATTTCATATACCTGTTGGCCATTTGTATGTCTTCTTTGGGAAAATGTCTATTCAACAATTTTAACAATGTTATGTCTTGCAATCCATGGACACAGAATGTTTTTCCATTTGTTTGTGTCTTGTTTAATTCGTTTCACCAGTGATTTGTAGTTTTCAGAGTACAAGTCTTTAACCTCCTTGGTTAAATTTATTCCTAGGTATTTTATTAGTTTTGTGTGTGTATGTGTGTGTGCGTGTGCATGTGCGTGTGCGTGTGCGTGCATGCACACCATTGCAAATGGAATTGTTTTCTTAATTTCCCTTTTAGATAGTTGTTAGTATAGAAATGCAACTAATTGTATTTTTGTATGTTGATTTTGTATTCTGCAACTTACTGAATTTCTTGTGTGTGTGTATATGTGTGTGCATGTGTGTGTCTGTGTGTGTGTGTGTGTGTGTAATCTTTAGGGTTTTCTATATATGAGATCATGTCCTCTGCGAACAAAGACAGTTTTACTTCTTCCTTTCTGATTTGGGTGCCTTTTATTTCTTTTTCTTGTCCAATTGCTGTAACTTCCAGTGCTATGTTGAAGAACTGGTGAGAGTGGGCATCCTTGCTTTTTTCTGATCTTAGAGAAAGAGCTGTCAATTTTTCACTGTTGAATATAATGTTAGTTTCATAAATAGCCTTTAATAAATGGGCTTTTTTATATTATATTGAGGTTGGTTATATCCTAGTTGGTTGAGAAGTATTATGAAAGTATGTTGAATTTTGTCAGACTCTTTCTCTGACGATATGCAGGTGATTTGTGATTTTTATACTCTAACTGTTAATATGGTTTATCACATTAATTGATTTTTGTGCATTAAACCATCCTTGCACTACAGAGATAATCTAACTTGGTCTTCATGTATAATCATTTTACATTTTTGGATAACGTTGGATTTGGTTTACTTGTATTTTGTTGAGAATTTGCATCTATATTCATGAAGGTTATTGACATAGTTTTCTTGTGATTGTGTGACTTCTATATCAGGATAATGGTATCCTCATAAAATAGTTTTGAAGTGTTCCTTCCTGTTTAATGTTTTGGAAGAGTGTGGGAAAGATTGCTGTGATTTTTACTTAAATGTTTGGGAGAGTTCATCAGTTCATTTGGTTTGGGGCTTTTCTTCGTTATGAGGTTTTTAATTACTGATTTAGACTCCATGCTTGTTATGTTTGTTCAGATTTTCTATTTCTTCATGATTCAGTCTTGGTAGGTCCTATGTTTCTAAGGACATGTCCATTTTCTATGACAATCCGTTGTTTGTGTATAATTATTAATAGTATTCTTTTTTGATCCTTTTTATTTCTGTGACATCAGTTTTAATTTCTTTGCTTTCATTTTTCATTTTGTCTATTTGTGTTTTCTCTTTTTTCTTACTTTGGCTGGGGGTTTGTCAGTTTTGTTTATCAAGCTGTTCATAAAAACAACTCAGTTTGATGATTTTTTTTCTGTTGTTTCCTCTTCCTCCTCCTCTTCCTCCTCCTCCTCCTCCTCCTCCTCCTCCTCCTCCTCCTCCTCCTTCTTCTTCTTCTTCTTCTTCTTGATAGTAAAGCAAAGTTTATTGAGTGGTAGTACAAGGCTCCCAAAGAGAGAGGAGACCCAAGAGGGTTGCCCATTTATTTACTTTCTGTTTTCTTTATTTCTGCTCTAATCTTTGTTATTTATTTTTACTACTTTGGCCTTAGTTTATTCTCTAGTTTTAGCTTTTTAAAAATTTCAAAGTATGCTCCACACCCAGTTTGTGTGTGTGTGTGTGTGTTATTTTTTTATTCCTATTCAGCCACTCTATGTCTTTTGTTTGTGGAGTTTATTTACATTTAAATTATTGACAGGGAAGTTATTTAGTATTAAAATTTTGTTGTTTTGTAGTTATTTTGTCTGTCTTTTCCTATGTTGTTGTCTTCTGTTGTGTTTCACTGATTTTTAAAATTTTTTTCCCTTGTCTTTTTCTTTTGTGTACTTTCTATTGGTATTTTCATTTTGATTACCATGTGGCTTACATGAAATACTATATAGTTATAACAGTGTATTTTAAGCAAATAACAACTTTAGTTACATACAAAAATTTACGATTTTACTACTCCCCCTCACACTTATGTTATTGATGTCACAATTTACATTATTTCCTATTATGTATCTTTTAACATATTTTTAGTTAAAGTTAGTTTTGATATTTTGCCTTTTAACATTCATATTAGAATTAAAAGTGATTTACCCACCAGGATTTCAGAAATATAGTGTTCAGAATTTTCTATATATTTACCCTTACCAATGAGTTTCATTTATTTTTATGCCCTTATGTTGTTGTTTAGCACCCTTTCATTTCTACTTGAAAAACTCCCATTTGTATGTATTGTCATGTAGGTATAGTGGGGAGAGCTACCTTGACTTTTGAAATATCCCTGCCCTGTCTGATTCTGATGCTTGCTTTATCTCTTCAGATTGTTTTTTGACTTTTAGTATGCCTTGTAATCTTTTTCTTGATAGTTGGACGTGATGTAATGGGTAAAAGGAACTGCTGTAAATATATTTTTAGTAATGTACTCATGAGGTGTGGGGAGAGAGAAGGTGTCCTACAGTCTTATGATTAAGTCTCAATTTTGTAGTAAACTTATGCCTCTGCACTATGAACTTCACAGGGGTTTCTCAGTTTTATTTCCCCTGAATGCAGGCCCTCTTACGAACAGAGTGCTCTGATGTATTTCAGAATGGGTTCTTTTGCCCTCCCATTGCTGAAAGTATGAGGGGTTTTTCTCTGATATTTATTATGGCAACTTTGTCAAGCTCCTGTAGGTAAATCTCACAAAATTCTGGGGGCTCCCTCATGAGTTGTCTGGAATTTTTATTCCAGATTTGTCCATACTGATCTTCTAGCATTTCATCAGTTATAATCAGAATTACATGCCCTGATACTGGTTCCAGCAGCACTTTTCACTACTGATTCTGTACTTTAGTAATCTGAGTCTCTCCGTGTTCTCTCCAATCCTGGAGTATGTGATTTGCTCTGTGTCCTTGCCTCTCTTACAAATCCAAGAAGACTTGTTGATTTTTCAGTCTGTTCAGCTTTTTGCATGCTGTTAGGGTGGAGTGGTGACTTCTAAGCTTCTTACATGTAGGACCAGGAACCAGAAGTCTCTTACTCATTTCTTCAGATTTGCAGGGTATAATGTTTTGGGCTGACTTTTTTTCCCTCTCAGTACTTTGAATATATCATCTCACTGCCTTCTGGCTTGCAAGGTTTCTGCTGAAAAATCTACTAAAAGTCTTAATATTGTTCCATTATATATGATAAATCAGTTTTCTCTTGCTGCCCTCAAAATTCTCTCTTTCTGTTTCACTTTTGACAATTTAATTATAATATATCTCAGTGTGAATTTCTTTTTTTTAATGATTTTATTTATTTATTCGACAGAGATAGAGACAGCCAGTGAGAGAGGGAACACAAGCAGGGGGAGTGGGAGAGGAAGAAGCAGGCTCATAGCGGAAGAGCCTGATGTGGGGCTCGATCCCAGGTCGCCTGGATCACGCCCTGAGCCGAAGGCAGAAGCTTAACCACTGTGCCACCCAGGCGCCCCTCAGTGTGAATTTCTTTAGGAACATTTTATTTGTTGTCTTTTGAACTTCTTGGATCTAGATATTAATTTTCTTCTATACGTTTAGGGAGTTTCAAGCCATTATTTATTTGAATAAGCTTTCTGGTTTTTTTTTAAAATTAAGATATAATTGACATATAACATTTTGGGAGTTTAAGGTATATAGTTTGTTGATTTAATGCATTTGTATATTTCAATATGATTACCACTATAGCACTAGCTAGCTCCTTTAACATATCGCATTATTCCTTCCTTTTCTCTCTTTGCCTTCTGAGACTCCTATTATGTGTATATTGTTCCTCTTGATAGTGTTTCATAAGTCCCTTAAACTTTTTTCACTCTGTCAATCGTTTTCTTTTTACTCCCCTGACCTGTCTTTGAGTTCAGTTAATTTTTCCTATGCTTAATCTAGTTTGCTATTGAAACTTTCTAGTGAAATTTTTGGTTCAGTTTTTCAGCTCTGTGATTTCTATTTGATACTTTATTTTTTCAAATTTTTATTTAAATTCTAGTTAGTTAACATAAAGTATTATTTCAGTTTCAGGAGAATTTAGTGATTCATCACTTATATATAATACTAGTGATCATCATAGCAAGTGTCCTCCTTAATATAAATATCCCATTTAGCCCATCCCCCACCCACTTCCCCTCCATCAACCCTCAGTTTGTTCTCTATTGTTAAGAGGGTCTTATGGAAAAAAAAAAAAGTCTTATGGTTTGCCTCTCTCCCCCCCCCTTTTTTTTTTTTGCCATATGTTCATCTGTTTTGTTTCTTAAATTCCACATACAAATGAAATCATATGATATTTGTCTTTTTCTTACTGACATTTTGCTTAGCATAATACACTCTAGACCCATCCACCTTATTGCAAATGGAAGATTTCATTCTTTTTGATGGCTGAGTAATATTCCATTATATATTTAAAAAATCACATCATATCTTGTCTTTATCCATTCATCAGCTGATGGACGTTTGGGTTCTTTCCATAGTTTGGCTATTGTTGATAACGCTTCTCTAAACATCAGGGTGCATGTACCCCTTCAAATCTCTATTTTTGTGTCCTTTGGGTAAAATCCTAGTAGCGTAGTTGCTGGGTCATAGCGTAGTTAGTTCTATTTTAAACTTTTTGAGGAACCTCCATACTGTTTTCCAGAGTGACTGCTCCAGTTTGCACTCCCACCAACAGTGTAAGAGGGTTACCCTTTCTGTGCGTAATTGCCAACATCTGTTGTTTCCTGATTTGTTAATCTTAGCCATTCTGACAGGTGTAAGGTGGCATTTCATTGTGGTTTTGATTTGTTTTTCCCTGATAATGAGTGATGTTGAGCATCTTTTCATTTGTCTATAAGCCATCTGCATATCTTCTTTGGAAAAATGTCTATTCATGTCTTCTGCCCATTTTGTTATTGGATTGTTTGTTTTTTGGGTGTTGAGTTTAATAAGTTCTTTATATATTTTGGATACTAATCCTTTATCAGATGTGTCATTTTCTAATATCTTCTCCCATTAATAAGTTCTTTATATATTTTGGATACTAATCCTTTATCAGATGTGTCATTTTCTAATATCTTCTCCCATTCCATTGGCTGCCTTTTAGTGTTGTTGATTGTTTTCTTCACTGTGCAGAAGCTTTTTGTCTTGATGAAGTCCCAGTAGTTCATTTTTGCTTTTGTTTCCCTTTCCTCCAGATATGTGTATTGTAAGAAGTTGTTGTGGTCAATGCCAAAGAGGTCTCTGCCTGTGTTCTCCTTTAGGATGTTGATGGTTTGCTGTCTCACATTTAGGGCTTTCATCCATTTTGAGTTTATTTTTGTGTATAATGTAAGAATATGGTCCTCATTCTTTTGCAGGTTGCTGTCCAGTTTTCCCAATACCATTTGTTGAAGAGACTGTCTTTTTTTCTATTGGAAAAATACTTTTATTCCTACTTTGTCAAAGATTAGTTGACTATATAATTGGGGGTCCATTTCTGGGTTTTCTATTCTGTTCCATTGACCTATGTGTCTGTTTTTCTGCCAGTACCATACTGTCTTGATAACTACAGCTTTGTAGTATAGCTTGAAGCCTGGAATCATGATGTCTCCAAGGTTTGCTTTTCTTTTTCAGGGTTGCTTTAGCTATCTAGGGTCTTTAGTGGTTCCATAGAATTTTAGGGTTTTTGATCTAGCTCTGTGAAAAATGGCATTTTGGTAGGGATTTCATCAAATGTATAGATTGCCTTGGCTAATATAGACATTTTTTAAAAGATTTTTAAAGTTTATTTTAGAGACAGAGAAAAAAATGCAAGAGAGTGGAGGGGCGGAGTGGGAGGGAGAAGCAGAGTTAGAGAATTTCAAGCAGACTCCATGCTGAGTGCAGACCCTGATGTAGGGTTTAATCTTCCGGACCCTGAGATCATTACCTGAGCCAAAATCAAGAGTTGGATGCTTAAGCAACTGAACCATCCAGGTGTCCCAGGTAGTATAGACATTTTAAAAATGTTTGTTCTACCAATCCATGAACATGGAATGTTTTTCCATTTCTTGTGTCCTCTTCAATTTCTTTCATCAGAGTTCTGTAGTTTTCAGAGTACAGATCTTTTACCTCTTTGGTTAGGTGTATTTCTATGTATCTTACGGTTTTTTGTTGCAATTATACATGAGTTTGATTCCTCATTTTCTTTTTCTGTGGCTTCATTATTGGTGTATAGAAATGCAACATATTTCTGTACTTTGATTTTATATCCTGTGACTGTGCTGAATTCATGTAGTAGTTCTAGCAATTTTTTTGGTGGCATCTCAGGTTTTCTACATAGAGTATCATGTCATCTACAAATAGTGAAAGTTTGACTTCTTCCTTGCTAATTTGGATGCTTTCTATTTCTTTTTGTTGTCTGGTTGCTGAAGCTAAGACTTCCAGTACTATCTTAAATAACAATAGTGAGTGGACATCCCTGTCATGTTCCTGACCTTAGAGGAAAAGCTCTCAGTTTTTCCCCATTGAGGATGTTATTAGATGTGGGTCTTTTTTATATGGCTTTTATGATGCTGAGGTGTATTCCATCTATGACTACTTTGTTGAAGATTTTTATCAAGAATGGATGCTGTATTTTTTCAAATGCTTTTTTCTGCATCTATTGAATGGATCATATGGCCCTTTTCCATTCTCTTACTGATGTGGTGTATCACATTGATTGATTCGAAAATATTGAACCACCCCTACAACCCAGGAATAAATCCCCTTGATCATGGTGAATAATTCTTTTTTTTTTTTAAGAGACACAGAGAGAGAGAGAGAGACAGATAGCACACAAGGGGGGAGGGGCAGAGAGAGGAGGGAGAGAATCCCAAGCAGGCTCCACACCCAGCACAGAGCCCAACACAGAACTCGATCTCAAAATCCTGAGATTATGACCTGAGCTGAAATCAAGAGTCAGACGCATAACCAACTGAGCCACCCAGACACCCCATGGTCAATAATTATTTTAACATAATGTTAGATTCAATTTGCTAGTATGTTGTTGAGAATTTTTCATAGTAATTTTCCTTTTTAGTGGCATCTTTATGTCTGATTTTGGAATCAAGGTAATGCTGGTTTTATAGAATGAGTTTGGAGTTTTTCCTTCTTTTTCTGTTTTTTTTTAAACAGTTTGAGAAGAATAGTATTAACTCTTCTTTAAACGGTCCAGTAAGTTTCTCCTGGGAAGCATCTGGCCCTGGACTTTTGTATTTTGGGAGATTTTTGATTACTGATTCAATTTATTTTCTGGTTATGCGTCTTAAATTTTCTATGTCTTCCTGTTTCATTTTTGCATGTTTCTATGAACTTATCCATTTTACCAGATTGCCCAGTTTGTTGGCATATAATTTTTTCATAATATTCTCTTATGATTGTTTGCATTTCCATGGTATTGGTTGTGATCTCTCCATTTCATTCATGATTTTACTTATTTGGTTCCTTTCTCTTATCTTTTTGAAAAGTCTGGCTAGGGATTTATCAATTTTATTATTTCTTTTAAAGAACCAGCTCTTAGTTTAGTTGATCTGTTCTACCAGTTTGTTTGTTTGTTTGTTTGTTTCTAGTTTATTTCTGCTCTAATCTTTATTATTTCCCTTCTTCTGCTGGCTTTCAGTTTTATTTGCTGTTCCTTTTCTAGCTCTTGTAGGTGTAAGATTAGGTTGCATATTTGAGACTTTTCTTGCTTCTTGAGGTAGGCCTGTATTACAAAATACTTCCCATTTATGACTGCCATTGCTGCATCCCAAAGGTTTTGGACTGTCGTGTTTCCATTTTCATTTGCTTCTATGTATTTCTTCAAATTTCTTCTTTAATTTCCTGGTTAACTCATTCATTCTTTAACCTCAATCTTCTTTTTTTTTTTTTTTTTAAAGATTTTATTTATTTATTCAACAGAGATAGAGACAGCCAGCGAGAGAGGGAACACAAGCAGGGGGAGTGAGAGAGGAAGAAACAGGCTCATAGCGGAGGAGCCTGATGTGGGGCTCGATCCCATAACGCCGGGATCACGCCCTGAGCCGAAGGCAGACGCTTAACCGCTGTGCCGCCCAGGCGCCCCAAACCTCAATCTTCTTTAATCTCCATATATTTGTGGTCTTTCCAAATTTTTTTCTTGTGGTTGACTTCAAGTTTCATAGTGCTGTAATCTGAAACTATGCATGGTATGATCTCAATCTTTTTGTACTTGTTGAGGGCTAATTTGTGACCCAGTATGTGATCTCTTCTGGAGAATGTTCCATGTGCACTCAAAAAGAATGTGTGTTCTGCTGCTTTAGGATGAAATGTTCCGAGTATATCTGTTAAGTCCATCTGGTCCAGTATGTCATTCAAAGCCATTGTTTCCTTTTTGACTTTCTACATTGCTGTAATGAGGTGTTAAAGTCCCTTACTACTATTGTATTATTACCAATGAGTTTCTCTATGTTTGTTATTAATTGAGTTATATATTTAGTTGCTCCCATGTTGGGGGCATATATATTTACAGTTATTTGATCTTGATGGACAGAACCCTTAATTATGATATAGTGCCTTTCTTCATCTCTTGTTACAGGTTTGGTTTAAAATCTAGTTTTTCTGATATAAGTGTGGCTACTCCAGCTTTCTTTTGATATCCATTAGCATGATAGGTGATTTTCCATCCCCTCACTTTCAATCTGCTGGTGTCTTTAGTCTAATGTGAATCTCTTGTAGGTGGCATACAGATGGGTCATGTTGTTTTTGTTGTTGTTCTTGTTTTTTTAATCTGTTCTGATACCTATGTCTTTTGATTGGAACATTTAGTCCATTTACACTCTGAGTGATTATTGATAGAAAAGACTAGCGCCACTGTGTTACCTGTAATTTTGCTGTTTCTGATGATGTTCTCTGTTCCTTTAGAGTTTTTGTTGCTTTTGGTCTTTCTTTCCCACTCAAAGAGTTCTGTTAAATATTTCTTTCAGGGCTGGTTTTAATGGTCATTAACTCCTTTAGTTTTTGTTTGTCTGGGAATCTCTTTATCACTCCTCCTATTCTGAATGACAATTTTGCTGGATAAAATATTCTTGTCATATTTTTTCTCATTCAGCATGTTAAATATATCATGTCACTCCTTTCTAGCCTGCCACATTTCTGTGGATTGACCTGCTACAAGCCTAATATGTTTTTCCTTGTAGGTTAAGGACTTTTTTTCTCTTGCTGCTCATAGGAGTCTTTCCTTATCTGTTTATTTTGTGAATTTGACTATGATATGTCTTAGTATGGGCCTGCTTTTGTTGAATTTGATGGGAATTCTCTGTGCCTCTCCAATTTTGATGTCTATTTTCTTCCCCTGATTAGGGTAGTTCTCAGCTATGATTTGTTCAAATAAACCTCCAATTCCCCCTCTTCTTCTGGGACACTTATGAAACGAATATTATTATGCTCTAAGGCATCACTGAGTTCCCTAATCTACATTCGTTTTCTTTCTCTCTTTTCAGCTTCATTATGTTCTATAATTTTATTTTCTGTATCACTGATTTGTTCCTCTGCTTCATCCATCCTTGTTGTCATTGCATCCGACCAGTTTTGTATCTTAGTTATAGTATTTTTTATTTCACCCTAACTAGTTTGTAGGTCTTTTATCTCTGCAGTAAGGGATTCCCTAGTGTCTTCTATGCTTTTCTCAAACCCCACTAGTATCCTTATTATTGTTGTTTTAAATTCTGGTTCAGTCATCTTACTTATATCAGTTTAGATTAAATCCTTGTCCCTTATTTCTTCCTGTTCTTTCTTTTGCGATGAATTTCTCCATGTTGTCATTTTGTCTATGTCACTGATTTTTTTGTGTGGTTGTTAGGAAAGCCTGTTATATCCCTGCTCCTGAGTGTAATGGCTATACTAAAAAAAAGTTCCTATAATGTCTTGGGCCTGGTGCTTCAGGAGGTGTGCACTCTGCTGTTGTGTTTCAGCTGCTCTTTCCCTCAGGTCAGTCCTCTGCAGTTTCTCCTTGCCTGCAGTGGCAGGTGTTTGGACCTTGTTCACTATGTGGCAAGTTTTAACTAGGTGTGTTTTGGTCTGCTTATTAAAAGAAGCGTATCCTATTTCTGCTAGAGCTGAAGTTTTTCAGTGCTCTATGATCAGTGGACTTGGTGTGTGCGAGGAGTTTGTGCTGGTCTTCTGAGGGAGGCACCTGTTGCACTGATTCTCAGAAAGACTTGCTGAAGTGGTGTTATACCTGCAAGGGTGTATGGGGGCAGGGCTTAGTGTAAGCGGCTCTGGTCTCCACTGGGGTGATGCTGTGTTGCTCACTGAAGTTGGTCAGTGCTGATGGGGCGGAGGGGAGGAATGACATCACCCCACTCTCTTCTCCCTGGAGTGGGTAGTCCATACCTGCCACTCCTGAGGGAGCTCTCACAGAAGAGCAAACTTTCACACTTCTTGTGTCCCCAGCTTCCATCAAATCCCTGTCTTCACCCCGTCTATGTCCAAACTATCTGCCTGCCAGGTGGCACAGTACTCCTGTGTTTAACTCAGGTGCTCAGTTGAGTTTCAAAATTCCAAATTTTAGCCACCCATGTGGTGGGGACCCATGCTGATCAGTTAGAGGTCTTGCCATACTGTGGCCAGTGCCAGTTTGTCCCAGAAAATCAGTCACATGACCACACAGCAGTTTGGAGTTTATGGTAAAGTCAAGGTTTGCTGCCCTCAGCCAGTGTCTCTGGCCCTAGGCTAGTGAACAAGGCACTATATTGGCACTACTAATTCTTTTGGCCTTGCAGAGGCCATTCTACTACTCCCAAATGCACTCAAAGAAGAACTGTTTTTCCCTATTCAACCCATGGGATTTTCAGACTATGTTGCCTGCCTCTGGACTTCTGCCCTCCCTCCCTACTAGAGCACCGCTGAGCCCACCAGGCACCACCCCAGTGATGGCCCGGACTTCTAAAACTACAGACTTTGAGCTCTGCTGCTTACAAAATCTTGCAGTAGTCAGCCCCTCTCCTTTTCTCAATCAGTGGTTTTGGGACAATGATGCAATCCCCTGTGTGCACTTTCACTCTTTCTCTCTCTCTCTTTCTCTCTCACTCCTCTATCCATGATCAGGGTTCCCTCCCCTTCATAGCACCCACAGTTCTTTTCTCCCCCAAATCAACTCTCTGCAGCTCCTACCTTCCACAATGTGACTGTTTCTCTACCTGTAGATGTGCGGTTTGTTCTCTCAGTCCTCAGATTGATTCCTTGGGTGTTGAGAATGATTTGATATTTATCTAGCCGTGTTTGAGGGATAAGGCAAGTTTAGTGTCCCCCTCAACCTCCTCCATCTCAATTCTATCCTGTTTCATGCTTTAAGAAAATATTTTCTCTCTCTCTTTTTTTAATTCTCACTTTGTTCATGCATAGTTCTTTTGACTTCAGTGAGCGTTTTTAATTCTCTGTGAAGTAAATTATTTAATTTCATTAGGATAAGTTTCTAGAGATGTCTTCTTCCTTTGTTTGAAACTTCTTTTCCTGATTCTTCATTTTACTTGACTCTGCTTTGGTGTCTGCTCATTAGACAAAACTAATTGCTTTGTCCAGTCTTTCCTGACTGGCCTTGTACAGAAAAGGATCCTTAGAAGTTATCCTGGCCAATGATTTTGGGGGTCTCTACCAAATCTTTATCTCTCCAAGGGGAAACATGCATCTGTGTCTTTTTTTCCACTCTGTCTGTGTTGGGCAGGAGAGAGACTCAGTAGCATCTACCCTCACGAGCTTCTGCCTCTGTTCTCACCCTAGCAGCTGTATTGTGCTTGGCCCATCTGTGCTCCGGGATTGGTGAGACAGATGCTGATTCTGTGGGCAGTTTTGGTGAAGTAAGAAAACTGCACACATGGATCAACTTTTTTCTTCCCCAAGGAGAAGCAGAGCTGGCATCTTTTTGTCCATTTACTCTGTGCTTAGTGGGGACATGGGGGGAGAAATCAATGGTGTCTACCAGCCCAAGTAACCATCTCCATTTTTGCCTGGATGGTTAGATTATGCTGAACCCATCAGAGCTCCAAGACAGGTGAAACAGGTTCTAGTTCTTTGGATAGCCCCTTCAGAAAAATTTGGGCACTAGACAGGTGGACAAACCCTTCTCATGCTTTCGTTCAAGCTGAGAGCCAGAGGATCTTTTTGTGATCATTTGGCAGTGGTCTGGGGTAGTGTCTTTGTTGAAAGAGTATGCCAAATCTCCATACT
Source organism: Ursus arctos (assembly GCF_023065955.2). Taxonomy (NCBI): domain Eukaryota; kingdom Metazoa; phylum Chordata; class Mammalia; order Carnivora; family Ursidae; genus Ursus; species Ursus arctos. The sequence continues at coordinate 4,436,529 of NW_026622952.1, forward strand.
GGCTTGGTGACTCTGATTTTGCATTCTCCCAGAGTCTGCAGGGGCCTTTCAATTAGTTTCTGATTTCTTATAAAGGAAATTTGTTTGTGAATTATTGCTGAATTAGTTTGTTTTTTAAGGGATGGAGGGTTCAGGGCTTCCTACTCCACCATCTTTCTGGCCAGAGTTTCAGCCTTTATTTTTTTTTTTTAATACTTTTTAGCCCCAAATTCTTTCTGTTCTTCTTGTCAGATTCTGATAGCTATTTTAGATCTTTTGTTATTGTTCCACAGGTCCTTGAGGCTCTATTCATTTTCTTAGTTCATTTTTCTCTTTTTTATATGTTGAGTAACTTCTGCTGATCAGTTCTCAAGTTCACTGATTCTGTCCCTTGCCATCTCCACTTCACTTATAGACCTATCAAGTATGGGTTTTTGTTGTTGTTGTTGTTGGTAGGTTTGTTTATTATATTTTTTAGCTCACATATTTTTATTTGTTTTTTATTACTTCTATTTATTTTCTGATATTTTCTGCTTTTTAGTTTTTTCAAGATTATTTGTAATTGGTTACTGAAGCAATATTATCACAGCTACTTTAAAATCTGTTAGTTCCAGCCTGTGACTCATCTCAATATTATTATCAGTTGGTTTTATTTTCTCATTCTTGTGATTTTCTTTGTTCTTGGTATAGCATATGACTTTTTGGTTGTATTCTTAACACTCAAATCTAGTTTTTAGACAATAACCCAGGTTAAGTTTAGATTTATTGTGGTTTGTTGTACCAATGACAGTTTCACTTTTTGGGGGGCTTTTAGTGTTATTCTATTGTGATTTGTTCTTCTGACTCTTCTCAAGTGCCTGTTGGATCTCTGCTGGTGCAGCCTATAGTGGTAAAAGGTACTTTCCTGGGCCTTTGTATTGCTAGGTGGGGTTGGGTGATGAAGGTCCCATGGTATAGAGAACATTTATTCTGGCTCTCTCTAACCCTGTTGGTGTACTTCTCACTCTTGCTCTATTAGTGCCCTTGGGTGAGAAAAGTTCCTATCTGGGTCACTTTTTGTGCTTTGTGTTGGGAGTGTTGAGAATTATCTTATGAGGCTCATTTTCTCCCCTGGCACAAGGCCAGGAGCTACAGAGACGGACCTACTCTCTGCTTCTGGGTAGAGGGTTGGAACGTGGTTTGCCTTATACCTTTTTGTGAAGGGCTTGTAACATAGTCTGCTGGAACTAGTGCAGGCAGAGGTGGCTGCTGCTGTTGCTTGGCATGGGGCAGGGTATGCCCCACCACTGTTAGTGGGTGGGGGATAGGAGTTAAGCCTAGTTTTGAGAAAAAGTGAATGGTTCCTGATAGAGATGTATGTCTGGGAGCTAATAACATATAAACAGATTCATAAGCAAGATTGCGATGACACTAAAGTTTTCATAGCACAGCATTAACAAAGGAATAGGACTGACTCTAGATATCAGTAGATTTTTTAGGGGAAGAAAAGGAAATAGTCACTTAATGAGAATATTAGGGGAGAACCTGGGTAAACTAATGCTGTGAAAGTTCATGGGGAGGAGTGCTTGAACTGATGTTGGTGGGATGTTAAATAGATTAAATAATATGGTGAGATATTAAAGAAAAATAAAAATGAGGAAATAAATGTCAGGATGCTTTTGGGTAACTTAGAAAAAAAGTGAAGTGTTGACGTTTGAAGTCAAACTAATGTTCTTTATATTGAGTTAGCAGTTATAGATTATATATTCAGGATTATATATTCAACTATACTCAAATAAAAAAATTAAATAACGTGACAAAAGGAAAAGAATCCAACTGAGTCATTAAACGTAATACTGTAAAATAAACTAAGATCATAGAACAGAATAAAGCAGAATAAAAGTTAGGAAAAAAAACAAGAAAAAGTGTGGCTGAGAAAGAAAAGACATAGATAAGAAAGTTATTTGTCAAAAATTTAGAACTATAGCAAGAATTATTTTGTGGAAGGACAGGAGTCATGATTATTTTTAGGCAAAAGAGGGTTAAGAGAAAGAGATTGTGGATAGATAACAAGGAAATGGGATATCTGGTGAATAATATTATGGTAATTACTAAATCTGAAATTTTGATGTTGTCTAGGAAGTAAGGATAAACCAAAAAATTTATTTAAAATCATTCATGAATGTATCCTCATATACTCCTTTTTAGGGCCATTGCTTTTATCAAGGTTATGCCACAGAAGTTCCAAAATCAGCTGTGACCCTTAGCACCTGTTCTGGACTCAGGTAATGGCATATTCCAGAGATATACATAACTAAAAATCTTTTGTGACCCTTTAATTTTTAGAAACATCTTAAAGGATAGAGTGAAGGCAAAGAAAATAGACTTTTGTTGTGTTTCTTCTCATATACTTTCCTTTCCTTCTCCTCATCTTATCATTTTTCCTATTCTCTTTGTCTCCATCCCAGGCTGACAGTCATAAAACTTACGCAGGAAAACTCCCACTAGTATGAAGAATATTCACAGTCCTCAGTCCTCTGTCATACTAAAACCACAATAATTCTAAATGACATAATAGACAGAAAATGGTATAAAATTAAGTTTGAAAGTTTACCCATGTAGAAGGGAGGATTCTTAGACATTAGACTGCAAAGACCACTATTATATTTCTATAAAATGTTCTTATTTAGTGGTGATTTATATTCTCAGTGGGAAATCCATATTAATTTTCTTTTTATTTTCTATGTGTTTAAATATGTAGGGGATTTTTGCAATTGGAGAATGTCAGTTACGGCATTGAGCCATTGGAATCTTCAACTGTATATGAGCATATGCTTTATCAAATAAATAATGATAAAATTGATTTTTCTCTCTTAAAAGAAAATTTTCCTATGCCCCAATTGGTACAAAAGTCCTACAAGATTCTTGTGAAATCAAATGTAAGTAACCCCTCTTATGAAATCTTCATTGGTGTTGCTTCTTATAAATTTATTCACATTGAAATGTGTTATATTTGGGAAAAAATTTAACTGATATTGACTATACTAAACGCTTCTGTTGTAAGATATTTATTTTAAATACTTTTTATGTTTAGTCATAATATTTAGAAACAGTAATACATATAATCACACATAATTTAAAAATCAAAGTACTCATATTTCCCTAATTGAAAGTGTTTTTATGCATATAGTTTCATTGTTACCAAATTTGCATACTGCTAATATATGATATCCAGATTTGCTTATTATTAGTTTGTCTGCAGTTTCCTTGACAATGCATGTTTTCTTTATTATTTGATAAAAAAATTATAATTAGAAAAGAGGGAAGAAATTGTTCCAAAGGTCATCATCTAGAAATAGTGCTTAGAATTTTTGATTATTTGTTCCAATTCTTTTTATATATCCAGTTATAAATGTAGATATATAAATATATATTTTTAAACAAAAAGTGATATAACCACATATGCTTCTTTGAAATTTCCTTTTTGCTATTAAGAGGATAATACACATCACATTACACTTACTATTTACAATTAAATAATAAGTGGGTTAGCAACTATTAAAATATTAAACATATGCGTTTGCAAGGAAAATAAGCATAGAACATAACGTTATTTTCTAAAAGTAAATGCAGTTGTGGAATCCACTGTGATCATTTTGAAGTATACTGCTTTATAGCTTTACATATATATATATATATGCATAAACCTGAAATATATATATTGTACACAATTATGTCATATTTGTATATTTATATTTTTACATTAAGTAATCAGTTTGCATGCATGTACCACAGTTTTGAACAATTACATCTTGACTATAATTGCTTACATGTAAGGGTAAGCATATTTCCAAAGGCTTTTTGATATATACATATATACGTATAGATATATGTATATATGTGTATGTATATATGTATATGTATACATATATGTATGTATCTTTATCTATATCTATATATAGCCTAATTTTCTCCTCATTTGTACAACTTTATATTTTATCATCAGTGGTTAAATAAATGAATCTCTGTCCACACATTGTCATCACAATTGGATATCATATTGAAGAGAAGCAAAACAAAATAGTTATGAATGAAATCTGAATTGAATTTATGATAAACTCCATCTCCCTATTGCTTTAATTTGCTTTTATTTATTTTGACAGTGGTATGAAAGTTGATTAATAAAACTGCACTTTCAGAAACTAAAAAAAATGAAAAGTGTAACCATATATAGAGATGAAAATTTCATTTTTGATGAAACTAAGATGCGACCTCAAACTTTATGCCAGCTCTGGAAACCATCGGCATATTGTAATACAATATTAGACACAATTGAAACAATTTTCACCACTGAAATAGAGCACTGTCACATAAGTAAATTGAAAAACTTTAAAAGATTCTATGAATACTCTTCTGTGGCGGAGGAAGAACCTGAAGGGATGGACATAACTTTGGAAAAGACAAATAACACTGCACTTGAAGCCATTCCCCTCCAGTGAATTAGCAATAACTCAGAGATTAGACAACAAAGAGATAACATACTGTCCCAGTTGCCTTGGTTTGAATTCCAAGTCTGTTTTAGTCATAAGAACTTGGGCAAATGTTTAAATGTTCTTATCTGTAAAAAAATAAAAATAAAAATAATACCTAACTCATACAGTTTTTTCAAAGATTAAATAAGTTTATTAATGGAAATTATTTAGCATAGTATGTGGACAGATAAAAAAGTGATCAATAAAAATCACTACTATTAATATTTGCACACTGTATTTTCTAATGTAGTGGAGCAAGGTAATTGCAAGTGATGATGGAAAATTTGGGCACAAAACAAAATGTAATAATGAAGTAAAATAGAGACAAAAGTTTCAGAACATAAGAAGAAACCAGGATTATCACTGCAGGAATGGAGATAAATGACTATTGATATGTGTTTGTGAATTTTATCTTTCATGAAGTAATTCGATAATTGCTTTTCATCCTGAATTTGATAGACTTATCTATAGGTTTGGTTAAGCATGTTTCCACATGACCAGTGCTTTTACAAGCACAGATATATAAAATTAATATCTTCAATATATCAGATTTTTAAAAGGAACAGAAAAAACAACATAAAAGCTTATATTTTAGGTATATTTTTATATTTTTGAAAGTAAACAGAAATAAACTTATAAACAAGGTAAACACCTTCATTATAACCAGAGTTGAAAAGTTGACAGAAAGCAAACAAAATACCATAAAGGGCTTATCTGTTGAAAGCATCTTGGGCACATGCATTTGCTCATCCCTCCTTTAAGTCCCCCTAAAATGAAAAGGGATTTTTAAAATATCAAGAACATACAAAAACAAACAAACAAAAAAAACCAGGAAAGGAGTAATAACAATGGACATTGAAGAGCAGATAGCTAGTTTAAAAATCTGAATCCTAAACTGGTAATTGGGATAGGTTATGGGAAACTTGAAATGTACTGCAGTACTCTTCATATGTTTCTGGAATTGCATGTCCAGTTCCCTCAGGGATTTTAAAGGTGGGCCTAAGAAGATAAATGGTTGAAAATAAGTTGTGTAAGTATGTAGGAACTGACAGACCACTGGCAGTTGTTTTCCTTGGGGAGTCTAGAAATGGGGACACCAGGTACAGATGTTCTGTTGTATTTCCCAATAGAGGAGGAATACCATACTGAAACTAGTGTGATTAAGTTAAACTTGGCACATTGGATATTGGGAACCAAGCTTGCACATTCTAAGAGGTATATTGGAAGACCCTCTTCAGGAGGGAATCAAAACAAAAACAAACAAAAAACTAACCACATTAATAGCAGGGTTTTCCCAACCAACAACCCAGACAGAATTACTCTCTGTAAAGACAACAGCTCATAAACTCCATATGTAGTTATAAAGATGTTGAAATAAGCTATTAAATGCTCAGTTGCTAATATGAAGAGGCACTAAACATATGATCAATTTAGTATGAAAGATAGGGACATTAATAAATCAAAATTTTCAAGTTTGAGGTACCAAAGAATACAGAGGGTGAAGAAAACAAAATAAGAATGAAGTGCTATTTAAAAAATAACATTCAGAGGATAAGTAACAGTTGTTGGAAATTAAAAGTATGAAAATAAAAATGTAAAAACTCAATAGAAAGTTCAAAGGATAAAATTCCAGAAATTACACAAAAAGAAAGAACAAAGACAAATGACGGAAATTTGGGAGATAAGAAATGAAATTAAAATGACAATATAGGTGGGCGCGTGGGTGCCTCAGTCCATTAAGCATCTGGGTTTCTGCTCAGGTCGTGATCTCGGGGTCCTGGGATGGAGCCCTGAATAGGGATCCCTGTTTGGCAGGGAGTCTGCTTATCCCTCTCCCTCTGCCCCTCCCCCTTCTCTCTCTCTCTTATCCCTCTCCCTCTGCCCCTCCCCCTTCTCTCTCTCTCTCTCTCTCTCAAATAAAATCTTTTAAAAAATAAAATAAAATAACAATATGGGTGATAGAAGTTTCAGTATGAATAAATAGAGAAAATTGAACTGAATAACTCATAAAACAATTTAAGAAAAATTCTCAGAGTTATTTAAGATTGGGGCTTCTGGTGGCTCAATTAATATAACTGTGATAGAATTAACATAAATAATTAAAAGTAAAAAATAATGAGAAATTAAAGGCAATGTTTGGGGGAAAGATGATGGGAGTTAATTTAGCGTGAAGGTTGGAGGAGGGTCCAAGATGAAGTTTTTTAGGAAAAGGAAACATGGGTTCTCCCTCATTTCATTAACTTTTTTGAGGAATCTAATTATAAAGAATATAAGATAAAAGCTTTTGATTTGTTCCTAAAACTTTTATTTGAATCTCACCTGCTTATTCTTTCAGGGACCTCCATCCTCTCATTTTCCTATTCCCTATATCTATATCTTTATGTATCTTTAGCAAACTATCCTATCATCTATCTATCTACCATCTATCTATCTATATCTATCATCTATCATCTATCATCTATCTATCTATCTATCTATCTATCTATCATCTATCTATCATCATCAGTCTGTCTATCCCTTTCTGTGTGTGTGTGTGTGTATATAATGTGAGTGAGAATAACAAACAATATAAGAATTTTTTCTTATGTTTTATTTTTCTGTTTTATTTAATTCATGTCCTCTGTTTTGCAGAAAGATTCAGATGAACAATTGAAAAAAATTCTGAAAATACAAATCATTATGGATAAAGCTTTGGTATGATTATTGATATTGATAATATCTTTGTTTTGTATTTAAATTCAAAGGGAATATGAAAATGAGAATTCCACTTGTCTGAAATACAGATATATTTTACTCTGTTCAAAATATGTATCTTGAGTGTAGCAGGACATAAAGAAATGTCAACTGCCTTTGCACTGACATTGGGGGACTAGTATTTATAGTATTGATTTCAAAATCAATATAGAACTCTAGCAAAAATGTATAATTTGTATGTATGGAAGGGTTCTACTACATTTTAATATAGTCAATTATAATGAGCTGCATGTATTTCTGGATCCACCCCAAATAGTGATGAAACTCTTACGTAAATTAATTTTCATTTTAAATTAAGCTATTTAATTTATTATTCAATTGGAAATTCCTGTTATTAAAAAGACCTTTTATAAGGTTATTTTTTGCTTTATAATTTCTTGGATTCTCCTGGATTCTCTGATGGAAATTTTCTATTTTAAAAGTGGGAAGAATTATTCATAGGAATACTCATTTAGTTAGGGAACATATTTTTAAAGATTTTATTTATTTATTTGAGAGAGAGAGCAGGGTGAGGGGCAGAGGGAGAAGCAGACTCCCTGCTGAGCAAGGAGCCGATTATGGGACTTGATCCCAGGACCCTGGGATCATGACCTGAGCTGAAGGCAGACGCTTAACTGACTGAACAACTCAGGAGCCCCAGTTAGGGAAATTTTTGTTTATATAATCAGTTTTAGCAAAACCATTATGCGTAGCAATTAGGAAATATGATCTTTTCATTATCATTGATATTTTTGAATAAGATATGTCAATATGTGCCATAATTTTCAAAATTAGATTTTGTCGATAAAAGGAACTATTTAGATCTTTAAGTAATTTTTTATAAAAACAACAGGAAAAAATAGGCAAAATAATAAAGAATAAAGAACATATAATTTTATTATCAGGAGATAATTTTATGTACACATTTCCTTTTTTAAATACACACACACACGTATATATACACACATGTATGTGTATGTTCTTATACCTTTGTTTTATATATGCTATTTTGTAAGTTATTTCATAATGTTTTCCCACATATTAATAAAATATATTATTTTAATTTAATTTTAACATTTACATAGTGTCTGATTAATATATTTAATATAATTTAATCTATTTTACTAGCTAATGCCCTTTGGGGGGGGGCATTTAGATTTAGGTTTTGTTGTTATATGGGGAATAATACTCTTTTGTCTTAATACTAGTATCACAAGCATTGAAATTACGCTCTGCCACAGCTGCCCCCATGAGGTTGATAATATTAATTCTAGACAGCCTATTTTCCTCTCTCCATTTAACTGGATAACTTCTTTCATTCCAATAAAAACAGAAGGCATTTTCAATGCAAATGTCATCACGAGAAAACAACAACAAAGAACTCCAGAGCTTTTATATCCTATGATTAGTATTCCCTCTCTTTTTTAGGTTGTTTATCTGTCTTAAATTTTAAAATATGACTTTGAAAACTATTTTTTTCCTTACTCAGATAATCCCTGCCTTTTCATTAGAATGTTTAGTTGACTTAATATTTATCAAAATGGTTTCTCCAATCTATGGAACATAAGAACTAGGAAGATCAGTAGGAGAAGAAAGGGATAAAGAAAGGGGGGGTAATCAGAAGGGGGAATGAAGCATGAGAGACTATGGACTCTGAGAAACAAACTGAGGGCTTCAGAGGGGAGGAGGCGGGGGAATGGGATAGGCTGGTGATGGGTAGTAAGGAGGGCACGTATTGCATGGTGCACTGGGTGTTACACACAACTAATGAATCATTGAACTTTACATCAAAAACCAGGGATGTACTGTATGGTGACTAACATAATATAATAAAAAATATAATTATAAAAAAAAATAAAAAAGAGTACATTTATCATAATGAAAAAAATGTTTATCAAAATTACTAATACTGTGGACGTAGGTTAAGTACTGCTATGCTATTAGTGTTCTATTTGTCCTATTATTCTTTTGTTCCTCCTTTGTTACTCTTGGATTACTGGGTTATTTTTAGCTTTTATCTTTGTCTCCTATATTGTTTTTTTCTGCGATCTCTTTTTATCCCCCACATTTTACCCCAGTGGTTTCTCTATTGGTTGGAATTAACATTCCTAACTAGAATTAATATTATACCCTTCACATATAATGTAAGAGCTTTATAACACTAAAGTTCCATTTAACTCCCATGTGAATATTAACCCCTTAACAAGTATATCATTGGCAGATATCTTCTCCTTTTCACGGGTTTTTTTTTGTTCTTGTTGTTGATGATTTCTTTCACCATGCAAAAGCTTTTTTTTCCCTAAAAGCTTTTTATTTTGATGTAGTCCCAATAGTTAATTTTTGCTTTTGTTTTCCTTGCCTTAGAAGATAAATCTAGAAAAATGTTACTGGGACCAATGTCAGAGAAATTACTGCCTGTGCTTTCTTCTAGGATTTTTATGGTTTCAAGTCTCACATTTACATCTTTAATCCATTTTGAGTTTATTTTTGTGTATGATGTTAGAAAGTGGTCCAGTTTCATTCTTTTACATTTAGCTGTCCAGTTTTTGCAGCATCATTTATGGAAGAGATTGTCTTTTCCCCATTGTATATGCTTGCCTCCTTTGTCATAGAGTAAATAACTATATAATTGTGGGTTTATTTCTGGGCTTTCTGTTCTGTTCCATTGATCTATGTGTCTACTTTTGTGCCAATACCATACTGTTTTGATTACTACAGCTTTGTAATATATCTTGAGATATGCAATTGTGTTACCTCCAGCTTTGTTCTTTCTCAACATTGTTTTGGCTATTTGGGATCTTGGTGGGTCCATCACATAGCCATAAAATACAATGAGGTCATACTATTTGTGACAACATGGATGGACCTAGAAACTATTATGCTAAATAATATAACTTAGACTGAGAAAAACAAGTACCATATGATTTTACTCATATGTGGAATCTAAAAATAATAAACAAGAAGCAGAATTAGACACGTAAACACAGAGAAAAAACTGATGGCTGCCAGAGCGGAGGGAGTTGGGAATTAGGTAAAATGGGGGAACGGGAATGGGAACAACAGTAATGGAATGAATGTTATGGGAATAAAAGGCACAACATAGCATTAGAAATAGAGTCAATGATATTGTAATAGCTTTGTAAGGTGACAGATAGTAACTACACTTGTGGTGAGCATAGGATAATGTGTATACTTTTGAAATTACTGTGCTGTACACCTGAAACTAATGTAACATTTTGTGTCAACTACACTCAAATAAAAAATTAATGAAAATAATGGTAAAAATAACCCTATGTGATATTTTCTGAAACGAAATTTGTCAATTTCTATAGGACCTAAGGGCGATAAACTCTTTTGTAATTCCTTGGCACCCTGTGGTCCCAAATCCAGCTGTTATTCTTTTTTTTTTAAATTTTTTATATAAGTTCAATTAACCAACATATAGTACATCATTAGTTTCAGATGTAGTGTTCAATATGTGATGTTACTATCTTTTACATTGTCCTGTGTTATAAACCACAAAATAATTTTTAAATATTCACTTGTTTAAATAAATTAAGGAAAAAAAAGAATTTAATTTTCCCCTCATTTTACCATTTTCAAAGCTCTTCTTTCCTTCTTATAAGTCTGTGTTTCTGATATTTCTGTTTAGCCTGTTAATGAATTTGCTTCAGCTTTTGTTCATCTGAAATTATTTTTATCTTCACTTTTTAAATATTTTATTTGGAAATATTTTTAAATTTTCAAAAAAGTTGCAAGAATAAGAATAAGACAAGAAATACTTATACTCTCTTTACTTAGATTTATTAATATTGTATCCCATTATCACTTGTGCTCTATTTGAAAGTAAGTTGTAAATTGCATCATGGAGCTTTTTTTTTTCAGTGTGCATTTACATAGAATAAGATCCTTATCTTATAAAACCGCAATAGAGTTATTCATGTAAGGAAAAATAACATTGTTAAAATACTTTTTGTCAAGTCTACCATAACTTAATTGCATTATAGTTGGACAGTGTGATCTAAGTGACACTTAATGTTTTTTATTCAAATAACTTTTTAATGACCTAATATGGGTCAATTTATATAAAACTTCCATGTATGTTTGAAAAAATATATATACATATACATTATCTGATTGCTTTATGTAAGCCTTTATTCACCTTTACTCATACCACACATGTTGCACTGTGTAAATATACAATATGATTTATTGAGAAAGGTTACATACAGAGAAATAGCAAAGTACAAATAATTTCCAGAGACCTAGGAGGATAACATCTCCTTCGTCTATATCAGACAACTCTATCCATTTATTTTCTGTTAGTAGTTTTCGGCAGACCTGCTGCAGATTACTGAAGATCTCAAGCTGCCACTTTTCATGTTTTCAGCAAAACCTTAGAAATGGGTGTACTCATACAATTAAAGTATTTAAGAGGAAATATGTGATTTTTGTTTCCTTGAATGAGGAAAATTGCCTGAGTTTATTCTTATTATTATGGTACATTGTTTATCCAGGATATGTAGTTCTGTTATCTTATTGCAATGAAGATAAATGGTGGCAGATATAGCAGATAAAAATGACTTAGTAGCTTAGAGATTTGAGTCCTGGTTTTTATCTTACACAGTCTTGGAGCCTGAACTTTCAACCCTTCATTTTTATATGTGTAAAGAGGAAAATACTCACAACCTTCTCATTTTAACATTACTGATTGATATGTAAGCTTCATATGTTTAAGCCTAAAACTTACTAAGCAATTGATAAATCTTAATTCTGCTTTTTTTCCTTTCACTGAACACCACCTTATTTTAACATTTTATATTCATTTAAAGTGTGATCGTGTAGTAATTTTCACTAGTGAGACAGAATTTGTCTTTCAGTTTGATTATATGGGCTCAGAAGTGGCAGTTGCAGCTGAGAAAGTTGTCCATATCTTTGGTCTAATCAACACGGTAAGTGTTTATGTCTCGTTTAAATATTAAACATTGCTCTTAATGCAATAAGATTGTTTGTATAAATAGCATTTGCGATTTTATTAAAAAGTATAGTCTTCCCAATTAGTTTCATCCACCAATGGATTTCATCTCCAGAAATGAGTAAATTGAATATATTAGCATTATGTATAGAGATGAAATATAATACTCATGACTACCTAAACCTGTATGTGATGTATCTTCTATTTTTAGATGTTTTTCCAGCTTAAAGTGACTGTTAAGTTAACTTCCTTGGAGCTCTGGTCAGATCAAAATAAGATTTCAACTAAGGGGGATGCTGATGAAGTACTACAAAGATTTGTTTCATGGAAAGAACGATTTTTGTTTCAAAGATCTCATGATATGGCATACTTATTAATGTAAGTGTGTTTTTTGCATTGATATAAGTTTTATCAAATTATATGAAATGTTAGCTATCAAAATTATATATAAAATATATTATGTATAATGATAAGAAACCTCAAAAATTGTATGTATATTGTTAGCAAAGTGCAAAATATAAAAATCTGATAACAATGTAAGACACTGAATCATGGTAGGCCATTATTCTCAGAGTAGACTGTTTATCCATGAAAATGTAATAAACTTGAAAATTTGGAAAGCCTTGGGAGAAACATGGGGCCTCAAGGGTTTTGAAGATTTACTCAGAGGTAAATAATTGAAACCATCTTTTTAACATTAAATAAAATATAAATTAGTTAACAGAATGCAGTAATTGCATATAAAGCTGGTTACGATGCGAAACATTTAAATAGTAGTATGGTTACCTTCTGGTATTTATATACTTACCCAAGGTGTGGCTATATAACCTATATGTATTGTACCTTTCAAAAGTTTTCCTTTTGCTTGACTCATTTGATTACATGGAAAAAATAAACACGCAATTCTGAAGGTCTTAAGCAATATGGAATACATTTATACATCTGTTGGTATTTCCTGTGGCATTTAAAGTCAGATTTGGGGACTCAGGAGCCATATTAACAGGAGTGAAATGTGTGAGGACGCTTTCTGTGTCCTGTCTTTTTCTGTTAGCGTACTGCACATTCTCTTCTCTCTCCCTGTCCTCCAATCCGATGTTTTTTACACACCTTAAAGGACCACTATGTACAAATCATGGCAGTAAGTTATCCTGACTTGTACACCTTAGAATTATGTCCATCCAGTGGTGGCAACAGTGATGATTAATGTTTTGGAAGGATTAGGCACTGCTGGGTTGGGGGCTGTGCATCATATAATGTTAAAGTAGACCTTAGAACTTAACTTTTCAGGAACTGTGGGAGATTACCCAAATACGAAATGATTGAAAGCATGAGATGTATATGTAATATTTGTATTTTAAAAAATGTAGCTTTATTGAGAAATCCAATTCTTACAATGTCATTAAGTTAGTAATAATTTAAAATGCATTTATTCAAAAGAAAAATTTTATTATTTAGTTACAGGGACCATCTTAATTATGTGGGAGCAACATATCATGGAATGGCATGCAATCCAAAGTTCGCTGCAGGAATTGCTCTGGTATGCATTTTATTCCCATCTATTCAGTAATAATATCATGTTTTGAAAGTTAATATTCACTTCAAGGAGCCAAAGTACAGAGAGTATATTCACCATGCTGTTTTGACACATTTTCATAAAATAATTTTTATTTGGATTTTGAAACTGAAATATTACAATTTTTAAAAGATTTTTTTTTTTGTGGTAAAATACACAGAACATGAAATTTACCGTCTTAACTATTTTAAGTATATATAGTTCAGTAGTGTTAAGTATGTTCCATTGTTGTGTAACAGATCTCCAGAACTCTTCATCTTGCATATCTGTAGCTTTGTAGCTTTTCACCAACATTGTCTCATTTTCCAAACCCTCTCGCCCCTGGCATCCACCATTCTACTGTCTACTGTGAATATGACATTTTTGGATTCCACATATAAGGTGATCATACGATATTTGTCTTCATATGTCTGGATTATTTCTCTTAGGATAGTACCATCTAGGTTCATCTGTGTCATTGCAAATAGCAGGATTTCATTCTTTTTATGGCTGAATAACATTCCATTCTGTGTGTGTGTATAGGTGACATTTTATTTTTCCATTCTTCTGTCAATGAACACTTAAGTTGTTTTCAATACCTTGGCTATCATAAATAATGCTGCAGTGAATGTGGGAGTACAGATATCTCTTTATGATGCTGATTTCAGTTATTTTGGATAGAAATGCAAGAGTGAGTTTGCTGGATCATATGGTAATCTTATCTTTAATATTTTGAGGAACCATCATACTGATTTTGAGAATGGTTGTGAAATTTTATTTTATTTTATTTATTTATTTATTTTTTTTATTTTATGATTTTTTATTATATTATGTTAGTCACCATACAGTACATCCCCGGTTTCCGATGTAAGGCTCGATGATTCATTAGTTGTGTATAACACCCAGTGCACCATGCAATACGTGCCCTCCTTACTACCCATCACCGGTCTATCCCATTCCCCCACCCCCCTCCCCTCTGAAGTCCTCAGTTTGTTTCTCATAGTCCATAGTCTCTCATGTTTCATTCCCCCTTCTGTTTACCCCCCCTTTCTTTATCCCTTTCTTCCCCTACCGATCATCCTAGTTCTTATGTTCCATAGATGAGAGAAATCATATGATAGTTGTCTTTCTCTGCTTGACTTATTTCACTTAGCATTATCTCCTCCAGTGCCGTCCATGTTGCGGCAAATGTTGAGAACTCGTTCTTTCTGATAGCTGAGTAATATTCCATTGTATATATGGACCACAACTTCTTAATCCAGTCATCTGTTGAAGGACATCTCGGCTCCTTCCACGATTTAGCTATTGTGGACATTGCTGCTATGAACATTGGGGTGCATATGGCCCTTCTCTTTACTACGTCTGTATCTTTGGGGTAAATACCCAGTAGTGCAATGGCTGGATCATAGGGTAGCTCAATTTTTAACTTTTTAAGGGACCTCCACACTGTTTTCCAGAGTGGCTGTACCAACTTGCATTCCCACCAACAATGTAGGAGGGATCCCCTTTCTCCACATCCTCTCCAACAATTGTTGTCTCTTGCCTTGTCTATTTTTGCCATTCTAACTGGCATAAGGTGGTATCTCAGTGTGGTTTTGATTTGAATTTCCTTGATGGCTAATGATTTTGAACATTTTTTCATGTGTCTGTTAGCCATTTGTATGTCTTCATTAGAAAAGTGTCTGTTCATATCTTCTGCCCATTTTTTGATTTGTTTATTTGTTTCTCGTGTATTGAGTTTGAGAAGTTCTTTGTAGATCTTGGATACCAGTCCTTTATCTGTAGTGTCATTTGCAAATATATTCTCCCATTCCGTGGGCTGCCTCTTAGTTTTTCTGACTGTTTCCTTGGCTGTGCAGAAGCTTTTAATCTTGATGAAGTCCCATAAATTCATTTTATCTTTTGTTTCTCTTGCCTTTGGGGATGTGTCATGAAAAAGTTTGCTTTGGCCGATGTCGTAGAGGTTCCTGCCTATGTTCTCCTCTAGAATTTTGATGGATTCCTGTCTCACATCGAGGTCGTTCATCCATTTGGAGTTTATTTTTGTGTATGGTGTGAGATAGTGGTCAAGATTCATTCTCTTGCATGTAGCTGTCCAATTTTCCCAGCACCATTTGTTGAAGAGACTGTCTTTTTCCCACCAGATGTTTTTTCCTGCTTTATCAAATATTAGTTGCCCAAAGAGCAGAGGGTCCATTTCTGGGTTCTCTCTTCTGTTCCATTGGTCTATGTGTCTGTTTTTGTGCCAGTACCATGCTGTCTTTGTGATCACAGCTTTGTAGTACAGCTCGAAATCCGGCATTGTGATGCCCCCAGCTTTGTTTTTCCTTTTCAACAGTTCCTTGGAGATTCGGGGCCTTTTCTGTTTCCATACAAATTTAAGGACTGTTTGTTCCAGTTCTTTGAAAAATGTCCTCGGTATTTTGATCGGGATAGCATTGAAAGTGTAAATTGCTCTGGGTAGCATGGACATTTTAACTATTTTAATTCTTCCGATCCATGAGCATGGAATATCTTTCCATCTTTTTATGTCTTCCTCAATGTCTTTCAAGAGTGATTTATAGTTTCTAGAATATAGGTCCTTTATGTCTCTGGTTAAGTTAATTCCAAGGTAATGTATGGTTTTTGGTGCTATTGTAAATGGGATGGATTCCCTAATTTCTCTTTCTTCGTTCTCGTTATTCGTGTATAGAAATGCAACTGATTTCTGAGCATTGATTTTGTATCCCACCACGGTACTGAATTGCTCTATAACTTCTAATAGTTTGGGAGTGGCTTCTTTTGGGTTTTCCATATAGAGTATCATGTCATCTGCAAAGAGAGACATTTTGACTTCTTCTTTGCCGAAATACCTTTGATCCCTTTTTGTTGTCTGATTGCTGTTGCAAGGACTTCTAGTACTATGTTGAATAATAGTGGCAAGAGTGGGCATCCTTGTCGAGTTCCTGATCTTAAGGGAAAGGCTTCCAGCTTTTCCCCATTGAGAATAATATTTGCAGTAGGCTTTTCATAGATGGCTTTTATGAGATTGAGAAATGTACCTTCTATTCCTACACTCTGAAGGGTTTTAATCAGGAAAGGATGCTGTATTTTGTCAAATGCTTTTTCGGCATCAATTGAGAGGATCATATGGTTCCTGAGTCTTTTCTTGTTGATATGATGTATCACGCTGATTGATTTGCGAATATTGAACCATGCTTGCATCCCAGGTATGAATCCCACTTGATCGTGATGGATAATCCTTTTAATGTACTGTTGGATTCTATTAGCAAGTATCTTGTTGAGGATTTTGGCGTCCATATTCATTAGGGAAATCGGTCTGTAATTCTCCTTTTTGAGGGGGTCTTTGCCTGGTTTGGGGATCAAGGTAATATTGGCCTTATAGAATGAGTTTGGTAGCTTTCCTTCTGTTTCTATTTTTTGAAATAGCTTTAGGAGAATAGGTATTATTTCTTCTTTGAATGTTTGGTAGAATTCCCCAGGAAAACCGTCCGGGCCTGGAGTTTTGTTATTTGGAAGGTTGTTTATCACTGACTCAATTTCTTCATAATTAATTGGCCTGTTTAAGAAATCAATTTCTTCCGGTTTCAATCTTGGTAGTTTATAGGTTTCCAGGAAGGATTCCATCTCTTCCAGATTGCTTAGTTTATTGGCATATAGCTGTTGATAAAAATTTCTAATAATCCTTCCAATTTCAATGGTGTTCGTCGTGACCTCTCCCTTTTCATTCATAATTTTAATAATCTGGGTCCTTTCTCTTTTCTTTTGGATAAGTCTTGCCAGTAGTCTGTCAATTTTATTGATTCTCTCCAAGAACCAGCTTCTAGTCCTGTTGATCTGCTCTACTGTACTTCTGGTTTCTGCTTGATTGATTTCAGCTCTAATTTTGGTCAACTGCTTCCTCGTGCGTGGATTAGGCCTGTCCCTCTGTTGCTGTTCCAGCTTCTTGAGGTGAGAATTTAAAACTGCATTTTAGGTATTTCTATTCTTTTGAGTGAGGCTTGGATGGCTATGTATTTCCCCCTTAGGACTGCCTTTGCAGTATCCCATAGGTTTTGGACTGTTGTATTTTCATTCTCATTGGTCTCCATAAATTGTTTAATTTGATTTTTTATTTCCTGGTTTATCGAGTCATTCCTGAGCAGGATGGTTTAGTCTCCAAGTGTTTGAGTTTCTTCCAAATTTTTCCTTGTGGTTGAGCTCCAATTTCAGAGCATTGTGGTCTGAGAATATGCAGGGGATAATTTCAATCTTTTGGTATCGGTTGAGACCTGTTTTGTGTCCCAGAACATGGTCTGTTCTTGAGAATGTTCCATGGGCATTAGAATAGAATGAGTATTCTTTGGTTCTGGGGTGTAGTTTCTATATATATCTATGAGGTCCAACTTGTCGAGTATGGCATTCAAAGCCTTTGATTCTTTGCTTAGTTTTTGCCAGGGTGTTCTGTCTATTTCTGATAGTGGAGTGTTGAGGTACCCTACTATTAATGTATTTTTATTTATATGTCTCTTTATTCTGGTTAAGAGTTGGCTTGTGTATCTTGCTGCTCCCCTGTTGGGGGCATATATATTTATAATTGTCATATCCACTTGTTGCATACTTCCCTTAAGAATAATATAGTGCCCTTCTGCGTCTCTAACTATAGTCTGTAGTTTAAAATCCAATTTATCTGATATGAGAATTGCTACCCCAGCTTTCTTTTGAGGTCCATTGGCGTGAAAGATGGTACTCCATCCCCTTACTCTCAGTCTGAATGCATCTTTGGGTTCGAAATGAGTCTCTTGTAGACAGCAAATGGATGGGTCATTTCTTTTTATCCAATCTGCAACCCTGTGGTGTTTATGGGATGGTTCAAACCATTTACGTTAAGACTGATTACTGAGAGATATGATTTTAATGATGCCATGTTGCCAGTAAAGTCTTTGTTTGTATTGGCTGTGACTTTCTGTTTTGTATCACTCTTGGGGCCTTTTTACTTTTATAGAACCCCCCATAATATCTCCTGTAGGGCTGGTTTCGTGGTTACGAAATTGGTTAGTGACTGGCGATTCTGAAATGTCTTTATTTCTCCATCAATTCTGAATGACAGCCTTGCTGGATAAAGGATCCTTGGCTGCATGTTTTTCTCTGAAAGAGCTTTAGATATGCTCCCCCAACCCTTTCTCTCATTCCAGGTCTGTGTAGACAGGTCTGACGTAATTCTGATGCCTTTGCCTTGGTACGTGAGAAATTTCTTTGCCCTGGCCGCTTTCAATACTGTATCCTTGGATCTAATATTTGCGAAATGCACTATGATGTGACGTGGCATAGGTTTGTTGTGGTTGAGCTTGGGAGGGGTCCTCTCTGCCTCTTGGACACGAATGTTTGTTTCCCTTGCTAGATTAGGGAAGTTTTCAGCTACAATTTGTTCAAATATCTCTTCTAGACCTCTGTTTTTCTCCACCCCCTCAGGGATGCCGATGATTCTAACATTGGATCTTTTCATTGAGTCAGTAATCTCCCGTAACCTACATTCGTGGGTGTGGATTTTTTTAAGACCGTCTTCTATTTTCATTTTTTCCTCTATTAACCCATCCTCCAATTCACTAACCCTTTCCTCTGCTTCTGCGACCCTGGCCGTCAGAGCCTCTAGTTTTGCCTGCATTTGGCTCATAGAATTTTTAATTTCTGTCAGATTCGTTCTCATTTCTGTCCTTAGGGATTCTATATTCTCAGTAACCTTTTCGTTAATAGTTTTTTCAATTCTACTCATCATTTTGACCATCGTTACTCTGAATTCCATTTCTGATAATTTGGTTACATCCATATCCATTATTTCTGTGGCAGAGGCCACAGACTCACTGTCTTTTCTTTGCTGGGGGGGGGGCTTCTCCTTCTTGTCATTCTAATGAGGAGAGGTTGCGGGGTTTCCAGAGCCCAAATTATTGACTGGGTCCCAGGCCGTGCCCCTTGTTTTATAGGGATCTTAGGGATGTGGGCTTCTTCTTTAAAGATTTTATTTATTTATTTATGTGGCAGCCAACCAGCGAGAGAGGGAACAGAAGCAGGGGAGTGGGAGAGGAGAAGCAGGCTCCCAGCGGAGGAGCCCGATGAGGGACTCCTTTCCGGAACGCCGGGATCACGCCCTAAGCCGAAGACAGGCGCTCAATGACTGCGCCACCCAGGCGCCCGGGTTGTGGGCTTCCTGATTTTTCAGCCTGCCTTCTGGGGGAGGGGCCTGCCGCGCCGATACTCAGGCAACCCGGTTTGGGTAGAGTCTCCGTGTCCCCTGCGAGGGGGAATGGGGATGGGCACTCTCTGAGCCGGTATTTCCAGGCTTTTGTTCTCTGGCGGCTTTCCCTGGCGGTCTGTTGTGTCTCTTCTGAGAGTCAGAGCAGCAGTGGCCGAATTTCAGCTTCTGTCACAGAACAGAGGGATTGCGGCCCGTTCTCCACTGATGTTCTGGCCACTTTAACTCTGTTACTGTTGGTGCTGCTCAACGCTGCAGCATCCCGGGATGTGCGCCCCACACCCGGCGTCCCAGCCCTCACTTCCAGGGCCGGCGCGTCTCTGTCCTTTGTGTTTCTAACACCGCCAGCCGCCCCGCGTGCGCTCCGGAAGCTCCCGGTCTCAGTCTGGATCCGGTGAGCGCACCGGGATTCCGGTGTTCCCCAAGATGCCTGGTGGCACGCGCACCCGGCTCACGGTCAGTCTGCTGTTTTGCGGGTGCCGACCACGAGCCCGCCTGCTCCCCCGTGCAAGTGGCTGCTGCTTCCCGGCGCCCAAACGCGGCGGCTCCCTCCCTCTTCCGTTTATCTTCCGATATCTGTGCGCGGTTTCATGGCTCCCCGCTTCGTACCTCAATACTCAGCGCTGGAGATGTTCATTTGTAGAGATCTAGATGCGTCTTCCTGCGTCTCAGGCTGGTTCCGTGGTTGTTTAGGCTGGTCTGGTACCTATCCAGCTCGACTCGAGGGACCAGCTGAAAACGGTGTCTCCTACTCCTCCGCCATCTTAACTCCACCTCCTGGTTGTGAAATTTTATGATTCCACCGGCAGTTCACATTATATTTATCACATCCTCACCAACACCTGTTATTTTCTGTGGTTGCTTTTTTTTTTTTTTTTATGGTAGCAATCCTATTACGTATGTGGTGATATCTCAATGTGGTTTTGATTTGCATTTCTATGATTATTAGTAATATTAAGAATCTTTTCATATGATTTTTAGTCTTTTGTATATCCCCTCTGGAGAAATGTCTATTCAAGTCTTTAGCCCATTTTTAATTGGTTTATATGAATTTGATTTTTTTATTCTTGGATTGTAAGAGTTCTTTATATTTTGGATGTTAATCTGTTATCAGGTGTATGATACGCAAATTTTTTCCCCCACTTTGTAGGTTGCCTTTATAATCTGTTGATCATGTCCTTTGAAGCACAAACATTTTATGTTTGGTGTAGTCCCATTTGTCCATTTTTGCTTTTGTTGCCTGTGCTTTTGGCATCATAGCTAAGAAATCGATGTCAAACCTAATGTCGTGAAGATTTTCCCCTGTGTTTTCTTTCAAGAGTTTTATACTTTGGGGTCTTACATTTAGGTTTTTAAGCCGTTTTTGAATTAATTTTTGTGTATGGTGAAATATAGAGGTCCTAACTTTATTCTTCTGTATGTGCATATCCAATGTTCCCATCACCATTTATTGAAAAAGTTACCTTTTCTTCATTGAGTATACTTGCTGAAGAGACTGTCCTTTCTGTATTATGTTATTTTGGCACATTTAACCATATATGCAAGGGTTTATTTCTAGGGTCTCTCATCTATTTCAGTGACATATATGTCTGTCTTTATGCCAGTACCATACGTTTTGATTACTTTGTTTTATAATATGTTTTGAAATCAGGAAGTGTGTGTCCTTCAACTCTGTTCTTCTTTTTCGAAATTGGCATGGTTATTTATGGTCCCTTGAGATTCCATATTAATTTGGGGATAATTTTTTCTATTTCTATTAACAGCTTAACTTCAATTGAATACAAAAGCACTACTCCTTTATAATTCTAGTCCACACTTTGTGTTGCTACATAGATTATAGAATTTGTTTTGTTTCGTTTGGTATTTGTCCTTCCAATTCTATACAATATTTAAAAGTAAATTTATCCACCAAAATTACAATAATGCATGTTACTATATTTGTCCATGTATATACCTGTATTACAGAACTTTATATTTTTCTTTTGGCTTTGGGTTGCTGTCTAGCATCCTTTCTTTTCAACATGACTACCTCCATTTAGCATTTCTTATAGATCACGTCTAGTGGTTATTAACTTTTGTTCATTACCTCAGCTTTTATTTTTCTGAAAAAAGTCTTCATGTCCTCATTATATTTTGAAATACAGTTTCGCCTGATATAATTTTGGTTGACAGTTTCTTCCAGCATTTAAAAAGTATTCATCCCGATCCCTTCTGGCCTATAAGGTTTCTTCTGAAAAATCTGATAATCTTATGGGAACTCCCTTATAGGTGACAGGTCAGTTTGTCTTGCTGCTTTCAGGATTCTCTCCTTGTCTTTGGCTACGGGGAATCTTTGTGAGTCTCTTTGGATTTATCTTGGTTGGAATTTGTTGAGCTTCTTTTGTATGTTCACTCAGATTTCTGAAGTTTGTAATCATTATTTCTCCAAATAAACTTTCTGTTCCTTTATTTCTCTCTTCTCTTTCTGAGACCCATTATAGAAATAATACATACATTGGTCTGCTTGTTGATGTAAATAGCTTCTTTTTATATTCTTCATTCTTTTTTTCTTGTTATTTCTCTCACTGGATGATTTCAAATGATCAGCCTTCAGGTCTGATTCTTTCTTCTGCCTGATCAAATCTGATTTTAAATAATTCCCTTAAAATTTTAGTTCATTTATTGTACTTTTCAGCTCTAGAATTTTTTAAATAATATTTTAAATCTCCTTGTTGATATCTATACCAAGAATTTATTCAGAATTTATTCAGATATCATTTGAAAATCAATTAATGTAACCAATTCCACCAATAGGTTAAACAAGAAAAATTCTTTGATCATATCAATAGATGCAGAAAAAGAATTTGACAAATCCCACACCATTTGTGATGAAATTTAGGAAAGGAGGTCTGGAAGGGAATTTCCTTAACATGAGAAAGAACAGCTAGAAAAAACCTATAGCTAACACTTCAATGGTGAGAAACTAAATGCTTTTCCAGTGAGATCAGGAAGAAGGCAAGAATTTAGCTTACCAGTCCTTTTCAACTTTGTACTGGGAGTGCAAAACACTGGTAACACAAAATGCTGTAAGGATGAAGAGCAACAGAAACTCTCATTCATGAAGATGGGAATGCTAAATGGTACAGCCACAGTAGAAGACAGTTTGGGGATTTCTTACTCTTACCTATGATCCAGCAGTTGTCCTCTTGGCAGTCACCCAAATGAGTTGAAAACATGTCCACACAAAATCATGTACATGAATATTTATAGCAGCTTTATTCGTAATTACCAAAAATTGGAAGGAACCAGATGTCTTTTAATAAGTGGATGATAAAAACACTGAAATAAATACATATAAAGAAATGTTATTGAGTGACTTAAGAAGTGAGCCATTAAGCCATGAGAAGATATAGAGGAATCTAATACTTGTTAGTGAAAGAAGCCATTTGGAGAAAAAGCTAAATGCTGTTTTATCCTGTATTATACTGTATATTGTACTGTATTATTATTCTGTGATATTCTATAAAAGGCAAAACTATGGAGATAATGCAAAGAGCATTGATTGCCAGAGGTTTCTGTGTTGCCAATATCGCTACTTCTCAAGTTTTAGTTTTTAAGACAAAAGAAATGCTACTTGCAAGGTGTTCTAGTATTCTCCCTTCTTTAGAAAACAGTTTGATTTATCCCCCTAAAACTATTTCTGAAGTCAAAACTAATTGCCAAGTGAACCTTTAAGAATCTGTGTATTTTTTCTGAGTGTTCATTTGAAAAGTAATATAGTTACTGAAGCAATGCTTAATCTTCTCAATTTAAAAAGAAATTAGGGACAGTTGGGTAGCTCAGTCAATTAAGTATCCAACTCTTTATTTTGCCTAAGGTCATGATCTTAGGGTCATAAGATTGAGCCCTATGTTGGTTCTTTCTCAAATAAATAAATCAATAAATAATAAAAATAAATTTAAAACAAATTTAAAAATAAAAAAACAGGATTTAAGTCAGTAATGTCATAAAATCATGAGATTGCATTAATCTTAATTGTTATTTCTCAATGCCATTTGGACTAAAAATGCTATTACTCAAAGATAATAACAAAATTTACCTAATATTTTCCACATTTTTAAACAAATAATGAACTTTTGTATACTAGTTCACTTTTTAATTTGTATTTGCATTTACTTGAAAAGATAAAATAAGTGAAGAAACAACTTAGATAAAAATTCTGATTTTTTTTTTCTTTTTAGTATCCACAGACGATAACTTTAGAGGCATTTTCCGTTGTTATGACACAGTTGCTTGGAGTGAGTCTGGGATTAACATATAATAATGATGCCTTCACTTGTTACTGCCCAGGAACTGCATGCATAATGAACACCAAAGCAATGTAAGGTTTTATTTTTGTCAAATCTATATCTTCCCTTGGGAAACGTTTGTAGTATTTTTAAATGTATAATCTCTTCCAGTATAACCTGATTAAGAATATTTTTTATTAAATGAACATGCACTTATTTAATGTTACTAAAGGAAGGGAGTACTTTATATTGTAAAAAATGTGCTTAATCATTCTATATTCTATGTGATAGTGTAGAGAGAAGGTGGATGTTGATGATGACTTTCTGGGTAAAATTTACTCATTCACCCCCAGATTTTTAATGAGCACCTACTGTGTCCTGGTTATTGTGTTAGGTTGACTACAAATGATTAACAAGATACATAAGTCATAAATATATTAGTTCATCAGGGACAGAAAATTAAAAGTGGGTATAAGAACAAACAAAATATAAATAGTTTAAGATAGGTGCCAAGAAGAAAATAAATAGGGAAAATATGGGGAGAAAAAATTTTCTGATACAGTAGTCTGGGAATAATTATGGAAATAATTATGTTGGGATCTGAAAGAGAAGGAATGAATCTGGTTATTAAAGACCTCATTGAAAACTTTTCAGTGAAACCAAGTGAAGTAATAGTTGAATAGGAACAAGCTCGAAAAACTTGACAGACTGAAATAAGGAGGTTTCAGGGACGATAAAAATGGGGGAAAAAAATAGCTGAGACTATAAGGAAGAATGTTTTAGACATAAGAAAAAGAAGTAACATAGAGTGAGGCTAAAGAATCAGGGGAAGAAGTCCAGGATGTGATATAAGAATGTAGAAAAGAGCCTGATCATGCACTCATGATGTGGGAATTGGGGTTTTATAACAAATGTAATGAAATATATTTTTAATTGGTTCATTCAGTATGGATACTAAAAATTATCTTGTAAAATATATCAGAGAGAGCACTAATATAGTGATATTTGGGAAATGATGAATTTCACAATAATCAATAGCCATTTCTTAAGACTGAGAGAAAAGGAGATGTCAAGAATTATTTGGAGGTAGGGGTTCTGGATCAAGAAGGCAATATAGGAAGAATCTGAACTCATGTCCTCCTACAGACACAACAAATCCATAGCTATGTATGGAACATTTTCCTCTAAAAAATATAAAAGTTAGCTGAGGACTCCCTACATATTGGGCGAACAAGAAAAAGCCCATATCAGAGTGGGTAGGGGAGGCTAAGACATAATCTTACATCTTTCTGTAATTCCCACCCCTCCCATAACAACCCACAATTAGGAGGAAACTGAAATCAGGAGTTTCTCCATGAGGAATAAAGGGTTTGAATCCTCATTGGACACCCCAACTGTTAAGATAGCAGGTACTCATTTGGCTCTGTCCATCTGTTGTACTCTAGAATGTCAACTTTTAGAGTTGTCTGGCATACCAATTTTGGTAGCTGCTACCCAAAAGGCAACCTTTGATCACCTACCTCTCGTGGCCAGAAAGGTTTGTATTTCTGGGTCTCATGGAGCTATAACAAATGAAGAGACAGTTCTTGGCCAGCTACTGCTTTCCTAACATTGCAAAGATAACAGACTGAAACACAACCTCAGACTTTCTGTGAAATGGCCTATTTGCTCATCCTGGAGCTTCTGCATGAGGGTAAGGCTTCTGGTTTGGGGCACCTCTGGAGTCCTACTAAGGTACACTCTGGAAATGGAGTCTGTGCCATTTTGTGCCCTTGCTCTGCTTTATAACAGATCTCTGAGATCTCAGAGAAAGGAACTTTTACAATCATCTGGTACCCCAATTTTTAAAAATGCTGCACAGTGGACACCTCTGTATCTCCTGGCTCTTTTGGCCATCAGGATGTATGTTTGTGGTCCCATAGCACTGTGTATATTTTCATACTTAAAAATATGTTGCTTGAGGGTCTGTCTTCCAATCACCCTGAACCTAGGTGCTGATTGAGATCCTCCCCTTTGGGGCAATGAAAAGTCTTGGTACATCCTTCACCACTTGGAGCCAAAAACTAAAATATGCTGCTTGGACAATCACAAGAGTTTAAGAGACAACCAAGAGTTAGGACAAGATTGAATGGCAAGATTCATCTCCTGTGTGAGGCCACCCCTTCAAAACTAGAAGAGGTGGCTGTTTCTTCTAATACATATCAATGGACAGAGAAAAAAACAAAATGAAGAGACAGAGGAATGTGTTCCAAGCAAAAGAAGGTGGCAAAACATCGGCAAAGGACCTTAATGGTAGAGAAGTAAATAATCTACCTAATGGATTTGGAGTACTGGTCATAAAGATGCTCATCAAGCTCAGGAAGAGAATGAATGAATAAGGTGAGAACATCAACAAAGAGTTATAAAATATAAGAAAATACCCAATAGAAGTCATAGAACTGAAGAATAAAATAACAGAACTGAAAATTCAATAAAGGGATTAAACAGCAAAATAGATGAAGAACAAGAAAAGAACAGTGAACTCAAGAATAGGGTGGTGGAACTCACAATCAGAGCAGCAAAAAGAAAAAGAAAATTGTAAAAATGAAGATAAATAAGGGGCTTACTGGACAAATAAAGCAGACCAATATTCACATTATAGGGATCCCAGAAGGGATCCCAAAGGGACAGAAAACTAGTTAACGTTTGTCACCATAAAGAATAACATGTCTTTTTTTTCTTGCGATAAGAACTTTTAATATCTAATCTCTCAGCAACTTTCAGAAGTGCAATACAGTGCCCCTCCACCCTTCCACTCCTGGTATGCACCCTTGGCCAGTACAAGAGCGCCATCCAAGCAACAACCCATCCTGACATATCAAGTGGGTGCCATCAGCCAGCACTAGAGCCCCTCCCAAGGGCCCCACACTGGGGATCCAGCCACATACTGGCCTGCAAGAGTCATGGCCTGGACTCTCAGGTGGGACAAGGGCCAGCCCTAATCACCGGTGTGCCAGTAGCAGTTGTGGCTGCACCTCACAGGTGCACTGAGAGACAGCCCCACTAACCAGAAAGTTTATACCAGTCATGGCCTACCCAGAACAGGAGAATGCACACAGCCCATACAGGAAACAGTCCTGGAGCAACCGGCTTTGGTGTCCAGGTGGGTTTGCACTACTGGGCCCAACAGGACTACCTTCTGCTTAAAGCCACTCCTTCAAGACATAACTACCTAGTACATAGAAACAAACAGAAAGAAGCAAAATGAGGCACCAGAGGTTGCAAATGAAAGAACAAGACGAAACCTGAGAAAAAGAACAAAATGGAGATAAAGTTCAAAGTAATAGTCATAAAGGCGGTCACCAAACCATAAGAAGAATGGATGATCACAGTGAGAACTTCAACAAAGACATAGAAAATATGAAAAAGAACCAATCAGGCTGAAGGATACAATAGTGAAATAAAAAATACACTAGATGTAATCAACAGCAGATTAGATGATGCAGAAGACTGGGTAAGCAATCTGGAAGACTGGATAGTGGAAAGCACCCAGAGAAGCAAAAAGAAAAAAATAATTTAAAAAATTGAGGTTATTTTAGGGGACTTCTAGAGTAACATCAAGCATAATAGCATTCATGTTAAAGGTGCCCCAGAAGAAGAAGAGAAAGCAAAAGAATCAGAAAACATATCTGAAGAAATAATGTCTGAAAACTTACCTAATCTAGTGAAGGAGATCCAAGTTCAGGAAGCACGGAGTCTCAAATAAGATGGAACCAAAGAGAGCAAAGACACATTATAATCAAAGTGTCAACATTTAAAGATCAACAGAGAATCTTAAAAGCAACAAGAGAAAAACAACTAGTTATGTATAAGGGAACCCCCATAGGATTATCAGCTGGTGTTTCAGCAAAAACTTTATAGGCCAGAAGGGAGTAGCATAATATATTCAAATTGATGAAAGGAATATTTACAATCAAAATATGGTACCCATCAAGGTTATCCCTCAGAATTTAAGGAGAGATGAGGAGTTTCTCAGACCAGCAAAACTAAAGAGTTCATCAATACCAAAGAGGTCACACAAGAAATGTTAAGGGAATTCTTTCAATAGAATAGAAGAGGCCATAACTAGAAATAAGAAAATTATGAATGAAATGAATCTCACTGGTAAAGGTAAACATATAGTAAAGGCAGCAGGTAAACCACCTATGTAACTAGTACAGAGGCTGAAAGACAAAAGTAGATAATCATCTACCTATAATTGGTCACACAAAATAAGATGTCAAATATGATATCAAAAAGAAAACATAGGGAGAGTATAAATGTAGCACTTTTGGAACACACTTGAACTTAAGCAACCATCAACTTAAACTAGACTGCAATGTACATAGGATATTACATATGAATCTCATGGTAAACACAAAACAAATACCAATAATAGTTACACAAAAAATAAAGAGAAA
This sequence comes from Ursus arctos, assembly GCF_023065955.2. Taxonomy (NCBI): domain Eukaryota; kingdom Metazoa; phylum Chordata; class Mammalia; order Carnivora; family Ursidae; genus Ursus; species Ursus arctos. The sequence goes on from NW_026622952.1 coordinate 4,465,215, forward strand.
GGAACTTAAACATAACACTAAGGGAGGTCACAAAATACCAACAGAAGACAGCAAGAGAAGAAGAAAACAGAACTACAAAAACAGTAAGAAAACAATCCATAGAATGGCAGTAAGTACATATCTATCAATAATTTAAATATATAAATGGACTGAATTCTCCAATCAAAAGACATAGGGTATTTAAATGGACAAATAAAAACAAGACATATATATATATATCTATATATATATATGCTATCTACAATAGACTCATGTCAGATCTAAAGACACACAGAATGAAAGTGAAAGGATGGACAAAGATATCCCATGCAGATGGAAATGAAAAGAAAGTTGGGTTGCAATACTTCTAACAGACAAAATAGACTTTAAAACAAAGGCTGGGGCGCCTGGGTGGCACAGCGGTTGAGCGTCTGCCTTTGGCTCAGGGCGTGATCCCGGTGTTATGGGATCGAGCCCCACATCAGGCTCCTCCGCTATGAGCCTGCTTCTTCCTCTCCCACTCCCCCTGCTTGTGTTCCCTCTCTCACTGGCTGTCTCTATCTCTATCGAATAAATAAATAAAATCTTAAAAAAAAAATAAAATAAAAAAATAAAAAAAAATAAAACAAAGGCTGTAGTAAGAGACAAAAAGAGATCATTACATGGTGATAAAGGAATCAATCCAACAAGATGATGTAACACTTGTAAATATCTATCTGCTTAACATAGGGGCACCTAAATACATGAAGTATATATTAACAGATGCAAAGGGAGAAATTGACAGTAATACAATAATAGTAGGAGCTTTAACACCCCACTTATATCAATGGATAGATCATCCAGACAGAAAAATCAATAAAGAAACATTGGCCTTAGATGACACATTAACCAGATGAATTTAATAGATGTATATAGAGCTTTCCATCCAAAATTGGCAGGGAGCACATTCTTTTCAAGTATACATGGAATATTCTCCAGGATAGACCATGTTAGGTCCCAAAACAAGTCTCAATAAATTTCAGAAGTTTTAAATCATATCAAGAATCTTTTCCAACCACAACAATATGAAACTAGAAATCAATTGCAAATCAATCAATTTAACTTTAGTAGAAGAAACTAAATAATAAAGATGAGTGGAAATAAATGAAATATATACTTAAAAATTAGAAAATCTAAGGGAAACTAAAAGGAGATTATTTGAAATGATAAACAAAACTGATAAACCTTTAGCCAGACTTTCAAGAAAAGAAGAGAGACATTGATGAAAGAAACTGAAGACAACACACAAAAAATGGAAAGATATACCACGCTTATGGATTGAGAGAATTAATATTGTTGAAATGTCTGTACTACTGCATATATAGATTCAATGCAACCCCTATCAAAACCATGACATTTTTCACAGAGCTAGAACAAATAATCACAAATATGTATGGAATCACAAAAGACCCTAAGCAGTCAAAGCAATCTTGAGAACAACTAAAACTGGAAGTATCACACTCCCTGATTTCTTTTTTTTTATTGGTGATCATTTTTTTAAATGTTTTTTTATTATATTATGTTAGTCACCGTACAGTACATCCCTGGTTTCTGATGTAAAGTTCGATGATTCATTAGTTGCGTATAACACCCAGTGCACCATGCAATACGTGCCCTCCTTACTACCCATCACCAGTCTGTCCCATTCCCCCACCCCCATCCCCTCTGAAGCCCTCAGTTTGTTTCTCAGAGTCCATAGTCTCTCATGCTTCATTCCCCCTTCTGATTACCCACACTCCCTGATTTCAAACTCTACTACAAAGCCATAGTGATCAAAACAGTGCAATGTTGGTAATTAGGACACCTGGTGCATTTGCTTGGGGGTTATTTTTTATTGAGTTTTGATTTACATAAAAACAAATGCACATATTTTACCTGAACATTTTGATGTCTTTTGACAACTTATACATCTTCACAAATACCATCCCAATCAGGATATAGAATACTTCCCAACACCCCCAAAGTTCCTTGTGTACCCTTCCAGTCAACCCTCCCCCCAAGGCAACTACTTCACCAATTTCTATCACATTAGATTAGTTTCATCTGTTCCAGAAATTCATATACACAATAGGCAATGTTCATGTCTGACTTCCTTTGCTCAACAGAATGTTGTTGTATGCATCAGAAGTTCATTCCTTTTTATTGCTGGCTAGGAGTCTGCTGTGTGAAAAAAACACAATTTGTATATCCGTTCATTTGATGGACATTGGATTTGTTTCCAGTGTTAAAACTTTATTAATAAAGCTGTTATGAAAATCCTTGGCCCCTCAAAACGAAACAAAACAAAACAAAACAAAACAAAACAAAACAAGAGTGCAATGTTAGCACAAAAACGAACACATAGATCAGTGGAACAGAGTTCATAAATAAACTTACACTTAAATGGTTAATTAGTCTTCAAAAATTTAGGCAAAAAATACAATGAGGAAAGACAGTCTCTTCAATAACTGGTGTTGGAAAGACTGGACAACTACATGCAAAACAATGAAAGTGGATTTTCTTGTATCATATACAAAAATAAAGTCAAAATGTATTTAAAGACTTAAATATAAGACTGGAAATTATAAAACTTTCAGAGGAAAACATAGACAGTAAGCTTTAGACATTGGTCTGAGCAATATTTTTTGGATCTGTTTGGTCAGTAAAGGACAATAAAAGCAAAAATAAACAAATGGGACTACATAAAACTAAAAAAACTTGCACAATGAAGGAAAACGTCAATAAAATGAAAAGGCAACCTACTGAATGGGAGAAGGTATTTGCAAATAATATACCTAATAAGGGGTTAATACCCAGAATGTATAAAAAACTTGTACAACTCAACACTAAGAAAACAAATAATTCCATTAAAAATTAACAGAGGACCTGAATAGGCATTTCTCCAAAGAATACATACAGCTGGCCAAAAGACTCATGAAATATGCTCAACTTCACTAATCATCAAAGAAATGCAAATCAAAACCACAATGAGATATCACCTCACACTTGTCAGAATGGCTGTTATCAAAAATAAGAAATAACGAGTGTTGGTGAGGATGTGGAGAAAAGGGAACTCCATGCACTGTTGGTGGGGATGAAAAATGGGGGAGGCGCTATGGAAAATAGTATGGGAGTTCCTCAAAAATTAAAAACGGAACTACCATATGATTCTGCAATGCCACTTCTGGGTATTTATTTGAAGAAAATAAAAACACTAATTTGAAAGGATATATGCACCCCTATGTTCGTTGCAGTATTGTTTACAGTAGATAAGGGAGCAACCTAAATGACCACTGATAGATATATGGGTGAGACAATATTTTTTATATATATCAGGTATGAGAAAAAACTATGAGATCTTGCCATTCGTGCAACATAGATGGACCTAGAGGGTACTATGCTGAGTGAATAAGTCAGAGAAAGACAAATACCCATGATTTCACTTATCTGTGGAATCTAAAAAAACAAAACAAGCAAAACAGAACAAAACAAAACAAAAACAACAAACAGAAACATACCGTAAATACAGAAAGTAAATTGGTGTTTGCTAGAGATGAGGGGATGGGAGAATGAAAAAATAGCAGAAAGAAACTAAAAGGTACAAACTTCCAGTTATCAAATAAATAAGACATGGGGATACAATGTACAGCATAGGAAATATAGTTAACACATAACAACTTTGTATGATGACAGATGGTAATTAGATTATCATGGTGATTACCTTGTAATGTATACAAATGTTGAATACAAATGTGCAGGTGAAACTAATGTAAGATTATTGTCAATTACCCTTCAATAAAAAGAAATAATAAAAAAATTCTGTTCTCCACTAAAAGGAACTGGGACACCTTGGAGAAATGATTGATTCTAGGGCTAAGGCAGAAATATCAAATGAGTGTGGAACATCTCACGCATGTCAGAATATAAGGAGGTGTTCAAAAAACTATGGAGATTTGTCAAAGGGACACAAAACCAGTTTGAAATGGCTCCCGGTAGCCAAATCAGGGCAATTCGAATGTCATAAATAACAATGATAGTAATGGATTATAACCCAGTTAGTATAATTGGAAAACATGTTCAGAATTAAAATTGTGAAACATTTGTTAGTATGCAATGAAAACAGACTCAGCAACGATTCCGTAATTAACGTTGCCAAGTTGCATAACCTCAGCGTAGTTACGAGAAAACATTTTATGATCCTAAATCCTAAATTGAGGAAAAGGATTATTTTAGCAAATAATCAGCCTGTAATCATAAAACTTTTCAAATTCAAGAACAAATGTAAATAACTAAACTAAACAAACTTAGATATTGAGAACTAAATGGTTGATTCTGAACTGTATCCTATTGCTATAAAGTGCCAATACTGTGATGATGGGGAAATTTGAATGGAATCTGAGGATTAGATGTTAGTAATGTGTCCTATCTCTGATTTTGAAGGGTATGCTTAAGGAGAATTCATTTCTATGTAAGAATTATACATTAAAATACTTAGAGTTATTAAGATTGTTTTTGGCAATTATTCTTAACTGTTTCAGGAAACAAAATTTATTCTTTGAACTATATTGTATCATTTCTCTAAGATTTAGATTGCTACAAAATTAAACAAAAGCCCATTAAGCAGTACACTTAGAAATCTACAAATTTAAAATGAAAAAGAATCTTGGACTTACAGATTTTATGTACTCAATGTTGATATATTTTAGTTGGTAGATTTTGATACCAAAGAATAAATAACCCTGATTTTTCATTAGCATAATCATCTTTTCTTCCTTCAGCTTACATAAATTTCCTAATGCATTTCATTTTCTTATAACTATTACTTATTATTATAATGATAATAATTATATTGACAATAATAATGAAAATAAGATATATTTAAAGAGAGCTTTTTGTGTGTGAAGCACTGTTAAGAGTTTTAATATATTCTAACTCATGTCATTTTAACTTCCTCTACATGCTAGCTATTATATGGAATTACGATACAAAGGGACTTACTGCTTTTATTTATGACTTGCATTAGGAAAAAAACACATGAAACTATTAATACACTATATGTTAACTAACTGGTAGTTAAATAAAAACTTAAGGGGGAAAAAAGCTTCTCCCCTTCCTGGCTCTTCTGTAAGTGAAGTGTACAGAATTCATAGTACTCTATTGAAGAGGGTTTCTTTGAAACTGATTTTCATCCATTTATCTGAAGAATATAATTTATTTTTAGACGTTCCCATGGTGTAAAGTTTTTTAGCAGTTGCAGCATGGATGAATTTAAACGTATGGTTTCACAGCCTGAATTTGAATGTCTTCAGAATCAAATAGTTTCAGAAGTGGCTTACCAAGGAAGAAGTTCACTCTGTGGCAACGGAATTTTGGAACCGCCGGAACAATGTGATTGTGGTAGTAAACAGGTCAGTGACAAACATAATAGTTTATCTAAAGATTTTTCTTGTGTTTTCTGTGTAGCCTTATAAACATAGATGTGATATAAAATGGAAAGACTTTTTTTTTCCCCCTAAATGCTGCACCATTTATCAAATATCTAAGGGAGATGTTGGGGCATGTGATAATTGACTCATGCTGAATTTAAAGCATTTGAAGAGTTTAAGTAAAGGGTAAGTGTAGCGTGGATTAAAGAGGTAGATTTTCTTCATTGTGTAACCACTGATAGCAATACCCGCTTTTCTGTATTATAAACACGGTTAACGTCAATACTATTACCATCACCTCAGTGATCTCCTGAACACCTCCAAAGCGACTGCGTTGGTTCACTAAGTTATTACATGTGTATTGTTTATCTCCTCATCTCCTAATTTCCATTCTTGCAACTGTGGGATCTTTATTTTTAACTCGACTTCACAGAATTTGATTAATAATAATTCTTGATGTGTTGTTATATTTAGCTTTTTGCTATTTTTTAAATTTGTGCTTGGTAAGATGGCTAATCATTGAATTTTGTTATAACCACTTTCATATAATTATAAATAGTGATAATTTTGAATATTTCATATTTGCTTGAGAAGATGTGAACTGTTAGGAACAAAATTCTATATAATTTGGTTGCATTATAATTTTTAAGTTAATGACTCATATTCTATATTTTTATTAGTTTCGTTTGCTTGAACTCTCAGTACTTAAGAAATAATATTGATACCTCCAACTATACAGTTGTATTTGCCCATTCTCATTAAAACTGACTCAATTCATACTTTGTATATTCTGAAGTTTTTTATGTGGTGCAAACATATTTACAATTTTTATATCTTCCTAGAAATTTAACATTTACCTTTAAATACTGAATCTGTTTTTCTCTCATGTTGCTTTCTGTTTTAAAATCTATCTGGTCTGGCATACATCTGTATCCGTACACACACAGGCTTTCTTTAATTCTTATTTCCCTGATATTTTTCTATTTACATTTAGTTTTTGTGTACTATTAAGTTCAATATTTTCATTGGGTTTTAATTTATTATTCACTCTGTCTTTGATATATTAGATTATCCCTGTAAACATTATTATGACTTTTTGCCTATTGTTTTAATTAACTAGAGTCCATAATTTATCCATTTGTTTTTACCTAATGACATCTTTCTGTCCCAAGATCATCTCCAGGATACCTCATTACATTTACCTGTTATGACTTTTTTTTTTTTTTTTGAGAGAGTAGGGAGGGGTCTAGGGAGAGGGAGAGAGAGAGAATCTTAAGCAGGCTCCACACCCATCCTGCAGAGCCCATCGCAGGGCTGGATCTCACAACCCTGAGATCATGACCCCAGCCAAAATGGAGTTGGGCACTTAACTGACTGAGCCACCCAGGCACACCTGGCTGTTATGACTTCTATGGTCCTCTAGACTACATATTATTTATAAGTTTAGTTGTCTCAAATGTTTACATTTTCTATGTAAATGTAACTTTTCACTTTGCCACATCTGTTTCTCAACTGAATTTTTTCTTTTGATCTGTATGTTTTGTTTTCTTTCTTCCACTATTTCTTTCAGTGATTCAGTAAATACGTACTTTCTCCCTTTAGTGATTATCCTTGCATTTTTTTAAGAAATATACTTAAGGTTTTACCATATCTGGGCCACATTCCCCCCAAATAACCGGATTTATGATCCAATTAACTTACATGACATTTTTGTAAAATATTTAATTTCTGTCATTTTTATTTACATTAGAAAATACTCCAGAGATTTTATTCAGAAGATAGTTGCTTTATTTGATCTAACATTCCTTTTGCTTATTAAGGGTTTTTTTTTTTCCATGTAAAAGTTTCCTTCTGAGATAATGTCCTTTTGAATTATATTCTATTCCTTAAAATATACATAAATACATACTTAAAATATACTTTATATATTCTCTTTATGTATGTTCTCTTGATAGGGCAGTTCACTGCCCACTTTTGTTTACCAAAAAAAAAAAATATGTATGTCGTACTCATCATTTCATTGTGATATATAATACACATGAATAATGAATGTAGAGTGTTAACAAATAGATACTTAACAAGCACCTGAATAACTTACTCTAAGGTCAAAACAAAACCTTACCTCTGCCAAAGGAGTTCTGTGTTCACATGCCCCTTTCTTCCAACCATCATTTACAATGTAATGATGATCATTTCAGTGTTTTACTCTCCAACATAGTTTTACCTCTATTTTTTGCAGCCTTAGGCAATATACTTTGGTTGACTGTTTCGTACATTTATATTGCAGTCCTATGGTTTATATCATTTGGTAACTCGGCCTTTCACTCAATATTATACTTGCAAAGTTCATCTATTTTTGAATGTAGCTGTTATAGTCCAAATGTTTTCATTGCTTTTAGTGTTAATTTTTATGAATAATATAGTTCATTTATTGATCTGTTCTATGTCAGTGAAAATGTAAGTTTTATTATTAAGACTCATGCAGTTATGGCTTTTTTTGCACATGTTTCCTGCTGAACATGTGCCTGCATTTCTCTAGGCTGTACCCCAATAGGTGAACCTGCTATGTCCTGAGGTAGATGTGTATGTATTTTTTGAATTGAGAATGTCTTACCTACTTTGGGTTTTCTTATTCTTGAATGGTCTGTGCATGTCTTTCATACATTTTTTGGCTATTTCATCAGCATTCACTTCTGTAAACTATCAGCAGTCTATCACTTGTTGGTAGAAGGCTCAGAGGTACGCTGTTTCTCCAGTAAACCAAGTTTTCTTAGCATGAGACAGGTCTTGTAGGCAGGACCCCAATGATCTAATAGTTCAGGTGAAGCAGTAGGTGGGCTGGTGATATCAGTTTCTTATGGGTGAATAGCCTTCTATTTGTGGGTTTACCAGTGTCAGAGGCCAATGTGTTTATGATGGAACTTTTGGGGGTTTTCCCACCCAATTAGATTGGATTGTATCATAAAGAACTTTTAATGGGAATATCAGAATCATACCTTTACTTCACTGAACTATGGAATAAAGTTCTTTGGTTCCAATAAGCCAGTGAATGTCAAAGGAAATTCAGGGCCAGAGGATGAAATCAGCTGTGTATAGTCAGAGATGCCTGCAATTTCATGGGATCGTAATTAGAAATAGGGCCCAATGGCAAGGCTTTCTTCCCCCATTATCCTGGACTGCTTTCAGTGATCTTGTTGCTGAACTCCACCTACCTCCAATGAAAGTTACCTGGTTTTTTTTGGTGATTCATATACCAGCATATCAAGAATATTATTTGGATTGTAAAGTCTGTCTTTAGTCATATATGTTTAAATTAAATAGCATGCAGCATACAGCAATAAAGTTTTTCAGTGCAGACCATTATAAAAATGTTATGATTGTGACAGAATTATCTACATACTCGATAATGTATCACATTTCACAAGAGTTAGTATAATCCAGAGAAGACACATCACTGTGGGAGTCCAGAGCAGTAAAGCTATGCTCTAAGCATGCCTGATGAAATTAAAATGAATTTGGTCAACTTCCCACAATGGTATATAAAGTAGTAGCTATACTCTTTGCTATATGCCAAAGGCCATTAGTGGAAAAAATATTTTAATTTTTTAAAGATTATTTATTTATTTGTCAGAGAAAGAGAGAAAGCGTACAAGCAGGGGGTGCAGCAGGCAGAGGAAAAAGCAGGCTCCACGCTGATCAAGGAGCCTGATGTGGGACTCAATCCCAGCATCCTGGGATCATGACCTGAGCCGAAGGCAGACGCTTAACCAACTGAACCACCCATGCATCCCAGAAAAAATGTTTTAATTATTGTTAATTTGTTGTTCACTCTGGGTACAAAGGTTTCTAATTCTTGTTTATATTTCTGTGGTATAATGCAAGCCTCTCCTTACTCAGGACTTCCCCAGCCCCAGAAAGTACTTCTTCATTTTTTCCTTACATGTGACATTTTACAACTTTTAAATATTTTAGGAGTACAGGCAGTTCTTACTTTATCCAATCATTATAGAAGCTATGAATACATATCATGTTGAGAACCAAGAAAAAATTTATCAAGGGATTAAAACTAACACAAGAACAAAAAAATACACAAAAGGCATAAAAAAACAATAGCCAGGTTAGTTCCAGTGTTGACTAAGCTCAAACATACATTTTCAGAATGTGTTACCTGCTGTAAAATATTAATCTATTTTTAAAAATAGTTGATGATTTTTAAAAAAATATAGTAATAGATTTGTGGCAAAATAGAGCAAATAACACAGTGAACTCTATGTACCCACCCCACCCACTACCCCAATTCCAACGCACAGTTTATTTATTATAAGCATCTTATGTTAGTGTTGTACATTTGTTATAATGGATGAGCCAGTATTGATACATCATGATTAACTAAATTCAATAGTTCACCTTTCGTGTTATACAATTTTGAGGACTTAAATAAAATTTATAATGACATGTATTCACTATTATAGTATCACACAAAATAGTTTCACCACCCTAAAAATCCCCTGTGTTTCACTTATTTAACCCCCCTTCCCTTCTCCCTAACTTTTATTTCTCTGATCTGTTTTGGGTCGATTTTTGCAGAAAATATAATGTCTATGTCCAATTTTTTTTTTTGCATATGCACATCCATTTGTTCCAACAACATTTACTCAAAAGATCATTCCCTATTCAATTGCTTTTGTTCTGTTCTCTTTTTTTTAGTTAAGGTGGGAGTGATACTTCCAAGCCCTTTACATGTCAGAGCTGAAACCAGAAGTCCCTGAATTGCTCCAGTTTCCATTTCACTGGTTAGCACCTTCAGATTTTGAATGATCCATTTGTTTTGGGAATTTCAGACCCGACTGATATATTTCCCTATCCTCTTTGGAGCCTCAGGCTGCCAGCTTTGCCACTTTTCCTCTAGATGGCCTAATCTTGTCCTTGGGAGACCCCTAGGTAGCCCATTGGAACCATCACTTCCACAAAACACACAGAGTCAGCAATGTATGACCTGAGTGTGTGCCTTCTTAAAATTTGTGGTGTTAGGTGGCTTGACTGCTTTACCCAAGTCCCACCATTGGTAACCAATATCTGTCATTGCCCCAGTAATTCTTTTCTGTGGGTAATACTGGCCTTATAAAGTACCTTGCCACACTGAATAGGGTCTACCTCTGTGATCATTAGGATCTGTGAAAATGATGGTGTGTTACTTTTGTGGATAAGTCAGAAAGAACAGTTGTAACATCTGCATTTTATAGCATATAGAGAAACACACACAAATGTTCACGTGTTCCCAAAATATATTTGGAATTTTTTGTGCAGTTTATGTTTAGGTATGCAATCTATCTGTAATTTTGTCTTACATGGCCAAAGGGACTTCGAATATAAGATCAAGCTAAGGACTTTGATAGTGTTAGGCATCCTCTATTATCTAAGCAGATCCAATGTACTAATGACAAGGGGCAGGTCAGAGTCAGAGGACATGTGAAAATGATATTTGGAGATGTTTTTCTGCTGATTTTGAAGGTGAAGATTCCATGAGCCAAGGAATGCAGGTGGCCTCTAGAATCTGTAAAAGGTAGGGAAATAGATTTTCTCTAGAGCTTCCAGAGAATTCACAGCTTTCAACATCTTGATTTAAGTCCAGTAAGACCCCTTTTGGACTTTTAATCCCCAGAATTATAAAATAATGCATGCGCAGAGTTTTAAGCCACTAAGTCTGGTAGTTTTTTGTTTTTGTTGGGTTTTTGTTGTTGTTGTTGTTGTTTTTACAGCAGAAACAGGAAATGAATACAAGACTGTGTCAATTCTGTGTTTCTTTTGATAGGCAAATTCCTTGAATGTATTTTATCTATTTCCTGCCAAGTAGCCTGCAGTTTTCTCAAGAGAACAATAATTTGGCTATCATAGCAAGCCTAGATCCAATACATTGACCTATTTTGGGAGAAATCAATTGCTGCCAAGACATCTGTTGCAATCTCAGCAACATTTTGCTGATGCGTGTTCAAGGTCCAGTTCTTAGGAGACTGAAGCATAATGTAGGAGAAACATAAATACCAGAAGGGACCTGTAGGAGGTAATCTATATTCTATACCCCTTCTCCACCAACTGAGCCAGCTAGGCGTCCCAGAAATTACCATATTCAAAGACTTTACTGCCTATCTTGAGTGTGTGTTCCACTGGGAGCTAACTCTTGGTTGTCTACCTACCTTTTAAAATTTCTTCTTTAGGAATACATTTCAGGACACCTGGGTGGCTCAGTCGGTTAAGTGTCCAACTCTTGATTTCAGCTCAGGTCATTATCTCAGGGTCGTGGGATGGAGCCCCGTGTCAGGATCCACGCTCAGTGGGGAGTCTGCTGGAGATTCTCTCTCTCTCTCAAATAAATAAACCTTAAAAAAAAAAGCATACATTTCATCTTTCTGAAGATGAAGATCTTCTGTAGCCCAGTAGTGAGAGAGAATTTCTCCTAAGAACAGACCATCAGATTCCTCATTAGATTTTCTCTGGCGTAATATCCAGATCTACATGGTCTTATGACTCAGACTTGAATTATTGGTTGGTTTCTTTTTCTGGCCCTTGGCTTGTAGGGAATTTTGTCTACATTTTGTAGAAGTGTGTATTCAGAGTATTTTATTGCCCAGTTCCTGAATATTTTTTCAGAGATTATTCCTGGGACACAAGAAGAGATTCAGTTGTTTCTGATAGCTTGGTCACACTGTTTATATGAACTGATTGATCTGATTTACATGCCTATTTCAACATCTGGGCACTCTTAGTCTTCATTAAAAACCTAGGATGGAGTCACGGTGGACCAAAGAAAAACGGTTGCTTGCCCCACTAGATTTCAAGGGCATCTATTGGAAAATTGGCATTTATCTTGGATAGGCCATTGTTTTATTATAGCTGTAAAGCCTGTTAAAAACAAGGTAACAGGGGCGCCTGGGTGGCACAGCAGTTAAGCGTCTGCCTTCAGCTCAGGGCGTGATCCCGGCGTTATGGGATCGAGGCCCACATCAGGCTTCTCTGCTGGGACCCTGCTTCTTCCTCTCCCACTCCCCCGATTGTGTTCCCTCTCTCGCTGGCTGTCTCTGTTGAATAAATAAATAAAAAATCTTTAAAAAAACAAAACAAAACAAGGTAACGGGACCACAAGGGAGTCACTTGGGCAACGCCCCATGTTACTAAACCAAGACTTAATTGGTTTTAGCTCTCCCAGAAATAGAATCTTAAACCAGCCAATCAGGAATCACCTGATCAGTATTAGTTATTGCCCCTGCTGTCCCCTAAAGGAATGTAACTTTGCATTAACAAGCCTGCTTTTTTGCTAGTATAACTTCCTTGTTCTTGCTCCCTTCTGCCTATAAAATTATTTCATTTTGTACGGCTTCACAGATCTTTCTTTGGCTAGACTGGATGCTGCCCAATTTGAATTGAGTTTTGCTCAGTTTATCTTTTAACAAGACCTTCTGCAATAAGCTGCAGTCAGTCTTTACATTCTCTTCCTCCATGTCCCTATCATTAACCAGAGTGGTCACTGACCAGTGATGCTTAGAGCGTGAGGTTGGTTCTTAAGCGACCACGTGATTCCTAGTCTTCAGATCCCGAAAAACCTGCATTGATCCCTAATATGTTAGTCAGATGAACCTAGGTTTTAGGATTTCATTAGGCTTTTCCCTGCATATATCTCTAATTTCTTCCCTTTCTCGTGCATTAAGAACATATCTCGGTAAATGTTAGAGTGACTAACTGCTCTTGATCACCAGGGATTTTTCTATCTATATTTATGGCTACCAGCAGAAGGAAAGTAGTTTTATTTTCTTGATAGTAGATGAATGGACAACCACCACAATAAGCTTTCCTTAATATTACAAGACCACCAACCCCACTGATGGAAATCATCAGGAACCTCAAGAATGATGGTCAAAGACCATTAGTCCCCATTATCACTGAAAACTTCAGCAACCAAGTTAGCTCCACACCTGGCCCAATGATCCACAGAACCCATCTGTCTTTACAGGCATTGTACTTTGTCTTTTGTTTCAGCACAAAGATTTAGGATGTGTCTAGGTAGTCTTCATTATATTTATTTATATTGTTTTCCTTCTGGCTTGCTGAATTTTGTTTTGTTTTTTGATTTGACTTATGTTATACTTAATTAGATGTGGATAAAATAAGTATTAAAATATTTACATTACCACAGACAGTTCTCCCATAACTCCATTGACATGGAGGAGTCAATCCCATTAGTACCTGAAATTTCTAATCCTGTCACAACATATTATTTTTGCCCACTACTGAACTTCACTTGAATGAATCATAGATTTTGGATCCTTTTTGATTCTAGATTTTTTGCTTATATTTTTGATATTTAACTGCATAATTGAACATATCTATAGTTCATTGGTATTTATTGTGGAGTAGTATTTTTTTTTAAAGATTTTATTTATTTATTTGACAGAGACAGCCAGCGAGAGAGGGAACACAGCAGGGGGAGTGGGAGAGGAAGAAGCAGGCTCACAGCGGAGGAGCCTGATTTGGGGCTCGATCCCATAACGCTAGGATCACGCCCTGAGCCGAAGGCAGATGCTTAATGACTGCACTACCCAGGCGCCCCTGGAGTAGTATTTTTTGTATGAATATAACATTGTTTATTTGTGCAATTACTTATGAACATTTAGGTTGTTTTTGGTTTCAAGTATTATGAAAAATGCTTCTAAAGAATATGTCTTTTTTTTTTCTCTCTATTTCCAGGAATAGAATTTCTGGGACATATGTTAATTTGTATTATTAAATTTGTAACAAAGCATCAATCTGCATTTTAAAATCCTCGTAATATTTTATATTCAAACCATCTATGTATGAGAGTGGCAGTTGTTCCTTATTCTTACCAACTTCTGTTACTTCCAGTCTCTTGCATTTTAGTCATTTCAATGTGTGCTGGTATTTCACTGCAGTTTTAATTTGTATTTCCCTGATGACTAATCATACTGGACAGTGTCTCATGTGGTTGTGAGACATTCGTATGTCTATGTCTCCTTTTTGAATGTTCACATATTTTACAAATTTTGATGGGATTTTTTAATTATATGGTTATAGGAATTCTTAATATAAACTATATGCAAATCTTTTGCCAGATTTTCTCCGAATATGTGGCATGGCTTGTACTTTGTGTCCTATCAATCCGAAGGTTGTGAAACTTTCTCATAAGCGTTCTTCCAGAAATTTACTGATTTTAGCTTTAATGTGTATGCCCATAATACATTTTGAGTAATTTTTGTTGTTTAAATAGTAGGGCATATTTTTTCTCTGTATGTATATCCAATATCTCTAGGCCCATTTGTTGGAAAATATCCTTTTGCCATTGAATTACTGTGCTATCCTTATTGAAAAACAGTTCACATACTTTGTGTTTTATTGATCCATATATCTATCCTTACACCAATATCAGTCCTTCTTACCCTGACTCACAAAATTAGGTAAATTGTGTCTTCATATTTTGTATTTTTTCCTGAAGATAGATTTGGTGATTTTAGGTCTTTGTATTTCTATGTAAAATTTGGAATCAACTTTTCCATTTCTACTCATACCCCCTAAAAATATAAAAACTTTGCAAAATTTTGATTGGGATTTTTTTGAATCTATACATGAATTTGTGGGGAATTAATGTATTCAGAATGTGATTTTCAAACCATGAACATAGGTATATCATTCCATTTATTTAGATGTCTCTAATTAAATTAAAACCTAAATATTTCATGTTTCTGAATGTTATTATAAATTGTGTACCTTTTTAAAAAATCCATTTCCAGTGTCCTTTGCAAGCATATAGAAATAGAATTAAATCATAAAAGTTGATTCCTCTGACAACCAGCTTAACATTACTTTGAATGATTGATCCATATTTTGGAAAATACCTGCAAAATGTCTAAATTAAAATGATCAAATAATCCCAGTGAATATGTGAAAAAAGAATATACTTTTGGAGTTTATTCCAGAAGTAGAGAAACATTTCAGTACTTTCCAACATCTATCAAAATGAACAAGAGACAAAAATTATGATATTAAATATTGAAAAGATATTTGATAAAAGTTTGGATAACTAGAAGTAAAAAAAATATTTTTTTGATTTTTCTAATTTCTCAATGGCATACCACATTTACTTATTTTGTTTTCTTTTTTCAAGATTTCATTTATCTGAGAGACAGAGAGAGGGAGCGAGAGCTAGACAGCACAAGTGGGGGAGAAGGAGAAGCAGGCTCCCACAGAGCAGAAAGCCTGATGGTGGGGCTTGGTCTGGGGGCCCTGGGATCATGACCTGAGCTGAAGGCAGCTAATTGATGGACTGAGCCACCCAGGCTCCCTAACAGTTGCCTATTTTAAAAAGTTCTCACACCCAGTCCCATGGTGGGATTCCATTTTTAAACCATGATTCATTGAACATCAATTTCTAAGCCCAGCATTTAGTATAGCTTTCCATTATACATCAAGTATTGTCGAAAGATGCTCTTCACTATAGGCTTTCTCTTTGATTCTAGCTTTTGGAGGCTTTCTCTTTCATGTCATTGACCCCCCCCCCAATATTAATATTTAGTGTGTGTTCAATCTTCTGTTACTTTACTAAATACTCTTGATAATTTTTATTAAAATCTTAATATTATGAAGCATAATACATTCTTTTTAATAATGAAACATGAAAATGGAAAAATATCTGACTCCTGTAAATATTAAACATATAATAATAACTTTTAAAAATTTTATTTATTTATTTGACCCAGAAAGAGAGATAGTGAGCACAAGCAGAGAGAGTGGCAGGCAGAGGGAGAAGCTCCCTGCTGAGCAAGGAGCCTGATGTGGGACTCAATCTCAGGACCCTGAGATAATGACCTGAGCCAAAGGCAGATGCTTAACCGACTGAGCCACCCAGGCACCCAATAATAACATTTTAAAATATGCTTTAGTACATGCAGTAATGTAATTGAAGACATTGACGTTGTATCTAATTTTATATAGTATATTATATAACAATCTAGATATTACAAAAGATCGGGAATAAATTATGAATAATAATTTTATAGAATATATAAAAACAACTGATAAATTTAATTTCTGTTTTGGGAAAGAGATATATCATTATAGCTTCTTTCACAACACACTCCTCAAATCAGTCAACAAAAAATAAATAAATACATACTATATATAACACAAACATTTTACACATACACTAAGACTCACATATTTACTGGGGTTAGGGTGGAAGAAATTTTTATCCATAAACTCAAGAACAAACCATGAAAAAAGATGATAGTTCTCAGAGTTCTACCATTTCACAATCTCACAATATCTAAAATTTACCCAAACAAACAAACAAACCCAAAATGCACCAAAACAAAAGTCAGTTGTCAACGACAAATTGTAAAACATAATAAAGATATAGTAGTTGCCAGGGGTTATTATAATTAATATAAAAGTGCTTACAAATACAGGAAATAAACAGAATGCCTTACAGAAATATATGCATAGAAATATAAACTAAACCAGAATATGTATTTTTAAGAATTTGTAGCATTAGTAATGAAAATAATAAAAATTGAAACAGATGTAAGCACTTAGTTATTTTTGCCTTTCACACCTATCAGTTTACTAATTTTTAAAATATTACTATCAGTCTTGTGAAACATCACTCTTGCACTGAATAGATAAGTATATAGAAAGAAGTAAATAAGAGTATTTTATAGTCTTTAATATTTTTGTACTCTATGACCTAATAACTTCTAGAATTAATCTTTAATATAAAATCTTGGAGGCAAAAATAATAATAAAATTTTCAT
This sequence comes from Ursus arctos, assembly GCF_023065955.2. Lineage (NCBI taxonomy): Eukaryota > Metazoa > Chordata > Mammalia > Carnivora > Ursidae > Ursus > Ursus arctos. Next base: position 4,482,454 of record NW_026622952.1, read on the forward strand.
TGAAACATCCTTTAAATAATAAAATATTATAATATCAAAACCTCTATTTTGTTACATTCATAAATTTTTATATATTCTCAAAATGATATCTTGAGGAGAATTGGGGAGATGAAAAACTATTTATGATACAATAAATGTAAAAACTTTTAAATTTACAGTGTATATATTTATGAACACGAAGAAGATTGACAGAAATTACATTAAATTTTTAACAATTCAGTTTCTTAAGCATGAATCATAAATAATTTCATTACTATCTTTTTTTCCTATACTGGAAATATATTAGTTTCATATGAAGTGGTGTTAAAAATAAATACAGAAGTAAAAAATCATACTGTGATTGTAATTAAGAGACATACTCAAGTATATTTTGACAATAAAGAAAATGATTTATTTGATTGAAAATTCCTATTGAACTTGATTACATTTACCTTTAGCATTGCAAAAAATTTGAAAAATGCTGTAATCCTGAAGATTGTACTCTGACTGAATTTGCAGAGTGTGGCACTGGGCCATGCTGTAATAAAGATACTTGCCTGGTAAGCTTTCAAATTACTACAGTATTTTCTTTCATGATTTTTTTTTTTGTTCTTGTGCATTCACTTATTTTATTTTTTTCCCACACAACTTTCAAATATATAACTTTAAATTCTTGATTCATACACAGTTGACTTCAGAATTCAGAAGATGTTCTTAGACTTTTTCCAACCTCTTTCTTATCTTTGCCTTCACTACGTTGTTTCAATCTCTACTCAAGATCCATCCAGTTATCCAATACCAATTCCAGATTATTTGGACACAATGGATTCCTCTTGGTCATACCTGAGGCCATAACTGACTGTAGCTCTTCATGATCCAACAACTTTACAAAGTTACAAAGAAGCCACGCAACACACAGTTGACGTACAGTGTTTGAATAAGCTAATAATAATAATAATAATATAATAAATCATCTCATTTTGAGAACAGCAGAAATGGAGTCCATGTAGAATAGTCAGCATGTAGCATTTCTAATACTGAAGTTTAACTTTGGAAGGACTCCTGGTCCCAGAATTAGATTGAATCCTTGACTTCCCTTGAGAAGTTTTCCATTCAATTTTCCTTTATAGCTACACTGAAAGGACACTGAGTAAGATTTGTCTTTTGGGGATCACTTCATTGAAGCACCTTGCCTTTTCTGTGTCACGTTCAGGAGTCAGCGACAATTATAGAAGCTGATTACTTAGAGATCTTGATTGCCAGATTTCAGATTTGCCAGGTTCTCTGTCAATGAAATATCTTCTAACGTCATTCTACTTCGTTCTATGTGTGCTCTTTTCAATGAAATATCTTCTAACGTCATTCTACTTCGTTCTATGTGTGCTCTTCTTCATTCTGTGTGCTAGTAATTAAAGCCAGTGGTCACTTGTCTTCAAGCACGAATATAGAGGCAAGCCTAGAGTTTCTACTACTTAGCAGTAAACCTTGTCTCTCTTCCCTTCACCAGGGCTCTCATCTTGGCCTTTGTCTCCAAATCAGCAAGATTGAGCACAAAAGCTTTTCTACACAGTCCCTTTCCCTTCCCTTAGACACGGGATAATTCCTACATTTGGCAGAGCCTTTAAAAACATTAGAGTGAAAATCATGTACCATGACACTTGCCATTTTCAGGTGAACAACTTAGTGGCATTCAGTACATTCACAATGTCATGCAACTGCCACCTCTATCTAGTTCCAAAACATGTTCCTCACTCAAACAGGAGACTCCCATCCCTTTAAGCCCATGTTCTCCTTTCTCCCTTCCCCTCAGTCCCTGGCAATCATCAATTTTCTTCTGTGCGGAGTAGCCTATTCTGGATATTTCATATAAGTAAAAGTATAGAATACGTGAGCCGTTGTGTCTGGCTTTCTTCACTTAACATAGCATTGAAGGTTCATCCACCTTGGAGCATATGTATCAGTACTCCTTTAAATGGCTGAAAATATTCCATTGTGTGAATATACCACAATTTGTCAATCTATTCATCCACAGATTTACATTTGGGTTTTTTCCAATCTATTTCACTGGAGCTTTCAAGTAAATTCATAATTTGACTTTAAGTAGTTAAAAATGTAATAACAGAAATGACAGAAATACATTGCTCTTATTTAAGTTATGTTACATTTTTGGTTTACTTTTTTACAAAAAAAATTGTTTTTCTTTGTCCTACAGATATCTGTAAGAGGAACTGTATGTCGGAAAAGCAGAGATCCATGTGATTTTACAGAATATTGTAATGGAAGAACTGAATTTTGTGTACCTGATGTGAGATCTGCTGATTTAGAACCATGCAATAATAAGACTGCCTATTGCTACCAGGGAATATGCCAAGATACAGATAAACAGTGTGCAGAATTATTTGGAAAATGTAATAGTTGTGCTTTTTTCTGGGGTTCATTTTCATTATTTTATCTTGTATTTTTTCCCAGCAAAGTTGACATTATATTAGCTTCAGGTGTAAAATATAGTGATTTAACAATTCTATACATTACTCAGTGGTCATCATGATAAATGTATTCTTTAATCCCCATCACCTATTTCACCCATACCCCCCACTTCTCCCCTCTAGTAACCATCAGTTTGTTCTCTATAGTGAAGAGTCTGTTTCTTGGTTTGCATCTCTCTTCCCCCCCTGCCCCGCCGTTAGTTTGTTTTGTTTCTTAAATTTCACATTTGAATGAAATCATGTGGTATTTGTCATTCTAAGATTGACTAATTTTGCTTAGCATTGTACTCTAGCTCCATCCATGTCATTGCAAATAGCAAGATTTTATTTTTTTGTGGCTTAACGATGTTCCATTGTATATATATACCATTTATTCATTGTCCATTCATCTATCGATGGACATTAAGGCTGTTTCCATAATTTGGTTATTGTGAATAATGCTGCTGTAAACATAGAGATGCATGTATTCCTTTGAATTAGTGTTTTTGTCTTTTGGGGATAAATACCCTGTAATATGATTATTGGATCATAAGATAGTTCTATATTTTAGCTTTTTGAGAAATCTCCACACTGTTTTCTACAGTGGCTGCACCAGTTTGCACTCCCACCAACAGTGAAAGAAGGTTTTCTCCACATCCTCACAAACACTTCTTATTTCTTGTGTTTTAAATTTTTTAAATTTATTTTTTTAATTTAACTTCAATTAACAGATAATGTATTATTAGTTTCAGAGGTAGAAGTCAGTGATTCATCATCTTATATAATATCCAGTGCATTACATCACATGCCCTCCTTAATGTCCATCACCCAGTTACCCTATCCCCTGACCCCTCCCCTCCAACAACTCTCAATTTGTTTCCTATGATTAAGAGTCTCTTATGGTTTGTCTACCTCTCTGACTTCATTGTTTTACTTTTCCCTTTCTTCCCCTATGATCCTCTGTTTTGTTTCTTAAATTCCACATGAGTGAGATCATATGGTAATTGTCTTTCTCTGATTTATTTATTTTGCATAGCATAATGCTCTCTAGTTCCATCCACATTATTGCAAATGGCAAGATTTCATTTTTTTGATGGCTGAGTAGTATTCCATTATACGGATATGTGTGTGTGTGTGTGTGTGCGTGTGTGTGTGTGTGTGTGTGTGTGTGTGTATGCACCTGTGCCGCATCTTCTTTATCTATTCATCTGTGGATGGACATCTGGGCTCTTTCCATAGTTTGGCTATTGTGGACATTGCTTCTATAAACATTGGGGTACAAGTACCCCTTCAGATCACTACATTTGTATCTTTGGGGTAGATACCTAGTAGTGCAATTCCTGGGTTGTAGGATAGCTCTATTTTCAACTTTTTGAGGCACCTCCATACTGTTTTCTACAGTAGCTGCACCAGCTTGCATTCCCACCAATGGTGTAAGAGTGTTTTCCTTTCTCCACATCCTCACCAACATCTGTCATTTCCTGACTTGTTAATTTTAGCCATTCTGATCAGTGTGAGGTGGTATCTCATTGTGGTTTCCATTTGTATTTCCCTGATGTCGAGTGATGTTGAGCATTCTCTCATGTTGGCCATTCATGTGGATGTCTTCTATGGAGAAATGTCTATTCATATCTTCTGCCCACATCTTGACTGGATTATTTATTCTTTAGGTGTTGAGTTTGATAAGTTCTTTATATATTTTGGATACTAGCCCTTTATCTGATAAGACATTTGCAAATATCTTCTCCCCATTCCGTAGGTTTTCTTTTAGTTTTATTGACTGTTTCCTTTGCTGTGCAAAAACTTATTATCTTGATGAAGTTCCAATAGTGCATTTTTGCTTTTGTTTCCCTTGCCTTTGGAGTTGTGTGTAGCAAGAAGTTGCCATGACCAAGGTCACAGAGGTTGCTGCCTGTGTTCTCCTCAAGGATTTTGATGGACTCCTGTCTCACATGTAGGTTTTTCAACCATTTTCAGTCTATTTTTGTGTATGGTATAAGCAAATGGTCCAGTTTCATTCTTCTGCATGTGGCTGTGCAATTTTCCCAACATTATTTGCTGAAGAGATTATCTTTTTTTTTCCATTTGGATATAATTCCCTGCTTTGTCAAAGATTAGTTGACCATAGAACTGAAAGTGTCCATTTCTGGGTTCTCTATCGTGTTCCATTGATCTATGTGTCTGTTTTTGTGCCAGTACTATACTATCTTGTTGATTACAGCTTTGTAATAGAGCTTGAAGTCCGGAATTGTGATGACACCAGCTTTGAATTTCTTTTTCAACATTCCTTTGGCTATTCGGGGTCTTTTCTGTTTCCATACAAATGTTAGGATTGTTTGTCCTACCACTGTAAAAAATGTTGATGGTATTTGATAGCGATTGCATTGAATGTGTAGATTGCTCTAGGTAGCATAGACATTTTAACAATATTTGTTCTTCCAATTCATGAGCTTGGAACGTTTTCCCATTTCTTTGTGTCTTCCTCAATTTCTTTCATGAGCATTCTATAGTTTTCAGAGTACAGATCCTTAACTTGCTTGGTTAGGTTTATTCCTAGGTATCTTAAGGTTTTTGATCAGTTGTAAATGGGATCGATTCCTTAATTTCTCTTTCTTATGTCTCATTGTTAGTGTACAGAAATGCAGCTGATTTCTGTGCATTGATTTTATATCCTGCCATGTTGCTGAATTCCTGTATCACTTGTAGCAATTTTTTGCTGGAGTTTTCCGGGTTCCCCACATAGAGTATCATGTCATCTGCAAAGATTGAGAGTATGACTTCTTTGCCGATTCAGGTGCCTTTTATTTCCTTTTGTTATCTGCTGGCTGAGGTTAGGACTTCTAGTAGGATGTTGAACAACAGTAGTGACAGTGGACATCCTTCCTGTGTTGCTGACCCTAGGAGAAATGCTCTCAGTTTTTTTCCCATTGAGAATGATATTTGCTGTGGGTTATTTGTATATGGCTTTTATGATATTGAGATATGTTACTTCTATCCCTGTACTGTGAAGAGTTTTAATCAAGAAAGGATGCTGAACTTTGTCAAATGCTTTTTCTGCATCTATTGAGAGGATCATATGGTTCTTGTGCTTTCTTTCTTTAATATAGGGCATAACATTGATTGATTTGTGTAAGTTGAACCACCCTTGCATCCCAGAAATAAATCCCACTCAGTCACGGTGAATAATGCTTTTAATGTACTGTTGGATCCTATTGGCTAGTATCTTGTTGAGAATTTTTGCATCCATTTTCATCAGGGATATTGGTCTGTAATTTTCTTTTTTCATGGGGTCTTCGTCTGGTTTTGGGATCAAGGTAATGCTGGCCTCATAGAAAGAGTTTGGAAGTTTTCCTTCCAATTCTATTTTTTGAAACTGTTGATAATAGGTATTATTCTTCTTTAAATGTTTGGTGGAATTCCCTTGAGAAGCCATCTGGTGATCGACTCTTTAAATGTTTGGTAGAAATCTGCTGGGAGACCACCTGGTCCTGGACTCTTGTTTGTTGGGGGATCTCTGATTACTGCTTCAATTTCCTTGCTGGTTATGGGTCTGTTCAGGTTTTTTATTTCTTCCTGGTTCACTTTTGGTAGTTTATAAAACTTTTCTAGGAATGCATCCATTTCTTCCAGATTGCCTAATTTGTTGGTATATAGTTGCTCATACTTTGTTCTTATAATTGTATTTCTTTGTTGTTGGTTGTGATCTCTCCTCTTTCATTCATGATTTTATTTGTTTGGGTACTTTCTCTTTTGTTTTGGATAAATGTGGCCAGGGGGTTATCAATCTTAATAATTCTTTCAAAGAATCAGCTCCTAGTTTTGTTAATCTGTTCCACTGTTCTTTTGGTTTCTATTTCATTGATTTCTGCTCCAATCTTTATTGATTCTCTTCTCCTGCTGGGTTTAGGCTTTATTTTCAGTTCTTTCTCCAGCTCCTTTAGGCGTAGGGTTAGGTTGTGTATTTGAGACCTTTCTTGTTTCTTGAGAAAGGCTTATATTGCTATATACTTGCCTTTTAGGACCACCTTCACTCCATCCCAATGGTTTTGAAAATTTCTGTTTTCATTCATTTGTTTTCATGGTTTTTCAAAATTCTTCTTTAATTTTTCTGGTTGACCCATTCATTCTTTAGTAGGATGCTCTTTAGCCTCCATGTATTTGAGCTCTTTCCAAATTTCCTCTTGTGATTAAGTTCAAGTATGAAAACATTGTGGTCTAAAAATATGCAGTGAATAATCCCAATCTTTTGATACCAGTTGAGACCTGATTTGTGACCCAGTATGTGATCTGTTTTGGAGAATGGTCCATGTGCACTCGAGAAGAATGTGTATTCTGTTGCTTTAGGCTGGAATACTCTGAATATGTCTGTGAAGTCCATCTGGTCTGGTGTGTCATTCAAAGTCCTTATTTCCTTATTGATCCTCTGCTTAAATGATATGTCCATTGCTATGAGTGGGGTGTTAACGTCCCCTACTATTATTGTGTTATAATCAATGTGTTTCTTTAATTTTGTTTTTAATTGGTTTGTATAATTGGCTGTTCCTATGTTACAGGCATGAATATTTACGATTATTAGATCTTGTTGGGTAGACCCTGTTATTATGATATAGTGTCCTTCCTCTTCTCTTATTACAGTCTTTGGTTTAAAATCTACTTTGCCCTATACAAGGATTGCTACCCCAGCTTTCTTTTGATGTCCATTAGCATGATAAATTGTTCTCCACTCCTTCACTTTTAATCTGGAGGTGTCTTTGGGTCTAAAATGAGTCTCTTGCAGATGGCATATTGATGGGTCTTGCTTTTTTTATCCAATCCCTGTGTCTTTTGTTTGGGAGCATTTAGCCCATTTATGTTCAGAGTAATTATTGAAATATATGAATTTAGGCCATTGTATTACCTGTAAAGTGACTGTTTCTGGATATGGTCTCTGTTCCTTTCTGGTCTTTGTTACTTTCCAGCTATGTCTTTGCTTAAAGGATTCCCTTTAATCTTGTAGGGCTGGTTTAGTGATCACAAATTCTTTTAGTTTCTGTTTGTCCTGGAAGATTTTTATCTCTCCTCCTTCTCTAAATGACAGCCATGCTGGATAAAGTGTTCTTGGCTGCATATTTTTCTCATTTAGTACCCTGAATATATCATGCCTGTCCTTTCTGGCCTGCCACGTCTCTGTGGACATGTCTTCTGCCAATCTAATGTTTCTACCCTTCTAGGTTACAGACCTCTTGTCTCAAGCAGCTTTCAGGATTTTCTCTTTTTCTCCAAGATTTGCAAGTTTCACTATTATATATGGAGGTATTGACCTATTTTTATTGATTTTGAGGGAGGTTCTCTGTGCCCCCTGGACTTGAATGCATATTTCCTTCCTCAGATTAGGGAAGTTCTTCACTATAATTTTCTCTACTATACCTTCTCTTTCCTCTTCTTCTGGGATCCCAATTATTCTAATATTATTTCATTTTATGGTATGACTTATCTCTCAAATTCCCTTCTCGTGATCCAGTAATTGTTTATCTCTCTTTTTCTCAACTTCTTTATTCTCCATCATTTTGTCTTCTATATTAATAATTCTCTCTTCTGCCTCATTTATCCTAACAGTTAGAGCCTCCATTTTTTATTGCTTCACATTTTAGCCTTTTTAAAAATTTCAACTTGATTAGATTTTAGTTCTTTTTCTCCAGAATGAGATTCTCTAGTGTCTTCTATATTTTTTAAGCCCAGCTAGCATCTTTAAAAAATTTTTTTTTAAATTTTTATAATATTTTTTTATTATATTATGTTAGTCACCATACAGTACATCCCAGGTTTTTGATGTAAAGTTCCATGATTCATTAGTTGCATATAACACGCAGTGCACCATGCAATACATGCCCTCCTTACTACCCATCACCAGCCTATCCCATTCCCCACCCCCACCCCTCTGAAGCCCTTAGTTTGTTTCTCAGAGTCCATAGTCTCTCATGCTTCATTCCCCCTTCTGATTACCCCCCCTTTCTTTATCCCTTTCTTCTCCTACCAATCTTCCTAGTTCTTATGTTCCATAGATGAGTGAAACCATATGATAATTGTCTTTCTCTGCTTGACTTATTTCACTTAGCATTATCTCCTCCAGTGCTGTCCATGTTGCAGCAACTGTTGAGAACTCGTTCTTTCTGATAGCTGAGTAATATTCCTTTGTATATATGGACCACATCTTCTTAATCCAGTCATCTGTTGAAGGGCATCTCGGCTCCTTCCATGATTTAGCTATTGTGGACAATGCTGCTATGAACATTGGGGTGTATATGGCCCTTCTTTTCACTATGTCTGTATTTTTGGGGTAAATACCCAGTAGTGTAATTGCTGAATCATAGGGTAGCTCAATTTTTAACTTTTTAAGGGACCTCCACACTGTTTTCCAGAGTGGCTGTACCAACTTGCATTCCCACCAACAATGTAGGAGGGATCCCCTTTCTCTATATCCTCTCCAACAATTGTTGTTTCTTGCCTTGTCAATTTTTGCCATTCTAACTGGCGTAAGGTGGTATCTCAGTGTGGTTTTGATTTGAATTTCCCTGATGGCTAATGATTTTGAACGTTTTTTCATGTGTCTGTTAGCCATTTGTAAGTCATCATTGCAGAAGTGTCTGTGCATATCTTCTGCCCATTTTATGATTTGTTTATTTGTTTCTTGTGTATTGAGTTTGAGAAGTTCTTTGTAGATCTTGGATACCAGTCTTTTATCTGTAGTGTCATTTGCAAATATATTCTCCCATTCCATGGGCTGTCTTTTAGTTTTTTTGGCTGTTTCCTTGGCTGTGCAGAAGCTTTTTATCTTGATGAAGTCCCACAAGTTCATTTTCTCTTTTGTTTCTCTTGCCTTTGGAGATGTGTCATGAAAAAGGTTACTGTGGCCGATGTCGTAGAGGTTCCAGCTAACATCTTTATAATCATTATTCTGAACTCTCGTTCCGAAATCTTACTTATACCCAGACTGATTATGTCCCTGTCAGTCAGTACTGCCTCTTGTTCTCTTTTTTGATGTGAGTTTTTCCTTCTTGTCATTCTGCCCAGAGAAGAATAGATGAATAGGAGAACAAAATATTAAAATGGTAACAACAACCCCAGAGCATTGTACACTAAACAAATCAGAAGAGATCTGAAACTGAAAAATAAAATTAAAAGAATAAAAAAAGGAAAATATAATCAGATGGGTGAACAGAACAATATATTGGATCCTGTGTGTATTTTGGTCTGTTTGTTAGAAAACTAGATCCCAAAATTGTAAATAAAGAAAAACTTATATCAGTACAAAAATAAAATTATATACAATGAAAGGATAGAATGTAACTGTAAAAATGAAAATTAAAAGACAAAAAAACCCCAAACAAACAAGAAAAGAAGGAATATAAACAGACAGATGAACAGAACAAAATGGTACACTATATCCTGGGTGTATTTTGGTCTGTTTGTTGGAAGAAACTACATCCCAAAATGGTAAAGAAAGAAAAATGTATATATGCACAAAAATAAAATGAAATACAATGAAAGGATGGAATGTAATTGTGTAACTGTAAAAGTGAAAATTTAAAAAGACTTAAAGAAGAGCTGATAAAATAAGAAATTGATTGAAAAAGGAAAGAGAAAAAAATTAAAATCAAAGGATTAAAGAATCATGGGGACAAAACCATGAATTCTATATACAATTTTCCCTTATCACTGGAGGTTTGCAGTTATTTATGGTCAATAAACTTGGTCTTAGATAAATGTTCTTTCTGATCTTCTGGGGCAAGGGGCTTGTTGCACTGAGTCTCATGTCTTTGCCTCTGGTGGAACTGCACCACCCTTTCCAGGAGGCTAGGCTAAGTAACTGACTCGGGGTTGCTCTAGGTGGCTTTTGTTCCCTGAAGGCTTTCTAGAGGATGAGAATGAAAATGGCGATTTCCCAATCTTCTGTTCCGGAGCTGAAAGCTTTCACCCCCTCACTACTCAGTGTCCCCTCAGGGAAAAGCAATCAATCACTCCTGTCTCCTTAGTCTCTGTCCACAGTCAGTGCTCACTTGGCCTGTGATCAAACGTTTCTATCTCAGACACGTGATCCCGCTTCAAGTCTCCAAACCCTACAGACTCCTACAGCAGGCACCTGTGCTGCTCCTGATGTGGGGGGAGGTGTCTCACCCTGGTTTTGCTGCTTGTTGGGCCCCTGCTCAGAGAGCGGTAGCCTGATCGTGCTGCAGTTTGGCGTTTATGGCAACCCTGAGGTGAGTGTCCACTCCTGGACTCACTGAATGCAGCTGGCTTTCCTGCTCAGATGCCTATGAACTCTGCCACACTCAGGCACCCCTGTTTTTTCTTGACTCTGGGGATTCTGAGACCATGCCGTCCCACCTAGAATTCTGCCCGGCTTTGCTACCTTAGTGCCTTTCAGGCAGAGATGTCCCTCACTGGCGAAGACTTTTAAAAGTTCTGATTTTGTGCTCCACTGCTATATCACTTCCCTGTAGCCAGCTGATGGAGGCCCCCTTCCCCCACAGTTTATCTTCCCATATATTGCCTTGGATTCACTTCTCCTCACCTCCTACCTTGCAGAAAGTGGTGGCTTTCCTATTTGTAGAGTTGCAGCTATTCTTTTCTTAGATGTCCAGTTGAGTGCACAGGTGTTCAGAATGATTTGGTAGCTAGCTGAATTCCTGGGACCAGACGAAACTAAGGTCTCCTACTCCTCCATCATCTTGCACCTCTTCCCTACCAATTTGGATGCCATTTATTTCTTTTTGTTGTCTGATTGCTGTGGTTAGGACCTCTTGGTAGTATAAATCACCTTTTTGAGGGTTTTTATCATGAATGGATATTATACTTTGTCAAGGGTTTCTTCTGCATCTATTGAAATGATCATATGGTTCTTAACCTTTCTCTTATCGATGTGATATTGATTTGTGAATATTGAACTACCCTTGCATTCCAGGAATAAATTCCATGTGTTCATGGTGAATGACTTTGTAATGTATTGTTGGATTTGGATTGCCAGTATTTTGTTGAGGATTTTTGCCTCTATGTTCATCAGATATATTGTCCTGTAATTCTCTTCTTTTTTCTCTTCCTTCTTTCCTTCTGTCCTTCCTTCCTTCTTTTTTTTTTTTTTTTTTTTTTGGTGTCCTTATCTGGTTTTGATATCAGTGATTATGGTCTCACAGAATGAGTTAGGAAATTTTCCTTCTTTCTATTTTTTGGAATAGTTTGAGAAGAATAGGTGTTAATTCTTCTTTACATGTTTTGTAGCATTCATCTGTGAAGCCATCTCGTCCCGGACTCTGTTTTTGGGAGTTTTTTTTTTTTTTTTTTTTTGATTACTGATTTGATTTCATTTTGCTAGTAATAGATCTTTTCAATTTTTTTTGTTTCTTCCTGCCTCAGTTTTGGTAGGCTATACATTTCTAGGAATTTATCCACTCTTTCTAGGTTGTCCCAATTTGTTGGCATATAATTTTCATAATATTATCTTATAATTCTTTGTGTTTCTGTGGTGTCATTTGTTATTTCTCCTCTTTCATTTCTGATTTGTTTGGGGGGTCCTCTCTCTCTCTCCTCTCTCTCTCTTTATTTATTTATTTATTTATTTATTTATTTATTTGAGTCTGGCTAGAGGTTTATCAATTTTGTTGATCTTTTCAAAGAACCAGCTCTTGGTTTTATTGATCTGTTTTACCATTCCTTTAGTTTCTATATAACTTATTTCTGCTCTAATCTTTATTATTTCCTTCCTTATGCTGGTTTTAGGTTTTGTTTCTTGTTCTTTTTGTAGCTCCTTTAGGTATAATATTAGGCAGTTTATTTGAGATTTTTCTTCTTGAGGTAGGCCTGCATTGCTATAAACTGCTTTTTTTTCTGTATCTCAGCAATTTTGGACCATTGTGTTTTCATTTTCATTTGTTTCCATGTTCTTTTTAATATTATCTTTGATTTCTTGGTTGACCCATTTATTGTTTGGTAGAATGTTATTTAACTTCCATGTATTTATGCTCTCTCCAGGTTTTTTTCTTATGGCCGATTTCTAGTTTCATAGCACTGTGGTCAAAAGAGATGCATGGTATGACTTTGATCTTGAATTTGTTGAGGTTTGTTTTGCGAGCTACTAGGTAATCTATTCTGGAGATTGTTCCTGTGCCCTCGAAAAGAATGTGTATTCTGCTCTTTTAGGATAGAAGGTTCTGAATATATCTGTTAAATCCATTTGGTACAGTGTGTCGTTCAAACCCACTGTTTCCTTGTTGTATTTTTGTTTGGATGATCTGTCCATTGATGTAAGTGGGGTGTTAAATTCCCCTACTGTTATTGTGTTGTTATCAATTATTTTCAGTTATTATTTCTTCAAAAAAATTTTTTTGCTCCCTTCTCTTTCTCTTCTAGGATCCCTATAATGCAAATGTTTTATACCTGATGCAGTCACTAAGTTCCCTAAGACTATTCTCAATTTGCATAATTATTTTTACTCTCATTTGCTCAGATGGATTACTTTCCAGTACTCTGCCTTCCAGGTTATTAATTCTTTCCTCTGCTTCATCTAGCCTTCTATTTATTCACTTGGGTGTATTTTTAATTTCGTTTATTGTGTTCTTCATCTCTGATTCTTTTTTATCTTTTTCTTAAAGAGTCTCACGGATGTCCTCCACTCTTTCCTCAAGTCCAGTGAGTATCTTCATGGTTACTACTTTAAATTCTCTATCAAGGATATTACTTATATCTGTTTTGGTTAGATCTCTTCCTGTGGTTTAGTCTCGTTCTTTCATATGGGGCACATTCCTCTGTCTCCTCATTTTGTCTAACTCTGTGTTTGTTTCTCTGTGTTAGGAAATTCAGTTACTTCTCTTGCTATTGAAAGTAATGGCATTATGAAGAAGTGCTCCTTTAGTACCCTGCAGTATAGTGTTCCCTGTTCCCGAGGACCTCATGTTTCAGTGAGTGTCTTCTATGTGTGTTACCTGAGCCCTGTCTCTTTTTCCTTCAGTAAGGTTGTCTGCAGAGGCTCTCTTTGCCAATCGTGGGCAGTGTTTGATCCACGGCTGGGTGCAGCACATTTTAACAAGGTGTGTGCTGGTCTTCTTGTGAAATGAGACCTGCTGCCACCATCACTGCAGGAACTGAGGTCTCAAAACACATGTGGGTCTGTTGACTGGCTGTTGGTGGATTTTGCACTGGTCTTATGGGGTTGGGTGGCCCATGGCACTGGGATTGAGGCAAGCATGACTGGGAAGGGCTGATTCACTGAAGCACGAGGGATGGGGCTTGATGTAAAAAAGTTAGGTAGCAATTGTTTGTGCCATGCTGTTTCCTGCAGGTGGCCCTCTGTTTATACTAGGGGTTTGGGGAGGAAAATGGCACCTGACAGCTTCTTTATTCCTGGAGGCATTTCTTCATTATCCTTACTTCTCAAAATGATTCTCTGAGATGAGTAAATCCTTCTCCCTCCTGTCTGCCCCTGGTATTTTTCAAAGTGCTGCTTGCATGCTATATCTCTGCTAGCTGTTCATCCTACTGTCTGAGAGTGGGGACTCACCTTCCTAATGCCCTCTGGGTTCAACTAGAGCCTAGCTGCTGATTTTTAAAATTCCAGGCTTTAAGTCCCACCGGTTGTAAGAATTCATAAGATTTGGATCCTCCTGCTTTCAAGGCCAAATATTATGGGGATTTGTCTTTCTTGTGTGGGCTCCTCAGGGGTTCATTTCTAAACTACATTTTCTTAAAGTTAGTAATCTACCTTGTAGCCATGATAAAAGGTATTGTTTATGTAAATCCAAATTTGAAAATAAAATTGTAAATCAAAACAACTTTAAACTACATCAAGAGATAGATCTAATAAATATAAGACACAAAAAATAAGATATTAGTCAAATTTCAGGTAATTGGTGGAAAAGGAGTAGGATATTAGAATTGCAGGTAAGAGAGTAAATGATTGTTTGATTTCTTAATAATTTCTTCACTATGATAACAATTTTCCTATTCTGAAGTGGATAGTTTTTAGTGTTTCTTCTTCTTGTATAGCCAATAGATGACACCCAAAATTTATTGTAGCTGACCCTGACTGGGCATTGGTGTCATCTAGATATCTCTAAATTAATTTATCATAGTTTCAGTTTTTAATCTTTTTAAAGATGAATAATTGGAACTTTATTTATATTTTCAGTTGCAAAGGGTTCTACTTTTCTGTGTACACAAGAAGTGAATATGCATAATGATGATTTTGGAAACTGTAGAAGAGACTCTTGTAATTTTAGGTGTGTATTTAGCAAATTATACCTTTTCCAGTTGTGTTTGTGTGTTTATACTGCAAAGAGTTGTTTAATACAAATGAGAAAAAATGCATTATATACAGATCAATATTTATGTTGCATTTCCTAAGATTGTTTTGTTTTGCTTAGCTTTGGTGTTATGATCTGTAACATATTCAATTATCCTCGTATTTTGAACTGTTATTTCCCTTATATTTTTGTCCTTATGTGACATTTAGATAACTTTTTCTGCCTTATTGCCAGGGATATACTTTGTGGAAAAATAGTTTGTCACTGGACACGTTTAGAAGTAATACCATTTAAAAAATTTGATATTCAGTATACTTACATGGAAGGCCATCTGTGTGTCTCTGCATATTTAAGAATACCAACAGCACATGTAACAGAAGATTATACCTATACGTCAAATGGCACTATGTGTGGTCCAAATATGGTAAATAAAAATTTGACTTGATTATATGTGGTGTGTGGGTGTCTGTGTGTGTGTATGTGCACATGCACACATATGAAATAAAAACAGAGAAGACCTTAACATTTGTTATTATAATTAATATTACAAATTTTGGTTACTATATCATGACTTTAAGATTTAAAGTTCAGAATTTCTGTGGGTCGAAGGAACACTTGTTTCACTATCATTTTGTTTATTATCAATTTTGCTATAGATAAACTTGTTTTCTCATACTTGAGAATATTAGCTTCTTCATTAGGCTAGGATCTGGTCTGCAAAATTTTATATAAACCACAAAAAAGAATCAAGTAATACAGCAAAAAAAAAAGTAGGTGAAAACAATCTGAATAATAAGAACAACAAAGAAAACAAAAATAGCCAAGTATTTAGTCTTACAATAATTGACAAGGAAGAATTAATTTGGTTGTAATAAAAGTAAAACAGCTATTTGCTCATTAATCAACTCCTCTAATTGTTCTTCCAAAAGCATAATAAATACTGGTTAAAAATTTGGCCCTCCCACAAGACCCAATAATAAAATGGTGTTTAAGCTTTATTTCTTTTTCTTTTCCTTAAGAAACAAAATAAAGGATCTTTACTACCATTGAAAAATTGGTTGACTAATGTAAAACACTACTCAAGTATCTCCTGTTTAAATTTAGATAATTTACATTTAGATACAATATTTTAAGAAATGAAAAATAGAGGAAAATGGAAATGAATAGTAAATTTATCTCAAAATGGGAATACATATTCTTGCATAAACATAATGAAACAATCACAAAGGAACACATAGTGCTGATTGCCTGATAAAGTAATATGTTATCTCTTTAAAGATTATTTTAAAAATGTTTACTATAAAAGTGCGAGATTAAATACATAAATTTATCAGCTAATTTAATCATTCATTAATTGGGGGGGAAAAGCACTCAAATGATTTATTTATGGTTTAACACACAAAAACAATTCGATCTTTGTCCCTGATTTCTGGCACAGAGCTCCTAAACCCCTTGGAATTTCCTCAGTAATAGGAATGTGGGGTTTTTTTGTTTTTCTGTTTTTGTTGTTATTCATAAAGAGCCTCTTCCAATCAAACCGAATTTATGCTAATGAAGTGACAGGATGAGGCCTCTAGATAACTTTATGATGGAGCTGATCACTAGTAAGCCCAAGTGATTAAAGAGTTGTAACTTTCAGCTTCATCATAAGTTTCAGAAAGGGAAGTAGTGTGGCTAGAGATTGAACACTATAAAAACTTTTGAACAATGAGATTTTTGTGCTTCTAGGTTGGTGAAATAAATACAAACTACATGAATATCTAGTTACTGTTTTTGTCTAATTAAATAGGAGTTGAAAATAATAATTGATGATGAGAAGCATAACTTATTATCATCCAAAAACAAATATAAATTAACACATACTTTCTGGAAAGTGATTTAGAAATGTGTATGGAGTCAAATAGATTGTTACACATTTTTGTTGATTATTAAAAATTATTTGTTACTATTTTTAATTGACATATAATTGAAATATAACATTACCTTAGTTTCAGGTATACAACATAGTGATTCAATATTTGTGTATATTGTGAAATGACGCTACAAGAAGTCTAGTTAACATCCATTACTATACATAGTTACAAACTTTTTTTTATTATTTTGACAACATTCAAGTTTTACTCTCTTAGCAAGTTTTAAGTATGCAATAGTATTATTAACTATAGTTATCATTGCTTATTTATTTTATAACTGAAAGTTTGTAATTTTGGCCCCATTCACCTATTTTATCCACTCCCCAAATCCCCACCAATCTGCTCTCTGCATCTATGAGCTTGGATTTTGTTGTTCTTTAAATTATACATACAACTAAGATCACACAGTATTTGTCTTTCTCTGTCTGACTTATTTCAGTCAACTAGTGTTCTCAAGGTCCATTCATGTTGTCAAAAATGGCAAGATTTAATTCTTTTGTATGGATGAGTAACATTCCATTGTGTATATTTGCTACATTTGCTTTATCCATTCATTCATCAATGGACACAGGTTGCTTACATATCTTGGCTACTGTAAATAATGCTGCAATGAATATGAAGGTGAATATATATTTTTGAATTACATGTTTTCATTTATTTTAGATAAATATTCAGAAGTGGAATTGCTGTATCATGTGATGTTTCTATTTTTAATTTTTGTAAGAACTTCCATTCTATTCTATCTATTCTATCATACTATTTTCTTTACATTTCTGCCAATAGTGCATAAGGGTTCCCTTTTCTCTACATCTTCACAAACATTTGCTATTGCTTTTTGGCATGATAGAAGCCATTCTAAGATCCTAGGAGAATAGGAGAAAGATTTTAAGGATGGAAAAGTATTTCAGGGAATAATGCTCGGCATAAATACCCAGATACAAAAAGCAAAGAACATCATATAGGATGAACCCAGTGAAATCCACAGCCGAATACAGCATAATGAAATTTCTGAAAATTAAAGACAAAGAATCTTAAAAGTAGTGAAAGTGAAATAACATGTGCAAGAAAAGTACTATTATAATGGTAACAATTAAAATAAAACATACGTATGCCTCAGAAGATTGCCATGCTGGTTTGTCCCACTCCCACATGTGACCACTAAAACCTTTACAGATCACTCATCTCTCCAGCAGTGATTCTCTGCCTGGGAAAGTCTGATCATTAGCCTATGCCCCACTGGCTAATGTCCCCATGGAGGGAAAACAAAGAAAAGAGTGAGGGAGGAAGGAAACTGAAGGTAAGGAGAGGGAAGAAGAAGGAAGGAAGGAAGGAAGGAAGGAAGGAAGGAAGGAAGGAAGGCAGGCAGGCAAACCTAACTTTTCTTACTTGGTTCTGTAGGAGCTTTCAGCTGACTTGAGTTTTTCTCCCACACCATTTTTAATTTAAAAACAAAAACAAACAAAAAAGCAACTGGAGTAGAATTTAGCGATTCATCAGTTGCACATAACACCGAGTGCTCTACTCCAGAAACCAATATTGCACTGTATGTTAACATAAAATTAAAAACAAACACGCCCCCCCCCCAAGTAATTGGCAGTCTTCTCCATGTAACAGGGGTTTGTCACATGACAGTCTTCATCAAGGAACTGGCTTTTAGGCCATGGCACTTCCAGTAGTCTAATTGGATAGTGACTCTCCTAGAGGATAGACTTGAAAAGCCCAAATTCTAGTCATCATTAATTCAATTGCTTTAGGAAACAAAATACCTTTCTAAATTTTCCTTGGGATGAAAGTGTTGTGCTGACTGCATTTTGTAATTGAGAAAAATAAAAGGTGAATAGTGAATATGAGAGCTGACCTACTTCTGTGGTTTTGCGGACACTTCCATGGATAATTCCACATTTTAGCCTCCCTGCCCAACCTGCCCTTTTGGCTCTTCCTCCTCTGCTTTTCCTTATTACCCTGAGGCTGCAGATCCCCCAGAGCATTGTGAGGCTGATCAACCAGGCTCTCTCCTTTACCATTGTATTTGATGTGGTTGCTTCCTAGCTTCATTTTATCCCTCAGTGGCCTTCATTTTATTTTGAAATCCCAGGAAGTTCCTAAATCTCTCATCTTCTAATTGCCTTGTTCTGATTCTCCTTTACTCACATTAATTAGGGAAAGGGGAGCAATTGTGAGTGCCATGCCTGTGAATTTGAATTGGAATTCTTCTGTGATAATTTTAAAAAATTCATCAGATATACTTTATTTTCATTTGCTATTCTACACTGTTCAGTTGGTTTCAGAGTGGTTTGAAAGAAAAGATGTCTTTACGTTACTCTCATTAACTGTGGATCCTTTGTAAAAATTATCTTGATAAGAAGAGACAGAGGGAGAGAGGGGAGACTTTATATCTTCTTTATTATCATGAAGAAAAGAAGGTCTCTTATTAATCAGAACAAAATTTTAAATAAAACGCATGTATTTAATAGTGTAATGTACTGAGCAAAAAGTATACTGCATAGAGATAAGCATTATTCCAATAATACAAGTTTGCTGAATATTGGATATGATAGAAAGCTTTTATGATTTTTTTTTATTTATAAGACTTAGAACAGGAGAATAGTTTATCAAATTGATTTCTAGCTCACTTAGGTAGGGTAGGGAAGATAAACACATCTCAGCACATTCATTTCAAACTTGAGAAAAGGGGCATTTAACTGTCCAAAATTAGATAAGCTAATCAATGAATAAATAAATGAAATTAATTGCCTTTTTTTTAAAAACTCATACCTGGGACTATAAGAAAATATGCTTAGATAATCCAGGCATTTCTCATTAGGAGTATATATTTACTTATTTTTTTTTCTTTGAACCATGATGTGCTGCTTCTGGGACACTATTTGTGTCTCTTGTTCAAAGAAGGAAGTCTTAGGACGCTTGGGTGGCTCAGTCATTAAGCATCTGCTGTTGGTCCAGGACCTGATCCCAGGGTCCCTGCTCCGCTGGGAGCCTGCTTCTTCCTCACCCACTCTCCCTGCTTGTGTTCCCTCTCTCACTGGCTGTCTCTCTCTCTGTCAAATAAATAAATAAAATCTTTAAAAAAAAAACAAAAACAAAGAAGGAAGTCTTGTAGATTAGTTTATATTTAAAACATCATCCCAACCATTGCCCAGGGCTAAGTACTTTTATAGTGTCTCTTACTTTTGCTGTCATTACAAAAAAGCCAACTACAAATTGATCTGTTTACTTCTTTTCTTGCTGGCTTCATCAGAGCTCTTGCAGTTAATGAACAAGCTGATATTCTTTCCTTTGTGAAGATTGGTTAATGGTGATAGAAAATAATGATTTTATTCATCATATAGTGAAATTCTATCAGATAACTTGAGAAAAGCCAGCAGATAATTTTTACAGACTCCCCTAAAGATATTCAAATTAAATTAAAATTAACATACAGCATACATAGAAATCTGGTCAAATAAATAATAATTAAATCGGTATCTTGTATTTAGTGAGGATTTACTATGTGATAGGCACTGCTTTTGTTCCTTTATGTCTAGCAAATGATTTCATCCTCATAACCTACACTTTTTAAGAATTTGGGTATAATTGCTATTCCAAATTCAAAGATGGATAAATGGAGGTATGGGGGATTAAATAACTTAAGTGCAAATGTAAAAGGTAAGAGATATTGTCGTTAAAGCTGGAAAAATTTAAAAATATAAAAAATGACAAGAACACTGTTATTTAACATTGATCAATGTGGTTCTGTGACTAAAGGAGTTCTTGCACTGAACATTGGCTGTTGATAACTTGTGCATGAATTTAAAAAGAGATTATCATCAAATATGAAATGAGGATAAAAATATTTCCTTTGAGTATATATGAGTATGTCTTATAAAAATACATAAAGAGTGTGAAGATAGATCCAAGCTCATTACAAATGGTCAGTACAACTTGGCTATTTTTGTTCTTATACTAATTAATATCAATATATCGATAAACTCACAGCTGTGCTCTCTCATAGGAAAGAAATAGTATCTCATTTCAAAATTTTATATTTGGTAAAGTAATAACATACCATTTGGACTCCCAAGTTCTTGTTTTAGAATGAGTAGATTTCATGAAATCCAGATTCATATTATGTATGTATTTGATATGAAATATAAATATATTGTGCATTTAATTTTTATACCAAGTACAATTGCCCAACTCTTGGCTTTACATTTACAGTTTCTGTTATTTGTTGTTTTAACATTTTAGTATTGTGACCAGGGACGTTGTTCTCCTATTTCATACACACAGAGAGCAAATTGTGACTCAAACGTAAATTGCAGTGGACATGGGGTATGTAATGGTTATTTCATTTCTAAGTTTGGCTATTTTAATTTATGTCAGTAACATTGTCCAAGATAATGAGGTCTAGAATTATTGGATATAGAAATTACTTTGAAAATTTGCAGTTAAAATAAGGAAAGTAGATTCCATTATTTATACATATGTATATGATTTGTGTGTTCAGTCACATTGTCATAGGCCTCATGAGCTTTGAACTTTCTACAAAAATGGAATATGAAATAAATTCATTTCTAAATTGAATTTATTAAGGATTACACATACACATTTAGCATACATGTAAATATTGCTTGTGATTGAGTGTATGTGTACTGATAAATATTTGAAAACACACGTAGTATATTTATAGTACATGTATTATAATCTAATGTTTTTGTGAGAGCAGAGTTTCTTGTCTGTTCTGATCTTGTTCACCCTTTAGTGGCTTCAATTTATTTCCCTGTATGTCTCTTCCACACTATATTTTAAAAATCATTCAGTGATGGACTTTTGGATAATGTTAATTTTCACTTAACTATTGTAAGTAGTGGGACAATGGGCATTATGGTACCTTTGCACATTTGTCTGACTTCTTAAATTGTTAATGAAATATGTGAGTGGCTACATTTATGCACCATTTAAATTTTTATAAATATTCTATTGTCTTTAAGGAATATTATACCAGTTTTTGCTCCCACCTGTCAGGTATAAAAATATGCATTTCCTCAAATTCTGGCCAGACTAGCATCTCAGTTTTTTTTAAATCACTTTTAACATGCTAAATCCATTGTTAATTTATATTTATTTGATGATACAGTTTTTAAGCATAATACATTTTTGGTCATATTTGCCATTTGTGTTTTTATTTGTCCATCCATTGTGAAATTATCTACTAAGGAATAGAAATTATGTAAACTTTGTTTTTCTGAACATTCAGTTGGGCTTTAACTTTGTGGCTGGTGTCTCTTGCCATACCAATGCTTCATATTTTATATAATAATCCAGGAATAATGCAACCTACCTGCGTGTCTTGTATCAAAATTTTCTTCCCAGTCACTTATATGCCCTATTAACAGTTTCTTTTCTATTTCTTTCTTTTCTTATTTAAATTTAATTTAATTTTTTATTTAATTTTTGCATGAACCTACTTCTAGATTCTCTAGTCTGCTTCTGATCCTTCTTTCAATTCATCCACCAGGTCACATTTGGAGATATTTTCCAGCCTTCCTATTTCTAGCAAAATACATTTTTTTAAAGATTTTATTTATTTATTTGACAGAGATAGAGACAACCAGCGAGAGAGGGAACACAAGCAGGGGGAGTGGGAGAGGAAGAAGCAGGCTCATAGCGGAGAAGCCTGATGTGGGGGCTCAATCCCAGAACGCCAGGATCATGCCCTGAGCCGAAGGCAGACGCTTAACCGCTGTGCCACCCAGGCGCCCCTCAAAATACATTTTTGTATCTGTATCTCCTTAAGCAAACTTCTCCTTTTGGTTTTACCCCCATTTTTTTGGTAAAAGTTTATTTTTATAGCAGCTATTTTTTAACTTAGCACAATTCAAAATAAACTTTAACTCCTACTATTTTATATGTTTTTATTGAAATATAGTTGGCACACAATGTTACATTAGTTTCAGGTGTAAAATAGTGATTCAACAACTCTGTACATTATGCTATGCTCGCCACAAGTGTAACTCCCATCTGCTATTACAATATCATTGACTATATTCCCTATGCTGTACTTATCACCCCCATGACTTATTCATTCCATAACTGAAGCCTGCATCTCCCACTCTCCTTCACCCATTTTGCCCCTTCCCACTACTACTTCACCTTCTGGTAATCACCAGTTTGTTCTCTGTATTTATAGGTCTAATTCTGCTTTTTTGTTTGTTTATTCATTTTATTTTTTAGATTCCACATATGAGTGAAATCATATGATATTTGTCTTTCTCAGTCTGACTTACTTCACTTAGTACGATATCTTCTAGGTCCATCCATGTTGTCACAAATGGCAAGATACCTCTCTCTCTCTCCTTATGGCTGAGTAACATTCCATTGTATATATATATACCACATCTTTACCCATTCATCTACTGATAGCCCCTTAGGTTGCTTCCATATCTTTGCTACTGTAAATAGTGCTGCAAGAAACATAGGAGTGCAATATACCTTTTCTAATTGGTGTTTTTGTTTTCATTAGGTAAAAGTAGTTTTAGAATTACTGGATTGTACGTATTTCTATTTTTATTTTTTGGAGGAACCTCCATACTGTTTTTGACAGTGACTGTACCAATTTACATTCCCACCAACAGTGCACATGGTTCTCTTTTCTCCACATCCTCACTGATACTTGTTTTTTCCGGTTTTGATACTAGCCATTCTGAACTGGTGTGAGGCGATACCTCATTGAGGTTTTGATTTACATTTTCCTGATGATTAGTATAATTTTTTGGTTCATAATTTTATGTTTTTCTGGAATAAGGCATTTTGGTTGTATCAAGAAGGATATCTACTTTTATTTAAAAAATTGAGACAAAAGAAAATCCCTATGACATTTGAAAGGCATAATTGCAGTAAATTGCATGGGAATTTATTGTATTACATTTTATTTTAAAAATATTTTCCACATTAAACAAAAACCATCTACAATATATAAATAACAATATTTCAATAATTTACATTGACTAACAATGAGAGTAATGCATTTAACTTTTATGTTGTACATAAAATGTTATTTTTAATTTGGTTTTGATTTCAGGTTTGCAATAATTTGCTTCATTGTCACTGTGATGTTGGATATTCTCCTCCACTTTGTATACCATCACGAAAATCACCAGGAGGAAGTATCGATGACGGGTTTTGGGGAAGTTAGTATCTAGATGAGTGTGCTTCAAGGAGCTTTCTGTACTTATAGAAATGGTCTACATCTCCACTGAACATGTGGCTAAAGAGCACCTGATATATGGGTAGTGCAACTAGGAAACTAAAATTTCCACTTTATTTTACTTTACTTAAATTTAAGCAGCTACTTGTGGCTTAGTGGCAACTATATTAAACAGTACAGCTCTATATCATACTGCCCATCAAAATTTTGTATATGCTTTTAATTCCAATCAAGAAGTGAACATTTTAATAGACCTCTCTTGAATTTTAACCATGGTTACCAAAAACATTTCTATATATACAGCAGAATTTTCTAGATAGGTATATTTAAATCATACAAAGGTGATAGTTTTATTATATACTCCGCATCTTCCCAGGATGTTAATTATCATGATGTACTAGTTCACAACCAAGTCGCATGTTTTAAGTTTCCCATTTCAAAAGGGAAAAGTGATCAGATCTTCCATATCCATAGCATATGGATGGTAGATGGTACAAGCCATTTAAAAAATTTATTTGGTGAACATTCATGAACAAATATAGCATATTTGTTTTTTCTAAACTTCACAATGTATAAATCTTAAAAGAGTATAATTTCAGTAACGTGTTTACATCATTTGCATTTTTACTTTATATTTTTATATATGCTATAATCTGATAGTACATTATTATATTTGCCTTAAATAGGCAAAGGAATTTTAAAGATTTTTAATATAAATATTTACATTTACTCACCCATTTAAAGTTTTTAAATATATTTACATTTACTCATCCATTTACAGTTTTCTTTTATTATTTTTAATTATTTTTAATTTTTTTATGTTATGATAGTTACCATATAATACATCACTAGTTTTTGATGTAGTGCTCCATGATTCATTGTTTGCATATAACACCCAGTGTTCCATGCAATACAGTCCCTCCTTAATACCCATCACCGGGCTAACCCATCCTCCCACTTCCCTCCCCTCTGAAACCCTGTTTGTTTCCCGGAGTCCAGAGTCTCTCATAGTTTTTCTCCCCCTATGATTTTCACCCCTTCATTTTTCCCTTCCTTCTCTGAATGTCCTCCATGTTATTCCTTATGTTCCACAAATAAGTGAAACCATATGATAATTGTCTTCCTCTGCTTGACTTATTTCGCTTAGTATTATCTCCTCCAGTCCCGTCCATCTTGCTGCAAATGTTGGGTAATCGTTCTTTCTGATGGCTGAGTAATATTCCATTGTATATATGGACCATATCTTCTTTATCCATTCATCTGTTGAAGGGCATCTCGGCTCCTTCCACAGTTTAGCTACTGTGGACAATGGTGCTATGAACATTGGGGGCATATGGCCCTTCTCTTCACTACGTCTGTATCTTTGGGGTAAATACCCAGTAGTGCAATTGCTGGTCATAGGCTAGCTCTATTTTTAGCATTTTGAGGGACCTCAACACTGTATTCCAAAGTGGATGTACCAACTTGCATTTCCACCAACACTGTAAGAGGGTTCCCCTTTTTCCACAACCTCTTCAACATTTGTCATTTCTTGCCTTGTCAATTTTTGCCATTCTAATTGGTGTAAGGTGGTGTCTCAGTGTGGTTTTGATTTGAATTTCCCTGATGGCTGATGATGTTGAACATTTTTTCATGTGTCTGTAAGCCATTCATATGTCTTCACTGGAAAAGTGTCTGTTCATATCTTCTGCCCATTTTTTGATTTGATTATTTGTTTCTTGGGTATTGAGTTTGAGAAGTTCTTTATAGATCTTGGATACCAGACTTTTATCTCTAGTTTCATTTGCAAATATCTTCTTCTGTTCTGTAGGTTGCCTCTTAGTTTTGTTGACTGTTTCCTTCACTGTGCAGATATTTTTTTATCTTGATTAAGTCCCAAAAGTTCATTTTTTCTTTTGTTTCCCTTGCCTTTGGAGACGTGTAATGAAAGAAGTTGCTGTGGCCAATGTCGAAGAGATTATACCAATGTTCTCCTCTATGATTTTGATGGATTCCTGTCTCATCCAGGAGGTCTTTCATCCATTTGGAGTTTGTTTTTGTGTACGGTGTGAGAGAGTGGTCAAGTTTCATTCTTCTGTATATAGCTGTCCTATTTTCCCAGCACCATTTATTGAAGAGACTGTCCTTTTTCCACTGGATGTTTTTTCCTGCTTTGTCAAAGATTAGTTGACCATAGGGTCAAGGGTCCATTTCTGCAGTCTGTATTCTTTCCCATTGGTCTATGTGTCTGTTTTTGTTCCGTTACCATTCTGTCACAGCTTTGTAGTATAGCTTGAAATCCGGCAACGTGATGCCCCTAGCTTTGCTTTTCTTTTTCAGCATTTCCTTGGCAATTTGGGGTCTTTTCTGATTCCACACAAATTTTAGGATTGTTTGTTCCAGCCCTTTGAAAAATGTCATTGGTATTTTGATAGGGAAGGTGTTGAAAGCGTAGATTGCTCCAGGTAGCATAGACATTTTAACAATGTTTATTCTTCCAATCCATGAACATGGAATGTTTTTCCATCTTTTTGTGTCTTCTTCAATGTCTTTCATTAGTGTTCTGTAGCTTCTAGAGTATAGATCCTTTACCTCTCTGGTTAAGTTTATTCCGAGATATCTTACGGTTTTTGGTGCTATTTTAAAAAGAATCAATTCCCTAATTTCTCTTTCTTCAGTCTCATTGTTAGTGTATAGAAATGCAACTGATTTCTGAGGGTTGATTTTGTATCCTGCCACATTACTGAATTGCTGTATGACTTTTAGTAATTTGTGGGTGGAATATTTTGGGTTTTCCATATAAAGTATCATGTCATCTGTGAAGAGAGAGAGTTTGACTTCTTCTTTTCCAATTTGAATATGTTTTATTTCTTTTTTTTTTTTTTTCTGATTGCTGTTGTTAGGACTTCTAATACTATGTTGAACAATAATGGCAGGAGTGGGTGTCTTTGTCGTGTTCCTGATCTTAAGGGAAAGGCTCTCGGCTTTTTCCCATTGAGAATGATATTCACGCTAGGCTTTTCATAGATGGTTTTTATGCAATTGAGCAATGTACCCTCCATGCCTACACTCTGAAGGATTTTCATCAGGAAAGGGTGCTGTATTTTGTCAAATGCTTTTTCTACATCAATTGAGAGGATCATATGGTTCTTGTCTCTTTTTTTTTTTTTAAGATTTTTATTTATTTGACAGAGAGAGCAGAAGAGCACAAGCAGGGGGAACAGTAGAGGGAGAGAGAGAAGCAGGCTCCCCGCCGAGCAGGAAGACCAATGTGGGCTTGGTTCCAGGACCCTGAGATCATGACCCGAGCCAAAGGCAGATGCTTAATCTTCTGAGCCATCCAGGTAGCCCTCTTTTCTCTTCTACTATGAATGTGTTGTATCACACTGATTGATTTGGGAATGTTGAACCACCCTTGCATCCCAGGGATAAATCTCACCTGTTGTAATGGATAATCCTTTTAATGTACTGTTGGATCCTATTAGCTAGGATCTTGTTGAGAATTTTGGCATCCATATTCGTCAGGGATATTGGTCTGTAATTCTCCTTTTTGATGGGTTCTTTGCCTGGTTTGGGGGTCAAGGTAAAGCTGGTTACACAGAATGAGTTTGGAAGTTTTCCTTCTGTTTCTGTTTTTTGAAACAGCTTCAGTAGAATGGGTATTATTTCTTCTTTGAATGGTTGGTAGAATTCCCCAGGGAATCCATCAGGCCCTGGAATCTTGTTTTTTGAGAGGTTTTTATCACTGCTTCAATCTCATTACTGGTTATTGCTTTATTCAGGTTGTCAGTTTCTTCCTGTTTCAATCTCAGTAGTTTATAGGTTTCTAGGAAGGCATCCATTTCTTCCAGGTTTCTTAATGTATTGGCATATTGTTGTTGATAATAATTTCTAATAATTGTTTCTATTTCCTTGGTGTTAGCCGTGATCTCTCCTCTTTCATTCATAATTTTATTAATTTGGGTCCTTTCTCTATTGTTTTGAATAACTCTGGCCAGTGGCTTATCAATATTATTAATTCTTTCAGTGAACAAACTTCTAGTTTCATTGACCTGTCTACCATATTTCTGGTTTCTAATTCATTGATCTCTGCTCTAATCTTAAACAGTTGTCTTTTCGTGCATGTCTTAGGCCCGTTCTTTTGTTCCATCTCCAGCTGTTTAAGGTTTAATATAAGGTCTGCATTTTAGATTTTTTTATTCTTTTGAGTGAGTCTTGAATGGCTAGATATTTCCCCCTTAGGACCGCCTTTGCAGTGTCTCATAGTGTCACAGTGTGACATCGAAAATGATGTTTTCGTTCTCATTGGTTTCCATAAATTGCTTTCGTTCTTCTTTAATTTCCTAGTTTACCCAACAATTCTTTTTTTTAATGTTTTTTTATTATATTATGTTAGTCACCATACAGTACATCCCTGGTTTTTTATGTAAAGTTCCATGATTCATTAGTTGCGTATAACACCCAGTGCACCATGCAATACGTTCCCTCCTTATACCCATCACCAGGCTATCCCATTCCCCCACTCCCCTCCCCTCTGAAGCCCTCAGTTTGTTTCTCAGAGTCCATAGTCTCTCATGCTTCATTCCCCCTTCTGATTACCCCCCCTTTCTTTATCCCTTTCTTCCCCAACCAATCTTCCTAGTTCTTATGTTCCATAGATGAGAGAAATCATATGATAATTGTCTTTCTCTGCTTGACTTATTTCACTTAGCATTATCTCCTCCAGTGCCATCCATGTTGCAGCAAATGTTGAGAACTCGTTCTTTCTGATAGCTGAGTAATATTCCATTGTATATATGGACCACAACTTTTTAATCCAGTCATCTGTTGAAGGGCATCTTGGCTCCTTCCATGATTTATCTATTGTGGACAATGCTGTTATGAACATTGGGGTACATATGGCCCTTCTCTTCACTACATCTGTATCTTTGGGGTAAATACCCAGTAGTGCAATGACTGGGTCATAGGGTAGCTCAATTTTTAACTTTTTAAGGGACCTCCACACTGTTTTCCAGAGTGGTTGTACCAACTTGCATTCCCACCAGCAGTGTAAGAGGGATCCCCTTTCTCCACATCCTCTCCAGCAATTGTTGTTTCTTGCCTTGTCAATTTTTGCCATTCTAACTGGTGTAAGGTGGTATCTCAGTGTGGTTTTGATTTGAATTTCCCTGATGGCTAATGATTTTGAACATTTTTTCATGTGTCTGTTAGCCATTTGTATGTCATCATTGGAAAAGTGTCTGTTCATATCTTCTGCCCATTTTATGATTTGTTTATTTGTTTCTCACTTATTGAGTTTGAGAAGTTCTTTGTAGATATTGGATACCAGTCTTTTATCTGTAGTATCATTTGCAAATATATTCTCCCATTCCATGGGCTGCCTCTTAGTTTTTTTGACTGTTTCCTTGGCTGTGCAGAAGCTTTTCATCTTGATGAAGTCCCACAAGTTCATTTTCTCTTTTGTTCTCTTGCCTTTGGAGATGTGTCACGAAAATGTTGCTTTGGCGATGTCGTAGAGATTGCTGCCTATGTTCTCCTCTAGGATTTTGATGGATTCCTGCCTCATATCGAGGTCTTTCATCCATTTGGAGTTTATCTTTGTGTATGGTGTGAGAGAGTGGTCAAGTTTCATTCTTTTGCATGTAGTTGTCCAATTTTCCCAATATGTACCCAATAATT
Organism: Ursus arctos; assembly: GCF_023065955.2. Lineage (NCBI taxonomy): Eukaryota > Metazoa > Chordata > Mammalia > Carnivora > Ursidae > Ursus > Ursus arctos. Next base: position 4,511,945 of record NW_026622952.1, read on the forward strand.
CTTAAGCAGAATGGTCCTTAGATTCCAAGTGTTTGAGTTTCTTCCAAATTTTTTCTTGTGATTGAGTTCCAGTTTCAAAGCACTGTGGTCTGAGAATATTCAGGGAATAATCTCAGTCTTTTGGTATTGGTTGAGACCTGTTTTGTGATCCAGTATATTGTCTATTCTGGAGAAAGTTCCATGTGCCTTCGAAAAGAATGAGTACTGTGTTGTTCTAGGGTGGAGTGTTCTGTATATATCTATGAGGTCCATCTGGTCCAGTGTGTCATTCAAAGCTCTTGTTTCTTTGTTGATCTTCTGCTTAGATGATCTTTTTATTGCTGAGAGTGGAGTGTTGAAGTCCCCTACTATTAATGTATTGTTATCTATATGTCTTTTTATTCTGACTAACATTGGCTTTTGTATTTGGCTGCTCCCCTGTTGGGGGCATAGGTTTTACAATTCTTAGGTCCTCTTGTTGGATACACCCTTTAAGAATAATATAGTGTTCTTTGTATCTCTAACTACAGTCTTTAGCTTAAAATCTAATATGTTTGATATAAGAATTGCTACCCCAGTTTTCTTTTGAGGTCCATTGGCATGAAAAATTGTTCTCCATCTCTTCACTTTCAGTCTGGATGTATCTTTAGGTTCAAAATGAGTCTTTTGTAGACAGCGTATGAATGGGTCATGTCTTTTTATCCAAATCTGCAACCCTGTGTTGTTTTATGGGAGCATTTAGGCCATTCACATTGAGAGTGATTATTGAGAGATATGATTTTAATGTCGTCATGTTGCCTGTGAAGTCCTTGTTTCTATAGATTGTCTCTGTAAATTTCTGTTCTGTATCACTATTGGGGTCTTTTTACTTTTATAGAACCCCCCCTTAATATTTTTTGTAGGGCTGGCTTGGTGGTCATACATTCTTTCAGTTTCTGCCGGTCTTGGAAGCTTTTTGTCTGTCCATCCATTCTGAATGATAGCCTTGCTGGATATTGCATATCCTTGGCTGCATGTTCTTCTCACTTAGTGCTATGAGTATGTTTTGCCAGCCCTTTCTGGCTTGCCAGGTCTCTGTAAACAGGTCTGACATTATTCTGATGTTCCTCCCTCTGTATGTGAGGAATCTCTTCCCCCTCACTGCTTTCAAGATTGTTTCCTTGGATCTAAGATTTGTGAATTTTACTATTATGTGACGTGGTGTTGGACTGTTCTCACTGATTTTGCGAGGGTTCCTCTCTGCCTCTTGGACATGAATGCTTGTTTCCTTCACCGGATTAGGGAGGTTCTCAGCTATAATTTGTTCAAATATCTCTTCTAGACCTTGCTCTTTCTTCACCCCCTCGGGGATGCTGATAATTCTGACATTGGACCGTTTCACTGAGTCAGTAATCTCTGATAGCTTTTTTTCATGAAGATGGAGTTTTTTCCCCCATGTTAACTCTCTTTCCTTCTTTTCTATCATCTCATCCTCTAACTCACTAATTTATTCTTCTACCTCATTTACCCTGGCAGTCAGAGCATCCATTTCAGACTGCATTTCACTCATAGAATTCTTAATTTCTGCCAGATTCATTCTCATTTCAGCCCTTAGAGATTGTATATTTTCATTAATATTTTTCTCAAGCCTATACATCATCTTGATAGTTGCTACTCTGAACTCCATTTCTGACAACTTGGTTATACCCATATCCATTAGTTCTGTGGCAGAGGCCACAGTCTCTGTTTCTTTCCTTTGTTGGGGGTTCCTCGTCCTTGTCATTCTGATGAGGTGTGGTTGTGGGGATGTACAGAGTCCAAATTATTGACCAGGACCCAAGCTAGATGCATGTGTTTTATAGGGACCTTAGGGATGTGGGCTTCTGGTTTTTTCAGCCTTCCTTTTTCAGCCTGCCACACTGATACTCAGGCAACCCTAACAGGGTTGCCCTGCCCCCTGTGTGTGTTGGGGGGGGAGGATGGGCACAGTGAGAACTGGTTTTTCCAGGCTTTTGTTCTCTGGTGGCTTTCCCTGGTGGGTTTCTGTTCTCTTCTGAGAGTCATAGCAGCAGTCTGGTAGATATCCAGCTCGATTCAGGGGCCCAGTTGAAGTAGGGTCCCCTACTCCTCCGCCCTCTTTCTCCTTCTCTGTTGCATTGATTCCCAGGTGCCTTTGCCTGGAGGAATTGCACCCCCCTTGCCAGGGGTGGGCTTAGTGTAAATGGCTCTGGATTGAACCATGTGGTGCTGGTTTGCTCCCTGAAGGTTTTTAGCACTGATGGGTGGGATAAAAATGGTGATGCCTTGATATCTAGCCCCTGAGCTGAAAGTTTGCTTCCCCCACTCTTCAGTGAACCCTCACAGAAAAGCAGTCAATCACTCTTGTCTCCCTAGTTTCCACTGGAACTCTGCATTTTCACCCAGCCTGTAACCAAGCATTTTTATCTCAGGCATCCTACCCTGTTTGAGTCCCCAAACTTTACAGACTCCTGTGGTGGAGACCCATACCATTCCTCCCAGGGAAGGGTGGGGGGTTTTGCTGCACATCTGCCTTTTGCTGGGCCCCTGCTCAGAGAGCAGTTGCCTCACCATACAGTGGGTCACGGTTTATGGCAACACTGAGCAGAAATCTTGTGCCTAGTCTTGCTGTTTGCAGTTGGCTTCCCTGCTCTAGTGCTTGGGAACTTTGCCACATTCATGCACCCCTTTTCTTTTTGTGGCCCTGGGGATCCTGAGACCATGCTCTCCCACCTGGGATTCTGCCCTGCTTCACCACCTGAGCCTTTCAGGCAGGGATGTCTCCCACCAGAGCTGACTTCTAAAAGTTCTGATTTTGTGCTCTGCTTCTTATAATACTTCTCAGTAGCCTCCTTAAGCCGGATCCCTCCCTCCCCACCCCCAGCAGTTTATCTTCCGATACCCCTGGTCTCCACAACCTACTACCTTGCAAAAGTGGTAGCTTTTATATTTGTAGAATTGCAGCAATTCTTTTCTCAGATATCCCATTGATTTTGCAAGTGTTCAGAATGATTTGATGACTATCTAGCTGAATACCTGGGACCAGATGAAAATAGAGTTCCCTATTCCTCCACCATCTTAACTCTATCCAGATATTGTACATGTTTTATTTTTATTTTGTTATTTCCTTTTCTTTAGAGCAATTATAAATAATATTGTACACATAGAACATATTTTTATATTTATAAACATCAAAATGCTTAATCTTAATATTTATTGCTTCTACGCCATCTAACTCCTTCCAGTCAACTTTGTATACATATTTGTCCCCTTGTGAACCACATCAAATAAATGTTCATCTCCAAATGTTGTGAAAACATGAAAGGATACTATCCTAGTTCTTCTATACTATACAGAATGTTCCAGATATTTGTGATGAGATATTGCATGACAAAGTATGACTAACTGGATGCGCATATTATATTTCTTTTTTAACACTAGAAATATTCTGTTTGCTCATTGATTCTTGAGTTGGAGAAAGATTATGATAGCATCTGAAGACTCATACTATGAGATTTCATTTGTATGATCAGTTTCAATATCACCATTACAGTCCAGTGTTCTACTTTTTTTTTTTTTTTTTGCATTTGTCTGATTAGAAATTGTAAAATGTCTTTCTCCATCAGTATTTTTTGCTTTATCATTATGGGTAGTAAAAGAAAATGTCTGAATTCTCAGTTGTGGTCAATAGAAGCTAAAATAAAAAGACAAAGTTGACTCCAGGGCTTTTTTGTACCTTCTTGGAAGTTACCCAAAGTACATTACTTTGGGTAACAACATAGGAAAACTGAAATTTTTCAGTGAAATAAAACGGGGAGCCAAGAAACAAACCAATAATGTTGTCATGATCATTCAATGAGAGAAAGAATTGTCTTTTCAACAAATGGTATTGGGATAATAGGATATCAACATGCAAAAGCATGAGGATGGACCCTTACATCATATACAAAAATTAACTTCTAATGGATCAAAGGTTTAAATGTAGGAGCTAAAAGTATAATAAAATTCTTAGAAGAAAACATGGGAAGTTTTTATTATATTGAATTTGGCAATGATTTCTTGAATATGACACCAAAGCACAGGCAACAGAAGAAAAAAATAGATAAATTGGAATTCATCATAATTAACAACTGTTGTTCATCAAAAGACACAATCAACAAAAATATAACCCAGTGTTTATAAATATTATATCTGAGGAAGGATTAATATGCAGAATATATGAAGAACTGTTACAGCTCAACAACAAAGAAATGGTCTAATTAAAAAATAGACAAATGACTTTAATAGACATTTCTCCAATGAAGATACACAAATGGCCAATTAACACATGAAAAGATGTTCAACATCGCTAATTGTTAAGAAATTGCAAATCAGAACTATGAAATTCCAATTCATACTTATTAGGATGGCTATTATGAAAAAATTCAAAAATATCAAGTGCTGATAAGGATGTGGAGAAATTGTAACCCTTGTGCATTCCTAGTGAGAATGTAAAATGATGCAACCTCTGTGGAAAATAGTATGGTAGTTCCTCGTGAAATTAAATATAGACTTACCATATCCTGCAATTCTACATCTAAATATATACTCAATAGTATTGAAAGCATGGATTTTAACTGGTGTTTGTACACCCATGCTTGTAACAGCATTATTTATAATAGCTAAAAAGTACAAACATTCAAATGTCCATCAACAGATAAATGGAGAAACAAAATGTGGTATACACATATAATGGACAGTTATTCGGCTTTAAAAAGGAATGAAATTTTGGTACATGCTACAACATGGATGGAACTTGAAGACCTTATATTAAATATATAATTAAAATAAGTCCATCACAATAGAACAAATTTTGGATGATTCTGCTTTTATGAGATACCTACGATAGTCAAATTCATAGAAAAAAATAGAAGGGTAGTTGTCAGAGGTTGGGTAGGGATTGGAATGGTAAATTAATATTTAAGGAGTTCAGCTTGGAGGGTAAAAAAGTTCTGGTGTTTAATGATAGTAATTATGCACACTTAAAAGTGTTTAAAATGATAAACATTATCTATTGTGTATTTTACCACAATAAAAATTAAATTGAGGGGAAAAAATCCTTTTATAATATTACCAAAAATAACATAATATTTAGGAATAATTTTGTGAAGGAAGTGTAAGATAAACACTGAAAACTAAAAATACAGTATTGACTGAGAGATCTGCATAAAATGTAGACATGCCATGTTCATGTAGTAGAAGTCTCAATATTGTTAATACAGAAATAATCTCCAAATTGATCTACAAATTCAATACAATTCTTAAACCCAAGCAGTTTTTTTTGTTTTGTATTGTTTTTCTTTTTTTGCAGAAATTGACAAGATGATCCTAAAATTCATACAGAAATTCAAGGTACAGGAATGTTAAAAACAATCTTGAAAACAGTTTTCAAGAAGCCTCGAAACTGAGAACATGCTTCTTAATTCCAAAACATAATATAATGGTAAAATAATCAAGATGGTATAGTACTGTCTTAAGGATAAGGATAGACATTTTTTCAATGGCATAGAATAGAGAGTCCAAAAATAAAACTTCATGCTTATAGCTAAGGATACCAACGCAATTTAATTGGAGGAAAGAATGGTTTTTTCAATAAATGGGAGGAGTAGATAACCATGCAAAAGAAAGAAGTTAGATTGCTACATCACAACATTCATAAAAAATCCATGGATCATAGATTTAAATGTAAGAGTTAAACTTCTAAAGCACCACACACATAACTAAATTTTTGGGACGTTGGCATGGGCTCTATTTTAGAAAACACCAAAGCATAAGTGAAGATAGAAACAATAGATTGATTGAACTTCACTGAAATTAAGAACCTCTGCAGTGCAAATGATAACAACCAAGAAGACAAACTACTGAAGGAGAGAAAATATTTGCAAATCATATATCTCGCATGGGACTTGTATCCAGAATATGTAAGCAATACTTACAAGTTCATAATAAAAAAAGACTACTCAATTAAAAATGGGAAGATATTTAAATATATACATCTCCATAAAAAAATATACAAATGGCCAATAAGCCCGTGAAAAGATGCTCAACATCTTGGAAAAATGCAGGTCAAAATCACAATGAGATACTGCTTTACATTCTTTAAAATAATCGTAATAAAAAATACAGGCAACATGTGTTAGTGAAGATGTGGATAAATTGGGATCTTCTTGATGCACTTTGTTCAGCCCTGCTCCAACTCTGGTCTCACCTTTCCACTCTCAACCCAGTAAGAGCTGCCGTCGAATTAGCTTTAGGTTGTCTCATAGTGTGTGTGTGTGTTTATATCTTTCCCTTTCCCTTTAGTGCTGCACCTTGCAGATTCTAGCCATTAAGACTGTTGTGAATACTTTCCTCTGCCTCTTTAACTCAGTGGGAATTCTGTCCTTTCCCTAGGACTCCCAATTCTCTGTGCTGAGATCAGTAAATTGTCCATGGGTAAAACTGGATTTTTATAAAATCAATATCATGTTTCCTTTCTTCAGATATTATAGCTTTGCATTTTTTTGTTGCTTTCTAGAAACCATTTCTTTCATGTGTTTTGTCCTATTATATATTTTATTATGAGGGCTAGTTAAGCACTATTTAATAAAAAATATTCATCATAGCTGAAGTGGAAGCCCTTTCTTCCTTAGAAAAATGGATATTGCCCAATTAATCCAATAATGATTAGGTCCAATTTCTTTACTCAGCCTTTAGAGTAATTAAGCACGTGAGAAGGAAGCTCCACTCCAATATGATACAATTTTTAGTTAAGGTGAATTGATGGAGAGTTGACCTTTTCTGATAGATGGGCAGGAAATGATGCTTTAAAAGTGTTGAGTTCTACCATAGCCTAAGCCCACTATACATTTGCTTAATTTTAATATTTTTGCATATATTTGTCAATTTATTTCCTATAGTACATGTAACATCCTGAGTCACTTTTAGGTAAATCACTTCTTATCAACATATAATTGGATTCTGTCTATGTCTTAAAGTTACAAAATTTTTGTCTTTTTTGGGGAGACATTAACTTCATTTGCACTTAGTATTGCCAGAGTTGTTTTGGTGGTAACTCTGATTGCTTAATTTAGTGTTTTATGTATTTAGTTGTTTGGGTTTATTTTGTTTAATTGGAACAATGCTTCATAGGTTTTCTAATTTTCTGTACTGTCTATAACACTTAGAGGAATATTTATTTTTCTAATTAATATAGTCAAAATTAGAATAATATCACCTTATACAGATAATATGGAAACTTAACCTAGTATATAGTCATTGTTTTTTAAAAGTAGTCATCAGCTATGTCAGTAATTTTTTATTAAATTAGTTTTAAAACACTTCTTTTTGCTTTGCTTTTTTTAATGGAAGAAATATTAGATAATATCAATTTAATGTATTCTACGTAACTCATAGAAGCAAATGTAATAAAATAAAATATATTTAATAAAACACATAACTAAAGATTAAATATATATAAAGATTAAAAATAAATGTATGTCAGTGATATAGATAGATGAATATAGATATACATATATACATGTAATTATGATGGACTTTGGGGACTAGTCACGGAATACAGGAAAATGCTTTTAAATTTGTTTATTTCTTCTCTTACTGTATTATTTGAATCCCTAACTTTTATATTTCAAATTATTAATATGCTTTGAATATAATTCTTGAAAAAGTTAAAAGGTACTCTTGTTTTCAGCTCAAGAGAAGCACCTGCCTATAAAACAACGTGCTGTTTCTCGAAAAAATAGCTACTTGTTTGGTTTCTACATTTTTCTACCTCTCCTTGTTTTAGCTGTCATCATTGTTTTTAAATGGAATAAAACAAGATTTTGGAACAGAGAGGGAACAGCAACCGGAGAGTAAGTAAACTTATTATTATTTATATTTAATATTAAAATGCATTATGGGAAGAATTCAAATGTAATTCAGAATTTTGCAAGTAGGGATTCTTGGATGGATTGTGTTAATATTTAGAAATATTGACTCTTAGTATATACCAAATTGTTTCTAAAGTTCAGTCAAGTATCCTTTATGTTCTTATAGGTCAGAAACAACTGAAGATAATAAATTCACAGGACCTTTCAAATAGAAACCCACATTGGCTATAATTGCTTCAGGAGCAATTGCTACTTTACAAGCAACCCCACTTTCCTGGCATTGACATTGAGTTGTGCCAAGGAGATTAGTAAAGATAGAGACGCAAATTTTGTGAATAGAATATGTAGAAGGTGAGACAAATATAAAAAGAAAATAGGATACAAAATAAAGAATACAGAGCACACACTATTTTACACTTAATATTGTTCATGTGTTTCTAAAATTAGAATTAAGGTACTTGCACAGCTATTTTAATTTTTGTGGTCGAGCAGAGCTTGATTTTAATTTTTATTTTAATTAAATATAATTTACATATGACATTATATTAGTTTCAGGGGTACAACATAATGAGTCAATATTTTTTATATATTACAAAATAATCACCACAATAAGTCTCGTTAACATTCTCACCATACATAGTTACAAATATTTTTTTCTTCTGATGCATTTTAAGATCTATTCTCTTAACAAATTTCAAATATGCGATACTGTATTATTAGCTATAGTCACCATGCTGTATATTATATACCCATGACTTATTTATTTTATAACTGGAAGTTTGTACTTTTGACTCCCTTCACCCATTTTTCCCACTCTGTACTCTCATCTCTGGCAATCACCAATCTGTTCTCTGTATCTATGAGTTTGCTTGTTTGTTTAGTTTTAGATTTCACATGTAAGTGAGATTATATGGTAGTCGTCTTTCTCTGTCGATTATTTCACTTAAACACAGCTTTTTTCTTTACCACAACACCAATACAAACCATAATTTTGCTTAGTGAATATTTAGGAAAATAAGAATGCAGAAGTAAAGATAAATAAGTGGATCTTGTTGTTCCATGTTAAAGGAAAATGTCTCTGTTTCTTACTTGTGTAGATGGAGATAAAATAATATAAAATTTCCATCAGCATCTCCATTTCCCAAGTTAGTTCATTTTATTTCTCAACAAGTTAGTAGCAACCAGTTAAAGTCAGCATAATTTGTACAGACATTTACATAATCATTAAATTGCTATAATTTATTTCATTGGATGATGTCTGGCCTAAGTTTTCCACTGCTCTTACTTAAGACATCCTAGAAAAATCTGAATAGTTGCTAGAAACGAACCTGACGTTTGAAAGAAATGTTATACTAAGGGATCATTGATCATAAATAACAAAATCTGGTCATAACAGCCTAAGTTTTAGATCAACAATAAGTGGTTTTAGGGCCACAAGGGTAAGTAATTATGTAGAGCTGAAGTCCAAAGTGATGATAATGAATTAGATATTCAGGAAATAGGTTATTCTTTCTGTCACCCAGGGGCTTTATGAACGAAATCATCTCTTCTTGTCTATCAATTCTCTCCAAAATGACTGCTCTGCTTGCACATAGTCCAGCATACCTATCTCAATCCTTTCTAGATTCATTTTCAAATAAAATACAAATAATCTGTCCAAAGGCAATGCTTCTTAGTTCACATTTTCAAGAGATACAAGAAAATAGCTGTGTAAATGAATCTAAATTCAGCCAATGTTCTGTCTGGATTTATAATTCTGAGTTAGGTGTTCAAACCTGATCTGATCATCTGTGGCCAAGGAATTGTTGCCATGTAGTAGGAACCTGAACACAATGACACTCCTCTTCCAACAGGAATTGCGTATGTATAGGAACCGAAGGAAAACAAAAATGGAGGCTATATAAATTCCACAGTATGTAACAATGTAGCTGAAAGATACAGAGGACTCATTAAGGACCGCAAAAAAGTGAAATCGTTATTTACATAGTTATTTGGTAGAACAATAAAATTGGAAATATGATAATTTAAGAATTTGAAGATTTGCATGTAAATCATTGTTTTAACTTTGGAGAAGCATTGTCAACCATATTAATATTTCATCTTTTATGTAGACAAAATAGAGAAAAATACTAGATGGATATTTAAGTTTGAAATTTAAAATGCTTCACATTGTTAAAACTTAGATTAACATTAGAAAAAAGACCAAATGCTAGAATATATGATCACTAAGTGGGACATGGGAAGCAAAGTAGATAGCAGTACATGGGAATGGAGTGAATAGTACAAGTCTAGTTTTTCTACTTTTCTTGATTTCCTTTAAGAATACATGTTCCCTAACCCTAAAAGTAATGCTATTTCTTTTATACAGATTTATATCAGAAGACAGCAATAACAGCACCGTGTCATAGAGTTAAAGGTGAACTGAAGGAGTCAAATTAATTAAAATGATGTAATTCATGAAAGTTTAAAAAAAATTGAAAAATACTCCACTTAAGGAAGTTATTATTTCACCATTCATCATACTGATTCTTACCTATCCATATCATATACTAAAACAAAGACTAAAAGCATTTGATAATTTTGTTTTATATTAATTTAGAAATGTTAATATCAACTAATATTAGCTAGAGATTAAGCAACATTTTTGTAATGAAAATTACATTAAAGAGAATTTAAATATGTTCTTAAAATATTTATGAGCAATTATGCATCCTGCTCCCATATTTGAGGATCCTATTAGTAGATCTACACAGATTGACTCCTGATGTTTATATTTCCTCCTAAGACTCCATGGTTCTTGTTATTCTCATACTAACCTGAAGAAACAGACATAAAGAATTTAAATGATTCCCTGTGTTTACAGAATTTTAGTAAGTTTTGGGCTGGAGTTTTATTTAAGACAACCAGACTCCAGGGTTTAACTCTTAAGAACTCTACAATTTTGGCACATAGCCTGATATATCTGGTGATGGGAAACGGAATTTACATTTATTGAGGATGTATCAGATGCCACCAGGCAAAATGATAAATTCACTGTCCCTCCAGGGTAGAAAGACATTTCTGACACAATGGATGATGACACCTTTTACTATTGACATATTATGTAGCTGGCTCAGCACCAGTTTGTGTTGGAGTGATGATGTGGAGGGGCTAAAAAATGAGTTTGGTTTCCAACATGCGTATGTATGTGCATACCTGTTGGAAATGCACAGAGGACTTCTGGAAGTACTCTTCCTGTAAAGTAAAAATAGACAAATTAATAGTTACTATTTATTTCTTCACATATTTGTATTATTCTTTTCTTCTCTTTCCTTGCTGGGGATTTTCTTTTACCCACGTGAATTGTTGAAACTGTGTAAATGAAATGTGTGTGAATACCACTTTATAATATTTTCCTTTACTGGGAATTCACAGACAATTCACGAAAAAGAAAGCTGGCTTTAAGAATTTCATGGAGCACGGGCATAGACTGTGACACTTAAGCAGTGTTCTATAAGCTAATTACTTGCTACAGCAGTAGTTGCACAGTAAAATTAGATAGCTTTTATTAACAATTAAAATTTAGCATTTCTTTTTTTTCTCTATTTGTTTTACAACAGTGACTAAACCCATGTCAAAAAGCCATAGGTTGGAGAAAGAATATTACCAAGACATTCACTGTTAACTGCCCTGATCTGAGAATGAAAAAAGAAAATCTGCTAGTCTCTCCTTTTGTTATGGCTTTAAAGCTTTCAATTTCACAAACAAAAATAAATACTGAGAGTGAAATACATAGGCCTGTGTCTATTGATTTTTCTACCTGCTGTGATCCTTTAGGAGGAAATAAGCAACATCGCCTCTTTTGAACCAGGGAGGCTCTTACATCCCAAGCTGTAAGCATTCCATTGTTCACTGCTGACGCCCACCCTCAGATGCCCGGGGCCATGTTAACAGCTCCCATCTCAGAAGACACTCACAGTCCACACCTTTCCAGTAGCTCATGGTTCCCTGCTCTATCCATTTCAGGCTTTGGGATATTGAGAGGAAATGATCCCCAGAACCCTCAGGTAGTCACTAACATCACTCTATCTTCAGGGAATTGCTTGAACTGAGTTCCTGGTCATAGATAACTATTGTGTCTCCAGGTGATACTTCCTTGACCTCAGGTAAATTGAGATCTAGGATATATCTTTGTCATTTGGTGAACCCAGATTTGTTAGTCCTTTTTCACTGAGCTGAGCTTTTCTGGGTAAGAATTTCTTGTTCCAATGCCCACCTCCCTATCTCCCTGTTACTGAGATGAGTGCACTTCTGCATCCCTCAAAGCACTGGATAAGGGAACCACCACCCTAGCTGGAGTCTAATGAGAACCTACAGAGTCTCCATCATAAACAAAGATGTTCCTGATTCAGGGGTGGGAGTACCTCACTACAGAGACCAAGAGATTCCTTTTCCAAATGTCCATCACCTGATAAATGGATAAACATTGTATGAATAGTGATCTATGCACAGTGAATATTATTCAGACATAAAAAAGAATGAAACCCTGACACCTCTACAAATTGGGTGAACCTTTGAAACCATTATGCTAAGTGAATAAAGCCAGTCACAAAATCCATATGTTATTCATTGGTATGAAATATCCAGAACAGGGACATCTTTAGAGACAAAGATTAGTGATTGTGTAGGGGTGGGTTGTTTAGGAGGGGGCTAAAGAGCTGGGGATGAGGGGTGGTGATAGAACACATCTATGAATATATGAAAAATCCTAAAATCATTCAACTGTACACTTTAGTGGGTGAGGTGTGTGAAAAAAATACATTATCAGGATGATTCTACCATAACTTTCCCTCATCCTCATTGCCACCAACTTATTTTAGGTCATCATGATCACTGGCCTGCCTTATTTTAATGAGAATTTCTGAGAACCCCAATGTACTACTAGCAGGTCTAAGTTTTAAGCCTGACTGGAGTTTATCGTTGCAGCTTTGACACAATTCATCCTTGCAATAGGCTGCACTGGGATAAAAGAAGGTATAGCTGAGAGGTGGGTAGAAGTTGAGTTAGGTTTTGGGTATGTGTGGTTTAAGATTTCTCTTAGAACATTCATAGACAGTTGCATGCTCTTGTGCACCTGGGACACATTTCCTGTTTGTCTTGCTGCCTTTCCCACCTCTACAGCTTCCCTGCTAGTGCTTAGATAACTGTTAACAAAACACTTAGGTTTCCTTTCCCTTTCTCCAGCTGATTATATCTCATACTGTAAGAATAGGCACACAGTTGAAGAAAAGTGTTTTGATTGACTTATCCAAGATCAAGTTCAATATTCTTGGATTTTTCCTTATTTGCAAAGATAATAAATTAAGTCAGCAGGAACACGACTTAGAATATTTCTCGTAAGCGTGGTTAACATTCTTATTTCCCTCTTTCTCCTCCGTCACAGCAAATAAAAAATACGCCGGAAAACCGTGACAAGGAGAATAGACATTACCAAGAACTTCACCAGTAAAACAAATCCGGCTCGTTTGCCCCTATGTCGCTATTGGAGGGTTTAATAACCGTAAACTTAGCCAGAACGTATCAGTTGTGTGCAAAGGTATAAACAAGCTTGTGTCTGGTGCTTCCTCTCCCTAGACCTGTGGAAACCCCTCATCCACTCTGGAGCCCTAAGGGTGAGCCAGCGCGAGCTGAAAACAAGCACAATGCTCATGCGCATGCCCGGCCAGCGTGCCGGACTTCCCGGAGTGCGCCTGCCCACGAGCCTCAGCGGCCCAACGGCCTTCAGCCTTGGCTGTGCTTGCAGCGCTACAGCGCAGCCATGTTCCTTCTCTTTGCTCTGCTTTCTGAGTTTGGAGGGCTGCACGCCCGCCTGGGTAAGACCACTGGAGCCTCGACTTCCTTTTCCTCTTGCCTCCAAGCAGGGCCGGGCTCTCTCAGGAGAGCAATTTCCTTTTCTCTGGGAACCCTACTGCCGCCACTCCTGGATCTCCTGTGGTGCCTTCCACCGCATCTCCCCCACCCCCCAGGTCAGGGTAGGTGACTGAGGATGTTATCCAAGGGTCGAGGGTCTTAGCAGCTGAAATGCAGGCCGTCTTCCTGGGTCAACCCGTTCTGTGGCCAGAGGTTCTAGAGGTGTGAGTACTGCCCTCAGTTTATTCCTCGGAGTCCCAAGGAAACGAACAAGATGGTCCTGTAGAACTGTAATGTCTAATTTTTATTTGTTTGGATCTTAGCCGTTTTCAGTGTGCTACTGAAAATCTAGTAAAAACATTGCTCCAAGGAGAGTGGGCACATCTGTATAAGTTTACTTACATTTTGAGACCCCGCCATGTACTGGGAATTAAGAACCCATGCTTGATTGCGATGACTGCTGCAGAAGAAAAAAAACAACATTTTTTTTTCCTACTGCAGATTCTGACGGAATATTACTGCATGTCACAGTTCCATGGAAGATAAGGTCAAATGAGAGTGAAGATCCAGAGAAGCAGGTAAATAATCAAGAATATTTGTTTTATAATTTAAATTTTTAAGGCTCTTTTTATTTACCTCTGTATTAAGTCAGATCATACCGCTCTGTAGTCACTTGCAAAGCACAGCATTTTCCCTGTGCTATTTTGTACATTCTGATCCCCCCTTTCCCACACTTCTGCTAACTCCTGGGCCCTTCTCACCTCTCCATCTCTTCTGACACACTTGCACACAACTTCCAAGAAATATTGAACTCTTTTCAGGAATCATACTGGTAAAAAAAAAGAATCAATATGAAATATGTATAACAGTGGCCCAGGCTGCAATTTATACAAATTTGTGAGTGACCACTAAGTGACAGAGAAAATAGTCTTGAGGAAAATTTTGACCCAGAAGCATCAGACTTCATAGAAGTAATGGTCAAAGAAAGAAAGAAGAAAAAAAAATGTCACATTTGCATGCTTATAATGAACAATATTATAATAAATAAATAGTAACTAAAAATTTGTTGAAAGAATGCTTATCTGCTTTAAAAAAAGTGATTAAATTGAAGGCATCCACTTTATTTTCTTGGCTAAAATACTTCAAATTAGTATAGTTATAATGTTTTATATTATAAACTGGAGGCCACAATACGGGGGTTTAGATTTCTATCTGGTTTAAGTGCTGTAGTCAATATATGGTAACTCAGAAAATTTTTCAGGTTGAAGGAATAATTTTTGAAAAAAGAGCAAGTTAAAAAATTAAGAATTCATTAACTCTACTTTGACATGCAGAATGGAACTTATCATGATTAAGTTCTACTACTGAACAATTATAATAAAAATAAAATGTATGTGAAAATGTACTTGAAAATCACAATCAAGTAATTTCCTTTACAGTAGTATTTCATATACTAATCTCATCTGATTCTCACATTAATCTTCTGAAGTAGGATATATATTCATATATATATGACTTTTTAAAAGAGAAGATTAAAAATGTTAAGGGCACCAAACCTATAAGTTTCAGGACATGGAATCTAATCTTTAATTTAGGACTCCAAATCCATTACAAGTAAACTGCTTTCTGTTGAAAAATTCTTTGCATAAAAGTTTTTTTTTTTTCTGATCTACTTCAGTTTGTACATTGCCATTGCATGATACCTTCATTTTTAAAATTTTTTAAAAAGATTTATTTATTTTAGAGAGAGACAGAGGGTATGAACAGGGGGAGGGACAGAGGGAGAGAGAGAGAATCCCAAGCAGACCCCACACTGAGTGAGGAGCCGGAAACAGGGGGCTGGGTTCCAGGATCCTGAGATCATGACCAGAGCTGATGCCTAACCAGCTGAGCCACCCCTCAGGTGGCTTTAACTTTAAACTTTAAACTTCAAACTGTTGGGGCACCTGGGTGGCTTTAAACTTTAAACTTCAAACTGTTGGGGCACCTGGGTGGCTCAGTCTGTTAAGCGGCTGCCTTCCCCTCGGGCATGATCTCAGGGTCTTGGGATCAAGACCCCGTTGGGCTCCCTGCTCAGGGAAGAGCCTGTTTCTCCCTCTCCCTCTGCCTGCTGCTCTGCCTACTTGTGATCTCCCTCTAGCTCTCTGTCAAGTAAATAAATAAAATCTTTAAAAAACAAACAAAAAACTTCAAACTGTTCACTTCAAATGCCCCTCACAAAGCATATGGTGATACTGGAGGACATGAAATCATTTTACACAGTGTGTTAACACCTGTCTACATTTTTTGTATTCTATATATGGAATCCATAAGCTGTTTTTCCCTGTAATAGAGTATGCTAATGTTTTCCTTTGATTTCTAACAGTAGACCTCCTTTATCTCTTTTGTTTTCTTCCTTTAATCCCTTATCATGCCGTATAGTTTTAAAACATTTTTATTAGACATATAAAAGATTCTTTTTTCACGGACTTTCGGTATGTAATGACAACCACACATTTCACTAAAGCAATGGCTTAGATTTGGGGATATTACAGGAGTTATGCAGAAGGTGTCCAACCTTCCAGTGTTTATCTAAGTATATTTGTGAATGCCATAGTGTGGTTATTGGTATAACACTGGGAAGAAAGTCCTCAGTTGAGGAGAGCAATTATGGTGGGTTTATTACCTTCTGTCAATGTCTTCCTGCCAAAGACCATTGTGAACACACCTGTAGTCAAACAAGTTAGGTTTATTAGTCATTGCAGTGAGAGAGAACACACACCAGGAGGACTGGTGGGGGCATCTCACCAAGGTGTTAGAAAGGCATTATAGGATTTAGGCTAAGGGATTTGGAGAAGGTTTTAGGAAGCAGGCCTTTGCTCCGGTTTGGATGGAATCCAGGAAGTAAAGGTAATTCTATGATTGTGTATCTTAATAAATCTTATCTAGGAGATGGAAAGGCTAAAATAATCCTAAAGCTGTAATTTGTTAAGAAGTAACAGCTGCTCATGTTAGTTCAATAAAGGCATACTTGGTCATTTTTTTCTGGCTTGGAAGATATTTATATTTTATTCATATTTAGACACAGTTGTGAAATTGCCTTATTTTTGTCTTGATCCATAATTGTCTTACTGTGGCTGTATGTGATGTTGATGTTTCATGAACATGTTTACGTACAACAGTAGAACACCAAGAGTAGCTGATAGCACCAAGTCAACTATTCAATACCAGGGATTGCCTTTTCCTTTTTTACTCTTTTGTAATTAATGTACATAAGATTATGTTAGACCTTAATCAAGGTTGTGTCTTGAAGCAGGTACTGAAATCATAAATGGCAGAAGACAAGTGGCATATAGATGTATTAATTAAGTAGAAGCTGTCCTGGGAGGGAGCAAAGGCCAAAAGGAGGACTGGTTTCCACTGAACCCATTCCCCTGACAGGGGTGGGGCAACTCCATATAGGCAGGGTTACCTGAGAAACAGCCCAGCACGCCCCTCCCCCATAACCATTAGTTCTGTGGCAGAGGCCACAGTCTCTGTTTCTTTCCTTTTGTTGGGGGTTCCTCCTCCTTGTCATTCTGATGAAGTGTGGTTGTGAGGATGTACAGAGTCCAAATTATTGACCAGGACCCAAGCAAGATGCGCTTGATTTATAGGGACCTTAGGGATGTGGGCTTCTTGGTCTTTCAGCCTGCCTTCTGGGGGAGGGGCCTGCTGCACTGATACTCAGGCAACCCTGTTTGGGCAGGGTTGTCCTGCCCCCAGAGGGGGAGGATGGGCTCAGTGAGAACTGGTTTTTGTGGGGTTTTTTTGGCTTTTGTTCTCTGGCGGCTTTCTGTGTCTCTTCTGAGAGAGCAGCAGTGACCATACCCAAACCTCTGTCTCAAAACAGAGAGATCACAGTCTGCTCTTCACTGAGCTTTCCAGGCCACTCAAACTCTGTTTCCATGGATGCTGCTAAAACCCGCAGCATCCAGGGTTGTGCGCCCCACAGCTGCTCTCCCCGTGCTCCCTCCCAGGGCCGGCAGGTCTCTGCCCTTTGTGCTTCTAACACCGCCAGCCGCCTCCGGTTCCCACACGTGCTGCTGAGCTCCTGGTTTGTCTGTTTCACGGGTGCGCTCTGAAGTTCCCAGTTTCAGCCTGATTTCCCTGCGGCTACCAGTCTGGGAGCCCGGCCTGCTCCCCAGCACAGGAGGCTTCTGCTTCCCGGTGCCTGAGCGCAGTGGCTCCCTCCCCCTTCTGTTTATCTTCCAATATCTGCCCACAGACTCTCAGCTCCCCGCTTTGCATCTGGAGACCAAACGCCAGAGATGTTCTGTTTGTAGAGATCCAGATGTATCTTCTTATGTCTCAGGCTGATTTCGTGGCTGACCAGGATGGTCTGGTAGATATCCAGCTTGATTCAGGGGACCGGTTGAAATAGGGTCCCCTACTCATCCGCCATCTTTCCCCCTCCCCCGATTTGTTAATTTTAGTCAATCTGACCATGTGAGGTGGTATCTCATTGTGGTTTTGATTTGTATTTCCCTGATGATGAGTGATATTGAGCATTTTTTCATGTGTTTGTTGTCCATTTGTATGTCATCTTTGAACAGTTTTGCCCCTTCTATATTTTTACATAAACAGCAGCATCCAGAATGCACTTTTGTGTTCTACTTTGAGTAATATTTTTGAGTTTCATCCATGTTATATGTTTGTTAGTATTTCATATTTTTCATTGCTGAGTATTATACTTTTATATAAAATATCAAAATTTCCTTATGTACATCTATTTGGAATCTTTCTTGTTTCTCAACGTAGGCATTTATTGCTATGAACTTTCCTCCTGTTTTTGCCACATCCCATAAATTCTGGTAAGTTGTGTTTCCATTTTCATTTGTCTCAAGAATTTTTTTTATTTCCTCTTGAATTTCTTCTTTGACCTTTTGGTTGTTTAGGAGAGTGTTGTTTAATTTCCATATATTTGTTAATTTTCCAGTTTTCCTCTTGTTATTTATTTCAGTTTCATGCCACTGTGGTTAGAGAAGCTACTTGGTATGATTTCAGTCTTCTTGAATCTGCTAAGCCTTGTTTTGTAGCCTAAGATATGGTTTATCCTACAGAATGTACCATGTGTGCTTGAGAAGAATGTGTATTCTGTTGTTGCTGGAAAGCATGTTCTATATATGTCTGTTAGGTCCATTAGTCTATGGTATTGTTCAAATCTGCTGTTTTCTTATTGATTCTCTGTCTGGATGACGTATCTATTATTGAGAGTGGGGTTTTAAAGTGCCCAAGTATTGCCATGTCACTGTTTTTTCTCCTAGCTCTGTTATATATTTAGGTGCTCTAATGTTGGACAGATAAATATTTATAATTGTTATACATTCTTGATGGATTGACCCCTTTTTTATTAAATAATGACTTTTGTCTCTTTTTAAAAACCATTTCTAGTTTAAAGTCTATTTTATCTGATATAAGTATAGCTACTGCTGTGCTTTTTGTTTTGGTTTTGTTTTGTTTGGGTGACGTTAAGTCTTTTCCCATCTATTTGCCCTCGGTTTATATGCATTTTTAAGAGCAAAGTGAGGCTTTATAAGTAGTTATAAGTAGATTTTTGTTTGTGCTTTTTGTTTGTTTGTTTAGTTATTGTATCTATTTTGATTGGTGAATTTAATCCATTTATGTTTAAAATACTTATTGATAGGTAAGGACTTACTGTTGCCATTTTTGTTCATTATTTTCTGTTCGTTTTATAAATTCATTGTTCCTTACTTCTTATCTTGCTATCTTTTCCATGTTTTGCTGTCTTTTTTTTTTTTTTTATCAGTATGCTTTACTTCATCATGTTCCTTTGTGTAATTGTTACAGATTTTTTTCCCTTGGGGTTACATTGAGGCCTACATAAAATAATCTTAAAATTATAAAACGTTATCTTAATCTGTTAACAACGTAATTTCAGTAGATTTCCAAAAGTTTACTCTTACACTTCTCCCAATCACATTTTAATTTATTGCTGTTATAATTTACATATTTTTATATTGTGTATCTAATAACAGATTATTGTAGTTATGGCTATTTTTACTGCATTCATTTTACTTTCTCTCAAATAACTTTCTTTACTATTTCTTAGAAGGCAAGTCTAGTGGTAATGAACTCCTTAAAGTTTTTTGTTGTTAATTGTTCAGTAGTCTTTATTCCTCCTTCATTTCTGAAGGACAGCTTCACTGGGCCTAAAAATATTGGTTGACATTTTTTTTTCCCCTTTCAGTATTTAGAATATGTCATCCTACCCTCTTCTGGCCTGAAAAGTTTGTTTAGAAACCTGCTGATAGTCTTAATAAGGGAATACCTTGATATATAACGTATCTCTTTCCTCTTGCTGCTTTTAAAAATCTTTCTTTCTTTTTGACTCTTGAAAATTTAATTATAGCTCTCTTTAGTTTCAATCTATTTGGAGTCCAGTTGGCCTTAAAGGATCTGGATGTCCATTTTTCTCCCCGTGTTCAGGAAGTAGTCAGACACTATTGCTTGAAAATACTTTCTGTCCCTCTCTCTCATCTTCTGGAAGTCCTACAATGGTAATATTGTTTCTTTTCATTGTTACCTATAAGTCTCATAGGCTATCTTCATGCTTTTTAAATTATTTATCTTTTGGTTCACTGACTGGACACAGATATACCTGGTTTTATTGCACTTCATAAATACTGCATTTTTTTTTTTTTTACAAAGTGGAAGTTTGTGCAAACCTTGTGTTGAACAAGTCAATGCCATTTTTCCATCAGCAATTGCCCATTTCATGTTTCTGTCACATTTTAGTAATTCTTACGGTATTTCACACTTTTTCATTATTATATTTGTTGTGGTGACCTGCGGTCAGTGATTTCTGATGTTATTACTCTAATTGTTTTGTGGCATCACAAACTGTGTCCATATAAAATGACAAACTTAACTGATAAATGTGTGTTTTGAAAGCTTTACTTACCAGCCATTCCCATCTCCAACTTTAAATCAAAAGCTAGAAATGATTAACTTAGTGAGGGAGGCATATAAAAAACCAAGACAGGATGAAAGCTAGGCTTCTTGCATCTGTTAACCAAGTTGTGAATACAACGAAAAGTTCTGAAGGAAATAAAAAGTGCTACTCCAATAAACACAAATAATAAGAAAGCAAAACAGCTTTATTGCTGATATACAGAAAGTTTTAGTGGTCTGGATAGAAGATCAAACCAGCTACAACATTCCCTCAAGCCAAAGCCTAATCCAGGGCATGGCCCTAACTCTCTTCAATTCTCTAAAGTCTGAGAGAGGTGAGGAAGCTACAGAAGAAAAGTTCGAGGCTAGCAGAATTTGGTTCATAATGTTTAGGGAAAGAAGCCATCTTCATACTATAAAAGTGCAAGTGAAGGAGCAAGTGCTAGTATAGAAACTGCAGCAAGTTATCCAGAAGACGTGACTAAGAATTAAAGGCAGCTACCCTAAATAACAGATTTTCAGTCTTCCTTTGTAAGTCTGTGGTGAGATGAGGCCACCAGTTTTGCTCTGCAGATGGAGAAAGACAGGGACTGCACTCTTTGGCCAAGTGCTACTGCAAGCAGGACTATTGGATGGACTATACAGCTTCCTGTGTGCTCTGGTCAGGCAGCCTGAAGGCTATATTCAACAAGGAGAAGGGCTATGAATTAGTTTTCATGCCTGGGCACATCAGGATAAATAGCTCTAAACCCACTAAATCTCTTTGTTTGGATATTTAGTTTGAAAATATTTTCTCCCATTTCATATGATGCCTTTTAATTTTGTGAATTATTTCCTTTGCTCAGCAAATGTTTTTTCTGCATCTATTGAAATGATCATATGGTTTTTGTCCTTACTCTTATTGATGTGATGTATCACGTTGTTTGATTTGTGAATATTGAACCATCCTGTCAACCCAGGAATAAATCCGACTTGTTCTTGGTGAACAATTTTTTTTTTTTAATTTTATTGTGTTGTTGAATTCCGTTTGCTAGTATTTTGTTGAGAATTTTTGCATCTATGTTCATCAGGGATATTGTCATGTAGTTCTCTTTTTTAGTGTGTCTTTGTCTGGTTTTGGTATTAGGGTAATATTGGACTAAAAACGAATTTAGAACTTTTCCTTCCTTTTCAGTTTTTTGGAATAGTTTGAGATGAGTAGGTATTAACTCTTCTTTAAATACTCATTAGAATTCACTTGTGAAGCCATCTGTTCCTGGTTTTTGTTTGTTGGGTGTTCTGTGATTACTGATTCAGTTTTCTTGCTGGTTATCAGTCTGTTCAAATTTTCTATTTCTTCTAGTTTCAGTTTTGGTAGTTTATATGTTTCTAGGAATTTATTTCTTCCAGGCTGTCTAAACTGTTGCCATATAATTTTTCATGATAGCCTTTATAATTGTTTGTATTTCTATAGTGTTGGTGGTTATTTCTTCTCTCTCATTTGTGATTTTATTTGAGTCTTTTCTCTCTCTCTTTTTTTTTCTTGATAAGTTTGGCTAGAGGTTTATTAATTTTATTGATTTTTTTTTCAAAGAATCAGCTCCTGGTTTCATTGATTTTTTTCTTATTTATTTATTTATTTATTTTTAGTTTTTACATCATTTATTTCTGCTCTGATCTTTATTATATCCTTCCTTTTGCTGGTTTGGGGTTTTGTTTCTTCTTTTTCTAGCATCTTTAGGTGATAGGTTAGGCTGTTTTTGTTTGTTTATTTGTTTGTTTGAGATTCTTCTTGCTTCTTGAGTTAGGCCTGTATTGCTATAAATTTCTCTCTTAGACCACTTTTTTTTGTATCCCAGAGGATTTGGATTGTTGTGTTTTCATTTTCATTTGTTTCCATGCACTTTTTGATTTCTTCTTTTATTTCCTGGTTGATCCATTCATTGTTTTATATCATGTTATTCACCTCCATGTTTTTGTAGTCTTTCCGGAGTTTTTCCTTTGATTGAATTCTAGTTGAATAGCCTTGTGTTCAGAAAAGATGCATGGTACGACTTGGATCTTCTTGAATTTGTTGAGGCTTATTTTGTGGGCTGATATATGATCTATTCTGGATAATGTTCCATGTGCAGTAGAAAAGAATGTGTATTCTGCTAATTTAGGATGGAATGTTCTCAATATACCTTTTAAATCCATCTTTTTCTGTATGTCATTCAAAGCCTTTGTTTCCTTGTTAATTTTCTGTTTAGATGGTCTGTCCATTGGTGTAAGTAGGGTGTTAAAGTCCCCTGCTATTATTGTATTATTATAGTTTTATATTATAATTTTTATATTATAGTTTTATATTATAATTTTATATTATATTATAGTTTATTGTATTATTATAGAACTATAGATTAGTTCCTTTATGTTTTTTATTAACTTTTTACATATTTTGGTGCTCCTATGTTGGGTGCATAAATATTTCCAGTTGTTATATCTTCTTGTTGGATTGTCTTTTTTGTTATTATATTGTGTCGTTTTTTTCTCATTACAGTCTTTGTTTTAATGTCTACTTTTTCTGGGACACCTGGGTGGCTCAGTCAGTTAAACGTCCGTCTTCAGCACAGGTCATGATCCCAGGGTCCTGGAATTGAGGATGGCATCAGGCTCCCTGCTCAGCAGGGATCTCAAATAAATAAATGAAATCTTTTTTAAAAATCTCTCAAATAAATAAAATATTTAAAAAAATAAAGTCTATTTTTTCTGATGTAAGTATTGCTACTCCAGCTTTCCTTGGACATCCATTTGCATGATAGCTATTTCTCCATCCTCTCACTTTAAATCTGCAGGTGACTTAAGGTCTCCTGTAGGCAGCATATAAATGGGTCTTGCTTTTTTATCTATTCTGTCACCTTATGTCTTTTGATTGGAGTGTTTAGTCCATTAACATTTACAGTAATTACTGTAATATGACAATTACAGTAATTATTGATAGGTATGTATTTATTGTTATTTTATTATATGTTATGTGGTTGTTTCTGAAGATTTTCTCTGATCCTGTCTTCTTTTTCTCTTTTTCATGGTTTGTTGATTTTCTTTAGTGATATGTTTGGATTTCTTATTCTTTATTCTTTGTATATTTATTCGTGGTTTCTGATATATCATTACCACTAAGTTTGTATATAATCTCTTCTCCATATGACAGTCTATATTAAGTTGATGGTTGTTTACATTTGAACTCACTCTTTACTCCTCTCCTCCCCACATTAAGTATATGCTATTATATTCATATCCTTTTATTTTGGTGAGTTCCTTGACTGTTTTTAGAGAAATATTCATTTTTACTGCTTTTGAGTTTTCTACCTTTATACTGTCACTCTGGTCTCCCCTTTCTACTCAAAGAGTCCCCTTAAATATTTTTTGCAGAGATGATTTAGTTGTCATGAACTCCTTTAGTTTTTGTTTGTCTGGGAAACTCTATCTCCCCTTCTATATTGAGATAGCCTTGCTGAATAGAGTATTCTTGACTACAGATTTTTCCCATTCAGCACTTTGACTATATGCCACTTTCTTCTGTCCTGCAAAGTTTCTACTGAAAAATCTCTGCTAGCTTATGGTTTTCCCTGTAAGTTAATATCTTCATTTGTCTTGTTGCTTTTAAGATTTTTTCAATATATTTTGCCAATTTAATTATAGTATGTCTTAATATGTGTCTGTTTTTGTTGACTTTTTTGGGTGTTCTTTGTTCCTCCTGGATCTGGATGTCTGTTTCCTTCCCCAGATTAGGGAAGTTTTCAGCTATTATTTCTTCAGATAAATTCTCTACCTCTTTCTCTCTTCTTCTTCTGGAACTCCTGTACCTTGAATGTTATTATGTTTGATGGAGTCATTGAGTTTCTTAAGTCTATTCTCATTTTGCATAATTATTTTTTCTCACTTTTGTTCAGCTTGATTACTTTCCATTAGTTTCCTAGGTCATTAATTTTTTCCTCTGCTTCTTCCAACCTTATGTTCATTCCATCAGGTGTGTTTCTCATTGCATTCATCAGGTCCTTTGTCTCCGCTATGTTATTCCTTATCTGCGTACTAACAGTATCACTGATGTTTTCTACTCTTTGCTCAAGTCCTGTAAGTATCTTTATGATGGGATGAGCCAAGGGGAGAAAGCACAAAAAATGTTGTCATATCAGGTACATAATTAGTACTTCAAGGTACATATTTAGTATCTGACAGCTGCCAGGAACTAATTATGTACCTTGTCACTTCCCACATGCAGGCTAAGTGGATCAACCCCCCAGGCAGCAGCTGAGGATGTATGCAGTCAAACCCCTTCAGGGACATCATCAAATCTTTGTGTTTTTTTCTGTTTCCTCTACCCTAAGTCCAGGAAATAGCTGTGGGAAGTTTTCACCCTTCCCTATAAAATAATTATTTTTCCTCTTTTTTGTTCAGCTTGATTACTTTTCATTAGTCTCCTAGGTCATTATTTTGTTCGTCTTCTTCTTCCTATGGAAGGACATTTTGGTTATTTTCAGGTTGTGGCAATTATGAATAAAGCTGTTAATAACATTTCATATGCAGGTTTTAGTAGATGTAAGTTTTCAAATCAGTTGAGTGAATACCTAGGATAATAATTGATGAATTGTATGTTAAGATTATGTTTAATTTTAAAAGAAACTTGCAAATTATCTTTCAAGGTGGCTATATGTTTTGCATTTCCACCAGCAATAAATAAGAGTTCCTATTGCTCCACATCCTCACCAGTATTTGGTATATTGCAAGGTTCTGGCTTTTAGCCTTTCTAATTTTTGTGTAGAAATATTTCATTGAGGTTTGAATTTGCATTTCCCTAATAATGAATAATGTTGAATATATTCTCATATTCTTATTTTCCATCTATACATCTTCTTTGGTAAGATGTCTGTTTAGGTCTTTTACACATTTTTGAACTGGATTGTTGGTTTCCTTATTGTTGCATTTTACATGTTCTTTGTATATTCTGCACACATTTTTTTAATCAGATAAGTGATTTACAATTTTTTTTTGAGTCTATAGCTTCTTTTTTTTTTAAACTGTCTTAACATTGTCTTAATTACACTAACTTATTGTTATTTTTCTTTTACGGATCGTGATTTTTCTGTCATATCTAAATATTTACCAACACTAGGTTCACCTACTTTTCCTCCTATGATTTATTAGAGAAGTCGTATAATAAGTCTATAATACCTTTTTTTAAGTTAATGTTCATGTAAGTTGTGAGGTCTGGGTTGAGGTTCATCAATTTGATATGGACATCCAATTTTCCCAGCACCAGAAGTTGAAATGACTATCATTTCTCCACTGAAATACCTTTGCACCATAAAAAATCAGTTGATTATATTTTTTGTGGGTCTATTTCTAAGTGTGCACTCTCTTTCTTTCTCTCTCTCTCTCTCTCTCTCTCTCTGGCTAATACCATGCTGTCTTATTTATGGTAGGTTTATCGAAAATCTTGAAAGTGGGCAATGTGATGACTTCAGCTTTGGTCTTCCTTAGAATTCTAATGATTGACTACACAAGGTCCTTCACCTTTTGTTAGCTCTGTGTGTGTGTGTGTGTGTGTGTGTGTGTGTGTATTTAATTTCCTATGTGACCCATAGTGAGTAAATGAAATAAGCGTACTTAAATCTCCATTTCTCAGCAATTTTGAAGTAATATTTCTTAACTCTTGCTTCTTTGTTGTATTATTTTTGCCTACCTACATTCTCATTAGCTGATGTTTGAAGTTTTGGAAAGAACTCTCATTTATTTTTGCAAATCTTCCACTTTATAAAATTACTTTGTATTTAATCTTAGAAACTTTCTTAGCTTTGATTTTCAACCTCACAAATTCATGCTTCAGATGCATCCAATCTCATACTCATAATAATAATTTACTTAAAAATCAACAATTACATTTTCATTTATATGATCTATAATCGGATCATTTCCATAATTGTCTTTTCTTTCTTCAGTAAGAACAGCCTACTCTTCCTCACTTGTTAGCAGTGTAGTATAGTCATAAAGTACATGGTCTCTCTGTCAAGCTTTGATATTCATTAAATGTGTTACCTTGGGAGAGTTCATCTCTTTTCCTCAAACTGAAAATTATGGTTGTTAGGGTAAGAATTTTTTTTTTTTGACAGTGCTAGGCATAAGATAAATGCCCATTAAATGTTAGAAACTTTTAGAATAGTATTCCATTACATCTAATCTCCAATTCCGAGGTGTACTACATAGTGTTACTTCTTTAAGGATCTTAAACATACTTATTTTTTTCAGGTCCTGTCTTACATACTTTACACTTTTCTTGGGAGTAATTTGTTTCATTTATTAAACTTGATACCTTTCCTTCTTGATGTAGACAATCCTCAGAAGTTAAATTGTTTTTTATTGTGTACTTGCTATTGCAGTTGAGATTCTGACAGAATTTGTTTTGCTTCTGTTTAGTATCTGGTCTGAGATAATGCACTGGTTCTGCTATAGTACATTACAACAGTTTTAGAGGAATGACAGGGTTAAGATTTGCCTCAGTTCTGGGTTATTTGTCATCTGGACTTTTGAATCTGTGTGCTTCTTGTATTTCCTAGGTGTTTCCAATCATAAGCATCACTGGCCTCTCCCAAACTCACAGATTCTGTTCCAGCTTAAAAGCAGAGATCTTTTTTGAAATTGGTTTGTTTTGGAAAGAAATTGTGTATTTGTTAGAGTAGATGTCTGTCTGACTTTGTGGAGATAGTCCACTGACTCTGTAAACACACACTAAGTCCTCTCGTGTTCCTGAATGCCACCACATTAGAATGATGAGCACAGTTAAAACTCAGTTCTTGTTGTATTAGAGCTCCTATTCCTGGAGCTGCAGCATTCCTCACTACCATGTTTCTTGGGTCTTTCTTCCCCAGTTTTATATGTTAAGAATTGCTAAGTGGCTCTAGGTGTATATAGTAGTTGTGTGTGTGTGTGTGTATGTATGTATGTTTTATATACATACATATATAATGTAAATTTGTTATTTCATTATAATTGGTGTGGGATGTAAGCCTGCAACCATGTCCTTCATGTTGCCTAGTAAAGTTTATATTTTTCTAAATAGAAAAGATTAATCTATAGCATTAATAGTGCTAAATTATATATATATTTTCCAAAATGTAGCCTACATTTTGCCAACGCTGTGCATTAAATTCATTATGGTGATCCTAAATCTTCTAGAATAATAAATTCTTACTATTTAGAATAATAAATTCTGAAGAATACATTAATTTTTAAAATGGATTGTGTTTTTTTTAATTGAGGTGAAATTAACATGTAACATTATACACATTTCAGGTATACAATATTATAATTTAACATCTATATGCACTACAAAATGATCATTACTTTACGTCTAATTACCATCCATGACCATACAAATTATCCTCTTTACCTATTTTGCCCACACCTGACCCTCTTTACCCTCTGGTAACCACCAATCTGTTCTCTGTATTTATGAGTTTATTTTTATTTTGTTTTGTTCTGTTCATTTGTTTTGTTCTTTTTAGGTACCACTTGTAGGTGAAATCATACACTATTTGTCTTTCTCTGTCTGACTTAGTCCATTTAGCATAAAACCTTCAGTGTTCATTCATGTTGTCATAATGGCAAGGTTTCATTCTTTTTATGGCTGAGTAATATTCCAGTGTGTGTGTGTGTGTGTGTGTGTGTGTGTGTCATATCATCTTTATTCATTCATGGATTGAAGAACATTTAGGTTGTTTCCATTTCTTGGCTATTGTAAATAATGCCACAGTGAAAATAGAGGTGCATATATATTTCGAATAAGCATGTTTTTGAATAAATATTATCTTTGGATAAATAACCAGCAATTGAACAGCAGGATAATATGGTAATTCTATACTTATTTTTTTGAAGAATCTCCATACTATTTTCCATAGTGGCTGCATCAATTTACATTTCCATCAACAGTGTACAAGTGTTCCCTGTTCTCCACATCCTCTCAAACACTTGCTATTTCTTGTCTTTTTTATAATGGCCATTCTAATTGGTGTGAGATAATATCTCATTGTGGTTTTGATTTGCATTTCCCTGATAATTAGTAATGTTGAACATCTTTATATATGCCTGTTGGCCATCTGTATGCCTTCCTTGGAAAATAATCTATTCAGATCCTCTGCCCATTTTTAAAAATCAGATTTTTTTATAAGCTCTTTGTATATTTTGTTTATTAACCCCTTATCAGATGTATGATTTGCAAATATCTTCTCCCATTCAGTAGGCTGACTTTCTATTTTAATTGGTTTCCTTTGCTGTGCAAAAGCTTTTTAGTATCATATAATCCCATTTGTTTATGTTTGCTTTTGTTTCCCTTGCCTTTGGGGACTGACCCACAAAAGCATTGCTAAAACCAGTGTCAAAGAGCTTACTGCCTATGTTTTTTTCTTCAAGGAATTTTATGATTTCAGATCTTACATTCAGGTCTTTAGTCCATTTTGAGTTAATTTTTGTGTATGGTGTAAGATAGTGGTCTAGTTTAATTCTTTTGCATGTGGCTAATCAGTTTTCCCAACATTACTTATTGAAGGGTTAGTCCTTTCTCCATTATGTTCTTTGATCTTTTGCAATAAATTAATTGTCCATATGTATGTGGGTTTATTTCTGGGCTTTGAGTTCTCTTCCTTTGATCTCTGACTGTTTTTGTGCCAGTGCCATATGATTTTGATTGCTATAGCTTTAAAATATAGTTTGAAATCAAGGAGAGTAATGCTTTTAGCTTTGTTCTTCTCAAGATTGCTTTGACTATTAGGGATCTTTTGTGATTTCATACAAATTTTAGAATCATTTGTTGTTGTTCTGTGAAATATGCTGTTAAAATTTTCATAGGAATTACATTGAATCTATAGATTGCTTTGGATAGTAGGGACATTTGTTGGCATATGAAAATTTATTACTCTCATGTTTTCACCATCAAAAGCTATGATCTTGATCTTTCCTTCTTGCTTTTACATAAGGCCAAAAGAGAAACACTGGCTACTTTGACACCCTTAAAGCAAACTCCAGGAGTGTCACTGACAGCATGACCTTTGCAATCAAAGCTAGCAACCAGAACTTCATCATTTTCCTCAATAAAATTCAAACAACAACCATTGGGTACAAAGGCTGTGATTTTTTGGCCATTTTTGATCAACTGGACCCTGATGCATTTCCTGATGGCAGAATTTAGCTGTTTGGCTTCAACCTCTACTTTTTCCAGCACAATTCCCTTTGCATGGGAAGAACCTCCAAAAGGGTTGGCCTTTAGGGCTGTGCCCAAATGAGCTTTCTTGTACTGTTTTTCATGCCACCTCCGATCTCAGTGGCTACAGAGCTTACTGAGAGTACAAAGACTGTAACACTTGCCCATCCTGCCAGTACAATGGTCCTGAGCAAAAGAGGTAGTAGGGACATTTTAACAATATTAATTATTCCAGTCCACAAGCACAGAATATCTTTTCATTCATTTGTTCCTTCTTCAATTTCTTTTATTAATATATTATAGCTCTCTGTATAGATATTTTATCTCCTCAGTAAAATTTATTTTAGATATTTTATTCTTTTTGATGCAACTGTAAATGTTATTGTTTTTTAATTTTTCTGATAATTCATTGTTAGTCCATAGAAAGTTAACAGATTTTGCAAAATAATTTTATATACTGCAACTTCACTTTATTTATTTATTCTAAGAGGTTTTTGGTGGAGTCTTTGTATATATGATATGCCATCTGCAAAGGGTGACAGTTGCATTTCTTCTTTTCCACTTTCAATGCCTTTTATTTCTTTTCGTTGAGTAATTGCTGTAGCTAGGACTTCTGATATATGTAGAATGAAAGTGATGAGAGTGGGCATCCTTGTCTTGTTCCTGAACTTCAAGGAAAAGCTTTCAGCTTTTCCCCATTGAGGTGTTAACTGTGGGTTAGTCATATATGGCCTTTCTTATGGTGAGGTACGTTTCTTTTATAGACACTTTTCTGAAAGTTTTTGTCATAATTGGAGTTGAATTTTATTGAACACTTTTTCTGCATCTATGGAGATGATCATATGATTTTTATTCTTCATTTTGTTAAAGGGTATATATAATGTATCACCTTGATTGCAAATGTTGAACCATTTTTATATCCCTGGAATAAATCCCACTTGATTGTGGTGTAGGATCATTTTATTGTTGAATTTGGTTTCTGATAAGTTTTGACAATTTTTGCATCTATGCTAACGAAAGATATTGGCCTATAATTTTATTTTTTTATGATGTCTTTGTTTGGTTTTGGTTTTATGGTAATGCTGGCCTCACAAAATGTATTTGGAAGTGTTTCCTCCTCTTCAAGCTTTGGAAGGATTTAAGAATACATGTTAAGTCTTTTTTTTTTCTTTTTTTTTCTTTTCTTTTTTCTTTTCTTATTCACAGACATATGATCCTGGACTTTTGTTTGTTGGGTGGTTTTTGATTGTGGATTTAATATCCTTACTAATAATCAGATTTTCTGTTTCTTCATGATTCAGTTTTTAAAAATTGTATGTTTCCAATAATTTATACATTTCTTCTAGGTTGTCCAATTTGTTGGTGTGTAATTGTTCATAATAATCTCTTACAGTCTTTGAGATTTCTGTGCCTTCAGTTTCAACTTCTCTTTCATTTCTGATGAAATGAAAGTGTCTTCTTTTTTATTTTTTTTTATTTGGTTTGGTTTTGGTTTTGATTTTTTTGTTGTTGTTAGTCTACCTACAAGTTTGTTAATTTTGTTTTATCTTTTCAAAGAACCAGGTCTTAGTTTCATTGGTCTTTTCTATTTTTTGTTTCTTTTCATTTATTTCTCCTCTGATCTTTATCATTTTTTTAATTCTATTGACTTAGGGCCTTGTTTGTTTGTTTTCTAGCTCTTTTATGTACAGAGCTAGATTTCTACAGTCGGATTATATTGCTATAATCTTCTCTTTTGCAACCACTTTTGCTTCATTCCAAGGATTTTGATATGTTGTATTTCTGTATTCATTTGTCTCTAGGTATTTTTTTCTTTAATTTCTTTGTCGACCGATTGAGTGCTCATTAGTGTGTTGTTTAATCTCTGCCTTTTTGTTGTTTTTTTCTAGTTTTCTTCTTGAAATTGATTTCTAGTTTTATACTATTGTGTTTGGAGAAGATGCTTGATATGATTTCAGTATTCTTGATTTTTGAGTCTTATTTTATGGTCTAGTATGTGATCTTACCTGGAGAATGTTTTATGTGCATCTGAGAAGAATGCATATTCTTTTGCTTTTGGATGGAGTACTCTGTTAAGAACTATTAAGTCCATCTGGTTTAATGTTTTTTTTGTTTTGTTTTGTTTTGTTTTTTTTAAGACTGATATTTCCGTATTGGTTTTCTATCTGGTCAAAAGTTGGGATTGAATCTCCTACTATTTTATATAGCTTTTTTTTTTTTTTTTTTGAGAGAGACACACACACATACACAGAAAGCACAGGAGTGGGAGAGGGGAAGAGAGGGAGAGAGAGAGATAATCTCAAGTGGGCTCAGCAGTCGTGGAGCCTAACACAAGGTTCAATATCAAGACCCTGAGATCATGACCTGAGCTGAAATCAAGAGTCCAATGCTCAACTGACTGAGCCACCAGGAGCCTCTATATAGCTTTTAATATCTGTTTAGATACATCGATATTTGCTTTATGTATCTTGGCACATATGTATTTATAAATGTTATATTTTCTTATTGAATTGACCCTTTATCATTATGTAATGTCTTTCTTTATCTATTATTACAGTCTTTGTTTCAAAGTCTATTTTGTTGGTTATGAATATAACTATGCAGCTTTTTTGTTTGTTTCCATTCCGTGGAATATCTTTTTCCATCCCTTCAATTTCAGCTTGTGTGTGTCCTTTCTTCTGAAATTAATCTCATGTGGGTAGAACATAGATAAGTCTTGTTTTTTTTAATCCACTCAACCATCTTATGTCTTTTGATTATAGAGTGCCTTTACATTTAAAGTAATTATTGATAGGCATGTAGCTATTGCCACTTTGCTAATTATTTTCTGGCTGTTTTTGTAGTTCTTCTCTGTTCCTTTCCTCTTCTCTTTCTCTCTTCCCTTGTGGTTTGATGTCTTTTGTTAGTGCTATGTTTAGATTTCTTTCTCATTTTTCTTTTGTGTATTTACTCTTTGTATGTATTTGTGATTATTCTGAAGTTTACATATAACTTCCTATTTTATGTTTTGAGTTGACAGCAACTTAAATTTGAACACATTCCAAAACTTTACATTCCTCTCCTTCTCTCATGTTTTATATTCTTATGTCACATGTTGCATCTTTTATTTTATGTACCCTCTAACAAATTCTTGTAGTTTTAGCTAATTTTATTGTTTTTGCCTTTTAACCTTCATACTTGCTTTATAAGTGATTAACCCACTACCTTTACTATGTGTTTACCTTTTCCAGTGAGCCTTTTTACTTTTATATGTTTTTCTGTTATTAATTGGTGTCATTTCTTTTCAGTTTAGAGAAGTCCTAACTTTTAACATTTCTTTTAATGCCAGTTTAGTGATGATGAACTCCTT
Organism: Ursus arctos; assembly: GCF_023065955.2. Taxonomy (NCBI): domain Eukaryota; kingdom Metazoa; phylum Chordata; class Mammalia; order Carnivora; family Ursidae; genus Ursus; species Ursus arctos. The sequence continues at coordinate 4,545,210 of NW_026622952.1, forward strand.
TAGGTTTTGTGTAACTGGAAAACTTAATCTCTTATTCAATTCAGAATAACAGCCTTGCCAGGTAGAGAATTATTGATTGGAAGTTTTTCCATTCTGCACTTTGAATATGTCATGTCACTCTCTTTTGGCTTGCATAGTTTCTGCCGAAAGACTTATGAGATCTACTTGCGTGTAGTAAGTTGTGCTTCTTTTGCTGCTTTTAAGAATCTCTCTAACTTTGACCATTTGAGTTGTAATATATCTTGGTGTGGATCTGTTTGGGTTTATTTTATTTGGGATTGTCTAGGCTTCCTGGACCCGTATATCTCTTTCCTTCCTCATTTTAGGGAAATTTTCAGTCACTAATTCTTCAAATAAGTTTCCTGGCCCTTTCTCTGTTCATCTGCTCCTTCTGGAATCACTGTAACTAAGTATTATTCCACTTGATGTTGTACTCATGGTTTCTTAGTTATCTTCATTTTTTAATTATTTTTTTTTTCCTGCTTTCTCTGGATGAGTTCTGTTGCTTTGTTTTCCAGCTCAATGATCCAATCTTTGGCTTCATTCAGTGTGCTGTTGAACCCCTCTAGTATATTTTTCATTTCGATTATGGTATTCTTTAGATCTTTAACTTCTGTTTGGAACTTTCTTATATTTACTGTCTCTTTGTTGAGGATCTCACAGTGTTCATCACTATTCTTCCAAGTTTGGCAAACATCTGTATGACTATTACTTTTAACTCTTTGTCAGGTTGTTTGTCCATCTGCATTTCATTAATGGCTTCTGATGTTTTGTCTTTCATTTGGAACATACTCTCCTGTCTCTTCATTTTCCTAATTTTCTGTATTTGTTTCTGTGTATTACGCAAATCAACTACCTCTCCCAATCTTGAAGGAACAGCCTTTTGTAGTTGTCACAAGAAGCCTAAAAGCACCATCTCCTCTAACCACTAGAGCTACATGCTCAAGCGGTGTCACTACAGAAGCTGTGCACACCCATCTGCAGCACAGGGGTCAGCAGAGTTGGCACCCATGCCAGCCAGGTGCATCACACAGCTGCACTGAGGCCCAGGAGTGAGTGGGGCTGGTATCTGGCCTGGCTGTAAAGTATGGCTGTGCTGCCATAGTGTGGACAGGGTTTTTAGTTGAGTATGCCCAAAGGCTCTAGCAGGTTAGAGAGATAGTTCCAAAATGATGCCCACCAGCACTGACATTAGCAAAGTAGCATGATGTTACAGATATAACACCCACAAATTTCTCTGTCCCCAGAGAACGTTTCAGTGGTTTACTACTTCTCTGGCAGGTACTTTAAGTTTAGTAAATGGGTCCCCACATAGGGTCTAGGTGATTTCCAAGTTAGTGTTTTTGCTCTGGGTCCCACAGTCAGTGATTCTGCATGTTATCCCTTTAAGAGTGGGTTCTCCATGCTCTACAGTTCTGTGGTTTTCCTGGATGTAATCTCTATTGGTTTTCAAAGTCTGGTATTTTGGGGGCTCAACTCTCTTATGTAGGGTCTAACATTTGAGGTGTCTATTGTGTAGCATAAACCTCTGACTCCTTAGGAAAATCTCTGTATTTTTGTCTTCTCTCCCAATTATATATCACCCTGCTGGAGTGTTTTTTGTTTGTTTTCGTTTTGTTTTGTTTTGTTTTGTTTTTGGCAAGATTGTATCTCTGCCTCTCCTATCCATCTTAATGCTGTCCTTTCTGTCTTTTCTTGTAGAGTCTCTGTTCATCCACTTTTCCAGTTTTTTCAGAGTAAATTACTCCATAGGTAGTCGTATATTGGTTGTATCCATGGGAGGGAATGAGTTCAGGATCTTCTTGTGTTGTTATCTTGAACCCAACTCCCCAAGTGAGTCTTTTTGTTTACATGAGAGAAAAGTACTGCTTCAGTTTATATAGTTCTGATTTACTAAGTCATCTTTATTTATTTGCTTTATTTTAGGTGATTTATATCATTACAATTGATGAAAAACCATACACTCTGCATCTCAGAAAACAGTAAGATATAATTTTCCATTAAGGCTTAGATTTACTTTTTAAAATATTTTGGTATATAATTTAAATTAAAGAATGCAATATAATGTAGATTTTAATCAATCTGTTTTTCAATTAGGATTAATTAAATCTTGAATAATAGAAGAGTAGAATGTTGAATGGTAGAATGCTGCATTTTAATTTTCTAGCTTGTTATTGTCACATTAAGAAATAAGCCACTTATTTGTAAATCTTCAATCGAGTCTAAAGCCATCCAACCCAAGAACTACAAGTTGTATGTTGAGTATGCCTGATGTAAAATCAAACTTAGTTACACATCAAGTGGTTATTGGTGGGAAATTCAACTAATGACATATTTTATTAATGTATTAATTACATATGCATTTATTTTTAACAACTTTATTGGGTACGTTCATATGTCATCAAACTCACTCAAGTGTGTAATTCAATAATTTCTAATAACTGTATGCAGTATTGCAACCACCAACCATAAATCAGTTGTAGAACATTTCATATCCTACATAAGATCCTCATGCCATTTCACATTTATACCCCGTTCCCACCCACCACTCCAGGCAACAATTAATCTACTTTCCATCTCCTATTTTGCAATTTTGCAACATTTCATGCAAGCGGAACCAAACAGCCTCTTCTTTGCCTGCATCTTTGAAAATATATATTTGTAACAACTGCATTTTGTCTGACTTACATCTCTGTAGTTGAACAAGGCTGAAGAAAACTCCTCACTTAATTTATGACTGTTCTCACGTAATTCATGACCATTAAGCATATGTTGGTCTTTAATGTTTGTAAAATTCCATTAAAATGTTTTTTGAGAAGACCATCTTATTTGTCTTGTGGTAAGAAACATCTTCATGTTTCTGAATGCCAGTTATTTCTTAGTCTTCATTTGTCTTGACCAAGTGGCAGTATTTTATGTAGCTGATCAGTATCTCTTCCAAAAGTACTTACTTCATTTGGCTTCCAGAACACTGCAGACTTCTGGTTTAATACTTACCATTGTGTTTACTCTCTCAGTTTTGTTTGCTTGTTTGTTTCATCTTGTTTGTTTTTTAGATTCTTCCCCATCTCTCCAATCTTAGAATACTCCGTGGTACTTTTCTTGAATCTTGTTTTTCTCTAGCTACATTCAATCACCTGGTTATTTCATCCCCTCTTGCAACTTTAAATACCATTCTATGCTGTTATCTTGAACCCAACCCCCCCTCCCCCAAGTGAGTCTTTTTGTTTACATGAGAGAAAAGTACTGCTTCAGTTCATATATTTCTGATTTCCTAAGTCATCTTTATTTATTTGCTTTATTTTAGGTAATATATATCATTGTATATAATGTATTGATTACTCCCAAGTTTTATCTCAACTTTATTCCTCTCCAGTGAACACCACATTCGTTTATCTGACTACTTATTTGATAGTCAAATGTTTGCTAGAATTCTTATACTTATCATATCCAAAATGTACTTCTGATATTTTTCCAAAACTTATCCTTCCTACAATCATCTCAGTAAATGGCAACTCTAGTTTCTCAAAACAAGACCTTGGAGTTATCCTTTATATCATTTTTTTTCTTTTGTTTCCCTCACAATGGATTATTCCCCCCAAGAGATTATTAAATTCCATGTTCAACCTTCAAAATATATCCATAATTGGACCTCCATCTCTGTTACTGTCTTAGTTCAAGCCACTATCATATCTTGCCTGGATGACTGTAATAGCCTAATTGCTCTCTCTGCTTATTTGCCCTACAGATAATTCCCAACATAGCATTCAGCCTGATTCTATTAAAATGTTGGTTTGAGGGATGCCTGGCTAGATCAGTCAGAAGAGCATGTGACTCTTGATCTCAGGGTTGTAAGTTTGAGCCCCATGTGGGGTGTAAAGATTACTTAAATAAATAAAACTTAACAAAAATAACATAAAATATTGGTCTGATCCTATCATATATCTGTTCAAAATCTTCTAATAGCTTCTCATCTCTGTGACACCAACTCTTCCTACTGTCTCTCATCTTCAATCACCTTTCATTCCAGTCACATCACCCCCTAGCTGTTCTTTATATACAGAAGGCATATTTTGGCCTCAGGGTCTTTGCATTTTCTCCTACCTCTGTCTTGAATAACATATCTGTGCAAATCCATGTGGCTTGTTTTCAGGTTCAGCCTATTCAGTGAGGTTTCCATGCCATCCTATCTATACTTTGCAACCAACTTCCCTCACCCAGGCCTTATTTATAACATTTAACATCTGACATGCTAGCAGTATTTGTCTCTCACTGTCATGAAGACCAATGGTTTTGTCTTTTGTTTACTGCTGTATCCCAAAGCCTAGAAAAGGATTTATCAGTAGGCACTCAGTAAATGTTTGTTAGATAAAAACATACATAGGCCCACAGGTTAATATCTGATACAGAGGACTCAGTTCTAATTAAAGCATATTATTATATGAATCCTATATATTTCACATTTATTTTTATTTTGATGTTTATATTCATATCATATTCATGACGACCATTTTTGTTTTTGCTTTTCTTAGCTCATTCTTACCCCAGAACTTTTTGGTTTATTCATATAATGAAACTGGATTTTTACATTTAGAGTCTTCATATTTTAAGGTAAGCTCTAGATGTCTTACATATTTGTTAGCATAGGGTTTTTTTATTGAAGTGGCCATATCACTACCATTGGAATATATTTGTTCCATGATGACAATTTAATACAAATATTTTATTCTGTATAGTTATGACCTGTTATATGGTTGATTGTTGTACATAAAAATGGTACATGACAGAGATAAAACCCAGGCTGAAAGAATACTCATTGGCATGTTGGTGGTACAAAATAAAGAGGATTGTCAAAAACCCTTTTTCCTTGAAAATCCGCATTAACAAATCTATATGATACACAATCTTATTATTTTCAATTATTTCAACATTTTTAATCTTGTGCAATGTTAGCAAATACATTTTTATTCATAAATTATTTATTTATTTATTTTTCTATATTGTTTTTCAGACGCATTGCCATTACCAAGGATATGTTGCAGATATTCCAAATTCACTTGCAACACTTAGCATCTGTTCTGGACTCAGGTAATAGGATCTTACATGATACTTACACATGGAAAACTTTAAAATAAAACTTAGTGGCTTGCAGACATAAATCTGGGAATGTTTAAGGAGAATCCAAATCTAACAGTTTCCTTTATGATGGCCTTACTTTTTAATATCAATATTAGCAGCTGAACTTTAGTGTCCATTGAAATAAAATCACTCCAGGGAATCCTGACTGGAGGTATCTTATTCAAGATACTGTGTAGAAGGGGATAGTTTTGGTAAAGGAAACTTTAGAACTAAATAATATTGTTGCATTATCTTTAAATTATCTCAAATAGTTATGGAAAATGATATGAATTAATCATTTCAATATGTGCATTTTGTATGCTTTCAGTTTAGGTGCACTCAGTATCAGACATAAAACAACTAATTAAGAAGGACCCTCAGAGGTAAAAGGGCAGGGAAAAGTGATTTTCATCAGTAGTGGTGGCAAGAGAAAGGTATTAAGTTTATTAGAGGAAGGCTGGTCCAGAGCAAAGAAAAAAAAAGACTCTCCCTAACTTCCTTTTGGTTTTGGTTGCCTGATTTCTAGAATTTATTCGTGTCAACTCGGAAAAATTGGCATTCATTTCATGCGGTTTTCATAGATATCCACCTCTTTAGATATACACTTTACATACCTGCTTTCCCTTATTCTAAACTCTGTAAGAACATGAACTTTATTCTTGGAATTCTCAGCAAGTGCTTGGTTTTCAACAAATACTTGGTCTTAATATATTGTGAATAAATATGACTACTACACAGGTAACATAAAATGCTTTGCAATATATTTTGTTCTTTAATATATGAGCAAAACTAAGGTAGATATGATATCTCAGTTACTAATGGTAAACCAGAAAAAATGGGAAAATAAAGTGTGTTTATAATGTGTTCCTTACTATATTTCAAACTGGAATTTCTATTGATTTCTTCTTTATAATTTCCATACCTTTGTTGACATTCTTTATTTATTGAGACATCATTATAATATTTCCCTTTAGTTGTTTATATATGGTTTCTTTTAGCTCTTTGAAATTATTTAAATACCTGCTTTAAAGTATTTAAATTTAATTGTTTAAATTTTTAAAGCTTTTTTTCACAGTTTTGGTTGTAGCTTTGATGAGATCACTTGTAGGGTTTTTATATCATTGCTTTCTAAATATTCAGGGGATTCCTTCAGTTTGAAAACGTCAGTTATGGAATTGAGCCATTGGAATCTTCAGCACGATTTGAACACATAATTTATCAAGTGAAAAATGAGAATCCAGATATACCACTGTTAGCAGAAAATTACAGCAATATTTGGCAGAAAGACCAACCCTATAAATATAATTTAAGTTCACAGGTAACATGATGATTCTGATGTTATGACATACTGTGAAATTACTTATGTAGAATTTTGTTGATTGTGGAGAGGAACTACTTAGCTATGCAGTAGAAATACCAAATTTGATATTTTCTGTCTGCACTTTTAAATAAAACATCCATATTCCTTCTAAAATATATGAAAAATTGCACAATAATGTATTTCAGGCTTATTATAATGTATTGTGTTACATTTCTTATTTTCTATTTTATTCAAGCAAAAATGCAGATTATTGAGTAAAATTTAGAAATACAGGAAAAATGAAGTCACTGTATAAATAAAGACAATAAAGTAAGTCAAATTACAACTACCTTGCTAAAATTACTTTAATATTTTATATATAGCTTTATGTATTACTAGAACACATCTTTCTAAAATAGATAATCGTCTGTATATTTTAAACTCTTAATTTACCTGTTGGCTGCATATAGAGTTCTTGTTCAACAGATGTTTTTTTTTTTTCATCATTTGGAATATTTTAATTCACTCTTATGGCCTCCATGATTGCTGATGAAAAATTAGCTGTCATTAATCTTATTGAGGATTCCTGTACATGATGAGTCCCTTCTCTGTTGCATCTTCCAAGTTTCTCTCTTTATCTTTGGCTTAAGGCATTTTTTAAATAATGTATCTTTGAGTGGTTCTTTTTGAGTTTATCTAAATGGGAGTTGACTGAGCTTCTTTCTTGTGTACATTAATGTTTTTCACCTAATTTGGGAGATTGTGTGCCACTAGTTCTTTGATTATTCTTCGGTCCTTTTATCTACCTCCTCACTTTCTTATACTTCCATTATGTGTATGTTGGTATGCTTGATAGTGCCCCACAGGTGTATTAGATTTTGTTTATTTAGCTCCATTCTTGTTTCTTTCTCTTCCTTAGATTGTATAATTGCAATAGATCTGTCTTCAAGTTCCCTGATTCTTTCTTCTGTCTGCCCATGTCTGATGTGGAGCCACTCTAATGGGTATTATTTTATTTTAATTGTTTTATTTTTCAATACCAGAAGTTTGATTTATTTCTTTTTAAATATTTTATGCCTTTATTGATATTCCATATTTAGTGAGACATTATTATAATATCCTCCTTCAGTTATTTATACACAACTTCTTTTAGCTCTTTGAAAATTATTCAAAATACCTAATTTAAAGTATTTTTCTAGTAAGTCCAATGTCTAATCGTCCTCAAAGGCAGTTTCTATTGACCTTTTTCCTGTATATGGGTCATACTTTGGGTCTTTTTCATGTCTCATAATTTTTTGAAAACTGAAACTAGTCACTCCAAATAATACAATGTGATAACTCTGGAAATCAGATCCTCCTCCATCAAATATTGCTATTCATTGCAGTTATTATTTGTTTTGTAAATTTTTAACTGGTTCTCTAAAGTCTGTATTCTGTGTTTAATGTAGCCACTGAAGTCTCTATTCTCCCATATTTTGGTGGGTTAATGATCAGACAGAGTTCTTCAAATGCTTGGAAACAATAAGTTTCCCAGTTGTTGCTGAGAGTATTGCTGTACCTGTTGGAGCATGCCTTTGTCACTCAGTTAAGGCAGTTAACAACTGTGCCTTTCCTTTCACTTTCTGCTTGTGCAGAGCCTTAAGATCAATCAGAGATGAGAGTTTAGGGTCTTTTCAGGTCTTTCCTAAGTATGTGTACAGACTTGGGGATGTACTTAGCCTGATACATGTGTGTGATCTGCTAGATTCCCAGAAATTTATCATAGTTTTTCAAAGCTCTGTGTGAATATCTTATTCTCCAGCTATTCCTTCTACGTCTTTTTGTTGTTCTACTGTTTGCCCCATGGTCATTCACTGCCCCAGACAACTGTAAAGTTCAAAAAAAAAAATGTCTGTAATTGTTTAGAACAAATGCCTTTGGAAAAAGTGCTTTTCACACTGTGTAAGATGTGATTTAGGTCAATGTGGACAAACTTAAGATAGGTTTTCTAGGAATAAAATAGGTCAGGTCATGACATTTCTTTGGAAATGAGATTTTGAAGATGTTCCAGCCATATTATGCTTTTTCTGGAGGTTGCCAGTCTGCTGGTATTTACTGCAAATTTGAGCTATTAGTTTTCAATTAATGGGAGAAGATACTAGAATGAATTCAAATTCCACAAAAATCATGATTTTTACCCAGATCAGTTATTTTTCTTGAATAAACACTCCCTCAAAGGCTGCAAGCCATTTGTTAATTTCTAGAGATCTGAAAAAAGTTGATTCTAACAATTTTTGCCAGTTCTCTTGTTGGTTTTATGTAGAGGAGAATTTTTGGTTGTTCTCAACCTGATTTTAATTGATGTATTTTCATTTCTTGAATTTTGTATACAGTATATTTATAATCTTTTAATGTAGCTTTTTAAAATTTACCTGTTATTCCTCCATTGACTCATGGGAAATTTAGAAGTGTGCATAATTGGACATTTTCAGATATCTTTCTTAGCACTTATATTTAATTGATTTTCATCATGTTCAGATAGTGCATTTGACTTTAGTATATTCGTTATATATCCTGCAGTTGTTTTGTGTAGCATTTTACAGATGTTCATTAGGTCAATTTGTTTGTATTCTTCAAAATTTCTGTTTTCCACATTTTTTTCTTGTAGGGATTTTGTGGTTTATGTCTGCTGTCACAGCATCCTCCTATGGAACATTTTTGAGCGTCGTTCTGTATTTTTCATTTTTACATGATATGTCATTATTAATTCTTATTTAAAATAATAGAAGATATGTTTGCCAAACTTTCACTAGACAATCATTGGTTTTGTCTAAAAGTTATTGAGAAAATTATAATACTGTGGGTTTTTTTTATTTTGTTTTTTTCTGAAAGGCAAGCAGACAACCTCTTTCCTTTTCCAGATCATTTCTAATTGCAAAGTTACATACACTGGCTTATCAAAAACACAATACAAAGCTACCCAATGATAAAGTGTTCATAGACACATGTGGATAGGGACTACCAACTACTTTTCATATTGGGTGGTTGTTGTAGAACTATTTGGTGTTGAAATAGCACATCTCATGTTGCATGTTGTTTAATATTTTCCACTAAAGCCTATAACATATTAACTGGAATTGCTTTAAATCTTCCTTCTGATAGTTCCAACATCTGTGTCATTCATAAGTCTGATTCTCATCATTGCTATAGCTTTTATATTGCATTTTCTTCTTTCCTGTCTGTATCCCTTCTCTCTCTTTTGTGAAAGCTAAACATGTTACATAATGCAGTAGGCAGTAGATATTGAATTAAATGTCTTTCCTGTATTTTTTTTAACACATTTTAGCACAGGTCATGGATTTGGCATGGAGCAGAAAACAGAGGAATTCTCTGATGTTCGGGTTAAAACTCGTGTTGGATTAAAACTATGAACCTGGATTTGGGGATGTAGTCTTCACAAAGGTCACCAACTCTCTCCTCCAGATGTAATACTGGGCCTAACAAGTATTCCTTACTTTCCTTCCAGAATTAGACCTTTTTATTCATTTTCCTCTCCCAGATGTAGTTTTTACCAGTGCCCTCAGGATATAAACCTCTTTCCACTTTCTCCAGTAGATTAAGGATTTTGTGTCATAAAGGAGATAAAAGGGGATGAGTTTGGGTAGTTTCTGCAGTGGCTGATGTTCCTCAGCCAGCACTGTATCTTTTTAAATACATGCTTTAATCTTTATTGTGAGTAACTTATGGAATTCCTAAAGAAAAAGCCTGTAAGAATCTGTGAAATCAACTATCTTTATGACTTCCAGAGACTTCACACTTTTATGCTAGCCAAGCTTGGCCTTTAGAAATTCAGCCAAAATCTCTAGCTGGATATTCTTATCAGCTTACACAGTTTTTGGTGTCATTAGAACCAGCTAAGCAAATACTTGGTTTCTGGCCCTCCCTGCAGACACGTTTCTCGCTCCAGATTTTGGTTAGTGGTTTAATCCACAGTCTCAGTTTTTTGATGGGTTAAGTAAAAATTATTAATATGTACTTTGTACAGGTTATAGTTTGTTGTGCAACACTTGTTTCTGATCTCTGATCTACAACCAGATCACCAATACTGCAAAGAACTCTAACTACATACATTTGGCAATGTAAATAAAATGGGGCCAATATCTTAAAAACAATGCACTATCAAATCTCAACCAAGATGGAGTAGACAACCTAAACAGTCCTGTAGTCATTAAAAAGCATTGAATTTTCAGGGAAAAATCTCTCAAATGCAAAATCTCTCTGGTGTAGATGGTTTTATGTAAAATTTATAATACATGTTAAAAGAATATCTAATGCCAATTCTATAGAATTTCTCCAGCAAAGATGAAGAGAAGTGAATACTTTACAACTAACTTTGTGAGGACAATATTGTACTGATACTAAAACTGTGTACAAACAGTACAAAACAGACAAACCCATGAATATAGATGTAAAAATTCTAAATAAAATGCTGTCAAAAAATAATTGAGTAATTTATTAGAAGGATTGCACACCATGATTAAGCATTGCTTATCCAGCAATGGAAGTCTGGTTCAATATTTGAAAATATGCCAAAATAATCTACCATATTACTAGGTTAAAAAAGAAAAGGTGCACAATCTAAATTAATACAGAAAAATAAGACAAAATTCAATTCAAAATTCATTTATTATATAAATTCTCAGTGATGTTGGAAACTTGTAACTTGTTTTAGTGATAAAAAATAATCCTATAAAAGCAGATAGGAGTCTCTGCTCCTCCGTGTTCAACAGACAGCCGCATCCTCTGGTGCAGTGCAAGACACGTCCCTGAGACATGATGGTGAAGGTCAGAGTGAACAGATTTGGCCCTATTGGGTGCCTGGTCACCAGGGCTACTTTTAACTCTGGCAAAGTAGATATTGTGGCCATCAATGACCCCTTCATTGACCTCAGTTACATGGTCTACATGTTCCAGTATGATTCCATCCATGGAAAATTGCATGGCACAGTCAAGGCTGAGAATGGGAAATTTGTCATCAATGGAAAGTCCATCTCCATCTTCCAGGAGCGAGATACAGCCAACATCAAATGGGGTATTGCTGGTGCTGAGTATGTTGTGGAGTCCACTGTGGTCTTCACCACCATAGAGAAGGCTGGGGCTCACTTGAAGTGTGGGTCCAAGAGGATCATCATCTCTGCTCCTTCTGCTGATGCCCTCATGTTTGTGATGGGTGTGAACCATGAGAAGTATGACAACTCCCTCAAGATTGTCAGCAATGCCTCTTACACCACCAACTGCTTGTCTCCTCTGGCCAAGGTCATCCATAACAACTTGAACATCATGGAAGGACTCATGATCATCGTCCATGCCATCACTGCCACCCAGAAGACTGTGGACGGCCACTCTGAGAAGCTGTGGCATGACGGCCAAGGAGCTGCCCAGAACATCATCCCTGCTTCCACAGGCACTGCCAAGGCTGTAGGCAAGTTCATCCCTGAGCTTAACGGGAAGCTCACTGGCATGGCTTTCTGTGTCCCCACCCCCAACATGTCTGTAGTGGATCTGACCTGCCACCTGGAGAAAGCTGCCAAATATGATGACATCAAGAAGGTGGTGAAGCAGGCATCAGAGGGCCCCCTCAAGGGCATCCTTGGGTACACTGAGCCCCAACTTGTCTCCTGAGACTTTAACAGTGACACCCACTCTTCCACTTTTTGATGCTGGGGCTGGCATTGCTCTCAATGACCACTTTGTCAAGTTCATTTCCTGGTATGAGTGTGAATTTGCCTACAGAAACCAGGTGGTGGACCTTATGGTCCACATGGCCTCCAAGGAGTAAGCCCCCTGGACCACCTGCCCCAGTGCGAGCAAGAGAAAGAGAGAGGCCCTCAGCTGCTGAGTCTTTGCCTCAACTTATCCCCCAAAACACTGAGAACCAACCTCCACCGTTTTCATCCCAGACCCCCAGAGGAAGGGGAAGGGTTTGGGGAGCCTTACTTTGTCATGTACCATTAATAAAGTATACCCAGCCAAAAAAAAAAAAAAAAAAAGCAGATAGCAAATATACCTAATGAAGAAAGACCGAGTACTTTCCTGTTAAGGTTTGGTATAAGGCCACCCTTATTTGATAGTGTTGGATTTCTAGGCAGAATAATAAAGCAAGAAAAGGAAATAAAAGACATACAGATCAGAAAAGAAAACATAAGAATGCCTTTATGTGCAGATGACATGATTATTTGCTTAGAAACCTCAGGAAATATAGAAAATAACTGCTGAAACTAAGTGAAATCAATGAAGTCACAGAATACTTGGTCAAGATACAAAAATCAACCATTTCTACATATTAACAATGAATATGTGAAGACTATAGGAAAAATGTATAACATTTTCAATCACTGAAAGAATAAAACGGTATCTTAGTTTAGGCTGTTATAACAAATTACTGTAGACTAGTGGCTTAAACAACAAACATTTATTTCTTGTGGTTCTGGAGACTGGACGTCCAAATCAGGATGTGAGCTTGTTCAGATTTTTGGTGAATGTCCTCTTCCTGGTACATAGAGGCCTGTCTTCTTGCTGTATCCTTATATGGTAGAGAGACAACTAGCTAGCGCTCGGTCCCTTCTTGTAAGGGCACTAATCCCATTCATGAGGGCTCTAGCTTCATGATCTAATTTCTTTCCAAAGGCCCCATGTCCAAATGTAATTACATTGGGAGTGTTTCAACATATGAATTTAGGGGCAACACAGACATTGCAGGTAGATATATAGCAAAACAGGTTTTATATATTACAAAGTGCAAAATGCTGATGTAATAAATCAAAGACATCAATAAATGAAGAAACATATCATGGATTGGGAGACTCGGCAAAATAAATATTCCATTTTTCTCCAAATGAATGTATAGGTTTAACATCATTCCTCTAAAATCCTAGCAAGAATTTTTATAGCTTGGTCTAAAAGATATATGGAAAGTCCAAGAAACTTGGATCAATGAAGAAATATAGAATTTTTTTCAAATTTCTATATGTAAAATGGAATTTCAGTGTGTTAGGAATACAGCTCATATAAAAAAAATTACCATTACAGTGTTAAGTGATGATACCATAAATTGATGATATATAGCTGACTGACTTGGCACAATCAAGAATTATTACATCATATCAAATGGGGCATACAGTCTATACTCTGAGACTACAGAATTATTTCTGATATTGCGCATTTTGTTCTTTCTTGTGTACCCATATGGTTAATAGTATAAAGTATACCGTTTACCCAAATTTCTGTGTAGACTATGAATTCTCATGTATTTCTTATATTTTTCTGTGAATGAATTAAAGATTTCCAGTGCACCATGGTTGGTGTTACCATAGTCTTTAGGAGGACAGTGTGTGAAGAATTTTCAAATGCGAACTGATAATGTAGGTTTGTCATGAGATGAAGACAGCAGAATGTATATCTTTATGTTCACTTTCTTTCTCATTCAGTATTAATAGAGAGTACCTGAGTTCTTATATTACTCCAGCATGCTCACTGGGCCTCTTTTAAACCTGGAATATATTTTCAAATGAAATTTTCTGATTTGTAATTAATTTTTATATTTAATTCCTCATGAAGTTTTTATATGTGTTTCCCTTCTATACATGCTACTCTTTGCACTTTACATGTTAACATTTGATAAATCCCTTTTTTGCCTCCTCAGGAAACAACTCTTTCAAAACTATTACCCCAATACCTGGAAATTCACATTATAGTGGAAAAAGCTTTGGTAAGTCAAACTTTTCCTTCCCTCTTTCCCTCTCTCATTCCTACTTTCTCTCTTCTCTTTCTTTCTTTGAAAGTAATGAAATAATTTTTTTTCTTAATTTCAAAAACATAATGTAATTTTTAAACTATTTCCAAGTAAAAATATTTTATTTTAGTTGTTAGTTACAGCTAAAAGCCCAAACTAGCCTAGCATGCCCTACACTATCTACCCTGCCCCCATCCTCAGCTTAGCCCAGTCTCTCCTTGACCTCACTTTCTAGCAGCCTTGATCTTCCCTTAACCTGCTTTAATATCTCTGGTCATATTACTTTTTTAAGCATTCCAGATACTTACCATCTTACCAATTTACTTAATGTTTTCTAGTTTTATTGAGAAATGATTAACAAATACAATTGTATATATTTAAAGTGTAAAATGTGATGATTTGATATACATTGTGGATTGATTGCCAAGACTAAGATAATTAACACATCTATTACCTCACATAGTTAATTTTTTTTCAATTCTTTATGTGTATGTGTGTATGCACAAGTGTGTGTGGTAAGAACACTTAAGATCTATTCTCAGCAACTTTCAAGTATACAATATCATATTATGAACGCTAGTCACGATGTTGTGTGTTAGATCTTCAGAATTTATTCTTTCTTATGACTGAAAGTATACACCCTTTGCCCTATATCTCTCCATTTCCTCTCCCTCCAGCCACTGGCAACCACCATTTTATTCTCTTTTCTTTTCTTTTCTTTTTTTTCTTTCTTTCTTTCTCTTTTCTTTCTTTCTTTCTTTCTTCTTTCTTTCTTTCTTTCTTTCTTTTCTCTTTCTTCTTTCTTTTTTTAAATTTTACATATAATTGACACCATACAGTTTTTGTCTTTCTCTGTCTAGCTTATTTCACTTAGCGTAATGTGCTTCAGGTTCATCATGTTTTGCAAGTAGATTTCCTTCTTTTTTATGACTAATATTCCATTGTGTGTGTGTGTGTGTGTGTGTGTATTTTTATCCGTTCATCTGTTGATGGGCATTTAGGTAGGTTTCATATCTAATCTGTTATGAATAATGCTGCATTGAACATGGGAGTGCAGCTATCTCTGAGATACTGATTTTGTTTCCTTAGTATATATACCCTGAAATGGAATTGCTGGATCACATGGTAGTTTTATTTTTAACTGTTGAAGGAACCATCATACTGTTTTCCATAATGGCTGTACCAATTTACATTCTCACCAATAGTGTAGAAGTATTTCCTTTTCTTCACCTTTGCCAACATTTGAAATCCGTTGTCTTTTGGATAGTAGACATTCCAACAGGTGTATGGTGATATCTCATTGTGGTTTTGATTTGCATTACCTTGATGAATAGTGATGTTGAGCACCTTTTTCATGTACCTGTTGATTATTTGTATGTCTTTTTAAGAAAAAATATCCATTTGGTAGACATATTTTTTTTTAAATATTTACCTAGAAGTGAAATCCTTATGTTATATGGTTAGTATATGTTACCTTAGGAGATAGTGACAGTTTTCAAAAAAGGTTATAACAATTTGTTCCCCCATCAACAATGTATGAAAGATCCAAGGTTTCCATATCCCCACAAACAATTGGTATTGATAGTTTTTTTTTAAGTTTTAGCTCTTCTGGTATATGTATAATGAGATCATATTGTCATTTTTATTAGCATTTACCTGATAACTAATGAGTTTGAAAACATTTGATACTGTTCTAGACTATTTGGATATTGTCTTTAAGAGAAAATATATGTGTTTTCCGTTTTATTAATTAATTAATTAATTTTATTTGAGACAGAGAGGAAGAGAGAGAGAACATGTAAGCAGGGGGAGGAGCAGAGAGAGAGACTCTTGAAATAGACTCCCTGCTGAGTGTGGAGCCCAACATGGGGTTCTAGCCCATAGCCCATGAGATCATGACTGAAACCAAGAACTGGACACTTAGCCAACTGAGCCACCCAGGCACCCTTTCTCATTTTAATATTTTTATTAATGTTTTGTAGGGTTTTATATATTTTGAATATGAATCTTTTGTCAGATGGTATATTGGGGATATCTTCTCCCCATATGAGGCTTATATTTTCACTCTCTTAATGGTGTCTTTTGATGGACATATTTCTTTTTTTTTTATTTTTTTATTTTTTGATTCTTTGATTTTTTATTATATTATGTGAGTCACCATACAGTACATCCCCGGTTTCTGATGTAAGGCTCAATGATTCATTAGTTGCGTATAAACCCAGTGCACCATGCAATACGTGCCCCCCTTACTACCCATCACCGGTCTATCCCATTCCCCCACCCCCCTCCCCTCTGAGGCCCTCAGTTTGTTTCTCATAGTCCATAGTCTCTCATGTTTCATTCCCCCTTCTGATTATCCCCCCTTTCTTTATCCCTTTCTTCCCCTACTGATCATCCTAGTTCTTATGATGCATAGATGAGAGAAATCATATGATAGTTGTCTTTCTCTGCTTGACTTATTTCACTTAGCATTATTTCCTCCAGTGCCGTCCATGTTGTAGCAAATGTTGAGAACTCATTCTTTCTGATTGCTGAGTAATATTCCATTGTATATATGGACCACAACTTCTTAATTCAGTCATCTGTTGAAGGGCATCTCGGCTCCTTCCACGATTTAGCTATTGTGGACATTGCTGCTATGAACATTGGGGTGCATATGGCCCTTCTCTTCACTACATCTGTATCTTTGGGGTAAACACCCAGTAGTGCAATGGCTGGATTATAGGGGAGCTCAATTTTTAACTTTTTAAGGGACCACCACACTGTTTTCCAGAGTGGCTGTACCAACTTGCATTCCCACCAACAATGTAGGAGGGATCCCCTTTCTCCACATCCTCTCCAACAATTGTTTCTTGCCTTGGCTATTTTTGCCATTCTCACTGGCGTAAGGTGGTATCTCAGTGTGGTTTTGATTTGGATTTCCTTGATGGCTAATGATTTTGAACATTTTTTCATGTGTCTGTTAGCCATTTGTATGTCTTCATTGGAAAAGTGTCTGTTCATATCTTCTGCCCATTTTTTGATTTGTTTATTTGTTTCTCATGTATTGAGTTTGAGAAGTTCTTTGTAGATCTTGGATACCAGTCCTTTATCTGTAGTGTCATTTGCAAATATCTTCTCCCATTCCATGGGCTGCCTCTTAGTTTTTCTGACTGTTTCTTTGGCTGTGCAGAAACTTTTAATCTTGATGAAGTCCCATAAATTCATTTTATCTTTTGTTTCTCTTGCCTTTGGGGATGTGTCATGAAAAAGGTTGCTTTGGCCGATGTCGTAGAGGTTGCTGCCTATGTTCTCCTCTAGGGTTTTGATGGATTCCTGTCTCACATCAAGGTCTTTCATCCATTTGGAGTTTATTTTTGTGTATGGTGTGAGATAGTGGTCAAGTTTCATTCTTTTGCATGTAGCTGTCCAATTTTCCCAGCACCATTTGTTGAAGAGACTGTCTTTTTCCCACCGGATGTTTTTTCCTGCTTTATCAAATATTAGTTGCCCAAAGAGCCGAGGGTCCATTTCTGGGCTCTCTATTCTGTTCCATTGGTCTATGTGTCTGTTTTTGTGCCAGTACCATGCTGTCTTTGTGATCACAGCTTTGTAGTACAGCTCGAAATCCGGCATTGTGATGCCCCCAGCTTTGTTTTCCCTTTTCAACAGTTCCTTGGAGATTCGGGGCCTTTTCTGTTTCCATACAAATTTAAGGACTGTTTGTTCCAGTTCTTTGAAAAATGTCCTCGGTATTTTGATCGGGATAGCATTGAAAGTGTAGATTGCTCTGGGTAGCATGGACATTTTAACTATGTTAATTCTTCTGATCCATGAGCATGGAATATCTTTCCATCTTTTTATGTCTTCCTCAATGTCTTTCAAGAGTGATTTATAGTTTCTAGAATATAGGTCCTTTACGTCTCTGGTTAAGTTAATTCCAAGGTAACGTATGGTTTTTGGTGCTATTGTAAATGGGATGGATTCCCTAATTTCTCTTTCTTCGGTCTCGTTATTCGTGTATAGAAATGCAACTGATTTCTGAGCATTGATTTTGTATCCCGCCACGTTACTGAATTGCTCTATAACTTCTAATAGTTTGGGAGTGGCTTCTTTTGGGTTTTCCATATAGACTATCATGTCATCTGCGAAGAGAGACATTTTGACTTCTTCTTTGACGATTTGAATACCTTTATCCCTTTTTGTCGTCTGATTGCTGTTGCAAGGACTTCTAGTACTATGTTGAACAATAATGATGAGAGTGGGCATCCTTGTCGAGTTCCTGATCTTAAGGGAAAGGCTTCCAGCTTTTCCCCATTGAGAATAATATTTGCAGTAGGCTTTTCATAGATGGCTTTTATGAGATTGAGAAATGTACCTTCTATTCCTACACTCTGAATGGTTTTAATCAGGAAAGGATGCTGTATTTTGTCAAATGCTTTTTCGGCATCGATTGAGAGGATCATATGGTTCCTGAGTCTTTTCTTGTTGATATGATGTATCACACTGATTGATTTGCGAATATTGAACCACGCTTGCATCCCAGGTATGAATCCCACTTGATCGTGATGGATAATCCTTTTAATGTACTTTTGGATTCTATTAGCAAGTATCTTGTTGAGGATTTTGGCATCCATATTCATTAGGGAGATCGGTCTGTAATTCTCCTTTTTGAGGGGGTCTTTGCCTGGTTTGGGGATCAAGGTAATATTGGCCTCATAGAATGAGTTTGGTAGCTTTCCTTCTGTTTCTATTTTTTGAAATAGCTTTAGGAGAATAGGTATTATTTCTTCTTTGAATGCTTGGTAGAATTCCCCAGGAAAACCATCCGGGCCTGGAGTTTTGTTGTTTGGAAGGTTGTTTATCACTGACTCAATTTCTTCATAATTAATTGGCCTGTTTAAGAAATCAATTTCTTCCGGTTTCAATCTTGGTAGTTTATAGGTTTCCAGGAAGGATTCCATCTCTTCCAGATTGCTTAGTTTATTGGCATATAGCTGTTGATAAAAATTTCTAATAATCCTTCCAATTTCAATGGTGTTCGTCGTGACCTCTCCCTTTTCATTCATAATTTTAATAATCTGGGTCCTTTCTCTTTTCTTTTGGATAAGTCTTGCCAGTGGTCTGTCAATTTTATTGATTCTCTCCAAGAACCAGCTTCTAGTCCTGTTGATCTGTTCTACTGTACTTCTGGTTTCTGCTTGATTGATTTCAGCTCTAATTTTGGTCAACTGCTTCCTCGTGCGTGGATTAGGCCTGTCCCTCTGTTGCTGTTCCAGCTTCTTGAGGTGAGAATATAAAAACTGCATTTTAGATTTTTCTATTCTTTTGAGTGAGGCTTGGATGGCTATGTATTTTCCCCTTAGGACTGCCTTTGCAGTATCCCATAGGTTTTGGACTATTGTATTTTCATTCTCATTGGTCTCCATAAATTGTTTAATTTGATTTTTGATTTCCTGGTTTATCGAGTCATTCCTGAGCAGGATGGTTCTTAGTCTCCAAGTGTTTGAATTTCTTCCAAATTTTTCCTTGTGGTTGAATTCCAATTTCAGAGCGTTTTGGTCTGAGAATATGCAGGGGATAATTTCAATCTTTTGGTATCGGTTGAGACCTGTTTTGTGTCCCAGAACATGGTCTCTTCTTGAGAATGTTCCATGGGCATTAGAATAGAATGAGTATTCTTTGGTCCTGGGGTGTAGTGTTCTATATATATCTATGAGGTCCAACTTGTCGAGTATGGCACTCAAAGCCTTTGATTCTTTGCTTAGTTTTTGCCAGGGTGTTCTGTCTATTTCTGATAGTGGAGTGTTGAGGTCCCCTACTATTAATGTATTTTTATTTATATGTCTCTTTATTCTGGTTAAGAGTTGGCTTGTGTATCTTGCTGCTCCCCTGTTGGGGGCATATATATTTATAATTGTCATATGCACTTGTTGAATACTTCCTTTAAGAATAATATAGTGCCCTTCTGCGTCTCTAACTATAGTCTGTAGTTTAAAATCCAAGCTATCTGATATGAGTATTGCTACCCCAGGTTTCTTTTGAGGTCCATTTGCGTGAAAGATGGTACTCCATCCCCTTACTCTCAGTCTGAATGCATCTTTGGGCTCGAAATGAGTCTCTTGTAGACAGCAAATGGATGGGTCATTTCTTTTTATCCAATCTGCAACCCTGTGCCATTTATGGGAGCGTTTAAACCATTTACATTAAGACTGATTACTGAGAGATATGATTTTAATGATGCCATGTTGCCAGTAAAGTCTTTGTATGTATTGGCTGTGACTTTCTGTTCTGTATCACTCTTGGGGCCTTTTTACTTTTATGGAACCCCTCGTAATATCTCCTGTAGGGCTGGTTTCGTGGTTACGAAATTGGTTAGTGACTGGCGATTCTGAAATGTCTTTATTTCTCCATCAATTCTGAATGACAGCCTTGCTGGATAAAGGATCCTTGGCTGCATGTTTTTCTCTGAAAGAGCTTTAGATATGCTCCCCCAACCCTTTCTCTCATTCCAGGTCTGTGTAGACAGGTCTGACGTAATTCTGATGCCTTTGCCTTGGTACGTGAGAAATTTCTTTGCCCTGGCCACTTTCAATATTGTATCCTTGGATCTAATATTTGCAAAATGCACTATGACGTGACGTGGCGTAGGTTTGTCGTGGTTGAGCTTGGGAGGGGTCCTCTCTGCCTCTTGGACACGAATGTTTGTTTCCCTTGCTAGATTAGGTAAGTTTTCAGCTACAATTTGTTCAAATATCTCTTCTAGACCTCTGTTTTTCTCCACCCCCTCGGGGATGCCGATGATTCTAACATTGGATCTTTTCATTGAGTCAGTAATCTCCCGTAACCTACATTCGTGGGCGTGGATTTTTTTAAGACCATCTTCTATTTTCACTTTTTCCTCTATTAACCCATCCTCCAATTCACTAACCCATTCCTCTGCTTCTGCGACCCTGGCCGTCAGAGCCTCTAGTTTTGCCTGCATTTGGCTCATAGAATTTTTAATTTCTGTCAGATTCGCTCTCATTTCTGTCCTTAGGGATTCTATATTCTCAGTAACCTTTTCGTTAATAGTTTTTTCAATTCTACTCATCATTTTGACCATCGTTACTCTGAATTCCATTTCTGATACTTTGGTTACATCCATATCCATTATTTCTGTGGCAGAGGCCACCTACTCACTGTCTTTTCTTTGCTGGGGGTGGGGGGCTTCTCCTTCTTGTCATTCTGATGAGGAGAGGTTGCAGGGTTGTCCAGAGCCCAAATTATTGACTGGGTCCCAGGCCGTGCCCCTTGTTTTATAGGGATCTTAGGGATGTGGGCTTCTTCTTTAAAGATTTTATTTATTTATTTATGTGGCAGCCAACCAGCAAGAGAGGGAACAGAAGCAGGGGAGTGGGAGAGGAAGAAGCAGGCTCCCAGCGGAGGAGCCGGATGAGGGACTCCTTTCCGGAATGCCGGGATCACGCCCTAAGCCGAAGACAGGCGCTCAATGACTGCGCCACCCAGGCGCCCGGGTTGTGGGCTTCTTGATTTTTCAGCCTGCCTTCTGGGGGAGGGGCCTGCCGTGCCGATACTCAGGCAACCCTGTTTGGGTAGAGTCTCCGTGTCCCCTGCGAGGGGGGATGGGGATGGGCACTCTCTGAGCCGGTATTTCCAGGCTTTTTTTCTCTGGCGGCTTTCCCTGGCGGTCTGCTGTGCCTCTTCTGAGAGTCAGAGCAGCAGCGGCCGAATTTCATCCTCTGTCTCAGAACAGAGGGATTGCGGCCCGTTCTCTACTAATGTTCTGGCCACTTTAACTCTGTTTCTGTTGGTGCTGCTCAACCCTGCAGCGTCCCGGGATGTGCGCCCCACACCCGGCGTCCCAGCCCTCACTTCCAGGGCCGGCGCGTCTCTGTCCTTTGTGTTTCTAACGCCGCCAGCCGCCCTGCGCGCGCTCCGGAAGCTCCCGGTCTCAGTCTGGATCCAGTGAGCGCACCGGGATTCCGGTGATCCGCGAGATGCCTGGTGGCGCGTTTACCCGGCTCACGGTCTCAGTCTGCTGTTTTGCGGTGCCGACCGCGAGCCCGCCTGCTCTCCCGTGCAAGTGGCTACTGCTTCCCGGCGCCCGAACGCAGCGGCTC